>NC_090446.1:680020102-680635602 GCF_031143425.1 Pleurodeles waltl
ACTGTATATTTGCACACTTGCTTTCTTTGTATTGCCTTTATAGTTCTATGGATGTTATAAAAGTACGCACAATTGTCATCTAGGTAGGAGAAAACAGAAAAAAACAAGGTGTTTGAGGAGGTAGAATTGGGTGTCCAATGAATAGAAAATGAGTATGTGTGTGAATCCATGGTTTAGAATGAGTGGGCTTTAGAAGTGGTACAACTACGGGAATGATAGGCAGAAGCACCAGAAGCACAGACCCTTGAAGGATGAGATGAGTGAGACAGAGGCCCTTTGATAAAGAGGCCCTTGATCTAGCTGCCCGATCACTCCACAAGTTCCTCTGGGTGTTGACTGATGGTTCATCAAATGCAAGTTGATATTTGGGTGGGAGTGTGCAATACCTGCCTCCCTCCAAGACATCACTTAGATCAAAATATAACTAAGGGAACCCCATCCCATTTTCCATGTTCTTTCCTACCCTCTCTACGGGATGAGATGGGGCACACGGCCGGCAGACCCTTTCCTTGTTACCAGGGTGTGACTGAGCAATAGGGAGCAGACAGGAGCACTGAGGAATCTAACATAGCAAGCCCCACCGAAATGTACTCCCTGCTTACACTTTGTAACAACAATATGGTAAAGGCATTTGCAAATACCTTTGGGAGTGGTTGGGACTCATAAGTAAGAATGGGAAGAAGTCCTTTCCCGAGCATGGTACCTTTGATGTAGAGAGATTAGCAAACCTACAGAAGAAACTGACTGATTTAAAAAAAAAAAACAGACGGTGAGCAGGGGCCTCCCTTATTGCAATGGCATGAAAAAGAACACCAATGGTACCATAAATCTCAGGTCCGAAGTATAAGAATTATCCAGGAGAAATTAGAGTACCAATATGAGTGACCCCGTGGACAGCTAGGATTTGTGTTCCTACTGCTTCCTCCTCCCACATACCTATTCCCCAGATTAATGAACTACATGAAAAGGATAAAGAGAGTGAGGACCTGATGAAGATGTTCCCCAGCTGAACGGCTTGGGGGCGCTGTCCATGATGTATCTGGAAATAGAGAAGTGCCTGCGGGGCTGCTCTACAACAGGAGCACTTGGAGGTACTACAGAGTTAGTGCTATGGTGTTACTGATTGACAGTAAAGGGCCTAGAATAGGGGTGAGAGCAAGCTGGCAAGAGGCGGATTCCACTACTGTGGATCTGTCCAGGCTTTCTGGTTGTGATGGTCAGACACTTGGGGTTTTGGTCCCAGATTCTGGCATGAGCTCCCTCTCCAGTCTTGGCAAATGAACAACTGTCTTGCACATATATGTAAGTCTACAAAACCTGTGTTTTTTTACTAATTGCGCCGTGATAATTGACACTACTTTTAGCTCATTCACATCTGGCTAAGGAATATTCTTGTCATGTTATACTTTTTATTGGGCAGAATTCCGTAGAGTATTCTTTTTCCTGCTGAGGTTTTTGCAGCAAGCAGGTGGTAAATGCAAACGCTGAGCTAGTGCAGGATCGGGCGGGGGTGAGAGAGGGAAGGAGAAGACTTTGCATGGTGGAGGGTCCATTACATGCTCCTCCTCTGCTTAAATAGTGGTTTGGACAGGGGCCAGGCTATGGGACCGGGGTGCATACCAGGCGAATTCCAAATTAACTCTGCCACCCCGATTTTCTGACCATTAAAATCAGGTCGGTTGTTCCAGCACCAGGCAAGTCCAGATGCGGAAACAATGGTCCACTCAGAACTGAACAAGCGCAATTCCACATTGGAATTCCGCTCCACCAAAATTGTAATCTTGGCTATTGATTTTTGATACTGCGAAATCAGTGGAAAGCCAACATTTGGGGATTAAAACATATGATGCCTTTTCAACATTTGTCAATCTCCAGTTCCAAAGTTCAGTCAACAAAAGGGGCATACAATCAAATACTACATGATCCTCGGGGAGTAAAATCAGACTGTTCCAGGTGACTTCGATCAGTTTTAGCAGTTCGACTATCCATGCCAAAGACAGTGAATCGTGCCTTCTGCTGAGGCTGCTGCCTGTTATGATCACACGCACAATATTCTTTAATCAGGATAATTATTCCCCTAGATCTGTCTGTAGGTTAGACAGCATTTTTTACTATTCTGCAGCGACAGCATAGTTATAATAATTAGAAGAGCTGTTAGAGCGCAAGTTGTAAAACATCAATAATACAGAACCCTGTCCATGTCAGATCCTTTTTTTCGTCCTGTAATTGGAACTTGCATTCTCGTTCCTTTGATCACTTTCCTTTCCAAGAAGCCTGATCTTTGAGAGTGGCGTGGGAGAGCCCGTAGCAGGGCAGGACTCATTTAAATTCGGAGGATGTTCAAGCCTTTAATAAGACAGAAGGAGCCAGATATATTATCAGTTTACAGTAGAAAAACTGATCTTGAATGTGCTAGCTTTAGTCCAACAAAATGCAAACTGAAATGTTTCTACTTCCGTTTCAGTAGATCTCACACAGCATTGCTTGATCTAACATTGCCTGACCTAACCATGCTACTTCAATAGACCACAGCCAGTCCAACATAACTTAAAACATCACCTAATTCCCAACACATTGTGAATGGGTACCCTAACCAACTCAACCTACCATAATTCTTGAACACCCAATGGCTAATTCACTCAATCCTGCAGTATACCTACTAATCCTACCCAACCAACCTCACTATCCAATACCCAAACTCTAGACCTGGGCGAATTTCGATTACACCGGAGTATCTGAGTATTTTGGGAATCCCACGTTATTTTTTCTTGTGGCATTTTTGATAATTATGCGATTACTCCTTCTCATGTAATTAAGAGTAATTTCGGGGGAGATCTTATCACGAGAATTTATTTAGAAAGCACAAGTGGCTGCTTGTGCTTGTTATTCATGTTCTGCCTCATGTAGTGCTGTTTTATATCGCAAAATGCATCCTTGTGCCCATTTTGGATGTGAGGGTGCATTTTTTGCTAAGGAAATAGTGCTAAATACCGGTAGTTAGTTGGTGAAAAATCTAACGCCCATGAGCACATTTAGCGAACATGAGCGGCCATCTCGCCATTCATGTTTGGCTGAATGTAGCGTTTTTTAGCGCAAAATGCATACTTGCTCGTGGTAAATTGGGGGCAAGCCTACCACAAGAGCACATTTAGTAAGCGTGAGCAGCTGCTTGCTATTGATGTTCAGTTGCATTTGGTGCTATTTCTTAGCACAAAATGCATCTTCACGTCCACTTTTGACGTAAGGGGGCATATTTGCACTAAGGAATAGTGCTAAATGAAGAATTACTCTACTTGCATAATTAAGCATAATCTTATGGAATTCTTAGGTAATTCCACATGATTACACTACACAGAATTACATGAGTTGTGCCCACCCCTACCAAACCCGCCAATTGGCCACTCTACCAATCACATTAACTGTCCCAACATTCACACCAGCCTAAAACTAGCAATACTCCTTGTACTATGCTCCCAAAACTCAACACTGCCAATAACACACTATTTAACAATAACAACACAAAGCACTAAATGAGAAAAAATAATATAACATACACAACATAACAAAACACACAATATATTGTAAAAGAAAACAAAAACAACATGCTTTAGTTTGACATCCAGAAACCTAGAGCAAAGTATCAACAGATCATCATGGTTGCTGTATGGCCCCTCCAAGTATGGAAACCCATCAGCTGATATTGCTACAAGCAGCTTTAGGCTTGGTCAGTATAGGGATTTGTCAAGTATCCATAATTTATCCTGACATCTTAATTAGTGCCATGTCCACTAAAGAGTCACTCTATAATCTGGAATTATGTTGTTCTAGGAGGAACTGGTTTTCCTTAAGGTTCTCATATGTACTGGTACATCCCAGTGCCTCAAAACAAAACTATAAATGTGATGCAATGCAATGGCCTTTCTTAATGTAAGCCAAGACAAAAGACCTTTGAGCTTTGCTTACTTTGTGTTGGTGTTTTCAGCAAGACTTAATAAGTAGTGCTGTCATTATCATCATTGCACTGGTAAGTACTTTGACAGAATTGTCATTTCTTTATAGAATTGCTACTCCTACAGCAGCATTACCACCTGATTTAAGGTTGCACGCCATTGTGCCCATCTCAGAGATGTGTGTACTATGTTTTACTGAACTACAGAGGGTTGTCCATAGGGCCTGGAAAGTGTGTCTTTTCAATGGCAAATGTATACCTGTCACTTCTTAACTTAAAATTGTGGGCCATGTGAAGTCTTTAAGATGATAATTCCATTAAGGTGAATAATAAATGTCCAACAATGTGACTTGTTGAAGTATCTCTTGGTCCATAAACCCTAAAGGACTGTTTCATAATGACTGTATGATGTAATCAGTGATGTTATTCTCACTACTTGTCCATCAACCTAAACTTAAGTAGGCCTGGATACCAGGCATGCTGCTACCCTAGACTACCCCTTCTTCCTATTCCAAACAGTTTTTAAAACCCAGTACCTCCCTTATGTAGAGTCTGCTCTTGACAATCTGCCTTTCATGAACTTTAGTCTCTGTACCAGCCTTCTACGTAGTGACCTACCTAATTACAGAGCATAGAATAAGAATATGTGTCCCAAAGCTATCCTGTCAGTCTAATATGTGTGCATATTTCTACCACCCTAGACAGAGACCTGTAATATTGAAATCAGACTCTGTCCTGCACCGTTACTAACAATTCAACACACACTGCCAGGCCAGGTCTCTTCGAGACAAGAATACTAGCAACCAAAGGGAACTCTGAGGTGACTTGCATCCTCCATTTTGTATGTAGACAAGGATATTTTATCCCTTCTAATACAAGGTAACATTTTTACGGCCGCCCCAACAAACCCCCTATTAAATCCTTGATTTGTTGCTCCATCGCAAGAAGGAGATCTTTCAGCTCTATATAATGTAGAGATCTGTACAGTAAAAACACATTTATTTGCACCTTTTACTGTTCTGAAAACTATTTTGTGGAATTCAGTATCAGATTTATTTTTGTGGTTTAGAAGTTTTCATTGCATGCAGGTAGAATTAATATTTCCTATATTAAATTTCAAAAGTGCAACAAAGGAAGTATTCTGTCATAAACCTAGTCAGCTAGTGGCTGGGGATTTAGGTAAGTAGCTTCAAAAGAAGAGATTGTGATCTTCTAGTCTTCCTTTACCTGAATACATAACAGGTAATGCTCTGCCTGATGAATGCCTATTTATACTATTTGCTTACTCTGACAGTGTGCATTTAGAAGACAAATCTAGGGATATGCAAAATTCCCAACCAGAAAAAACATTCCCAATGACACCCACACCCTGAGATAAAACACTTGGGGTGTCAGGGTTATTAGTAACTTGTTTTTCAACAACAAACTACTGCTTTGGGAGTTTGTTCTTCAAAAACAAAAACGTTTGGTGAGCAGCTGCCTGAAACATGGTGGACTCTCATCAAACTTTCAGTGCCTTCACAGCGACCACAGGGCAGCGGATCTAGTGAAGACACAGAGATGACTTCTTGTGTGGTGATTATCTCTAGATATGGTGGGCAGTAGTCCGTTAGAGTGACTGATGTAATGTGTTCTGCCACCCTGGCGAATGGAGGCCCGCCCACTAACCATTAAATCAGGTTGCAGCAAGCAATTTGCTATGTAGCATACACCCAAATCCACATCCCATTCAAATTGGAGCTTCATGGGGTGCAATTCATGGACATCTTGGCTTCCTAGCCTGCTCAAGAGGAAGAATTCAGATGAGCCTTATGACAATGCAAATATGAGCATAGTGAGCATGGTGGTGCAAGGCTGTATGTAACACTGGGTAGAAGAAGCAGGAACTCTGCATGTAAAGCCATTTCCAGACTTAGTAGTATATGCTTATACCTATAAGTATGCAATGTATAAAGTATAAAACATTCAAAAAAAAGAAAGAAAGAAAGGGATGAGGAGTGAGTATTCATGGAAGAGGGCCTCTGTCACAGGGAGATCATATTCCTACTCTGTCTGCTCAGGTGCCCTCCATCATGCGGCTGATGATTGCTGATATTGCTGCCTCTGATGGAAGCTGGAGGGCAAGAAGGACCAAAAATGGGGCTGGAAGGATCAAGCAGTGGGGTCCACATATCGGCAAACCTGCAATTATCCATGTAACAAAACTGCCCTATGGCAGGACAAACATAAAACCTATTCCAATGTCATCAAAGGATTTTTGAAAGGCAAGCCCACGACCGAGTGAAAGTGATGGGCACGGGGGAGGGGCATGGCTAAAAGCCCACATAGATACCAACAAGTCAGAAAAGCAGCGCTTGCGCGCTGCTCTGCACAACCTAAAAATTGTGAATTTATAAAGCCCAATTAACACCCTCCTTGTGTTGACAACCGTATTTTCATGGTATGTGAACCATCACCAGATCTGTGACCACCAAAGGTACAAGAGTCTAATACACATGCTTCAAAATGAAAAAACGCAAGGGAAACACAGTGAAAAGTAAAAGTACAACATGGTAAGCTTACAATATGTAGGTCTTCAAATGAAAGGTTGCTGTCATGTTTTACAACCAGTTGAACAGTGCCATGAACTTAAAATGAAGGACAAGACCAGTTGCTCAAACCAGGATATCTCTAACTATTATCAGAAATAGCAAAGAGTCCATGGCCCAGCCGCTAGCCCATTGTGTGTTCAGTGCCTACTCCATAAAACAATCATTTGCAATGTGATGGGTCTTGCATTTGCTTGAGTTAGAGCTATTAGCATTGTAAATTCCAAACTGGACTTCTCTTGCCACATAAATTGAAAATGTAAAGTAAAATTGTTGACATAAGCAAGTTAGAGAGAGAGCTTTTTTTTACCCAACACATTATAGGTCTGACCTATAACCCTTTTTTTATAAAATTTACAACTTGCAACGTTTCCCACTATCTTCCAGAATAGGGGCACTTGATATTTATGCACCCAAGTGAGTGTGGGGTAGCTTGTGCACTGTGGCCATGGGGTAAAAAGTGCCTAAACCTCGTCATACAGTTAAACTGCCCAAATTCCCTGCTAAGACTGAGACACTAGTAACGCAGTGTGAGCTTTTTTTCACTGGCACTATTAGATAAAACAAGCACAGCTCCCCGCCTGTTGCTTAAGACACTTACTTTAAGAGATCTCTGCTGTTATTAGCCGCTGACAAGGCAGCTCAGCGTGTTAATGTGCCTACTTCAGAGATATGTGTAGACACTGCATTTAGAAGGTCTCTGTTTCTCAGGTTCAGATTTCCATCCGTCCGAGGAAGATGCAATATGAAGCAGAGTCTGTTGGTTGGTAATAGTCATCAGTCACCTAAATGTGTAAAGGGCACAGAGAAAGGTGTAAATTAGGGGTGATTTCTGGGTTACTGTAACTTTCTGCTGCAGGTTTGTTTTTTATAGTCTATGTGCCAAGAAACTACAAAGCAGTAGGGAGTAAATAAAATGAGATACAGAAATTACAAGCAGTTGCAATGCAATGCAATGGGTGGTGTGTTTGCTCGAGTTAGAGGTATTAGCGCTGTAAACTCCCAAATTGACTTTTCTTGCCATATACATTGAAAATGTACGTAAAACAGTTGACATAAGTGAGCCAATTCAAAGCCCCACGTCCACCATAAGCCTGAGCGCAAGGGAGACACACATAAAGCAAAAAGAAGTTCGCTTGCAGTCAAACATATCGGCAAACATGCAATTATTCATGTATCCGGGGCGATTATCAAAGGCAGTAACAAAACTGCTCCATAAAGGCACAAACGTAAAGCATTTACCAATGATAACAAAGCATTTTTGAAAGACAAACCCATGAATGAGTGATAGTGATGGGCGTGGTTAAAAGCCCAAATAGATACCAACAGGTCGGAAAAGCAGCGGTGGGGCGCTGCTATGCTCGACCTGAAAAACAGGTGAAACAGACTTCTTTAAATGCCTTGTGAGTTTAATTACTTTCACGTGCCCCAAAACAATCCATGCTTGTGACAGAGTTAAACAAAAACTTTGAGCTCGTACTACACACCTGGATGTGAAACTAAAAACAGACCACCAAACAAAACACAACTAACTGCACTCTTAAGCAAATGTCGGATTACTACAGAAAGAGCTACACGAACCATTATACATAATCAAATATCCACTTTGCAATCAGTATACAAGGGAAATGCTGTGTCATAATATGCTCTAAAATACTGGATGTTGAAATAGCAATGTGAATAAAAGTGCTGACCACAAGCTTAAAGTGGTTGTTATATGGTTTCTGAACACTGCCAGCTGTGAACAAAATGTGGAAGCTCTGGAAATCCTCGTTTCATTTGGGTTAATATTGAAGAAAAAAAATGTGATAACGTTGTAAAAAATTTTTTTTAAAGTGTTCAAAGAATGTTGGAAATAATGTAATGATGTCATAGCTGTGCTGTTTGGGTCTATGCACCATTTGGGCACCAGCTTGTGACAAGTTCCATGCGTGTCTGGGCTGAACAGGCACCAGGGTTGCACGCCAAAAGTATTGCCTTTGAGCGCCTGATCAACTGGGAAACTAATGCCCTGAACATTCAAGCATTAATGTTGGTGTGCATTTTAACACTTAGAACAAGTATTTACATTTCTGTCCCAATCGGCAGTTTTCACCCTTAAACTCTGTTGACCTAATGATACATATCAATATGTACAGAGGATCAGTGTGTGCATTTATAGTGAGAAGCATTTGTGATTCATTGACTGTTTCAAAGTTTTGAGGTCGTGCACGACAAAATGTGGACAGCACTTTTATTCACATTCTCATTCCAATATCAAGCATTTTTAGAGCATTTCATGACACTCGCAACATATGCTGATTGTAAAGTGGATATTTGATTATGTATATTGGTTCATAGTTAAACATTCAGCATGTCCCTCTTTTTGTAGGTATCTGCATTTGTTTAACCAGTTGTGTGCGTTGGACAGCCAGGAGCCGTCCAATGACGCTGTGCTCGTGTGCTTTGAGTGGCTCCTAGCTGTCCACGCACAGGGCACTGGAAATCCCTCCGGTGCCTGCTACAAAAAAACAGCCTCAGGAGATGGGGAACAGCTTCCCCATCTCCCTGGCTGTTTTTTGGTTTTCAATGAAATCATGATTAGTGCGCTGATGTAATTTCTCTGAAAACAAAAGTGAAATGAGCCAATTGGCTCATTTAATTTTTTCTCCATTAGTGCTCGTGGAGAGATATAGTTGGAAAGGGTAGAATCTCTCTCCCCTTTCCCATGTTACCTGTCCGTAGTGGATCCCTGTTTGGGAATCACTGCAGGAGGACTATCCCCAAGAAGGAATCCACCCACAAGACACCTGGCAGATGGGAGCGGCCCCTTAGGCAAGGGCTTTTGCTCCCCCCAGACATTTTCTAGGAACATTCAGTATGTCTGCCCCGGGGCGGGGGGCAGAAAACCACCTAGGCACCATTTATTTATGCATAGGGGTGGGGGCTACCAAAAATGGGCATGCCACAGCACACTAACCCCAAAAATCAAATGTGAACAGTCTTTCTGCCCCCCCGGAGGCAGTTGAGGGTTAATAGCACACATCTGCCAACGCGGCAGGGCAGAAAGCCCCCTAGACACCAGGGATCACTTTATTTATGGGATGGGGTGGGCTGGCCAAAATGGGCATACCAATGACCCCACCGCCCAAAAGCAAATAGGAACATTCTTCTGCCCTCCCTGGGAGGCACCCCGATCGGGGCAGAAAGTACACTAGGGACTATGGATCAACTTGTTTTGTTTTTTATGACATAGGGGTGGGGTCTGCCCAAAGGTAGCATGTCAATGCCCCACCACCCCCAAAAACAAATGGTAACAGTCTTTCTGCCCCCCCCTAGGGAGCATATGGGGTAATTATCTCTGATCTTCCCCTGAGAGGCAAAAAGCCCACTATATGCCAGGGAATATTTTTTATAAAAAAAAGTGGGGTAGGGGCTGCCCATGATGGGCATGGCCATGCCCCCACCCCAAATAAATATGGACATGTTATTTCTGCCCCCCTGGGGCAGATGGAAGTAATTACCCTTGAAAAGCCCCCCAGGAAGGCAGACTACTGACTAGATGCTAGTGAATAAAAACAAAACAAATTAGAGGGTTGGGGGCTGCCCACCATCATAGGCATGGTTATGCCCTCCCCCACCCCAAACTGAAGGGAGGAACAGTCTTTCTGCTCCCCTTGTGTACTAAAGCATCCCATCCCATTAGCAAGCTAGAGGACATTTGACTCTTTTGGGTGTTGATTTTACATATCGGCCAGGAGAGATTGGCTGACTCCCAATCGCTCCACTTGTAATGGTGAATGGCTGCACTTTTTGGGATTTGGTGGGCTGCCGCCTGAAAAAACCTGGCAGACTCAGATACTTCTGAAAAGTAGACATCTGGGGGAGTCCAGAGTGGTGTGTTACACATGCATCTCACACCATTACTAATAATGCCCTGCAAACCTCCAACTTTGTCTGAAGTTGCGCATTTTCCCTGGATTTCTATGATGGAAACTTCCGGAATCCACAAAATTCCTATCACCCAGCATTTCCACATCCGTACCAATAAAAACTGTGCCCCATTTGTGTGGCCGGGTGTAGTGCCAACAACAGGAATTGATCCAACTGTGGTCAATATGAGTTTCCATGGAAGGGTCCCATTGTCCGTGGTTTGAAGGACAATGGGACACCTTGAAGGACATACACAAATGACCACTTGCTAAATTCAGAATTTTGCTTTCTTTTCAGAATTTTATAGCTTTCTGGGATCCACCATTATTTTCATACTAGTTTCCATCACAAACTGGAAGGAGGTTCAAAGCACAAAAAATGAAAAAAATGTGCTATGTCCAAGTAAAATACCAAAACTGTGTACAAAAAACTGTGTTTTGTGATTCAAGTCAACCTGTTTCTGTTGAACCTTTCCCTTTTCTCAGATGTTATCCCCAAATGTTTTGCCTTCCTTCTACTGTTTTTCCGTCCCTCTTTTTGTTGGTGTTAGGACTCTGGGCACTTTACCACTGCTGATCAGTGCTAAAGTGCATGTGCACTCTACTTTAAACTTGGTATGATTGGCTTACACCTGTTTGGCATACTTAATTTACCTGTAAGTCCCTTCTACAGTAGTATCCCATAAACCCAGGGCCTGTAAATTAAATGCTACTAGTGGGCCTGTAGCGCAGATTGCACCATCTTCAGAAATAGCCTTTCAAACCTCTTTCAGGCCTGCCACTGCAGGGCCTTTGTGCGCAGTTTACTGCCACATTGACTTGGTATTTAAACTTACTTGCCAAGCCTGAAACTCCTCTTTCACTGCATATAGATCACTCATAAGGTAGGCCCTAGGTAGCCCTATGAGCAGAAGGATGTGTAGGTAAAAAGTAGGACATGTTCCTTCACTGTTTGGCATGTCCTAATAGTGACAAAAAGCCTATTTGGTTTCTTACAGCTGCGATATGTGCTTCTCTCATAGGCTGGCATCAGGAATTCCATTAAAGGTACTTAAGTGGTAATTTTTAATCTGTGAGGAGTAGCATGGGCATGCTTGGTATGCTTAGAATAGTAGTGAAAAATCCTGCTTATTGGTGTAGATGCAGTTGTTCTTACTATTGAAGAAATACCACTTTTAGAAAGTGGTAATTTCACTGTTCTTATGACTGTTGTGCTTTGCAGTCTGACTCCAATCCAAATCTAGGGCAGAGTGACAGCTGGGCTTTGTGCATACTTTCCAGACAGCCATCACACAGGGAGGGTGGACGTGTAACAGGATTACATCTGCATACTGAATGGTCTTCCTGGGCTGGGAGGGAGGAAGGGGGGCCACTTATATTTGTATAGGCTGTGTCCTGCCCTTACACCATGAGCTTTTCTACCCCCTATTGATGTCTGGAGCCAGGGTTGGGGTTGAAAGGGGGTGTGTGCACTTCTAATTTTCTTTTGAAGTGCCCCCTGGATCAAAGCCATTTTGAGTATAAGTAAATCAACTGTAGCCCCATGTTTTTAGGCTCTGCGTGGACTTGTAACCAGATGGTGCTGGTTCTGCACACTGCCAGAAGGAGCTGTTATACTACTAGGAGGAACAGCCATTGTGACTGACCTGCTTGTTGTGCTGATCTGTGGCCTGACGGGTGACAAGAAGGACTGCCACTTCAACCTAAGGACCCTGATGTGCTGGCCTGCTGATGGTACCTTATTTCTGTGAGCCCCCAGTGATCTACCAGGAGCCAGAAAATGATTTCCCTGATACAAATGCTGCCCCTGGCCCATCAGTTATAGCACCTGTTGAGTACTACATAATTTTGTTTTTATTAGAACTTGGGCTTAGACCAGGAGGGAGTTGCTGTGGTGAGGAGCTGCCTGGATTGACCAGCATGTCACCCGGCAGCATGTAACCTCCATGGGATACCTGGTTGTTTAGTTGATGGTGAACGCTCCTGTTTTCCCTGTTGTCCCCAGTACCCAAAGTGCTTTGCAGTTTCCCCCCATCCAGGAAAGCTGGAGAATAGAAGGAGTACAGTGGGACAACTGGCAGTGTCCGATGTGGCGCTGATGAAGCGCACACTCCCTAGTGCCCCAGGGCACAAGCAGGCACCCACTTCTGACGTCTGAGCTTTGAGGCTGGCCGTGCTCCGCTCAGTTGTTTTTGATTGCTTTCACTGCTGGGGCCTGGGACAGAGGAAGACACACAGCAGGCAGTGAGCTGTTAAGGCTGTGCTGTACGCAACCAGCCCCCGGGACTAAGGAGTCCTGACAGAGAGAGCCATGGGTATGTCTTCTCCCCTGCGGCCATCTGGAACCTGAGGACAGCAGCTGCAGGGCTGTGTGTCTCGACAGAGATTGGCAAGGAGACCTTAACCGAGGTGCCGTGAGGCTCCTTCAGCTGGACTGCTTCATGGGGATGAAAGCCGAGGTCTAGGTGGCCCGGAAGGGCTCCAGATGTGTTACCGGTTCAAGGTGATTTGGGTGGAAACCGCAGAGGTCAGCAGCCGCACCATGTAGACTGTCTGCTGTTCTTCCACCTGCGGGGGAGAGACCTAGCAAGATCTCCTGGCCGATGTAGGAGGTGTGGAGGCCCGCTTGCATGTTTGGGCATAACTTTGGGGGCACCCACGAACTAGTAGGCAGGTCAAAAGGGATCCTCAACGGAGGTCCCGGTCTTGCCGGTCATGGATTTGTTGCTGTATTTACCCTAGTAGGTGCGCAGTGATGTCTGCTCCCTTTGTTATGGATTTCTATTTTTACCGTATTACATGGAATAGGAGCGCAGGAGTGCTAGGTCTCATGGTGAGGCTGTTGATGGCAATATGTATATGGTGATGTCATGGGGACCCATTTATATCCTCCACCCAACCACTGTATTTTATACCCTTAGGTTTCACTGTAATGTGTTGTTTCATGCCTTTCCTTGCCAGGATAAACATATAATATATAGTGTAACCAGCTCAGTGATGGTGTTTTAATGTGCAACATAGAACCCTTTTCTTTTATTGCACTATGATGGTTTGACAATTGTCTAGTTGGCGAAAAAATTATTGGTCTATGGTCTATATGCAATACAGTTTATTCTCATATAATAAGGAGTGCATTCTCTTTTGTGGTGTATTTGTTGTGTCACTGGAGTGTGTGTGTTGTGCCAACACTTTGCACATTGCCTCTGTGATAAGCCTGACTGCTCTAGCCAAACTTCCAAGGAGTGAGCAACCTTGGTTGTTTAGTTCCCTTACCCTAACTAGAGTGGTGGGTTCTGCCTGGCTGAGGCATGTACCTTAACCAACCAGAAACCCCATTTCTTACAGTTCCTAGAAGCTGAGAAAATTGTGATTTTAGCACCACAAACCAATCGTTGATGCCATTTTCAAGAAAAAAAAAACAGTCACTTTCTTCTGCAGCACTTTCTCCCTATTTTTCCCAAAAATGCAAAATTCAGCTGTATTTTGGCTTATTTCCAGGGGAATACACAAAACTGGGGGGCATATTTATCCTCCGTTTGCGCCGGAATTGCGTTGTTTTTTTTGACGCAATTCTGACGCAAAACTAACTCCATATGTTTACTTTGGCGTTAGACGCGTCTAGCGCCAAAGTCCATGGAGTTTGCGTCCTTTTTTAGCGTGGACACCTACTTTGCGTTAATTATATGCAAGGTAGGCGTTCCCGTCTAAAAAAGTGACTCCGCGGCATGTGCGCCGTATTTACACTCCCGGGCAAAATTCACGCCCGGGAGTGGGCAGGTAAAAAAAAATGACATACGGCCGCTTTTGCGCTGTTTTTTAGCGCCTGGAAAAGGCAGGCGTTAAGGGACCTGTGGGCTCGGAAGGAGCCCAGAGGTGCCCTCCCATGCCCCCAGGGACACCCCCTGTCACCCTTGCCCACCACCAGAGGACACCGAAGGCTGGAGGGACCCATCCCAGGGACAATAAGGTAAGTTCTGGTAAGTATATATATATTTTTTTTTTTGTGGCATAGTGGGGCCTGATTCGTGCCCCCCTACATGCCACTATGCCCAATGACCATGCCCAGGGGACAGAAGTCCCCTGGGCATGGCCATTGGGCAAGGGGGCATGACTCCTGTCTTTGCTAAGACAGGAGTCATTTCTATGGGGGTTAGGAGTGGAAAAAAATGGCGCAAATCGGGTTGAGGCGAAAAATTTGCCTCAGCCTGACTTGCCCCATTTTTTCACGCCCAAGCTCCATATCCCCCTATGCCGGCGCTGCCTGGTGTATGTCGTTTTTTTCAACGCACACCAGGCAGCGCCGGCGGCTAACGCCGGCTAACGTCATTGCTTAAATACGGCGCCCGCATGGTGCTTCAGAATGGCGTTAGCCGGCGCTAATTTTTTTGACGCAAAACTGCGTTAGCACAGTTTTGCGTCAAAAAGTATAAATATGGGCCTTAGTACCTTTAGAATCCCAGGATGCTGGGAAAAAAGGAAGCAAATTTGGCGTAGATAACTTATGGGGACAAAAAATGATGGGACCTAAGAGCGAACTACCCCAAATAGCCAAAAATAGGCTTAGCACGGGGTGGGGTGCGGTGGAAAGCCTAACAGCGAAACAGTTAAGAGTACGGTTAGTTACGTTTTGTTTGGTGGTCTGTTTTTAGTTTCACAGCAAGGTGTGCATCACGCACTCACATTAGTTTATTTATCATGAGCACTGATTGTTTTGGGACATGTGAAATTAATTAATCTCATAAGACATTTAAAGATTTCTGTTTCACTTGTTTTTCTCTATTGATTAGGCACTGGAGGGGCGCGTGCTAGTGACTAGGCCATGAACTCTTTGGCCCGTATTTATACTTTTTTTGCGCCGCATTTGCGTCGTTTTTGATGCAAAAACGGCGCAAACTTGCAAAATACCATCGTATTTTGTAGGTTTGCGCCGTTTTGCGTCAAAAACCGGCGCAAATGCGGCGCTAAAAAAAGTATAAATACGGGCCTTTGTTTTTTCTGATAAGGCACAGTTAAAACATCTTAGCTTCAGCATTTGGTCTCGTCTTTCATTTATGTATATGAAACTGTTGAACTAGTTGTATATATACCAGCAACTTTACATTTCAAGTTCAACATATTTTATATTTACCGTGCAGTACTTTTACTTGTAACTGTGTTTCCTTTGCATTTTTTGCATTTTTATATATGTATTAGAATCTTTAGGTATGATGCTCACAGAGCTGGTGGGGGTTAACATAGCATGAAAACAGGGTTGTCAACACAAGCAAGGTGTTAGTTGGGGTTTAGGTCGAGCGTTAGCATTTGGCCTGCTTTATACTTTTAGGTATACTATAGAGTGATTTCCAGGGGTTTCATTTGTTAGTTGCAGTGTCCTTCAAAAATCCTTGCTTGCTAGTGGTCAGTTCTGCCTCTTCGTCCTGCCTTTTTTCACTTTGAGAGCAGCACAAAGTACTGTGTACTGTTCTGTTCTGTTCTGTTCTGTTTATCTCTTCTGTAAGGGACTTTTTTTTAGCATTTGCCTGTTTCACTTTAACACTGTGGGTGCTTGTTCAGTCCCTCCTCCCCACCAGCTCCCTTTGCAAACATAATAAAACAGAGGGGGGCTTTTCCAGGGCCAGCTTGCTCTCCCCTCACTGTTTCTTTATGTTCTGTAAACATGATTCAGTTTCTCATGCTTATTTTTAAAGGTCACAAAACACGACCCATCTGTTTTTGCGAGTTGAGCTCTACAGCTTATTGTTTTCATCCCCGTGTGTGCTGATCGGCGCAACGGGTCTCGCATTTGCTTAAGTTAGAGCTATCAGCGTTGTAAACTCCTAACAGGACTTTTCTTGTTATTATCGGTATTCCTTCAAAAAGTTAGCAAACCTCTGAACGATGGAAAAACGCCTTTTGCCCAGGGAAATATCAGCGGGTTTCAATCCGCCTGGTTCTGGGGTCTCCTCAAGAACAGGGACCTGGATTGCTGGCTTCATTTGAACATAACAGGAGGAGATGGCCTGTATTCCTGTATTAATGAGTTTGATGTTGACTGCAAAGATGGGGAAGAGGTTGGATTTGAAACTCTTTGGTGACTGAGGCAGTGCGCCAGTCTGCGCATCGAAAAAAGAGGTGAAAGAGCCCAGACTTCTTTGATGGATCCTTCCACTAGTCACGTTTGTGTGGCGTGCTACCTCGGTGAGCGTAAACTAATTTTCCCGAGTCGCCGTCGGCCAGACATCTGGTTGGAGCCTTTGGTGCAACTTCTCATGTCCTGTTTAGCGTGTCCTCTGGATTGAAACCCAAGTACAACCTGACAGGGTCGAGAACGTGCTTATTTCAATTAGACGATGTAACTAATAGAACTAGAAATTATCCGTTAAATTGCGGAAGCCCTTGGAAGTGGCACAATTCTAAAAATCTAATTTGATATTATTCATTATGATTCTTATTCGTTGGTGACGGGGTGCATGTACACCAAAATACATACAAATATATCTCTATATTTATTTGTGGAAATTAATGTTTCGTGTGGTGACTCTAAATGTATAATGATATGTGTTTATTTCCTCAAATGACCATAGATTAATAATGAATTGCATAGTGATCAACTGATTTATTGCACTTTTGATCTTTTTGCAGTATCACAAAGTTCCCAACAAGACGTACCCTTAGTGTTTATAATATGGCTTGATAAGATCTCTTATAGTTTGGTTAAGGAGCTAATTGCATTTTTGCCTGACTGACATGGTAGTCCCCCGTTGTTGGCAGGCTGTCACTTTTTATGACTCATCTCCCTCTTTTGATTTCAGTGAGACATCTACTGCACCCATAAAGGCAGCAAGCGCGGTTGCTGACGTGAAATCAATTGTCTTTGGCTCATGTCGCTGAGTCCATTAAATAGTACTTAAGTCTAGAGAGTGCACAGTGAGATCGTGCTGCGTTCAGCAGCTACGGCCCTTTGCTCTGAGCGCCTGGACATAATTGAGAACAAATTGATTCAGTGTGCACGTTCCTGTACCCTGTGAAAGCTACGGGCCAGTACCGGCACCCAAAGGGCCAGGGCCTCGGTATCCGGACAAAGAACAGGACACAGAGGTAACTAGTATGGGTGTGGCCTTCAGCAGTCTATTAGCCGTTTATTATGGGCGAGCGCAAAGTGCTCCGTCCCATGCTGTAATCTCTCTTTGGGCTTCTCACCACTCCCATGTCACCTCAGTCACTTTAATTGGTTCGTGGGCTTGCCTTTTAAAATCTGCTTGCTTTCATTTGTGAAAGGCATGCATACCTCATGCCTTTTCTGGTGTTTACCCACCTACACAGCAACGGTAAACTACTGAAACCATTAGAGGCTCGATGTGTTCAGCATGGTTTCCGGACTACTTTATCTTTTTATTTTCCACGCAGCGTGATCGTGCTGGGTTTACATAGCGCAATCACGCTCAGTTTTTCTGCTTTCAATTTCAGTGCGATTGTGCTGCATTTTATATAGTGTTTTTTTTTTCTTGTAATTTGTGTGGCAAGAAAATTCCGGTTAGGAGTTTACAATACTAATAGCTATAACTCGAGCACATGCGAGACCCACTGCATTGCAAATGCTTCTTTTTGTTCTAGTTGACCACAGGCATGAATTATAAGCAGGGTTATGCTTAGTTGACTCATTTTACATGCAAGTGTTTTTGTGATGCTTGTGCTACTATGCATGCATTTTATGTCAGATAAATATGATTTATTCATTATACATGCTGACGGGACCATTTAGAATTGTTTGCATTGCAGTTACCCCTGAGAAAGGGACTGTTCCCAAAATGCATTGGGTGCACGCTATCATACGCTGGAGAAACAAGGTTGAAGGTATTGTACAATTTCTGAATACTGGCAGTTGTGAATAAAACATGGAAGATCTAGAAATCCTCGTTTCATCTGGATTAATACTGAAGGCTGTGAGAAAAATATTATAAAAATGTCAAAAGTTTTAAAAAGTGTTAAAAGAATGATGGAAAAAATATAATGATATCATCATGTCTGTGCATCTTGGGTTTGTGGCACTACTGGGGCACCAGCCTGTGATAAGTATGACCACACTAGATGACTTTACATGGAGATACAAACAAAGACAGTGATAGGTATTAAGAGCCTCAAGTTAACAGACAAATTTGAAGTACATTGCCCTATGTAATATTCACTGTGGCATTGGTAGTAAAAGAGTTTTTTTTATAAATGTCCCCAGTGTGTGACTATAGGGGCATGCCCCTTTGGATTCCGCGGGCTAGGCATGGCTCCAACTAAATCTAGGTAAAAGAGGGCCTAGAGTACAAGAATGGACACAGATGCATGATCTGCATTCAGCTGGGATACTGGTAAGCATATAGTACAACATTGAGGGTGTTCCTTACTTGTGTTACAAGGGCGGTTATGACTAGGAGAATTAGGTCTGACCATCCAGTTTTGTGTTTTGAATTTTCGTTATATCATTTTATGTGTTTATGATTAATGCCTTGTTTTCCTTATTTTTATTTGTTCTTTTTTTCTTATCAGTTTTCTCCATGGAGTAATTATCTCTGGAGCACATTAATGTGAGAAGAATTGTTTTGCACACTTTTGTAAATGACATATGATGTGGACACTTGGGTGATTGATGCAAATAGGTCACTGTTTATCCTGTATAGGACAGCACAGTCTTTCATGATAAGGTGCTACATTTTAGAACCAGAGACACCATATCCACACGATGTCCGCTGACCTATAGGGCATTTTTATGTCAACCAAAGCATGTTGATAGTTTTACAGGATGATAGGGTAACTGGTATCCCTTTTATATCATCCACGTCGTTCTTTAATCCTACCAGGATATCCAATAATAAAATTAGTTAAGGACCGTTCTATATAGTTTTATCAGCTCACCTATTTTTTTTATCTCTGGGTTAATTGAGTGGAGGGCACACTCCACAATTAAACAAAACACTTTCACTCCCACTAATAGTGGTAGAGCCCACCTTGGACACACTGGGTCCAGAGTGTGGGAAGACTGATGTTGAAGCATGCCACATTGTTATGTGACTTACGGCCTTGTAATTCCCAGATATAACTTTTTCTGATGAGAACAAAAAAAAGATACCACAGAAAAAGCTGGATTTTTTTCTGTGCGTGTAGATACAGTAGGAGGACAAAGGTAACCTTTCACCCCTCCTGTCTGTATGACAGTCTCCCTAACACCGCACTGCTGGTCCTCTCCAAACTCTGGCTGCCAGCAGATGCACCACACATCACTCAACCTGAAAGATATAGACTAGAGGAAGGGCAAATGCGGATACAAGCCGACATTATGCCTATGTCCACCTCCACATGGGCCCCTTCTATCAGCAAGTGCGTTAGATTTACAGTCTCAGAACTGGAGAAATAATATTGTAGTTGGAAATAAAAAAATAAAAAAACAACAGTTTTTTGATAATTTGGTCATAGCTTGTGATAATGACAAAAAGGGTCTTCGTGGGTCATTAAGGTGTTCCAATAAGGCAATGTATGACCAGCAAGCAATTTCTCTTCTTGACAAATCAAAATGTTTAGGAAGTGAAGTCCTTGTCTGACAGACAGATGTTTGGGGGTGAAGGAGCATAACCTGGATGTGCCATTATGATTCCTAAAACATGAAAAAGAAGAGATGGTTGTTTTCCCTTTCGTAACATGTAAAACATACTGCTAAACGTGGTGCAATGAAATATGTTGATTGGGTCAAGATTGATGGAACAACTCAAGAACCAAAGGAGATGATCCATGCTACTATGAAAGGTTGCTACAAGTATTCAAACTGTATAGTGGTATGGAGACTTTTGAGGCAAAGGCTATGGGACATTTTGTGTCGAGGTTTGTGACAGGGTTGAGGCCAGAGATAAGTCTTGTGATTCTGAAGCATTTATTCTGTTTGTATAATAAGTTCATTGACAAAATTGTGCGGTATGCTAAATATTGCCATGAGAAAATGGAGATGAAGGAGAAAAAGTTGAAGGAACAGTTGATGCTTACCCAAATGAAAGCTGCTCAAAGAACTAGTCAGATGCCCATGGCTGTAAACCATGGTTGTGCAATGGATGTAAATAGTCTAAAAAGGTCAACTCTTTGTCACCTCTGCAATAAGTTGGGACATTGGAAGTGGGAATGTTGTTTGAATCAGGCTAATTAGGTCCAAAATGCAGGATGTGTGCCTTCTCAGAATAACAATTTTAACCAGATGCAGGGTGTTCAAAGACCCAGGAGTCATAATTTTAATGTGTCCCAAGCTCTGGTGATGCAAGTACCCCAACCCCTGATGCCACAGCAGAATGTTGTTGGATTGTGCCAGAATATAAATAAGGGCGTGAATGAGAAAGGGGTACAGGGTAATCATCTGTTTCAACAGTTCCCTTAGTTAGACACAAGCAAAAGAAATGGCTCTGATCAGTCAGCCTGACCGTGCCTTAGAGGGGAGGAATACTGCATACTGGGCGCAGCCTTATAGGTAGACCAGAGCGGACCATTCGTAGTTAGTGAAGTGGATGGTTGTCCCAAGTCATTTGTGGTTGACATTGGTGCTGCCCATTCTACTCTGAGAGCAGTAGAAGTCCCAAACCTACCCCTCTTGTGAAAAACAGTCCAAGTTGTTAGTGTGGAGAATAAACAAATGACAGGTAAACAAAATGCCCCAGTTACAGTAAAAATAGGATCTTTCAAAGACAAGGACAATTTTATAGCAAGTGATTCTAGTCCAGTAAGTCTCTAGGGAAGAGATTTATTGTTAAAACTGAACTGTGTCATATATTGTACTCCAGCAGGGATAGAGGTTTTCTGAGTTTCTGTTGAAATTATAGTTGGACCCCCAAAACAATTGTTGGAATAGCTCCTGTAATTTAGTCCATGATTCAGCAGGGAATTCTGAAGGAGATCATGGGAAGTCCTTGTAACTCTCCCATCATGGGTCCTCAGTGGGAAATACAGAATTTTACAGGACCTTAGGAAAGTAGACAATATTGTTGTCCCTTGTTGCCCTGTGGTACCGAATCCAGCTGTATTATTTTTTCAGATGCCATGTTCGGCAGAGTGGATCACTGTCATTGATTTATGTCAAGCCTTATTTTCAATACTGTTGCATGAGGATAATCAATTCCTCTTAGCATTCCGGCTCAGGAAACAGGATTAAGGCTTGGTGCAGAGTTCCACAGGGGTATACTGAGTCACCATCGATTTTCAATCAGATCTTAGAGAAAAATGTGGAAGCCCTGGTCATACCATGCAATTCGGTCCTAATTCAGTATATCGACGAAGTCATGGTGGCATTGAGTACCCAAGAAGCTTGTAAACACTATACTATTGCATTACTGGACTACCTGGCTGAGAATGGACATAAAGTATCCCCAAGAAAGTTGCAAAATTGTCAGGAATGAGTCCAATATCTTGAATACGACATTGGGTAAGGAGTGGGAAAGGTGTCACAAAAGAAAGTATCAGCAATACTGAAAATGGGCCCACCAACTACACACAGAGAAGTCTGGATGTTCTTGGGAATGATGGGCTACTGTCGACAGTAGATACCCAATTTTTCCCTGGTGGCTAACCCTTAACAGAGGCTGACATACAAGGATGTGTCTGATCCGGTACCCCTGGACAACGATTCCAGAGCTGTGAGAATATCTCTGTTGTGCCCCCGCTCCAGGGATGCCTGATTATAATAAAACTTTTGCACTTTTCTGCATTACCTAGATGTTTAAAATCAGTAGCTGCGGTTAGCACTAGCATAGAGAGGTGCACATATATTGTCATAGGACACCCATTAACTATGTACATCCCGCAGTCAGTAGAGCTTTTATTGACTAGAACCAGGATGCAGCAAATGACAAGTAGTCGACTTACCAAGTATGAACAGACTATATTTGCTGCAGAAAACGTGACAATCAAGCTTTGCGGGATTTCGAATCCTGATACTCTGCTGCCAATTGTGGATCAGGAAACTACTGAAGATTGTGAAGGGTACCACGATTGTCTTTATGTCACTGAACTATGTACCAACCCAAGACCTGACAAACAAGATGAACCATTACCATTACCTTAATACGATTATGACCTTTATGTTGATAGTTCATGCTTGAGACACAATGGTGGAAGTTTGAGAGCAATTTATGCTGTTTGTACAGTGTCTGGAGTTGTCGAAGCTTCTTGGCTTCAAGTAATATTCTCTGCCCAAGTAGCGGAATTGATTGTTCTTACTAGAGTGTGCTATGACTCTAATAAATTTAGAGTGACAATCTTTACTGACAGTCAATACAGCTTTGGTGTTGTTCATGACTTCGAACAACTGTGGGATCAGTGATCCAGAATGGCGAACAAGTGAGAAACCTCCTCAACGCACTACAATTGCCTGAACAAGTAGCAGTGGTCAAGTGCCCTGCACATTGCTATAGAGCTGATCATATGACTATGGGCAATGAGGTTCCTTGGTACTTTGCTCACAATGTTTGTACCTTTAATGGTGAATTCACAAATAAGGTAATGGATGAGTCTAAATTTAACCTTAACCATACCCAACTAGGCGAAATGATAGTCTTACTGTAGCCAAACTGCTGTTGCTGGAACTCATACATATGTTTGGCTTTCCAACCTCTTGGAATCAGATAAAAGAACTCATTTCAACAATGAGGTTCTGAAAATGTTATGCGCAGCATTGCAAATGGAGCAGAGACTACACTGCAGTTGTAGACCTGAGGATTCAGGTCTTCTTGAGCAAGTGAATGGCACACTGAAATCGAGATTGGCAAAAGTGTACTTCGACATCCTTGAAATGGCCTGCCCCTTGTGTTGATGAGTCATCAGAGAGTAGCTGATCAAAAGACTCGACTGCCCCCTCTGCGAAATCCCGATGGGGAGGGTGATGATATTGCAAATGCACTTGGTAATATAACAGATGATGTAGTCCTAGACTATTGCAAAGGAGTAGCTGGTGTGGTGTGTTCTGTGTCACATCAAGTTGGTTCAACTGCAGCTTCTCCATTACAGGAACAGTGGCATGACCTTAGTTCTGGCAATTGGGCCTTGGTGATAAACACGTCAGGAAAACGTTTCTGGAACCTCGGTGGCGTGGACCTCACCAAATGATCCTAGTGACCACGACTGCTGTGAAGTGTGGAGGTCTTCCCAATTGGATCCACACTTCTCATACTCACAGAGTTGAGTGTCCCATCGATATGACAGCACCTGTTCCAGAAGAACCAGTGGT
This sequence comes from Pleurodeles waltl, assembly GCF_031143425.1. NCBI lineage: Eukaryota > Metazoa > Chordata > Amphibia > Caudata > Salamandridae > Pleurodeles > Pleurodeles waltl. The sequence continues at coordinate 680,043,773 of NC_090446.1, forward strand.
GTGACAACGGCAACCATAACAGAGTAGCCAAGCTGTCGGGGACCAAGCGGAAACAGAATTAACACTCAATCAAGTTGGAGAGGGTCTTGAGCAAGTCACAACTGACTGAAGCTGAAACAGAAGAATCTTGTTCTGTGGCGAGTGAGTCAGATTTAGAATCAGACCCGGAGAAGGAACAAGTGCTGGGAGAAAGCGAGTAGAAGCTAGAGCCCGCTGGCCCAGAAGACACGAACAGGGAAAAGTGAGTCTGACTAAGAGTGTATGCCACCGGTGATTGCTGAGGAAACTGAGGACTCTGATCTTAGTGGAAGTGAAGACGAAGGTGTGGCATTGAGAAAGACAAAAAGAACAAAGGTGCCTACGTATTGGTATTCTTCACCTGAGAGGACCTACTTTGCAAATGCCGCAGATCAAAAAATCTGGGAGTATTGAAGTCAACATACAGTTTCGGCTGAACCTCCATGAACTGAACAGTGTGATTGAACTACACCTTGAACTTTCATTGTCATGTATGAGTTTGGTGTGCATGCACATTAGAGACATATACATTGATTTGGATTGAGCGTTTAGAAGGTTACCTAAGCCCCAGTAGAAGAAAGAGGGTTGAACTTCTGAACTTTCTTTTGCTGCTTACATTTGGTGATATCAACAAATCAATATTTTGCTGCTGCCATATTTTCTTAATAATACATCTGATTCTAAAGACGTAATGTAGGTAAATAACACAAATAGATGTAAATACATAGTAGGTGTTTTATTGCTCATTTCCTTTATAATCCTAATAATTTTGCTGGAATTAGTGTTTTCCCATACCAGCCCTATAGAGGTGATTTCTTCTAGTGATTCCTCCCAAATTACAAATCCTAACAAAAGTAGTAAATTAGATGAGAAATCATTACACTTAGAAACATCTAGGGGAGATTATTCTGCAAATGTATATTTCTGCTTATTATATGAATATATAGAGACTATGGAAGCGAAGCATTGTTATGCATGCACTCAATCACCTGCTTCTGTTTTAGAAGGCCTCACCTATCATCACATTCCCATGACCTATGGAAATTCATGTAGCCTTTTGTTGAGTTTGTTTCATAGGACAGGACAGTATCAGTATTATTTTTCAAGCTATGATTTAACTCTTTCAGAGATCCCTATTATTGATCATTTGAACAGACGTCCAGCTTCCTTGGAAATAAAAAATAGTTGCAAGATTTTTCAAACCCGTTTCCACTCTAGTCACAGCTTATGCACAGTTTAACTTCTATGTTTTCGGATGTTGGGAAGAAATTCCTGGATTTAGTTGAGGGCAGAAGAAGAGGGTTGGAAGCTAGCTCACAGTTAGATGACCATATTCAGAGTCAAAATAAGTGGACAAGGGAGGAATAGAACATCAGTTGCTGGAAACTTAGCTTCCTTAGCTTTTGATTGGGAACTCAAAGGGAGGTTCTGTATTTAGATGGAGAGATCTGAGACTGAGAATGTGTTTATGGAAAAGAGTGAATGTGAATACACTTTTGACGGTCAAGGGTACTATAAATGTTATTTTGATGGAAAGGATGCTGAAATCCCTGGAGTTTATTTTGTGTGTGGAAAATATGCTTATTTTAAGTTGCTAAAAGGATGGTATGGAACGTGTAACTAGGGATTGTTTTTCCCAAAATCTATTATGCGGCGCATTTTGACAATCCTGTTTGGACTCAAGGTTTGAGATCTAAGAGAGGTGTGAATGCAGTAGAGGTAGTAAGAAACATTTTTGGTGCATTGATCTCATTTGTGGGAGTGATTTTGAATGATTTGAAAATTAGAAGGCTGTCTAAAATAGTAGATAATCTAGCTACTAGCACTGCTGGATCATTACTGGCCATAAATTCTGAGATGATAGCAATCAGATCAATCGTTTTACAAAATCGTCTTGCGTTAGACATGTTACATGCAAAGGAGGCGGACTCTGTCAGATGCTTAAAGTACAACAATTTTGCACATTTATTCTGGATAAAAGTAAGGATTTGCAGAAGTATATCAGGAATATTTAATGTTTGACAGAGGATTTGAAAGAGTTCGAAGCGACTGGTGCATGGGAAGGAATTGGAAATGGATTTTCTACTAAAGGCAGATGGTTTGGAAATTTGGGAAGTGGAATTGTACGGTTTGGGTTGAGACCATCGCACCTCTGCTATTCCTTAGTGGGAATAGTTCTGTTCATTGGATACAATATTTTCCGAGGCATGACAGTTCAGCAAAGCAGAAAGACAAAGAAAGCAGAGGTTTGGGTTGGAAGACAGCCAATGTAAACGTTATGATGACATGAAGCATTTGGAAGAGTCCGGACAAAAGCTGTTCAAAACAACTAAGTGTTAGAGACTCTCATTCAAGAATGAAGTGGATTTGTGATGACGTTATACGTCATCAGAGGGAGGGTTGAAGGAGCATAACCTGGCTGTGCCATTATGCTTTCTAAAACGTGAAAAAGAAGTGATGGTAGTTTTTCCTTTTGGAACGTGTAAAACAAACTGTCAAATGTGGTGAACTGAAATATATTAGTAAAAGTGCACAATGAAAAGATGGAATTCATATGAGCTAAAATCATACCAGTTTGCAAGAATGTTAATATTATAGTAGTTAAGAAATGCTATTCTTTATAACTATGTTATATTCAACACATTAGACAATCAAGATATATGTGAACTCACTGTTTAATTGTGCTCATTTTAATTGCTCTGAGGAAAGGTCAAATTATTTTTGTATGTTCCACTTTTCAACTTGAAAGCTTGTTTTTCCAAAGCTGCAGGTGCTAAAATTAACAAGGAGCGCGTTGTGCACAAGAGATAAGAGGGCCTGAGAGAACATCACCAGACGAAAGGAGTATCCTGACACTGACAGCAATAGCTATGAGGTTCCTGAATGCAAAGGTGTTTTAAGGATAAGAATGGACGGCTTTGGAAGACTAAATTGTTAATTAATTAGATAATTAAAACTGCCTTACAGTTGTGCTTTCCAAATTAGAGTTTTGTCATTATGTCATTATGTCATCACAAATGGAAAAATCAAGATTTAAGAGTAGTTTGGCTGGCAAGGGAATTAGAATCCCCCTGTCCCTTGCTTAGAGAGGACCTTTTTGTGGTATCAACCTAAAATTTACTATGTGGCTTTATGCCACCTCACCTCTCTTAAACTGAATCTTCTACTGAAATTCTGTTTGCTAACCTTGCTTAGATATTCTTTCGGTATTAGAATAGTTTAGGAGCTAGATTCAATGGCCAGGCAAGAGAACTTAATTTTAGAATTCAAACATCAAGTACTTTTCTTGATTTTCTGCATTGTTGCTATTGGAGTCTTGGGGCCTGATTACGACCTCAGCGGATGGGATATTACGTCACAAATCTGACGGATATCCCACCCGCCGTTTTACAAGTTCCATGGGTATTATGGAGCTTGTAATATGGTGTATGGATTATCCATCACATTTGTAATGGAGTATCCTATCCGCCAAGGCTCTAATCAGGCCCTCGGCCTTTTATATGTTGCTTCGATTTAATATTGTGCAATGCCTTAACTCTTGATTGGTGATTTTGTATCTCTATACTATGGTTTTGAGACTCGCTTATGTAACTTTGGCTTTGAGTCTGTAATAAAGCCAGCTGAAACTTTAATTGGACTCTGAGGTTTAATGTGTGACTATAGAGCAGCACTTTAATAAAGTTTCAATGATTGGGTAAAGTTATCTCTTCACTGCTCAGAACAGAGAAGAAAAGATTAATCAGACTCCAGATGAAAAGATAGGGCTCCAGGCTCCATCAGGGGTATTAAGGGAGAGGCAAACAGCAGCACTTTGAGTAACCTGGAGCTTTTCCAATGAAGAAATGTTGATATGTTTTTTTTAAAGTGCATTGCAGTAGTCTAAACTTGATGTAATCAAGGCAATAGCCACTAATTTACGAAGTTCTGCAGGAATGAAGGAAAATATTTTTTGCAAAACTCTGATGATGAAAATGCAGGTACTGGTTAACCTTCATATTATAATTCAAAGAGTTGTCAAAGAAAACCCCAGGTGTTTTTTTACTGATGTTACTGGCATAGGTTTAGGGCCACAAGATTCTGGCCACCGTAGATCGAACGAGATGGACTGCTGGGCTCCAAACACCAGAACCTCTGTAGCTTCATAAAGTTGTCTTTCATCCAGGTACTAATACCAGCCCTGCAGCGTTTACAATGTCTGCCATTAGTGGTATACTGTTGGTAATTGACAATGGTTTGTATGTGGTCCGCGTAAGACAGAACCTGAAAGCCAAAGGACTGCACCAGCGTTACAAAAGGGGAAACATACAGATTTTCAAAAGTGGGGTTTCGCGAGGAGCCCTGCAACACCCGGCACGGTAGATTGAAAGTGTCTACAACTGACAATTTAAACCCAGTTGGTGAGAAAATAATGAAAAAGGTCAACTGTCTTGGACTCCACACAAAGCTGTTGTAGGAAACATTGGACTGTTTAGAATAGCTGTCATGGGTGACATTACTGAAAATGTAAATTATTTCTTGGTGTGGTCTCTTTTTTGTTTAAGTGCTACATTTCTCCTGATTACTTACGCTCAGAATCTAGTAAGAGACCTGATGATTATAGGTTTGGTGCAATCAAGGCCCCCACGCTAGAGTATTTGGTTTTCTTGCACATTTCTGATTTGTCAAGGCATTCATTGTAATACAACAAGGTAAACTAATAATACTCCTTGCCCCAGTAGGAAGGATACACCTTTCCGAACTGGACATTGCATTTTACTATAATCAAAGCAAGTTTCTTTTTCCTATATAATCAATACAATTTGAGAAGAATTCATATAATACCATGTTACTGCATTTGGTACTGTATAAAGGGCCCTCACTTTTTCCACACTTGGAAATAATTATGTTTGAATACATCCTCACATATACATAAATATATTTACCTAAGCTGTTTACCTGCATTTTCTTATGTCAATTCCAGGCCATTAGCACGGATATAGCTTTAGGAGGGGGGGGGGCTTTGGGTTGTTACATCCCTCTGATAAATCTATTTTCTGGGAAAAAGTTGGGCACAGGTACTTTCAGTCGAGTATAGTGAGGTGTCTGTCAGAGTTCACCAGGAAGTTTTACATACACGCAGAAAAAAACACACACACACACTCCCTCTTTGTTTTGAAAGTCTGGAAAAGTGTTGGTTATGTTACAAAATATTGTGTTTTCTCTCACTTAGGGCCATATTTACAAAAAAGTGGTGCATCACTAGTGAAACGCCACTTTTCTTGCGGCGTCCTTGCATCCTTTAACACCACAATGGTAGCGCTGTACTTACAATACGGTGCACCATGGCGCATGTTAGGGGCAATATTGCTCCTTTTTTGACGTTATAGTAACACTATACTGGAGTAGCATAAAAAAATGACGCTAATCAAGTTTAGTGTTAAGAGGCCCATTGAAATCAATGGGTGCCTCATTTTAATGCCTGTTTTAAGCGGGCATTAAAAGATGACGCCAGATATGGGGCAAAGGAATCTTGAAGATTGCATTGTGCCATGTTTAGCGACCCTCTAATGAGGGAAAGTCCCCTTTGCATACATCATGCATATATTATTCATGATGTGGCCCAAAGGATTTACAATGTGGCGCAAACCAGGTTTGCGCGACCTTGTAAATATGGCGCTATGGTAATGGTCCGTTAGCGTCACATTTGCAGCAAACATTTTGCCGCAAATGTGGTGCTAAGGGGCGCAAGGGCCTTGCAAATCTGTCCCCAAGTACCCCTATCAATCTGCTTTTCCTTTCCTATTCCCACTGTCCCTTTAGCCCTGCCCATGAGCCATCCTTGTAGAATAGTATATTTTTACATTATTTGTCAATGTGATGGTTGGAAAATCTGAACCTCCTCCATCCTACTGACTAAGTCACGCCTCTGGTCATTAGTTGTATAGAGGTCTTGAGAGGGCAAATTACGACTATATTTATCTGCTCACTGCTGCAGGCATTTATTCTGATCAATTAAAATGCAGAGATTCAACACGTAAACTGAAAGACGATATTCCTTTTCAATCCAAGCTCTGGAGCAAATTTCAGCCAAGAAAAAAATTGATTTTCATACACTCCTTAAAACGTACTTCTTTCTCTGATTGGCATTTTTTTATCTTAGGCCCCTCACAAGTCCTCTAGCAATTACGCTGTGGTACTACCACACCAGAAATAATTGATTCTTTTAGGCTGCTGTATGACTGTTGCATTAGTCCATATGGTTCAACTATAGAATAGGAAATAATATGGGTAAATTCATTTTACTGCACCCTATTTTCAATTTAAATCTTTAAGGAAAACGGGCTGCAAAAAGAAAAAAAAACTGCTTTATTCAAAAGCAGTCACGGACATGGTGGTCTGCTGTCTCCAGCAGGCCACCATCCCCGTGAGTGCCTAGACTCGCTATGGGGTTGTAAACTGCGACCCACCTCATAAATATTTATGAGGTGGGTCTTTGCGACCCCATAGCGAGTCGCAGAAGGTGTCTGAGACACCTTTCTGCAAAACATTTTGCGAGGTGCAAATTGCGAGTCACTGGTACTCGCAATTTGCACCTCGCAAAATGTTTTCTTCCTACATCTGGCCCTTATTCTTTTACAAATTATGCACCAATAGCATAACATAATATCTTATGAGCTCTAGGCCCATGTGTTTGCTTCACTTCTTTCGATGGAACTTTTTAGGATGCTCAAGAGGTAAAGGAGAGTTAAAATCAAACTTACAATTTAATTCAATGTGTAGCCCATTTGGTCACATATTAAATACCCAAAAAAGCGGCAGGCAAAGTTCAAAAGTTTATTACAAGTTAAGGGCCAAACTAAAGTAAATGAATCTAAAAAATATGCTATACAAGTATAAAATCAACAAAGGCAAAGTAAAGCACCAAGTGAGATTAAGTTGCACAAGCATGAGGCATTCAAGAATTTCATTCGAGGCAATACACAAGATGAGAAACAGAATCTGGTGATCTGCATGTACGCTTCTGTGCTCTTGTTAAACCTATGTTAACCTAAACACCCTGAACTAAACTAAAAGGAATCCCCAAACTAGTTCTCAGGAAGTAGGAAAGTGTCAGCATAGCAGAGACCTCTGTAGAAGTTCTGATAGAGAGATGTTGCATAGCATAAAGCCACACAACGGAATAAAGGTATGCCTCCAAGTCTCTAAAGAGTCTGCCCTCATCTAACTATGTGAATACCAATTAAACTCACAGAACCTTTGAGAAGTCTAGGTCATCAAACCAGTAGTTTTTCATCTTCCTTAGAGTTGAAATTGGCAACTCTCCTCAGGTCTCTCATTCCACGAAATAGACATCTCCCTTGGACGACTCCTGGCACCTGGAAAACAAACAGAAGTCTTTTCTTCTTAGTTTGCTAGGACTTCCTTGTCCTTGCCTAAGTATCCTCCCAGAGCTCACTATACCTTAGACAGCATATGCCTTTCACTAACTGTATAATCCACGAACGCACCTGCAAAAAAAAAACATTGCAATCCAAGCAAAACTCCATGTTGAAGATTAAACATGAGAAACTAAATGCTTCCAGCCTTTGTTTATGCTAACTTCTCATATCAGTCAATGCAAATTTGTGATACATGATTATGAGTGCATCTTGTAATTATAAATGAGAGTGGCAATTTATAAATGAAACATGAATATATGCAGTTCAATAAAGCAATACATCAAAATAAATGGATAAATATGTGAACGAGTACTGCAATTTGGCATGTTAAAGTCAAATATTAGAACACACGCCTGTATGAATCTTTAATCTTCTACAATGAACGTACCTTCAGCAATACATTTGGATGCTCCGCTTTACATTAATAGCATGAAAGCATAAAATATATATGTTATTGGTTACATTGTCAAGTTACTTCTGTACCATATGAGGGTACAACCAAAATTACGCTTACGTTTATTTACTGAGTTGTATAGCACTTATACTATCATCTAGAGGTTGCTTCAGACCACTGATAACATCGTGGACGAAACAAGCTGTGTAGTTAAAGGGAAACTGTGAAGTCCAACTGGATGGTGGGTATTACTGTTTAGCATTCTTCATCTACTACTTTTAATTGTTTCCTCATTGTATGTCTTAGTGAACAGATCTGTTTTTCAGACGTTTTTTAACGTATGTATGACTGTGTTCAGGAATAAAAACGAGGCTCAGCTCATTTCAAAGTTTGGTCATTAGTACCTTCTTTGTAAAATCCAGTTACAAGAGGCTGAGCAAAGGCCTCTATTTGGTATGTACGAGGGCAATATCTGTGTGTACCCTAGCCTTTGCCCCAAATGACCTTGTGAGTTGTACAAAGATCATTGAACTGAATTCTTAATTCCACCCAGGAGCCAGTGAAGAGCCTTCTTTGCTTGATTCACCTAGTCATCTTTCTTGTGGTTGAGGCAGAGCCTGGCAGGATGATTCCATATTCTTCACAATCTGTCAGTAAGTGTATTGGGCTGACTGGTGCATATGATATTACGGCAGTCTAAGCATGGCTCAGACCTGCTAAATGGTGTGTTGATTTGAAGAGTTTGAGGATATTCCTTTGCATAGATAACTGAAAGTTGATAAATTTAACTACTTTATTTGCTTATGAAACAAAGGGAAAGTTCCTTGTCAAAGAGGCTTTATGTTTTTTCACTTCCTGGGAAATGGTTAGTGGAGCTCCAAGACTGAAAGATCATTCAGAGGAGCATTCACTCTGCGATACATTACCTGTCATAGGTATTTTAGCCTTAGACCCATTTAGCAATAGGAGACTTTTTTCATCCATAGATATATGTGATACAGACGTTTGGTAATGCTTGGACTACTGAGTCCTTGCGAAGGCTATTGAGTATCTGACTGCATACATATAGAAATGTACTTGGTAGTTAGTAAGAATTTTCATAAGTGAGGCCATGAACAAATTGAAATAGACAACTATTCTTGGGCAATACAGGTTTCATTTAATGATGAATGAACACTGGCTATTGTTCAAGTATTTTGAAGAGAATAGCATGGTCCACCTAATCATAAGCTTTCAAAAGAACTGGCACTATGAAAGAGGAATTTTGCATTAATCAGGACTAGAGATGAGTTCTTATCTAATGAAGACATGGTTGTTATCGAGTCCTTCCCAGCCCAAAGGCATGCATAAGAACACACTACACATGGAGCTCAGAATTAACGTCTTTATTCTTCAGCGTACATGAAACTAACTCACAATATCCTCTAACCATTAGGAACACACCCTGACATCTTGCATATTGATTACATAATTCCCTTCATAAGACCGCCCCTAAGAACGGGGTCCTAGCATGCAGGGCCGGCTTTAGGGCGGTGCAAGCGGTGCTGCTGTACTGGGTGCTGACATGCATTAGGGGGCTCTGACCTCGGCACTGTATTTAGCAATAACTTACAAAACTTGCAGTTTAAAAGTACCTGTTAAAAAGTTCCTTGTGCGTCCAGCCTTCAGGAAGCAATTAAAATGCCAAGATACCTCTTGTGATTAATGTTCCTGCTAGGGAGAGAGATGAGAGCTTTGTCCAGCAGCAGCTTTGACTCGCCATAAAGTAGCACAAAGGATTAATATGCCTGCTGCAAAGAACATAACTATATTTTATGTGGATAGCTGAGTGGATTAGTATTGCCAGCCTTTACAAGCACTTTAAAACAAATGAAATGCATGGGAGAGAGGGCTATGGAGAAATGAGGGGTACATTTGCGAGTGGTAGTGAGTGAATCCGAGGAGGTGGTCATGGGGGGACACTAAAAAAACTGTTGCAGAGATTGCCACTAGCGCTAAAGCCGGCCCTGCTAGCATGTACAGTTCAAAGACACTACATCTCCCCCCTCGTTAAGTAAAAAGACACAACCAAAGACAGGAAGTCAAATGCTAGACTGTCAGTCATGAAGGATGTTATCTTGTTCAAGGTGTATCCAAAGCTGTTATATTACCTGCTTCTCCAAAATATTCTGAATTAAGGGTGATTTGAGATTGGAAAGTAGATCATTAAGGTGCTAAGGCCAGAGGTCTTCAAACATTTTTGCTTTGAGCCCTCCAAAGCAAAATATTTTGAAGTTAGGCCCCCTCCAAAACTTTATTGCAAGGATTGGGAGCGTGGGAGGCACAAGGCTAAACAGGTGCAAAGCTTATGAGATCATTTCACGGATACTTTTACAGTAGCTCATAATCCACAATAAAAGTAAGATTTATGATAAGGCTAATTCATCAAACAAAAACAGAAATTGACCAATAAACGGTGGTTCCCATAATTTGGTTGTTGTTAGCCCATCACACTCCTGGACCCCAATGGAAATGCAGCTACTACATTAATGATAGCGGAGGCTCTGAGTAGAACTTAGGCCCTCATTACAACCCTGGAGGTTGGTGTTAAAGTGGTGGTAATACCGCCATTAGTCTGGCGGAAAACAAAATGTAATCACGACCATGGTGGAAACCGCCAACATAGACAGCCACTTTAACACTCCGACCGCCACGGTGGTAGAAACAAACACCGCAGTGGTCACCGCCAACAGACTTGCGGAGGACAAAGTACCGCCCACCGTATCACAACAGGCCTATCCGCCACCTTTTCCGGGGTGGAACCAACGCTATCATAAGCATGGTGGAAACAGTACACAGAAGGGAAAACACTCACCTCTCGACACCCTACGAGGAACCAGGACGCCATGGAGCCCGAACTACACATACTGCCTATGCTGGTCTTCCACCTGCACTATCAGGAGCAGGACAGACGCCATTGACGACCACAGTGAGTACTGCACCCACAACACCGGGATGGGGGAGGGAAAAGAGAGGGACACACACACGCAACACGCAATACTTCCCATCCCCACCCTCACCCACAACAACGTACACACAAATACATGCAGCAACATTACATATACACCCCCCCACACCCTGGAAGAACGCAAGGACAAAATTGAATGATTGTAACGATTGTAATCATGAAAAATCTGATAGTGAAAGTTCAAAATTCAGTATATACAAATATGTACACCAACAATCATTGTCCGTGGACCAGTGGTCCCAAAATACATGGGCGAAGCCCACACAAGATACCTGACTCGAAATGGAGAGAACACTGCCGGGGCATCATATCGAAAATAAACAGGCACCTTAGGGGGAAGGGAAGGAGGGGCACCTCAGCCGGATGAATGCACGACGCCACTGCTGCACGAGGGGGCTTCATGCCCATTGCTGTATTCTGGGGAGTGCAAAGCCATAGTCTCTCAAGTCTTTCCATTGGGTGGTTTGCCCACTGCTTTATCCTGGGGAGTGCAAAGCCAAAGTCTCTCAAGTCTTTCCAGTGGGTGGCTTGCCCACTGCTTTATCCTGGGGAGTGCAAAGCCACAGTTTCTCAAGTCTCTCCAGTGGGTGATTTGCCCACTGCTTTATCCTGGGGAGTGCAACGCCACAGTCTCTCAAGTGTATAACAGTCTCCACTGACTCTGGAGGGGGCCTGGTGCCCAGAGTGCTTCATCCTGCCAAGGACTGAGGTAGTGGATAACAGTCTCCACTGGTTCTGGAGGGGGCATGTGTAATAAAGATAATCCTGAGGATTGTTAATTCCAGTGGTTTCTTTATTAAAATAAAGAATATCCCATCCACATAGGTAGGAACACAAGCTCTGATGACTCCAACCGCTTCCTTCTCCAATCTCTCCCAGCCTGCCTGAGGAATGTAGAATCCTCTTACATTCTAACTCTCAAATGATGCATAACATGCATTTCTCTCCAAATACCACACACCTTCCCCTCAAAGAATATGACAAGCAACACATAACCAAAAAAAAACATATAAATCCTATGATAACAACATATGATGCTACTATATCCTAACAGAACACAACTACATGAGAGAATGAACATAAGAAGGGTTAGGAATCTTTCTTCCTGGAGATAACGACACGATTGAGAGTCCATATCCTCCCATCATTAACTTTGAATGCATTTTTTAACAGTTTAGTAACCACAAAAGGACCCTGAAATGTACTCCCACTTTTACTTAGAGTGGTTTTTTTAATCAAAACCTCATCTCCAACATTTACTGTGACAGTACATGCGCCCTTTTTTATCATAGTACTCTTTCCTCTTTTCTATGCAAACTTTTTCATAACCTCTGTCATACTCCTCTTTCGACCAGGAAGCTGCTTTGTTTTTGTCCCCAGTCACCCATCCTGGGGACAACCCTTCCTACCCCTGAACATTTCGAAAGGAACTACTCCAGTGGTGGAATGCAGAGTAAATCGATATGCCACTAGAAAACTTTATAAACCTTCTTCAAATTTCTCCCTGCAGCTAACTCAAGTTGCACACATTCCTTCACATATTTGTTAAACCTTTCTACAGTTCCATTGCCTTCAGGATGATACAAGGAGCATAACTTGTGCTTGATTCCCACTCTCCTAAAATATTCTTCCATTTCTTTGGAGACAAATTGCGGACCATTATCTGTCAAAATTGAGTTAGGAAACCCTTCTCGAGCGAAAATGTCTTTAAGCAGACCAATGATCCTTGTTGTTTCAATGCTGCTGACTACACCAATTTCAACTCATCTGGAGAACTGATCCACCAAAACCAAAGTGTAAATGCTTCTTGCTTTTCCATGAATTGGTCCTACAATATCCATTGCAACTACCTCCCACGGTCTGCTGGGTAAACTCCTGACACATAATGAAGGTACCCTCATTTTATAAATCTTATCACTATGACAGCAATCAGGGCACTCTCTAATTACCCTCTCAATACTCAAATCCATTCCTGGCCACCAATAATTAAGGCGGATTCTAGACTATGCTTTGCCTTGGTGTCCCGTATGTCCTAACTGAATAATTTTGTCAGTCAAAACACTTGGAACTACCAATCTTGCTCCCCGGAACAATAACTCATCGGACACAGATAATGAATCCATTACTTTCCAAAATCCTCTAAATGCCTCATTATTTTTCAACTCAGCATCCCAAGAATTTTTGAGAGAATGACACACACGTTGTAACACAGGATCACCGGCAGCTGCCTTCACCCACTCATCCTGTTCAATAATCCCTTCTGTGACACTACACACACTAAATTCATCTTCCCGACAATTGTTTAGGCTTTCCTCTGACTCAGGGGTGAGTCTTGATAAACAATCTGCAGTTTTATTACAAGCTCCTGGCACATAAAACATTTTGAAATCAAAATCCTGATGATTATCAACCCACCTACTGATCCTACTCGAGATTTGGTCAAGACCTTTTTTCATTAAGACTTCCACAAGAGGTTTGTGGTCAGTGTAAACATAGAACTCCCTTCCCCAAACAAAGTTCCTGAATTTATTGATAGCCCAAGACAACTGCTAAGGCCTCTCTCTCTATAGTTGAGTAATTGACCTCTGCTCCTCTTAACGTCCTTGAATTGTACACCACTGGTCTCAACTCCTGGTCATTCCCCACTTGTAACAGAACAGCTCCCAAACCTTTGGTGCTGGCATCTGTGATGATTACACACAGTTTTTTTGGATCAAACGATTTCAAACTTCCCACATTAGACAACTCTTCCTTAATACTTCCAAACTCTCTTTCACACACATCATCCCACAAATACTCCACCGCTTTTCTCAGTAATTTACGCATATGTTCCGTTTTAGAAGCTAAGTTGGGCAGGAATTTGGCATGAAATTCTACCATACCTAAAAATAACAATAGTTCTTCTTTTTTTTCTGGGGCATGCAGATTCCAAATGTTTTTTAACTAACTCTTGTTTTGGATACAACCCTGTGGAGGAGATTTTATGACCAAGATATTCAATTTCTTTTTTTCCGAAAGAACATTTTTTTAACTTAAACGTAAGACCATGATCTCTTAAAATGCTCAAAACTTTCTTAACTCTTTCTACATGTTCCTCCTCTGTCTGGGCATACACCAAAATGTAATCCTGGAAATACTTAATTCCTGGCTCAGAGCCAAATAAACTATACATTAAACGATGAAACACTGAGGCAGCTGACACAAGCCCAAATGGCATCCTTACAAATCTAAAGGTACCAAATGGTGTGACAAAAGTGGTGTAGTCCCTCGAATCGGTATGCAACACAACCTGATGGTATGCTGAAGCTAGGTCTAATGTGCTAAAGTACTTTGCACCATGTATTAAAGATACCTCTCTGTTATATTAGGTAAGGGGAACTGGTCACTAATGACTGACCTGTTAAGATTTCTTAAGTCCACACATAATCTGATCTCACCAGAGGATTTACGTGCAACAACTATCGGAGACACCCATTCAAACAGAGTTCAAATTCATTCAAGTCAGTCCCATCATCATCTGGTTCTGGTAGAGTTTCAAAAACTTCTTCTCCCTCACTTCCTAAACAATGCATGAGAAGAGAAGTTTTCCTTTCCTTGGATAAGTTTGTGCCACACACTCTTGTGTAATGTAAAAAATATTTTTTCCATTAAGACCAGATTATAGGTGCTTCACCTGGGATCGTTAAGAAGAAAGGAGGAGGTGGTATGTTCTGCATTGCTGAAATTTTGTCAAAAACTTCTCATAAAAGGTTTATTTTCTTATTCTTAAACAATAATAATGTAGATCACTTCTTTATTTTGTCTATTAACATCTTTGTCTGATGTAAGATTGAACAATATTAATGTAGATCACTTCTTTATTATGTCTATTAACATCTTTATTTGATGTAAGACTCCACGGAGAGTTTTTTACAGAAAGTTCATCTTGTTTTTTTCTTTTTCTTTTTTTTTCTTTGTGTGTCTCTATACAGAGCTTCGTGAACCAGACCGATAGGCTGACCAACTCCTGGCAAGGTAGGTAGCGTTTACTTTGATGTATCATTCTTCATACATCCGTAGGTTATTGAAAAAGTATACACGTGTGAAAGGACACGCGCACGTGTGAATATGGGCTAGTTAGAATACAAGCGGCATAACACAAGAGTTTCCTTCTCGGAGGAGCCGGCAGTGTTATGCACGTGGCCAGGATTATATACGCGGCAGGGTTGCTCACGTGCAAACGGCTCAAGTACTCCTTATTGGAAGAGCCGGCAAAATTATGCACGAGGCAGGTTTATGCACGCAGCAGAATTGTTTGCATGCAGGCAATTTAAAAAATGTGAGCGCGTTTATTTTTAAAAAAAGAAATGGGAGCACCTTAGGAAATCCCAGTAAACCCTGTAGACTATATATTATTGTTTTCTTCAAATCAACAATTATGGATGACGGTTAAAGAGTCACACAGTGCTTATGGCAACACAATAAATGAAGAGTTCTTCCTCCCGCAGAATAATTAAAATATCCAACAGTCTCACCAGAGAAAACAAACTCTTTCTGTAGTATTAATAAAATATATGACAGGCTCACCAGAGAAATCAGTCTTTTTCATGAAAGTCGATTATAGGAAGTGAAAGCAGTCCAATGGCCCAACGAAGGTAATTCTGATGTGTTGAGGTATTTCAAAAGGTTCGTTCAGACCCTCGTCGCCATTGTAATAAAGATGATCCTGAGGACTGTTAATTCCAGTGGTTTCTTTATTAAAATAAAGAATATCCCATCCACATAGGTAGGAACACAAGCTCTAATGACTCCAACCGCTTCCTTCTCCAATCTCTCCCAGTCTGCCTGAGGAATGTAGAATCCTCTTACATTCTAACTCTCAAATGATGCATAACATGCATTTCTCTCCAAATACCACAGCATGGTGCCCAGAGTGCTTCATCCTGCCAAGGACTGAGGTAGTGGATAACAGTCTCCACTGGTTCTGGAGGGGGCATGGTGCCCAGAGTGCTTCATCCTGCCAAGGACTGAGG
The DNA here is from genome assembly GCF_031143425.1 of Pleurodeles waltl. Classification (NCBI taxonomy): domain Eukaryota; kingdom Metazoa; phylum Chordata; class Amphibia; order Caudata; family Salamandridae; genus Pleurodeles; species Pleurodeles waltl. Next base: position 680,059,622 of record NC_090446.1, read on the forward strand.
TAGTGAATGTGATTCTCCACTGGTTCTGGAGGGTGCCTGGTGCCCAGAATGCTTCATCCTGCCAAGGACTGAGGTAGTGGATAACAGTCTCCACTGTTTCTGGACGGGGCATGGTGCCCAGAGTGCTCCACATGCATTGTGGCTGGCCCCATTACCTCACCTGGGTGTGTGTGCCACGAGATTGCCTAGGAACAGATAGCATGATACGCAATGGAGGCAGAGACATACCCCACACTGCTGCAGCCTCGCCTTCCACCTGCAGGTGCAAACAGTGATGGAAGTCATGCCTCATGGAAGCTGGGCAGGGTCCAGGAAGTCTCCTCCAGCCTAGGACAACTGACCACTGGGGATGGTAGTCATGTCAGCGGTGGTGCCACTGTCCAAGCACGTCGTGCGGCTGGTGGCGGTGCTTGCGGTGGTGTCTCTGGCGGCAGTGCTGGCGGTGGTGCATGGGTCAGCACCTGTTGAGGGACACAGCAGGACATCTCGTGCAGCCTCGGATGGCTGCCCAGTGGGGAAGATGCTGGGGACTGTTGCTGAGGCTGCAGATGTGGCGGTGGCGGTGCAGGTGGCTGTGCAGGTGGCGGTGCAGGTGTCTGTGCAGGTGGCAGTGATGTTGGCGGTGCAGGTGGCGGTGCTAGTGGCGGGGCAGGTGGCGGTGTTCACCGGCGTACAGGTTGGTGTAGTCGTGGACAGAAGGAGTGACACTGGTCCCTCAGTCGGTGCTACTGTACCCTGTCCTGACCTGCACTTCTGCTTTTCTCCCTTCCCCACCTTTGATGGTGCCGCAGGTCTCTTGCCACTGTCCCCTTTTGTTTTGGCAGGGCCCTTGGTGGCTGGTAGGTGCGGCTTCTCCCTCTGGGATGTGGGCACCTTCTTCACCTTGGCAGGTGGCGGAATGTCCTTGCCCTTGCTACGTGGCACACTGTCAGCCCTCATGGGTGGCGCACTCGATGACTCCGCAATTACTTGCACCACTGTGTCTGGGGATTTGGTGGATGAGGTGCTGGGCTGGGACCTGGAAAGCCTGGCCCTAGGGGAAGGATGGGAGGGGGGAGGTGAAGGGAAGAGGTCAAGGTTTGCCAGGAAAAGTTTTTTAGACACACTGGGACAGGAATATGGGGGTTTGGGAGTGGAGGAAGAGGTAGTGGTTGTAAGAGGTGTAAGTTTGCTGAATTTGGGTGAAAGTGCATGGGCCAGAGGCTGTTGTGAGGTGGATGGCTGTTGGGTGGGTGTGTGCCTTCATTTGTGTACTATGGGAGGAGGGCTCATAGACACACTGGGAGAGGACACTGGGGATGTGTGCATGGTAGTGGGAGTGGTGATTGCACGTGAGCGGTGTGTGTAGTGATGGGCGTGCTGGTGATGGAGGTAGCAGCTGAGGATGTAGTGCATGCAGGTGTGAGTGGAGACGAGACAGGGATGGAGGAGGAGGCTGTGGAGGAGGAGGACACAGTGGAGGCAGTGGATATTGCTGTGTCTGCATGGGGATGGTGATTGTGTGAGTGCTTGTGGGATGTGTGGTGCTTATGTTTGCCATGTCCACTCTTGTGTGTTGATGAGTGTGTATGCTGGTCTGATGGTGTGCTTGGGATAGGCTGAGGTACAGGGGATTGGGTCGGGGTGGAGGAAGTTGGAGGGGGGAGGCTGGACACATGGACAATGGCTGCCATCATTGCTGAGGTCAGAGCCTGAAATGCTCTCTGTTGGGCCGCCTGCCCAAAATGAATGCCCTCCAGGTATGGATTTGTTTGTTGCAAATGCTCTCAACATCCTGGATGGCATTCAAAATGGTAGATTGCCCAACAGCGAGGGATCTCAGGAGGTCAATAGCCTCCTCACTGAGGGCAGCAGGGCTGACTGGGGCAGGTCCTGAGGTGCCTGAGGTAAAGGTGATGCCCACCCTCCTGGTGAGTGGGCACGGGACCCATGCTGAGGGGCTGCTGGGAGGGCGGTGCTGGTAGGGGGGGTGGCAGCTGTACCTGTTGATGTGGTGGGCACAGAGGTGACCGCCACCGCAAGGGAGCTCCCATCAGAGGAGGAGTCGCTGTCACTGGTGTATGCTCCTGTCCCCGTCTTGTAGCTCCCCTCACCCTCCGTACCACTGGTGGCTTCAAACTCCGTTGCTTCACCCTCCAGGGCCAAGTGGGTTGCAGCTCCCTCCTGCTCCGGTGCCACTGCTCATCTGTCAGATGATGCTATTGCATACAAGAGCAGGGAGACAAAAAAAAAGGGGGGGAAGACAGAAGAAAAACTAGTTCAGTGCATACAACACCACTACAGTTGGCGGACACAACACACAAGGAACAGCCCTCTCCAGTACGCCATGCACTAACAGTTCCTAGCAAATTCACATGCCCATGGTGTACGCAGCCTAGAGGAACCCACTGCCCACCTGTTCACCCAGACACCTCGTAATGCTCGCAGAGTCAGCTGAATGAGAGTGTACTCACCCCCTTGTGGCTGATGTGATGCCCTCAAGTGCCCATCCAACTCCGGATAGGCCACTGCCAGGATCCAGTACATTAGGGGGTCATGGTGTGACGGGCCTCCTTTCCACGTTGGGAGGCCATCCCCATCTGGGCCTCTGCTGTCTTCTTGCTCCAGCGGCACAGGTACTCCCATCTTTTATTGCAGTGGGTGCTCCGTCTGTGGTAGACCCCCAGGGTCCGGACGTCCTTGGCGATGGCACGCCAATACCCTTCTTCTGGTGGGCGCTGACCTAGAGGAAAGGAAATTACTCACCCGTCCGGACCGTCATACTCATTGCCCACCAGTTCCCACCCATGCCCTGACGCACATACACTCACCATCCGCACATGCAGGCCTCAGACCCCCATGTATCTTCCATCCACACCACTCAAAACAGGCATTGCCCACGCAGCATGCTCACAGTATACTCACCTGTTTGTCTGGAGGACCGCACAGTTGCGTGTACTGGGGGAGGACCCCATCCACTAGTTTCTCCAACTCCTCCGAAGTGAAGGCAGAAGCCCTTTCCCTAGACACTGTAGCCATCATCGCTTCCAGACACAGGTAACAGCAGCACTTGCAGTGTAGGTCCTCTCCTGTTGAAGGTCAGGTATCAAGTGAGTGAACTGATACAAAATGGCGGTCACGTTCGTGGCGGTGCACACCGTCACCACCGGCGTACATCGTCATTGGCTCCTGGGACCCATAGGGCCCAATGTTAACCAATGCTGATTGCGCCGCGGTCTTCGACCACCACCCGCGACGGTGTACAACGCCAGCGCAGTTACCTCATTTCTCCTTGTCCCACCTTACAGGTCAAGCAGCCGCCATTTCAGGGGGCCACATGGGATGGATAATAACTGCGTCACACCTATCTAGGCCGGGAATACAGACAGATACCAGCACATTGCGAATTACCAACATTTCAGCAAATAACACATTGTGATACCTCAGTGTTGGATGACCCTCTGATCGCTGTTCTCCTCCATAGGGCACGTCTGCTGGGGCAGGTGATGAGATGGCGGCATCCTCCGGTGTACAGACCCCTGGTGGACCTGTCGACAATGGAAGAGAGACACATCATAATCACATACAGACTTGATGATGCAACAATCCTGGAACTGTGTGCCCAGTTGGAGCCAGACCTGATTTCAGCTATCCGCCAACCCACAGGAATCCCCCCTCTAGTGCAGGTTCTGTCTGTACTCCATTTCCTGGCCAGTGGGTCTTTTCAAACAACAGTGGCCATGGCATCGGTGATGTCCCAGGCAATGTTCTCTAACGTGTTGTCCAGAGTGTTCTCTGCCCTGCTGAAACACATGCGTAGCTACATCGTTATTTGTAGCCCCCCGCAGGAATGAACAGGTGTACAGAAAGCGGAAAAGCTGCCATTCGATGAATGCGCAGATGGTGTGTTTGGCAGAACAGTACATCACCCATGTGAATGCCAAGTATCCTGGCTCAGTGCATGATGCTTACATTTTGAGAAATAGCAGCATCCCTTATGTGATGGGGCAACTCCTGAGGCACTGTGTGTGGCTAATAGCTGAGGCCAAGGTCCCAACACAGTTGACATAGGTGTCTGGGTATGGGGTTGTCCCTAAGGGTTAGTGTGTGTCTAACAGTTGTCCCTCGACATTTGCAGGTGACTCTGGTTACCCCAACCTGTCATGGCTACTGACCCCAGTGAGGAAACCTAGGACAAGGGCAGAGGAACGCTACAATGAGGCACATGGGCGAACTAGGAGGATTATAGAACGCACCTTCGGCCTCCTGAAGGCCAGATTCTGGTGCCTCCATCCGACAGGTGGCTCCCTATACTACACACCGAAGAAGGTATGCCAGATAATCGTGGCCTGCTGTATGCTGCACAACCTGGCTTTGCGACACCAGTTGCCTTTTCTGCAGGAGGATGGGCCAGATGGTGGTCTTGTGGCAGCTGTGGAGCCTGTGTACAGTGAAGAAGAGGAGGCAGAAGAAGAAGATGTCGACAACTGAAACTACATCATCATGCAATACTTCCAGTGAGACACAGGTAAGAAGATGTAACTGCTTCCCACATCTCAACTATTGTTGGAGCTAGGATAAGTCTGTCATTTTCACTCAGTGTATGGACCCTGACTTGTAACTTTGGCTTTCCATTTCACAGATCTGTGTCCCAATTTGTGCCGTCTGCTATGTTTACTGCTGGCCTACATCTGTGATACATTGGTATGTGAACAAGTACATTGACATTGCTATATTCCAGAGATTTTGCAATTACACATTTGTGAAAGCACAGACTGACTCCAGATTGTTTTGTGATTCAAGTGTGTTTATTTCTGGGTAAATAAGTGGATGGGGTTGTAAAATGGGCTGGGAGGATGGTGGAGGAATGTCCATGGCAGTGTCCAGTCTATTTGTTTCACAAGTGCATTGTCCAATGGGGCATAGGAAGTGGAGCAATGGCAGTTTAAGGTGGACAGGGTGTCAAAGTGGAACAGAAGGGTGACATTCATGGGGGTCTTATTTCCTGGCGGGGTCTTGGCAATGTTCTCTGTCTTGTTCCGCTGCGGCAATGGTATGTTGGCGTTCTTCTGCACGGCGGAAAGCGGGATTTACCACCAGGGTTGTAATGATGGCCTAATTCTCCTCTGCCTCTTTTACCCCTTCCCCTCTATGACTTATCATCACTCCAATCTTTAAACAGGGTCACTGTGCCTTTTATTTTTTGTAGTTTTGATTAGTGTGAACTCACCCAAGGGCATTGTAACACTTTACATAAGCACCAGCTGCATTACACAAGGTCAGATTCTTTTTTTCACAGGGAGATTTAGTGGTTTGCCCAGAATCACAGAATGTAAATCTGATGCTGGGACAAGCCCCGGGTTCCCCAGTTCCATAGTTGACAGCTCCCTCAGTTAGGCCAAATCTCCTCCCTTTTGGAAAAAAAATCAGTTTGTACATGCTGGCCCCCTTTATGCAGAAAAGTTAATCTTGGCCCTAATGATAACAAGGAAAATAAACCACCATACCCTTTTTTTTAGTGAAAGGCCATCATAGTTGTGAGATACTGGGACCCTCAGACCCCGCGACGCCAGTGCCACCACACCTGCTTCACTATTGATAGCTATTGTTTTGCAAGGTGGACTGTTCTTTCTGCCTTTTGCTAAAAACATAGGGCCGTAATTATGAAGGCCCTAGTGGCACGTTGCACCACATTAGTGTAATTTTTTACGCTAATATGGCGTCAGCTTGGCAAAAATCCTGCACAATATTTACAAAGTGGCGCAATGCATGCATTGCGCCACTTTGTTGTAAACCCTTGAGCCACATTATGCCTGAGCCAGGCATAATGTATACAAGGGGGGAGTTTCGGCATTAGGACACTCAGAAAAATGGCCTAGTGGAATGTATGAGATTCCACTGTGCCACTTTTTGCATCATTTTTATTGCCTGCCTATGTAAGGCTTTAAATGGGCCTCCTTTCACTTTGCAGGATTAGCGTCACATTGTTTGGTGCTAATCCTGCAAAGTGACAAACTATGGTAAAAATTTCTGATGCTGGTTCCCTAACATGCACCATAGTGCACTGTATCATAAATATGGCGCACACATGGTGGCGTTAGGTGCCGATAGGGGGGATGCAGAAAAAGTGGCGCATCAGCTCTGATGTGCCATTTTTTTATAAATATGGGACATAGGTTCCCTTCTTGCCCCATTACTGTCACTTAATCTCTCTGCCACCCTAAGTAAGGTGTCTCCTCTTCTTCAATTTTCCCATTCCGTGGGCCGAAACCCAAAACAACACTGGGACAATAAATGTGCACTGGACACTCATGCAAGCAAAGAAGGTTAGTAAAACAGCCATAACTGAGATTTAGTCCTGATTTAGATCTGAACGGAGGGGAATACTCTGTCACAAACGTGACAGATATCCCTTCAGCCTTCTTACAATCCCCACAGGATATAATGGGATTGTAATACAGTGGACAGGATGTCTGTCACATTTGTAATGGAGTACTCCTCTCTGCCCAGATATAAAGCAGGGCCTTTGTCAGGACTGCTACAATTACATGATTTTGTCACCAATGTGTTTTCTGCATAATAGTGGATTTGCCATATTTGTCAAATAACCCATATTATGCTGCATCATCTGAATATTAAAAAAAATTGTTTCTAGCCCAAACTAATCAAAAGTTACTAAAAACACAGAAAAATGTTGGGGCACAGTAAAAGGCCCCTTGCAAAGCTTAACTGGTCACTTTTCTTTTACTTTTTGCCTTATTTGAGTATTAAACCGGTATTAAGGAGGTGAAACCTATGCCTACTGTTTCAACAAATGTAAATATGAGATAATAATAAAGTAACACTATGACAAGTGTTGCATTATGCTGCATAAATTGCCTTTTCTTGTTGCCTAACTAAGTTAACCCTGCTACATTAGTTGTTCCTATCCAGCTGCATAATTCCTGTGACCCTGGGTTTAGTTGCTCCCTCATGTCACTCAACACAGTGCAATTGGTTAAGCACCAAACTAAAAGCTGCTTTGGTGGCAGTGTAAGCTTTAACTCAGTAATACTTAAAGTATGACCCGGGACTGCTTGTGGTCCTCCTGATCTTCACATGTGGCCCCCTGCTGAATAAGCACACTGGGCTTCTGTTTACCTAGGATAGCACTAACTTTCAGAAAAATGTTAAATAAATGAGCCAGCAATTATTTACCAGACAACTGAAGTGGAAGAAATGAAGCGAACAAGGTATCCTGCATCACTTAACTTTAGGAACACATTCATTTTTTAAAACCTCTTGCCGCAAATGTGTATAAAAATGACAAAGCCTCTTCAAAGTTCAAAAAGTTTTTTTCATTATCATACAGAAGTGTTTTGCCTTTATGCATGCAATTATATCAGTTTGTTGAGAAGTACTTTTTAAAGTGATAGTTTTAAAAAATGAAAGTAGAAACATCCATGCCTTCTCCCACCCTGACAACGATGGCAATAGTGAACTAAGAGACAAGTCAAATGTCACCTCAAACCCTTTGGGTGGCGTGGGATGTAATTATACATAGGCAACATTACAGTTTATTAAGTCCAGCACCAGGGAACGTTTTGTACAGTGCATACCCTGAACACATATATTTCAAGCTGGGCTTACATGTGATAATAAAGAAAAGGGAGGTAAATTGAAATCAAACAATTGCCTAGGATTTCACAATTTGGTCAAGTTGGGAAGCCAGAACTGATCGTAGGTTTTTTTGGTTTCACATTGTGCAATTCTATTTCATTCCAATTCAATCATGACATTTGTTTACACTTGATTCTCCTAAGGTAGTGATAGCAAGTAGAGAAGGCATACCTCAAGGTGCAGTAGAGTTAACGCGATTCAGATACTGCATGACACAGTATTGTCAAATCTATGACTCTTCTAGAGATTAGAGGAATACTTTAGAGGGCAGTATGGAATGAAACCCTCAAAATAACTCCATGACTCACTGACCACTTGAGTCATGGAGTTATTATGTACATAATCCATATCCCCAACTCCCACCTTCCCCCCCTGTCCTGCAAATCCCTATTCCCAACCCACTGGCATCAATACGGTCCACAGGCACACCAGAGACCATGCTTTGTGGCCCCTGGAAAAATGTTTGCAAGTACCCAAGCTTTAACTAATAGAGTAACTAGGAGCTCCACTGTGTCAAAATGTCATTCTTCTTGAGAGGTAATGTAAGGGTGTTACCAGCTGAGTTCTGAAGTGTGTCCTTTTAATAGACACATACAAATGCTTCTAGGTATAGCCTGAGAAAGTATTACTAATATATACATTATCATATATAATGTATATATCAAATATATATATATATATATATATACATATATATATACATATATATCTATATATCTATCTATCTATCTATCTATCTATCTATCTATCTATCTATCTATCTATCTATATATATATATGTATATTCACTTAAAAAAAACAAAGGTTAAAGGGAGGTTATAGTTAGGCTCACAGTTTACACATACAAAACCATAGAAATGCACCTGTTATAGCTAGAGTTATATGAGGTAATTATAACTCGCGCCTTAAGATCACTATAACTTCCGCCCCAGCCATGCACAGTTATCTGGTGAATAACTTTACTAAACATGTTCTGTGACATTATCAATGATGTTATCAAAGATGTCATGAGTGCTGTAATTTGTGGGGTAATTAGCAGTGCATGGTGAGGACGTGAGTACTTAGCTTAGGGCGCGAGTCACAGTTACTTAAAATACCTCTAACTATAACTATAACAGATGAATTTCTATGGTTCTGTATGTGTAAAATGTGAGCCTAACTATAACGTCCCTGTAACCTTTGTTTTTTTAATTGAATTTCTATGTTTTTAAAAAAATTCTGTTTCCTATCTATAAATCCTTGAATTTCTACATTTTCTTTTTAACATAAAGTAACTTTCATTATTATATGTTAATCCAACCATTAACATGCACAGCCTTCATCCATGCACGGCAGTGTGTGGCTACAGGGTCTGTGTCCAGGCCCTGCTGTCAACCCCTATAACCACTCAACCCCGCAGCAGGGGTTGGCCGCCGGGCCTGACCTATAGCCAGGCTTGGTGCCCAACCCTCCTGCTTGCAACGAAACCCAAGCTGTGCACCGCCTTCAGCCGTGCCAAGCATGAGCTTGGATGCAGTGAATACTTTTTTTCCATTTTTTTTGGATTCCCGGATCCAGCCATGGATTCGGTGATCCACAAACCCCATGGATCCAGCCGTGGATCCTCAGATACATGGATTGGAAACAAATAAATAATTGGGCAATTTGTTGCACACAAGGACCACTATGTGCCCTATGGAGTCATGATACATGTATTCTGACCCCTCATGTGTTTTTCCACTGATCATTCCCCAGCTGATGTGACAAAAGAAAATGGCAGCCGCAACTGTTTAGTCAGGTTGCGGCCAGCCAATCAGGGTCTTGCTTTTCCCCCGGATCCCTGAATCCAGATCCACAAATCCGAATCTGCGGCCCTATATATCTATATTTTTTTAACTCTAGTATCTCAGAAACAACTGAACAGATTTACACCATCGTTTCATACTTTTTGGACTGAGATCTAGCTTTCTGCCAAATTTGGTGTAATTCCATTCAGTGGTTCTGTCTGTAGTCTTGTTCAACATTTTGAAAAATCCCTTTGACAATGAATAGGGAAAAAGTATTTAGGGACCGCCCCTTTTTCTCGGCCTGCACCCAACAGATCACCCTGAAACTTTCTAGAAAGTAGCTGGACTGACCAAAGTATAAATTTTGAAAAATTCGTGAAGATTCGTCGAGTGGTGCTAAAGTTATTGGCAAAACAAAAAACACTCCATTGATGGTTTTAAAAAAAGTCCTAAGGATAACTACCAACTACCTAATAGTGACTGTCACTAGGTATCATCCATCAAGTGGGGTCTGAGAAAAGAGGGGAGGGGTGGGTGGATGGGCCTCAGGGGGAGGGATCCCTGAGGCTGAGACCGAGACCTGTCTGACCAGGTGGGCTGCGTGGCCCCCTCCTTCATTTAATGAAGGCCGGGCCAGAGGAATGGGATCCCCGGGCTGAGATCAGCCTGGGAAGCGGGGTCAGGAGGCCCTTTCCTCCATCTAATGAAGACTGGCCCCTGGGGGATGGGGTCCCTGGAGCCGATCGGCCCGGGTAGGGGGCCCCCCTCCTGGACACATTTACCCAACAAGGTAGCGCCTAGTATCTAGCCAGAAGAAAGTACTCCAGTTGGATAAACATTTTGTGTAAAACTGTGAACTCTTGTTGGATAAACGAACAGGTGAACTACTGTTTTGGCCATGATTCTAATTTCACAGAAATTAAATCTCAACAGGAAGAACTGACAAATATAAACCAGTTGGTGCCTCAATTGAAGCTCTGCTTCTGGAAAGGACAAATGACCCTAACTCCTGGGCTTGGCGAAGTGAAAGCAAGTGTGTTTAATCCGCAATTCCATATTGAAAACGATTTGAAATCCTTTGTGGATGTGAATGCATCTTTCATCTATTGGAGCAAAATCTGTTTGTGACTGTGGGTTCCTTCTTGTCCTGTCCTGGTGGGAACAGAGTCCATGATTCTTCCTTTAAATTGCTATGAGTATGAAAATGTCCAAAATCACCTGGAAGCTCTGACCGGTTGGCCCCACCTGTCCTCTTTAGTAGTATGCAAAGGTCTTCCCCACTTTAGCCAGTATGATGGACAGCTTACAAAATGGTCCCCAGTGCGTTTCCTGCCGCTTTTGGTGGCTCGTTCTCAATGTCGAGGAATATGAGGCTATCCCCACCAAACAAAGTAGCACTTATGTCATATATCTAAGAGGAAGAACCCTGGTGTGGTGGAGAATTAAGTCTTTGTAGTCTTGTTGTCCTCTCTATAGGAAGATTCATGTTATCACAGAATTCTGGAGAAAGACGCACGAGGAACAAACACATTGCCAAAAGCACACAAGGTCGCTGGAGACATTGCCTCATGGTCCATTGCGCAGCTGTAGAGTACACTACACACTGGACATTCACCCAACGAGGTAGCACTTACTGACTAACCAGTAGAAAGTACTTCAGTTGGGTAGACATTTTGTGAAACACTGTAGACTTCTGTTATATACATGGTCAGATGCAGTTCCTTTGTGGCAGAGTCACTCATGCAGCTACTGACACACCCACAGAGACACTCACACACCTACTCACAGACACACTCAGATACTCATGCACCCACTTACAGACCCACCCAGAGACTCCTGTGCTCAAACCCAGAGCCACTCAGAGACTTATGCACTCACTCACACACACACACACACACTCAGAAACTCATGCACTCACTCACAGACACACTCAGACTCATGTACCCACTCACAGACCTACTCACATACTCACTCACAGATCCACATAGACACTGATGCGCCCACTCACAAACCCACTCAGAGACTGACGCACCCATACATACACCTACTTAGACACTTACACACCCAATGACAGACCCACTCAGACACTCTCACACTATTTGAGATACTTATGCACTCACTCACACACTAAGGGGCTCATTCTGAGCCCGGCGTGCGGCGGGAGCCGCCAAATGGCCGCTCCGCGGTCGAAAGACCGCGGAGGCCATTCTGGCTTTCCCGCTGGGCTGGCGGGCGACTGCCAGAGGGCCGCCCGCCAGCCCAGCGGGAAACCCCTCCCCACGAGGAAGCCGGCTCCGAATGGAGCCGGCGGAGTGGGTATGTGCGACGGGTGCAGTGGCACCCGTCGCGTATTTCAGTGTCTGCACAGCAGACACTGAAATACAAAGTGGGGCCCTCTTATGGGGGCCCCACGACACCCCTCACCGCCATCCTGTTCCTGGCGGTCGGAGCCGCCAGGAACAGGATGGCGGTGAGGGGGTCGGAATCCCCCATGGCGGCGCATGGCGGATTCCCAGGGCAGCGGAAAACCGGCGGGAGACCGCCGGTTTTCCTTGTCTGACCGCGGCCAAACCGCCGCGGTCAGAATGCCCTGCGGGGCACCGCCAGCCTGTTGGCGGTGCTCCCGCATCCCCGGCCCCGGCGGTCCTTGACCGCCGGGGTCGGAATGACCCCCTAAATGCCAAAGATAAGAGGTTACAGTTACGAAATAATATTTAAAAAACCTTAGAAATTCACTTAAAAAAACAAAGGTTATAGGGATGTTATAGTTAGGCTCCCATTTCACTCAAACAAAACCAGTGAAATTCAGCAGCTATAGTTACCTGAGCTAACTCTAACTATCACCCCCACAATGCATGGCTTATGACCTTACATATTACATTACTAATGTTCTCTGAGATTGCTGAGTGTCTGATTGCAATCACAGTGGGGTTGCAGGTGATGGGAATGGTGTGCCCTGTAGGCTTTTGGAACATGGGTTTCTTATTAAGGCTATCATGACTCTTTTGTATGTAGTGGTGCTGCAGCTATGTAGCCTTAGTGGAAAACATTTTCCATGGTACTTAAAGGTAGGATATTGATGAGTGGTGTTCTCTAGGTTTACAATTGTGCCTTGTTTAAAGCTCTGGCAACAATTGTACCCAGAATTTTTTCTGAGTGGTGAGCGCACATATTAAAAAAGGGTGAATATGATGATGATCTCTTATGTTTATCCTTAAATGGCATGACTAACCATTCTAAATGAGACTCTTATTATTGATTGGAGAAGATGTAACCATTTGCATTACAGAACATACAATATTGATAAAGAAAGTAGAACGCGTTAAAAGGAAAAACTGTGTAGGTTTTGAGTAGGTTTTTATAGGTTTCACTTTGTATTCAGGTGTTTGAAGTCCGTGGAGATTATGGATCAGAAATCAGAAGCATCAACCATTAGTTAGAATTTTTATATTCCCAAGACGGCAGACCTGAAATCTCAAGAGTTCTCATAGGCATCATCAATTGTGGTTAGCATGCTAGTCCTTAGTACTTCCTGGACACTTCAATGGTGGACTTAAGTTGCCTGGCTTTGGCAGCACAAGATAGGACGAGGCAGAGACCAGGCAACATTTTGAGGCCCTTGCTTGGATGGAGGAATCTGATGGGGATCTGGACATCATCAGAGGGCCACAGAAGAACTGTGGATGAGGTTAAAGCCAAACAGGAGCTCCAGGCTTGCCCTAATGTAATGCAAGCCAGGTGAGTTAGAGCAGGGATGTCTATTGCTTTAGGACCTGTCTAAGATTCACATTTGTACAAACACCACAGCAGTCTCACTGATCAACGAAGGCATGGAGAGACAGATAGCTGTACACCACTGTACATGGCAGTACTTGGTGATACGAGTTTGTGCAGGTCAAGGCCCATAGTTATACTTTTTGATGCAAAACTGCGCTAACGCAGTTTTGCGTAAAAAAAATTAGCGCCGGCTAACACCATTCTGAAGCACCATGCGGGCGCCGGGTTTATTGAATGACGTTAGCCGGCGTTAGCCGCCGGCGCCGTCTGGTGTGCGTTAAAAAAAACGACGTACACCAGGCAGCGCCGGCGTAGGGGGATATGGGGCTTGGGCGTGAAGAAATGGGGCAAGTCAGGTTGAGGCAATTTTTTTGCCTCAAACCGATTTGCGCCATTTTTTTTTCACTCCCAACCCCCATAGAAATGACTCCTGTCTTAGCAAAGACAGGAGTCATGCCCCCTTGCCCAATGGCCATGCCCAGGGGACTTCTGTCCCCTGGGCATGGTCATTGGGCATAGTGGCATGTAGGGGGGCACAAATCAGGCCCCCCTATGCCACAATTTTTTTTTTTTTTTAAACTTACCTGACCTTACCTAAATGTCCCTGGGATGGTCCCTCCAGCCTTGGGTGTCCTCCTGGGGTGGGCAAGGGTGACAGGGGGTGTCCCTGGGGGCATGGGAGGGCACCTCTGGGCTCCTTCAGAGCCCACAGGTCCCTTAACGCCTGCCTTTTGCAGGCGCTAAAAAACGGCGCAAAAGCGGCCGTACATCATTTTTTTTGACCCGCCCACTCCCGGGCGTGAATTTTGCCCGGGAGTATAAATCCGACGCACATGCCTCGGAGTCGATTTTTTAGACGGGAACGCCTACCTTGCATATAATTAACGCAAAGTAGGTGTCCACGCTAAAAAATGACGCTAACTCCATGGACTTTGGCGCTAGACGTGTCTAACGCCAAAGTATAAATATGGAGTTAGTTTTGCGTCGGAATTGCGTAAAAAAAAATGACGCAATTCCGGCGCAAACGGAGTATAAATATGCCCCCAAGTGTCTTGGAACATTTAAGAAACCACAACAAGACTGCCAGTGATTGGACCACCATTCTTAAAGGTCTCACTTCACCATTGGCTAGAAATCCATTTGTGTATAGGCTGGGTGCAGAAACCCATGTAAGTGGTGCTTTTTTATCAAATCTTTTTTATTGCTTTTCAAGAAAGTAAGCAGGTCACACAAGACTTTAGCATGACGAATTACATGATTTAGAGCAAATCATACAATTCATACATCATATGACACTGAAACAGATACATATGCCTGCATTGCAGTGTTTGGTTGTACCCACCTGAACCACAGCCTAGATCGTCTGTTTGACAACAACTTTAGATTTGTGGGACATGTTGCGAGAGAAGGATTAGTAAGGATTTCCTCATTCCATCATGGTAGCTAAGGATTGTTGAACTCATTTCCAGTATGGTTGGATGCTAGGGCAGTCCCAAATCATACCTACTAGAGTATCTATTGTGTTTAGACATGTAAAGCAGTTTGGGGTTTGGTTTATGGCATTCTATTTATACACAGTCTTTCTTTTAAAACCATATACCTTAACATAAGGTAAGATAAGCTAACACAATACAATGTAGCACAACATCACATAATACAACATAACAAAACACAACACAACAAAGAAAGCAACCTCAAAAGCTCATAAACTGTAAGAACACTCAAAGAAAATCAAGTATAAGCAGTTGGAGTCTTTTTCTGCATTTAATATAGGAAGAAGACATCTTTATGCCCTCCTCCAAGGGCAATTTAAGCCCCAAGGACCCCATCCCCGGGACACGTTGCTATTCAGAAGAGGGAGGGAGGCATGCGGCCCCACTCTGCAGGCCAATTTCGGCCAGAGGACCCCATCTCCTGAGCCTGGCGCTAATATTAGTGGGAGTTTGGCATGTGACTCCCCTCCCTAGACCCCATCCCCTGCGGTCCGGCAGTAAGTTTAGGGGAGGGAGGCAGGCACACATGTCTAACCTCCCTGGACTGGTTTTGGCACCAGGGACCCCATCATCATCACAGCACTATTTTGAAGGGGAAGGGTGGCATGCAGCCTCCCTTCCAGTACTAATTTCTGTCCTGGGGATCTGTAACCCTGGGCCAGGCACTATTGTAAATATTTATAAAGGTGGCAGGGCATCCACCACCCCTCCCTGGGCCGATTTTGGCTCTGGGGACCCCATACACCAGAGCCCGGCACAACCAAATTTGGGCGCCCTAGTGGCCAATCAGCGCACCAATCACGCTATCATTTGGGGTTGTGATGGAAGCCCCAAGGTCCCTGCTGCCCCAGACACATCCCCGCATGCAGTGGGAGGCCGCATTGCTCCCAGCCTGAGGGAGCAGCTAATTATGCTGCTCCCTACAGGTGGGAACAATATTTAAGTCTGTTTCAGGCAGGGAAACAGATCTAAAGTCCCCTCCCAGTGGGCAGGAGCATTTTTGAAGCTCCTGCAAGCTGGGAGTGGACTTGGTGTTTGCTCCTGCTTGGTGGGAGATTAACAAATGCTCACACCAAACAAGAGCAAAAAAGATTTCCCTGCCCATGCTGGTGCAAACAAGGAAACTTCTATGTCCAGGGTGGGCACCCCGGGACATAGCCTGTGAGCTGGCCCTGGAGGATGAAGTGCCCAGGGACATTAATGGCTCAGTGCGGCTCCCCTCCTTTAAAGGCATTGGGCCGGGGATAGGCTGCCTGGGGATTATACTAAATAAATGCGGCCTAGCCACCATTTTTTTTTTTTATCCCATGAGAGTCTTGCCGGCTTGTAGCATTATTTGCCATTTTTTTTATTTTTTGCCTCGGGTGGGGTCCCTCTGGGTCTCTGCATTGGCCTGGGGGGTCAGGATATCCATACCCTTCCCCCTTATACAATTTTGTTTTTCTAGCTTCAGAACAGGGGAAATGGGGACAGATATTTGAAGCATTTTTCCATTGGGCTGTTTGTGACTGGAAAAATGCTTTTTTCTGTGCACTAAAGCAAAATGTGACTTGTTAACTTGTTTACCGAATCACATTTTGTTTTTGAAATTTGGTATTAGGAAGAGGCATATTCAGGGCATCCGTTCCTAATACTGAATGGCAATGGCATGTAGGAATGTTTTACAACCATGAATGTGGTCACAAAACATTTGCAGTTACCACTAACTTTAAGTTGGTGGTAACCTATTCGCAAACGGCAAGGGGTCCCCAGGGACTCCTTTCCCTTTGTGAATGGAAGCGTAAATATGTTTTCAGAGCAGGTAGTGGTCCTACAGCCCACTGCCTACTCTGAGAAAATGAAAAGAAAACTTTTATTTTTTTTTGTGTAAAATGCATCTTGTTTTCCTGTGCCAGTGAGTCTTGAAATTTTGGGGTGATCTGTCAAGTGGGGGCGGAGGTATAGTTACCTTGAACACAAGTTATAGTTACTTGAAATAACACTAACTGCTGAATTGTAAGGTTTTGTGCGAGTAAATTCAAAACCTAACTATAATGTCCCTGTAACATTTAGGGGCATAATTACTAGGACATGGTGCATCGGTTTCCTTGCATTGCCCTGTGCCCCCCTAAGTACACCATGGGAGCCTCATATTTACAATACAGTGCGGGGTGACGCACGTTAGGACAATAGCGTTAGAATCTTTGACGCTATTGTGGTTCTTTTCTGGACTAGCACCTAAAATATTAGGGCTAGTCCAGCAAAGCACAGGGCAGCCCACTGTCTAATGCACTAGTGTCACTTTAACGCCTGCACTGAGCAGGCATTAGAAAATGATGCTAAAATGGCACAGTAAATTCTTGTAAATTTCACTGCGCCATTTTTTGGGCCTCCCTGCAGGGGAATGCCCTCCCCTTGCATACATTATACCTGCTGCAGCTATAATGTGGCTCAAGGGGTTGCAAAGTGGTGCAGTGCTTGCACTGGGCCAATTTGTATATATGGAGCAGGTTGCTGGACTGGTTAGCGTTGCCTTAGCATAAAACATAAAACATATAGCATAGCATAAAACAAATAAGGCGGTGCTAGGAGCTTGTAAATATGGCTCATAGATTTTAGGTGAATTTCTAAGGATTTTTAAATTCTATTTTCTATCTTTAAAGTCCCTGTAACCTTTGCTTTTTCAGTAAAGTTCTATTTTTTTAAAACTTAAAATAATTGTAATTACTATACGCTAATCCAACCAACACCATGCACAGCCTTCAGCTGTGTGCGCCGAAGGTTGGCTGCAGGGACTGGCCTCTATAACCAGCGGGTGTTGGCAGCAGGGCCTGGCCAAACCCCCAATAACCACCCAACCCTGCAGAGGTTGGCCGCAAGGCTAGGCCTTGCGGCCAACTTTCTGTAACCACCCAGAGAGTTTTTCTAGACTTTGATCAATGGTATACTTAGAATGATAGATTTTAGAACAAATTTAAAAGAAAAATCTATTTGTCAAGTCAAAAGAGTTCAATTACATTTCAGTATACATCTTAAATATTTGCATTTGAAAAGTAATTAAAACAGGAATGTGACAGCTAATACACCTAGACTGGACCCCTCAACCTTCAGAGGGAGGGACTGAGACCTTAAACTCTAGACCACAGATAAGACCTAACTAGTTCACTGGAAAAAAATATGGAAATGTTTCATCACTAGGAGTGTTTAACAGTGGAAACACTAGTACATATACAGAGACACTGCATGAAATACCAGGACTCAAACCTTGAACCTAAAGAATGATAGTCTAAGAGCCTTACCAGTAGGCCACAGGAGACTCTCTTCTGCTGTGCCTCAAAACATAACTATAACAATTGCAACCAAACATCTTGCTTTTATGCTGCTTTGGAGCCATTTTTTGGAGAGACTATTGTTATTGCAATGGGCTCTCCATGGAATAACTTCAAAGTGGCATAAAAACAAGATGCTTGCTGCCAACTGAGGACTGCTAGGGGAGCCTGGGGGCACTCATGGTCCTAGCAGGCTCACTGCATCCTGCGGGAGCCGGCATTGCTCCCTCAAGCAGGAGCACTGTTTTCATCTGCTTCTCTTCACACATATTTGTATGCAGGGAAACAAATAAGAACTCCACTTGCAGAAAAACTGAGTTGGGTTTGCTTTTGCTTCCTTGCAAAAGCAAACAGCTATGCCCCTGGGACATAGTAGGAGCCGGCCCTGGGGAGTGGCTGTCCCCAGGGCCAAGTATGACTCCCCTAGGGGGGCTGTGTGTCCCCCTTCCAATGTTGTAATTGCCCTAGGGAGCAGGTGGTCCCCGGGGCTGGGTGTCCACAATGGACTCCCTACATTCTTTTACATTAGGGAGGTGGTCGGTCTCTGGGGCTGCGGGGGGAATATGAGCCTCCCCCATATCAAAATATTGTTTTGCCCTGGGGAGGTGGTGGTCCCCGGGTGTGGGAGGGCTGTGTGCCCCCTGAATTTTTGTTTCTAATCAGCCTGGGGAGGTGGCAGTCCCAAGGGCAAATATAAGCCCTAGGAGGGGGGTACCTCCTTTTTAAAGCCCCTGTGCCCCCAGGACCTGGCCAACCCGGTAGCAAAATGAAAAAAAAAGAGGGGGAGACTGCCATTTTTTTCTCCAAAATGTTGGTAAAATCCCTGGATCTGTGGGTTTTCCTGGCATTTAAAAGATATGTTTTTAAGCCTTGTTGAGATCTGTGAGGGACCCCTAGACCAAGGCGAAGAGCTCAGGGTGACCCTCCCCTTACCCCTTTTCCTTTTTTTCACTTTTTTTTGTGGGACTCGGCTGAAGTTGAGTCCCAAGATGGCTGCCAAAATTTCCTTGTTGAAGTGTTGGCAGCCTATCAGATATCAGCATAGGGAAAGTTGGATCCGCTGAGGAACCATGATCCTAAATATCTATATTTTTTAACTCTAATATCTCCAAAACTACTGAAAGAATGTATACCACATCACAAAAAGCATGTTTTCCGGCTGTAGTCGTGTTCAAAAGTTTGCAAAATCCTGCTGACGAAGAATGGGGAAAACGTGTTTTGGCACCCCCCCTTTTTCTCATTCCCCGCTTGACAGATCACCCCGAAACTTTTAAGACAGCAGCTGAATTGACCAAAGTATAAGATTGACATTTTTGCGAAGATTCATCAATCGTCGCTAAAGTTCTTGGCAAAACAAAAAAACACTGTCTTTGGAAAAAAATTGACCTAACTTTAACTACCTACTGACAACTGCCAGTAGGTAATATATAAATTACGCCACCAGCACAAAGCTCAAAAGAGGTCTGGAGGCACAAAAAGGCTGGTGGGCACCATGTTTCTGCCAGACCTATTACAAGGTTGCACACCACCAATGTTACTGCTGCAGTCTAACCATCACTGAACACCATGCAGAAACCCACAGTATAAAAGAAGACACTCATCTCCAGCAAGCCATACACGTCCGAAGCCACCATGGAACCACAACTAGATGTCTTCCCCCTGCTCCTACTCACTGAAGGACAACAGATTCATGACCGACGAAGACAACAACAACTGTACGTACACACACTCACCTGTCACATATGTGAAATGTATCAATTTGTACTGTTACATAGCATAACATAGGGAGGGGAGTGTGAAGGGCTGCACACACATGTAACAGCAAAGTGACACACACACTCACAGACTGCCTCAAGGACACCCACACATACACATCATGCACACTTCAGCCAGCACACACATACAGCGCACGTCAATACCACACATTTATGCACAGCAATGTAGCACAGGCCCAGGTGCACATATTTCCATACAACATACAAAAGAACAACATGGCAACTGCACAACTACAAAAACATTTCACATACTCACACCCAACACTGGCCAGGAACTGCACACATACAACACACATGTACATCCATGTGTAATGGAACACACACCACCATCATTCAGCCAACCATTGACACACACATCACACACACACACAGCATATCGAACATATCATGCCATGCACAATACATGCAGACATAAACAGATAAAACACACAAAGCGACACATCACAACAAGACCGGCACAGCAGCGAGGGGAGCATCAAAACCATACATGGAAGGAGGCCATACTGGGACACATCTCATGTTGAAGAAGGCCCCCAAAAAACATGAACAGGCCCCACTCAGATTTCATGGACAAGCAATATCAACAACAAATGTAATGCACAGTCACACATATGAGTGAAGCAAAAGGCTACCAAGCATACACTACTCCAAACATCATACAAGACACCAGTCAGCTCTGAGGGACAGACACCTAAATATTCACATGCACACAAAAGCAAAGCACACTTGCACAACTCAAAAACCTCCATGTCTGCAATGACCAAACTTCACAACACACACCACATATACATGTACACAATAGCCCCATCAGGGGACAAGGCATACAGCAGACATGACCACATTGAAATTCACTACAACAAACACATATCACTACAAACACTACACAATACAATGAGACCATCATTTCAGCTACATACACATGCCCATCACACAACACACACCCTACCCCAGTGGGACAACAGCACTGCACACAACCTCACATACTTCTCAAACAATTCATGACACACAACAAAATACTGGCACACAACCAATGTCAGCCAGGAACAACTCTAACCAAGGAAAGGAAATGCTGGACAAAGATGTTACAAAAAAACAACTGGTAAGGTAAAAAACAATATGAAAATCCATTGGCCAGTCCATAAATATGAAAGCTTATGCCTCAAAGGCACTAAATGGTGCCCCAACTTGACTTTTGACTGCCAAGTAAACTCCACAGGTAGGGGCATCAAGGGGGTGGGCACCCCAGGAAGTATTGGGCCGTGGGGTGGGGAAGGGAAGGTTTGGGCTGAGACTCGACATATAGGAAAGATTAAAGCTTATATGTCATTTCGGAAACACCACAAAACCTGTCTTTTCCCCAATATTCTGTTTTTTTCTGTTCTGTTGATTTGACTCTGTTCTTCTCACTTGCTAGCGCTTCAATGCTGTGGCCAGAATGCGCTCTACAAATGTAAATGTAAATGGAATGGAATCAGACAGGAAAAGTCATGCCACATAGTATGTTGTTAGTCATGTGTAAAAGCAGTAGGCATGATAGACATGACATGTAGGGTCAGGATGTTGATCTACTTGAAGTTGATTATTACGCTTAATGTGATATGATGTTTTTTGGTCCCCAGAACTTGTGTGTTGTTTGGGAATTATGCCCAGACTGTATGGATGCATCATGGATAGACTTGTTGTGATGTCAGCATGACATGTTTTTTGGGTCAGGGACTCCGTCCAGGCAGATGCCATGTTTATCATGTCTGTGAAGTGGGTATTGTTGTTGTTTATCTTTGTAAAACTATATAGGGGCATATTTATACTTCTTGTTACAAGACTGTACTAACACAGTTTTGTATCAAAAAGTTGTGCACCGACTCGCACCATTCTTGAGCGCCAGCCGGGCACCATGTTTATGGAATGGTGCAAGCCAATGCAAATAGTAGACTATTGTAAAATAGCTGTCCCTATGGTGTGGGTGGGGGTGTCACTGGTGAGGGCACCTGTTGGATTATTTCATTGTATTCCAACATGGAGATAGGCCCACAGGACCCCTAACGCCTGCCCTGACCCAGGCATTAAATAATGGTGCAAAGCAAGCTTTGCACCAATATTTGACCCCTCTTCCCCTTGTGCGTGATTTTAGCACAGGGATAATTATGGCACTAAGGCCATAGAGTCATTTTGTGCACTGGAACCCCTACCTTGCATCTCATTGACGCAAGGTAGGTTTCCACGTCCAAAAAATTACTTTAACTCCATAACTTTGGCACTAAATGGGTCTAGCACCAAAGTATGACTATGGAGTTAGTTTTGCACTGAATTTGCATAAAAAATGACTTACATTTTGCGCAAAACAAGTGTAAATATGCCCCTAACTTGCTGAAGCCGACCTTGGAAGACTCAGAACTAAGCATGCTCCAGCATTCTGTATGAGCTGTAGCTTATGTAGAGAGCCTTGATTAATGTTCAGTAATTATGTGTTGCAATAATCCAGTCTGGACATAACCAAAGCAAGTACAACAGGAATTCTAGACTCATTAGGGAGAAAAAGGGGGAACATTCTTTAACATTTTAATCATCCAAAAACAGACTTTGGCGGTTTGACTAACCTGTAGGTCGAGAGTCAGCGAGCTATCAAACAGAATACCTATGTTTTTAACTACTGGTATCGGAGATGGCAGTGCCCCACAGGATTCGGGCCGCCAGTAGATACCCCACATAGGCATGTCTGTTCTGAAGATCAGGATCTCAGTCTTCTCTCCGTTCATTTTTAGCCTGTTCTGACTTATCCACTTGTTCACCTCCCTCATGTGGAACCTATAGCAACCTCTTCCCAGTTCCTACCAATAGAAACAATAAGCTGTGCATCATTCTCATTTGAAGAAACCTGAAAACAGTATGACCAGACCAGTTTCGCCAAAAGAGCTACACACAAATTAAACAGAGTAGGGCTAAGTGATCATCCCTGAGGAACACCGCAAGGAAGTTGAAACGGGCGGGTCTAAAGTCCCCAATAGTGGATCCCCCACTCAGAAAGGAATCCAATATACCAAGTGCGGCATCTCTCGCCTGTTGCAAACGCTACACCACCAACTTGGGAGAAACAGTGTCAAATGCCGCTGAAGGATCTAATAATACCAGGATAGCTGCTCCTCCTTGGTCCACTTGTTGATGTTAGGAGTCAGAGGTGGCAATTAAGATGGACTCCATATTATGAAATGTCTGGAACCCATGCTGGGAAGGATCTAAACACCCTTTTCCCAGAGGAAAATGTGCTATGCTTTTCAAGTATCTTCGCTGTGGCAGGCAGGAGGGAGATTGGGTATAAATTCTTCAGGTCGGCCAGATCCGTCCTGTTTTCTTTTTTAACTGGAATGACAATTGCCTCTTTCCAGGACGAGGGAAAAACCTTGGTTTCCAACACCTCTATGAAGGTGGTTTCAAGAACCTTTGAGATATGATCTAGGACGAACTGTAGAACCTTCGGTGGACACGGATCATCTGGGATCTGAAAGTAATCCCTGCGAGAAGTGACTTGATCCTGTTCACAAAGAGCGTGGATAATCTAGTTTCTAAAGGTTCACTAACTGTTCCTACGCCTCCCTCAGAAACATTGTTTGCAAGATGCAGACGATGCTGTAAAAGATTGCATGAATCTGTAATACTTTGTTAAAAAAAGAAAGCCTGCCAACTTGTCACAAAAGACTTGGGAGTTCTTTAAATCATGAGAGGTAGTAGGGAAAGCCAGAGAATGGACTACCTTAAAAGGTTCTTTAGGTACATTAACTGCTTCCTTACTCTTTTGAGCAAAGAAGTCTGTTTTTGCTTTCCTAATAGCCTGTTTGTAGTCACCAAACAATACCCTGAGTTTAACTCCCTCTACCAAATCTCGTTCTAGTTTCCATTTATGCCCCTGGCATCTATACAATCTTTGGAGCTCCTTAAGCTCCTTGATATACCATGGTGCTGAGGCTCTCTTACTGATGGCCAATCTGCCCTTTTTCATGGGGGCAATATCATCCACTGCTGCTCTAACCCAATGCTCATATTTCTCAACCATCAAGCGATACCGCCCTCCTTCCTGCCCCAATTGTTTTTCCATGGCCTACATGAAGGTATTTTCTAAAAATGTTCCCCAATTTCTAACCTTCTTGGAGATGAGAGGTCTGTGATTAATCCCTCCCCCATCACCTTAAAAGATAGAAGATTATTATCTGTCCAATCAAGGGCTTAGTTCTCCATCAAAATGCAATCATCATGCCGCAAAAACATTCCAACCAGGGTATGTACCACCAAATGGGTGGCCAACATGACCCCTAAATCCCAATCACATTTGGTCATAAGGTCAAACAGGGTGCTTGTGTCATTGCCATCTCATCCTCCAAGTGAAAACTAAAATCCCCTAGCACAATGCATTTGTTGGCCATAATTACTGGTTCAATTACAAGGGGCCAATGCAACAAAAAAGATTTTTTGGGATGTAGGGGGTTAATAGATCAATAGGCCCTCCAGCCAAATGTTGTCTATCTGGCATAGCTTGAAAAAGGCCATTTCACATATCTCTGTGATAATATTAAGTGGTTCTATTGAACAGTGAAAAATATTCCTACAGATCACTGCCAGCCACCTCCCCTCCTGCTAGGTCTCTCTAGCCTGGAGAACTCATAAACTGTGGGTGTGGCTATGACAAAGTCAGGACCAGAATCTTCCCTGGCCCATGTTTCAGCTACAAACTAGCAATCAAGTGCCATGTCTTCAATGGTACCACCAATTTCTACCCTGTGTTTAATTAGGAACCACACATTAATCAGTCCATATTTCATCTTGCTCAAGGTGCTTGTTCCCCAATCTGCAGAAATATTAGTATTACCTCTAGATACATAGGAAGCAGTATTTTTTGGGAAAATTTGCCCATGCTTCCATGCGCAATTAGCACAGCTCCAACTCCCCAGCTGATTCGGCTTGAGCGGCTCCCTACCTTTACATCTTACTCGTGAGGCCAGGTCAAGTAAAAATTGCCTGGGATACTGAAGGCGAAGGTCATCCAGGTTCAAACTGGCAGCCTCCCTGTCCCCCCTTCCGGTCAGGCCCGGACAGGTGCAGGCGGACGCAGACAGGCTTGCCTTTAGCGCGCCTTTGGTGCACCAGCACGCATCCGCTGTGTGCACCCACAGCCTGATTGGCTTAAATATCGGTGGCCGATCCATGAAGCGCCAGCAAGCCGGGATGTCCCAAGGGCATCTAGGCCATTTGTGAGTTGTAATAGGTTCAGTGATTGGTTGTCGGGCTGGTGGGCCCGAGGTTCGGACCACCTTTTTCATGCCCTCCAGGGTCCTGGCAGAGTCGGGATTTCGGATGTCTTTTGGCAAGCTTGGCTGTATGACTCGTAATACGGCGGTCTGTATAACCGCCAACATGTCTGTCTTTTGGAGGCTGCCACCTTGGCGGTCTTGTAGTCAGGCTGCCAAACTCATAATCAGCCCCATAGTAATGAAAATTACTTTACGTTAAAAAAAAGCATAGAAGTTCACTGAAAAAAACATAGGTTACAGGGACGTTATAGTTAGGAAACAGAATTTAAAAAAACATAGAAATTCACTTAAAAAACAAAAGGTTACAGGGACGTTACAGCTAGGCTCCATTTTAAACATATCAAATCATAGACATTCATTAGTGATAGTTAGTAAGCTCAAGTAAATATAACTCATGCCCTAATGTAACTATAACTCACACCCTCACCATGCAATGTTAGTTACTGCACAGAATACAGCACTCATGACATCTTTGATAACATCACTGATGATGTCACTGTAACATTGGCAGTAAAATTATTGACCACATAACTCTGCATGGCGGGGCGCAAGCCATAGCTACCTTAGGGCACAAGTTATAGTTACTTGAAATAAATATAGCTGGTCAATTTCTATGTGAGCCTAACTATAACGTCCCTATAACCTTTGTCCTTTTAAGTGAATATATATGTATATTTGAAAACAATATGGAAGTGATTGTGACTTGTTGATATGAAACTGATTGTGACATGATGAGAGTCTTTTGGAAGCTCACGGATCATCAAGGGAGATATTGAAAATGGCCATCGATACTGTCAGGAAGTGGAAACAGAGAGCCTGAAAAGTATTTGATGAAGACACTGAAACTACTACACAAGGAGGTGGGAATACTTCATAAATGGGAGCCAAGGGGGAGACTTAATGGCACATTTGAGAAAACTGGAAAAACTGTCCCATGATGAGTTAACAAAGTGATGGGAGAGCACATCCCTAGAGAGATATGTTGGACTAGGGAGAATCCCAAGAGGGTTATGGATCCTAATACCACTAAGCTTTGAAAACTGCATCCAGAGATTCTAAATGTAATAACAATAGAAGAATCCCTGCAACTTGTACAAAGTTTGATAAAATATGCTGATATTGACAGACAAAAAATTATGGAGGCGATGGAAAAAATAAATGTAGAGTTATCAAAAATGTGTTACAGAAATGATTGAGAGGGAAAATAAACATGAAGAAATTATAATTAACCGAAAAGCACAGAAATTCAAATGACATAAAGGAGACTACGAGTGAGGGTAAATATTCATCTTTGCACAATGATTTGATATAATCAGGAGACAAATACTGTCAGAAATAAACAGACAAAAACAAAAACATTATCAAAGCAACGCAGGATCAGAGTTGAAACAGTTATAGAAGAAGCCACAACAAGTGAAACAACCACAATACTTGATATGCAATGAGTAATTGCTGAATTACCATTTTTACGGATAGATAGGTCTCGAAATGTAAGGCCCAGGAAGAAGGTACAAATAAACCACAAAGGAGGAGGAACAAAAAAAGATGAAGGCATAGCCAAGAAAACATGTGCACAGTAAACAAGATTCAAACTGTGAAACAAAAAATAAGTGGGGACACTAAGGCAATTATCAAACTACAAGATATTAATTTGACTGAAGCAGAGGAACAAATTATAGTATCAGGTTTATCATTTTGTCTTTTTAACTGTATACAAACACAAGTGGAAATATATAAATTAATAAGGAAATTGATGTAAAAAATATTATACTACAGAAGTAAGACAAGATAAAAAGATAAAAGAAAAAGATTTGACAAATTCAAAAGTGTAAAAGTATTGCATATGAAACAAATGATGGAACTAAAGGAACTAGAAAATGAAAGGAGTACAAGAAGAAGTAACTGAACAAGCAATAATCTTAACTATGGATTTAGACATTCATAGGGAAGGAGTAACCGCCTTCAAACTAAAGTCCACTTTTGTCTCTGCTTTACCAAGGGATGTTTTGGATGTATATGTGGAGTTAGTCACATAGGAAATCAAAAAGTTGCACATTTCAAAAAACAAACAACAAGCAAAAGTAAGTGGTGAATGAAGAGCATATGAGTATTGAAGAAAGCTAGAAGTGAATAAGAAAATTCTGGTGAGAAATACAAAAAAAATAGGCAATAATGTGTTGTGGCATATAAAACTTTAAGTAGAAGAGGCACTAATACAATTGAGTAATAATAAATGTTATATGAAAACAACAGTTCAAGCAGCAAATGCAGTTAAAATGAGTACCATAGGAAATTAACAGAGTGGCGCAATGAAGTTCTATTAACCCAAATCCATAAAAACTTGACAACAAGCGCAATAAAGTTCTATTAACCCAGGAAGAATGCATGTTTTAGAGAAATGATAATCCAAAAATACAAATTGTCTACTTAATCCCAAAATCCATTAAAACTTGACAACACCACCGGGCCATTCAATTATTCCAGCCATGGAGAATCTCCTTTAGACCACTTCACAGTATATAAACTACTTTTTACAGGACTATGGGCCATATGAATGACCATTTGTTCTACAACTCGCAAATTGCGATTTCTTTGCGAATCGCAAATTGCGAGTCACAAAACAAAATGTACAACAGTGTCTGAGACACTGTTAGCAATTTCCATATGAGTTTCAAGGGATCTGCCTCATTATTATTCATGAGGCAGGTTGCAATTTGCGACCCATTTGGTAATGGCTGAACTCACAGGAACAGTGGCCAGCTGGAGTCAGCCGACCACCATGTCTGTGACTGCTTTTCAAATAAAGCATTTTTTTTAATGCAGCCTGTTTTCCTTAAAGGCCCATAAAAGTTATCCCCTGTTACATATTTTGTATCTTAAGTACCCCTATTTCATGATTAAAATGTGGTCTTAGGATGGTTATAGTAAGGCATATTTGATGTTTCTTGCAAAATTATTGACCATAGCATTTTAGACAAATGAACTAAAAATTGGTTGGTGTACTAGGGTATTGTGCTTTGAAAAAAATGGGGTTCTAAAATAGATGTGAATAATGACCCAAAAAAATGATACTTTGTAAAAATTATGTTGGTGATTTATTGAATGAGGAGAAAATGGAGGATGAAATGGGCCATTCCAGATTGAAGGACTGGGAACATAGCGGTCTAGTGGTTGGGCCTCTGAAAACTGAGGAGGGACTATGTGATAAAGGAAAGTTTGTCACCAATCTGTGAGGCCCAATTGAAGGTATATAGCCGAAACCCGTTGGCCGCATATTTGTTTTAATCTTACAGCCCCATAAAAATAATAATACATAAAGGCCGTAAAAGATTTCACTGCCTTAGGTACATTTTTGGAAGAGTTAACGGTGTGCCACCATGTCATGGATGATGAGGAGTTGGTGGGGAGTTTATATGTGTGTGTATATATATATATATCTATATATATATATATATATATATAGATATATATATATATACATACATATACATATACAGAATTTACCACCCAAAATCATAGATGGACAAAACGTTTTTTCTTTAAATTTTGATCCACAGCAAAATTAAAAAGGTTGTCAGCCCATGTGGGGTCCACCAACAGGCCTAGCGGGTCAGGGTATTCCTACTCTTCCCCTTCTGATTTTTTTATCTTTTTTTGGGGATATTTTATATTTTTAGAATATCCGTGTTCAAGAGCTTGGTGGTCGAAACACGTTGGTGGTGAAGGCACCCACTTTTTGATAAAATTACGTAAGTTTGAATATATACACTTACTGAAGTGCAATATATATCAAACCAAACACGTCGCCTATTCACGAACAATACAGATGCCACATAGACAATGTACCGCGGCTCAAGTCCAAAGATTCCGTTATAGATTCAACAAAACAGTATAAAGAAATAAATATGTTGTAAGTTCACTGTATATTCTCTTACTCACTAAATCCTTGACACAATACAATTCTTTTTGGAATGGCTAGAGATAATCAATCTATATATCAACAATATTGAAAGAGATTGTTCGTATCATCAAAATAAAAGTATTAGATCTCACTTAACAACCTAAAAATGTAGCTACTAGTATGCTGCATTTTGACCTGATGCTACACTGATCATGATAAATCCATGGTAGCTAAATCGCCTACACTATCTCAAACTAAAATACAAAGATATAGGTACATTTTTTTTTTTTATTAACCTGATCAGCCCAATTATTGTTATTACAAGATGGTGGGGGTCTTTGTATTAATGACTCTTGTCTTTACCATTCTGTTTCTTGCACTGTTCATTATCCTAATCATTGCAGCCCATGCAACTTATCCCAGATTGCAGTTTTGATAAATACAACCTAATGAAACTTTACTGACTCTTCTTCATTGCCTGTGTTTGATTGAGACATGGTGTTCATGTGAGAAAGGGGTAATCTCCGATGTCACACTCTTGAGTCCATGCGTAAAGGCTCCCACAAATCACCTTTTACTGTTTGGGTTTCTGGTGAGGTGCTACTTGTGAGCCGGGAGGGTTGGGACAACAGTTGCGATTTGCTGTAGGATTGGCATAGTCACCTAGAAACATAAGTACTGTCATCCTTGAACCAGATGTCTTGCCTACAGCAAGAGTCAAACTACGACAAGTGTATGAATTACTGTGTACATCAGTGTGTATGATTATGTCCTTGTGTGTGTCAGTGTATACATTAATGTGCATCTAGGTGTGTCAGTATATGATTCAG
Organism: Pleurodeles waltl; assembly: GCF_031143425.1. Lineage (NCBI taxonomy): Eukaryota > Metazoa > Chordata > Amphibia > Caudata > Salamandridae > Pleurodeles > Pleurodeles waltl. Next base: position 680,089,410 of record NC_090446.1, read on the forward strand.
TGTGTCTTAGGCTGTAACACTGCCAATATCTATACATGCCTATTTCTATAAGGCTAATGATTACTGAGTAAGTGGATGTGTTAGAATATGTACTAGGGTTTGCTTTCATATATCAGTGTAATGATTACTATTTGTCTCACTATATAAGGTTATGTATAAGTGTTTCCTGAGTGTGTTAGTACATACATATATGTATAGATAGTGGATTTACATTAGTGTGCTGGTGTATTAGTATAATTATCTATAATTGGATATAGTTATGCATTGATATGAGATGTAGTTTATTACCTACATTACTGCAGTAAAAACGTCCTTTAATCTGTATAAAAGAGAAAACATAAATAAAAGTTAAACTTTCATTTTGTTGAATTATCCATTATACATTTTATATCTGTAATAAAAATAATATAGTTAATTTTAGGATACAATAAATATATACTACTCTATAGAAATTGCAAATATTATTTAAACATGTCATATTTCATTGTCCATGTTCTCAGCTTCTATACTTTTGCACTATAAATTAAGTGCATATGCTCATCCTTGAACAGTGGGGAGAACAATCATATGGACTTTAAAACAAACTCATAATTACATAGCACATCATTTGAAATTAACAATATTATGTGTGGCACACACTACAAATATTAATCAAACTTTTTTACCTATAGTTGTGAAATTACATAACGACTATTATAGCTTCATAATGCAATTAATGTGTATGAATTATAGTAGTAGTGTGTAAAGACATCACCCTTGGTAGGCTGCATGATGTCATTTAGTCCAGAAATCCTTTGAAGAGGAGTATAGTATATCACCTATTCTTGAAACAAAGGTTTATCAGTCTTTCTTATTATCTTCTGTAGATGTATGTTGTAGTGTAAAGTTTCTAATCTTCAGTTCCAATTTACTACTATGTTTGTGGTTTACATCCAAGAGTAACAACATTTGAAGAATTACAATCACTTAGAAAGATATCATTCGTGTTAGGCCATATGATGTCTTATGTTGTTGTATTAAAAGTCCCAAAGATGTTATATTGCATTTCTTCAGTAGTAATCCTCCCTAGAACATTGGCCAAAGAAAGAGAAGGTAAAAATGTGGTATTGTATATGGTAATCTCTGCTTAAATGTAAGTTTACTGTCAATACACTCTGTCCATCCAGTTGTATTCTTTATGTCGATAGTGTAATGTCCAGTTGTAACATTTACCGCATCATGAATAATAATTACGGTACATGTATACATTTTACTAAAAATTGAAACCTGTCCTGCTTTAAAATTTGTAATTAGAGTTTCCAATTTACTTCCATCTGCATTGCATCGATGCAGCTTTAAGATCATATACTTGCCAGTTATTCTTATGTTAAAAGTTGAAAGGAGGTCTGAGTTGCATTTCGTGCACATATTATTTTGTGTAGCATCTATAAATGTTTTTTCAAAACTCTCAGTTTCACAATCTGGTAGAGTTACGTAGAAAAAGTGTTCTTAATTTATTTCAGTTTTTTAAAGAAAAAGAACAATTTTCACAGTCATGCTGCCATGAGTAACTTAGTCCAAATAAATCATCAATAGGTACCATTTCTTCTTCTAAAATACCCAGTAGGACCATCAAAAATGTGTGTACATCTTCTTAAGTATTTTGTTTGAAGTGTACAGATCCAGTACAGAAATCAACAAGATCGCTAATATAAGATGCAGAGTATATTTTTGTTCTATCATTGCACAAGCTAACCAACAAGCTCAACAGCACAGAGCATAATCATTTTTCTTTTCTCTGTTTAAATTCATGGACCAGAGTAGGTAAATAGAACAGTGCATTGAGAACTACATTAGCATAGCAGTGGTCTCCAGATATATTTGATAACTGGTAACCTACAATTTCACCATCAGTTTTTCTATTCTTTTCTCCAATACTTCTTTGTTTTCTCTTTTCTCTTTTCTCAGTAAGATGACTTTGATTCTTTGAAAGTTTTTGTTTTGGTAAGATAATAGGCTTTCTGTAAACGGGGTACTGTCCTAGCTGTTCAGCATACAGGCTTCTTAAACTGTTGTACGCCAGTATACAACTGGAATCAGCATTTACTTTACTGTCATCAAATTCTATCAGATACAAAGCAGGCAAAGTTCTAATGGATGACAATGCTACATAAGGCATACCTTCCTTAACTAGAGTGCTACCAAAAGTAATAAATGCTGCATCTACACTTAAAACTTTAGACTTATGTATTGTTACAGCATATGCTAGAGATAATGGAAACTACTTTCTACGTACATACAGGTCTCTAACAAGTAAGAAATGCGCAATAGCTCTTGCAATCTGTTTAACACCTTCAAGATCATCAAATTTAATTGTTGGATACTGAACGTCATTTCTGTTTGGATACATTATAAAATCAATCATTTTTCCTATAGCTCCACTAACTAATCCTCTTCAAAATTTAAATTATGACACAAAATCACCCTGCATATCTTACAAATACATAGACACTTTTATAATCCCACAGTTTTGGAAACAACCTTTTCCAAAGAATCCAGTTTTGATTTAGTTTTTCACTCAATGGTATTGTTACTCCTTGGTGTTCCATTTTGTCAATTGATATCAATTCTAATATTTGCTACTTTTCCTGCTGTAGTAATTGTTCATTAAAAGATGTGCATTATTGAATCATAGGCATTAGAAGCAGAATGCATTTTTGTTGTTGAATAAATTCAAACATTAGCTGTGCTGCAGATTTTTTCGTGGGAAATATGTTCTTTATAAGTCGGGTTTTCAAACAAGCTTTTCCTTCTTTTGACAGTATTCCTACTCTAATACCCTTAAGAATACTACCATATTGCATACCAGATGCTTGATGCATGTTTGTAACCAGTTCTTTGTATTGGAAGTTTAACCAAATATTTACGTTTCAAAAGCTTCCTAAAGAATTACGAGTTTCTTCATGTGATAGGGTCTTAAATACGGGCTACTGTTTCATAGGGGTAAGTTTTAATAATCGCCAAAAACAATTACATGCGTTCCTCCAAAAAGTACATCATAGTTTGTCTTTAATATATGTTGCATTCTCAAATGTACAAAGGCAAGCATTAAGTTTGAAACTATGCTCACCTCATCGATTATTAAAAGTTGTAATTTCTTCAAGACCCTGGAAACTTCATGGAAAGCTTCATCAGATAACTTTTGGTACTCCAGTTTATTGTTGTGCTCGACAGGGAGCATAAGTAGATGATACAAAGTAGTTCCTTTGATATTGTGTGCAGCTAATCCAATAGGGGCTGTTACTACACACAAAAAGATGGAGTCTATAGTGTTCTGTAGATATGTAGTTAGAACTTGTATTAAAAAGCTTTTTACAGTACCCACTTGTCCACTGACATACAAAAGAATTGTCTTAAACCTTGAACATTTCATTAATTCTTGTTTTGCAGTAATCAGAGCTCTATTCTTTCTTTCACTTCCATTTATATTTCTTTCTGCTCATTATTCAGTTGTTCTACTAACGCCTTCCAATGTAACTTTTCTTCTCTTGCTTGTTGCATTTCTGTTTCCACTTCATTGATTGCTATGGCAGCTTCATTTTCTACTATTGGCTATCTAAGAGGATCTTGAAGGAGAGGTGCAGACCTCTGACTGCTTTGTGAACTTTCCTTTGCTAGTTCAGTAGTAATTGTTTCTTCTTGTTCTAGTTCTTCATTTAACATTTGCATATAGTTAGGAACTATTGGACACTGAATACTGTCTTTTACTGCATTGAACAAGTCTTCAAAGCTATCGATTGTCCAAGTAACTCTGTTTCAGATTGCCAAGGTTTGAATAGTTGGAGAAGGGCCAAGTAAAATAAATGATCTTTTCTCAGCAATTTGACAAGTAAGTTTTCTATGGTTGATTGAGTTACCTTTTGCATGTCAAACTAAACAACCATCACAACCAGCTACACCATATTTGTCTTGATCAATGTCTTCCGACACAGTATTTCTATACCTATAGTGTTGCAGATTTTTGTAAAGATACATGTTTTTCTAGGTGTGAACTTCTTCTTGGATGGTAGGTATCCAAATATTTGTTTTTAAAATAGCTGTACTCTCTGGATCAAATTCAGCTGTGTATACATTTCTGGTTAAGATTTCAAGACTCTGTTTTGCATGTTGCCGAGGCCTAGGCTAACCCAAACAATTCCTCTAGACTTTGAAAGCAAGCTAGTTGCACTCAACCTATCACAGCACTCAAATAAGTGTATCTCTCTCTCTGAGAACATTCATTTTCAAATTGAAAGTGTATACTTTCTTTGATAGAGATTTTTACTGCAAAAATCTCTTCCCACATTTCCTTCATCTCTGTTTTCTCTGATTTTGTGATGTGTGAAGTAACATAGCAAGCAACAGCAATGGAATAATCAGCAACAAACTGTATGTCCATGTTTACATTCCATAACTTCAGGATGACTGGCTTATCATCGTTAATATATTTTGAGGCCTCTGATCTATTCAGATTATGTGTATTTTTTGGTGGTTTTCTTGTTAGTGTGCACCTCACTGCTGATAGAAAGCTCTTCACTCTCTTCACTCTTTCCTTAGAGAGAACAGGTCTTGGAAAGCCAAAACAACATCTTGTATAAAGATTTCCTTTACATCTATATCCTCAACAACAATACTTCCCACATCTATGTGTTCGGAAGCATGGAACTAACTATCTTAGAGTTTTATTATTATTGTAATCTGGGATAGTGCATGTAATATACTGCTCTATGAAAAACAATATAGAATCATTACTGTCAGCTCCAAATTTTGGTGCATCCTTTATCTATAAGAGTATGTGTATATGAGGAACACCTCTTGCCTGACATTCTTTTCTCTAAACCAAATCTGTAATTTCTCCAAGAGGAGGATTTGTTTTATTGCATATAAATGCCAGCATTGCTTGAAACCTGTGATTGAAGTACCTACATACATTCGCAGGATCCAAAGAGCAAAGTTCTCCTGCTGTCTTCAAATGGATTTCCTTTATTTTAGAGTTTGCTTCTCTTAGAAATTCGAGTAAATCACACTCTGCATACTTTGCACTAGGCAAATAGGTGGACCTAAATTGCGGAGCATACATTTAAATTCTCCATGGCGACAGTACCAGTATTCATTAGTGCCACATTGACATGCCATCAAATGAATTAAGTTATACCCAGTTTTTCATCCTTGGCTTGTATTTTATCAACAAAATCTCTTGCAGAAAGATTTTGCAGATTAACTCCTGTCTTAAAAATATGATTAACAGCATAAGAGATTCCTGACAAGTCACTCTCAGATAACAGATGGAATATAATAGGAATACATTTTAGAAACCTAGGGTCCTCTGAATATGGTTTTGTTGACCTGTATTCAGCTGCTGGTATTTGTGCAGGTCGATCACCTACTCCTGTGGGGAATGGCTGCAGAAAACAACGAGGCTCTAAACGTTTTTTCCAGATACCTAATGGAGCTCCTCTAGCTTGTTTAATTTGTAACAGATCAATAGCATCCCCAACAATATCTTTTGAATGAAGTGGATGTATATATAGTGTTCACATTTTCCTTCTGAATTTTGCTTAGCCACTTTTTCTATGTGTTCACTGCATTGTAGTACTTCATCTTCAACACAACCTATATCCCCAGTAATAACATCATTCTTATAAAAAATAAAATTTCTTTCAAATATATTGTAGCTTTTTTAACTTTATTCACATCCACTAATTCTTGCCAGATTTTTTTTCTAACGTTTGTTCGAAACTCCATTTACTAGAATTATGAGTGGTTCATTCACAACTTGTTTAATACCAACAGTGTCACCATTTTTTTAAATCTAGAGGTATATACACAACTCTTCCTTTAAGTCCTTTTTGCAGTTCGGTTGCTGGCAGTTTCCTTGTTTTTGTTAATTGCTTGAAACGGGTGGACAGTTTGTATTAAACTTGATTCATACACATTTAATTCATTAAGTTGACAAGGTATTGGTACTAATTCTGATCTATTATGAATTGCTCTAGCTGCCATTTTAGCATCTTCAAACTTGTTATGACAATATTTACAAATTATTTGCTTTGTGCCTTAATTAAAGCCTTCTTCGGCAAATAGATATGCTCCAGGTTACTGCCACTTATCATTGCTATCTTGTTCAGTTTTAGAAAATACAACTACATTATGAGTTTGTTATGAGTTTGGTTTTTATAGTGAGTGCGGTGACAACTAATATACGCATACTTCTCTATCTCTTCTCCAAACTTTTCAATACTAATCTCTGTGTCCAGTTCCTCTACACCTCCAATCACTACCTCATCTTTCTCCCTATTCTGTTCTTTAGGGTCAAAGAAACAGAACTGAATGGCTTAACAAACTTTCTGAATCCCTGTCACAGTACCATGCAAGAGAGCTCTATTCAAATCTCCTAAAAATAAAGCTGAAGTTTTCACATAATAAATTCCCTTTACCAAATTTTGCATTCTTAAATGATGCACAGCTAGCACATGTTGAAATTGCTTCAACATACTTTATTTGAATGACATGTCAATGAATGACCTTGTAAGTTAGTGTATTTTCTAATTCTGCATGGATCTAATTCTTGAAGCATTTTAATTTTCTGTTTCAGGCCTCTCCCTTAAAATTCTCTTAAGAAAGTTTTCAATTTATGAATTAATTCTTGATGGATACTACAAATACTACTACACTTCCACTTGTACACAGAAGCATGTTTATGCCTTCCTAGTACTTCTTCAGCTATCACTTCTTCTCCATTCCTAGCAACTGTTATTTTTCTACATGATTACCGTCTTTTACATCATAACAATGACCAGTTGTGTCAAGTGCATGGACTAATGTATTGTCCTAGAAATAACTCTCTTCATCAAAAAATGGTACTGTACTAGAAGTATAAACCTTTAACAATTTTGCAAAAATTACTTTTGTTAATAACTCTCTTTCTTAATGTTATTTGCCTCATGGACATGACTGTTTTATCTAGTGTTTTCATTCTGTTCAATATTAAAAATAAAACATTTCCTCTCCACAACAAATGCTTTGTCAACTAATATCTCAATATGACGTGTTTGCTTTATAAGAGTACTTCTCTTATACTTCTTCATCTTGTTTCACAATTTTGGAAGTACTCTGTTTTGAAAGATCGAACTTCTTTAATTACTTAAATTGTTGGTATCTGAAACTCTGTGGTTTGTTATTATATTTCCTAATTCTCATAACATACATTTGCTCCTCTTTATTAGTACATTCCAAGCTTCTGCTTTACATTAATCTTTGTTTCATTTAGCATTTTACGGCATATTTTAAAACAAATCCTGAGTACTCTTACCAGTGATTGTTCTCATCCTCTGGACATTTTCCAACTTATTTTCTTTTTACTGTCACTTTTAAGCAGATAGTAGAGTTATTTCAGTTTTTTCCTTCCTTCTGTTTTGTTAAGCACTGTGAGTCTTCTCATTTACCTGAAAGTAGAATCTGGAAAACAAATAAAGAATACATTTACTCTTACAGAAACAACTTTAAGAACATTTTCTAATGCAAAGTTGAGTTGATATTAAAAATGCACTCAGATACTAAATCTGTATATTCCTGGGTGTGTCAGTGTATGCATGAGTTTGTACGTCAGTGTATGAGTGAATGCATGACTTTGTACTGGGTGTGTCCGTCTATATATGACTGTGTTTCTGACTAATTCAGTATATCCATGTGTGTGAGCTTGTATATGTCAGTGTATTCATCAGTGTGTTCTTGGAAGTTGTAGTGTAAGCTTCAGTGTACTCCCGGATGTTTCACTATATGCATGTGTGTGTGCCTTAGTCTCTCAGTGTATGCATAAATGTGTGTGTGGGTGTGTCAGAGTATGCGGGCCTGGGTGGATCAGTGTGGACATCAGTGTGTACCTGGGTGTGTCAGTGTGTGCATGCGAATGTGCCTGGCCTATCATTGTATGCATCAATTTGTGCCTGGGTGTGTCAGTGTATGCATCAGTGTGTGTGTAGTTGAATATGTGTATGGGTCAGTGTGTGCCTGGGAGTGTCAGTGCATATGTCAGTGTGTGCCTGTGTCTTTGTATTCGTCGGTGTGCCACTAAGTGTATAATTGTATGCATCAGTGTGTGCCTGGGTGTGCCAGTGTATATATCAGTCTATTCCTGTGTATATCAGTGTATGCATTGGTTTCTGCATGGGTGTTGTAGAATATGTATCCCTGTGCCCCTTGGTGTATCAGTGTTAGCACTTATCTGTGCCTGGGTATCTCAGTATATGCATCAGTGTACATCTGAATGTCTCTGTGAATGTATCAGTGTACACCTGGGTGTGTCAGTGCATGCATCAATATGTGCCTGGGTGTGTCAGTACATGCATGATTGCATTCCTGGGTGTGTCAGTATGTGTATGAAAGTCTGTCTGGGTGTGTCAGTGTATACATCAGTGTGTGCCTGGGTGTTTCAGCGTATTGATGAAAATGTGTCTTTGTGTCTCACTGTATGTATCAGTGTGTACCTGAGTGTGTCAATGTATATATCAGTGTGTGCCTGGTGGTATCAGTGTATGGATTATTATCACCTGGGTGTTGTAATCTATGCATTAGTGTGCTGTTGGGTTCCTCAGTCTAGCCATCAGTGTGCACCTGAGTGTGTCAGTGCATGCTACAGTGTGCCAGGGTGTGTCAGTGGGTTCATTAGTATTTGCCTAGGTGTGTCAGTGTATGCACCAGGTTAAGCTTGAGTGTGTTAGTGTATCCATCAGAGTGAGTCTTGGTGAATAGCTAGGTGTGTTAGTGTCTGCACTGGTGAATGAACAAGTGGCTCTCTCAGTGTTTCACTAGATATGTGACTGACTCTACCTTTTTGTTATTAGCTATATGAGTACCACATCTCTACAGTAGAATGCATATATACCTAAGCGAGAGGTCTGGAAGCTAACATCTTAGTGAAACTCAGAAGGACATGTTTCATGTTTTAATAAGAAAGCACCCTGTTCTATGGCTTAGTTGCATCTCACTTAAAGGTTTAGTAATTTGTGGTAAACGGGGTGTATAAAGCTTCTTCAACACGTTTTCTAACGTCAAGTCATGTTAAAAATAAAACTATGTACTTTGGGTCACCATTAGTATCCTAAACCACATTTAAATAACAATTTATCTAAATAAGAAGCTATACTATGAATGTAGAAAACTACATATTGCATTCCCTGTATTAGTTCCTAAACAGATCTCTTACTGAGCATATATACTTAGAGGCAGATTTATGAAAAATGGCGCTGCACGTAGTGCAGTGCCACTTTCTTGCACCCCTTAACCCTCCCTAACGCTACCATCTGTGCCCCGTATTTAAAATACAGTGCACTACAAGTGTAGTCATGGCTACTAGTGTCATCATTTTTAATGCTAGTCCGGCACTTCGCAAAGCACCCAAAGGCCCACTGTAATCAATGGGAGCCTCTTTTTAACACCTGCACTTAGCAGGTGTTATAAACTGCTGATAAAAATTGCGCAAAGGAATCTCAGAGATTCCTTTGTACCATTTCTTTGGCCCCCTAGGGCCAGAATGCCCCCACGCATATATTATGCCTGGTGCAGGCATAATATGGCTCAAGTATTTACAAAATGGCGCAATGCATGCATTGCACCACTTTACAAATATAGTGCTGTGTTTTTCCCCTTTAAGAGCCACATTAGCGTAAAAAAAATAACGCTAAATTGTCATTGGAACGGCGCAAGGGCTCCATAAATCTGGTCCTTAGGCTTTAAAGTAGTATGCTTAAAGTCATGTGTGTGTCTAAGTGGTAGTGAAACACTCTATTGTTTCCCAATACATATGTGACTCTCTCTATGAGTTCAATATTCCTTTTATAATTATCAATATCAGTGTATGCATACACGTTTACGTTTTTTAAACCCCATAAAACATTTTTTAGCATTTATTGCCTAAATACTGCATTCTGTATACTAGCCTCAACATATGTCAGGGGTCAGTCTAGTATACTGAAAGAAAACAGAAATGGCCAAAGCACATTTTCCAATTTTACCTAAATCATTTACTCATTTATTGGGTGACTTGTATAATTTCTTTACATGAATCACAAACCTACTATCTACATATGTACTGGCATTTTGTCAACATACTGCTCAGTTTTATTCACCTAATATTAAATCCTTCCTTTAGTAATAGTTTGTAAAATAAACTCGATTTTGCTAGACAAACCTTCTTGGACTGTATGTCTGTCTGTCTTTCAGTATCAGTGAGAATTTCTTTACACTCAAAAATGTACAAATACCACCCATAAGAATAGTAATTCACTGTCACAGTAGCCAACCATTATCATCAACCTTTTCAACTTTGCTTTCAACATTACTGAATCAGAAAACCAATCACAATCTCCCTTTCATGTTAAACTTATGTTCTACCACTTATGGGTGGCTAATATGGTTAACCCTTTGCAACACTCCTAAAACGATAGCCCAATTCAGTAGGAGTTTTTGCCCTGAAGTAAGTATAACTCACACACCTGCCATGATTTTGTTCATTTAAAAAGATATTTTTTAACTGACATTTTCAAAAAGACCAAGTGATGGACAGAATGCTGCACAATATCAAACATTCACCCCCAGTACAGAGATCTGGGCCTAAATCCTATGTTTTTTTGCTACCCGTGCCGTTCCAGTTTGGACCCAGCCATATTCAAATCAGTCTTGACCCTGTACCCCAAGGGAACAGTCCAGCCCGAACTGCCAAGCCAGGCCCTCCCTGGCCTGGAAACAAGCAACCTAGGACTGGTTTCAGGGTATCACCCTTCATCAGCCAAGCTAGCTTGATTCCAGTAGCATGGGGAGCATGGGACCCACATCTGGACATACCCTTCCTACTTGGGGCAACAAATTCAAAAAGAATAAGTGATGGACAAAATGCTGAACAATATCAAACATTCACCCCCAGTACTGAGATCTGTGCCTAAATCCATCATTTATTTTGCTACCCATGCTGTTCCAGTTTGGACCAAGCCATATACAAATCAGTCTTGATCCTGTTCCCCATGGGAACAGTCCACCCAAACTGCCAAGCCAGGTCCTCACTGAACTGGAAACAGGCATCCTAGGACCAGTTTCAGGGTATCACCCTTCATCAGCCAGGCTAGCTTGATTCCAGTGGCATGGGGAGCACGGGACCCATGTCTGGGGATACCCTTTCCACTTGGAGCAACAAATGCAAAAAATAACAAGGGATGGACAGAATGCTGAACAATGTCAAACACTAACCCTCACTACAGAGATCTGGGCCTCAATCCATCATTTGTTTGCTACCTATGCTGTTCCAGTTTGGACCTAGTTATATGCAAATCATTCTTGACCCTGTTCCCCATGGGAACAGTCCAGCCCAAACCACCATGCCAGGTCCTCCCTGGACTGGAAACAAGCATACTAGGACCGGTTTTAAAGTATCATCCTTCATCAGCCGGGCTAGCTTGAATCCAGTGGCACAGTGAGCATGGGACCCACGTCAAAAGTTTCAACACTCCGTCAATCATCCTTTTTTGTTGCTAAAGTTGCTCTAAGTGGTAAAGGTAAGCCCAGACATGGGTCCCTTGCTCACTGTTTCACTGGATTCAATCTAGCGTGGCTGATGAAGGGTGATGCTCTGAAACCGGTCCTAGGATGCTTGTTTCCGGTTCACGGAGGACCTGGCCTGGCAGTTGAGGCAGGACTGTTCCCATGGGGAACAGGGTCAAGACTGATTTGCATTTGGCTGGGTCCAAACTGGGAGGCATGGTGAGCAAAAGAACGATGGATTAAACCCAGATATGTGACTGGGGGTGAGTGTTTGAAAGGTTTCAACACTCCGTCCATCATCCTTTTGTGTTGCTAAAGTTGCCCTAAGTGGGAAGGGTATGCCCAGATGTGGGTCCCTTGCTCACTGGGCCACTAGATTCAAGCTAGTTTGGTTGATGAAGGGTGATACTCTGAAACCCGTCCTAGGATGCTTTTTTCCGGTTCAGGGAGGACCTGGCCTGGCAGTTCAGGCTGGACTGTTCCCATGGGGAACAGGGTCAAGATTAATTTGCATATGGCTGGGTCCAAACTGGGATGGCATGGTGAGCAAGCGAACAATGGCTTAAACCAAGATCTGTGACTGGGGGTGAGTCAAAAGTTTCAGCACTCCGTCAATCATCCTTTTGTGTTGCTAAAGTTGCCCTAAGTGGGAAAGGTAAGCCCAGACATGGGTCCCTTGCTCACTGTTCCACTGGATTCAAGCTAGTGTGGCTGATGAAGGGTGATGCTCTGAAACAGGTCCTAGGATGCTTGTTTCCGGTTCAGGGAGGACCTGGCCTGGCAGTTCAGGCAGGACTGTTCCCATGGGGAACAGGATCAAGACTGATTTGCATATGGCTGGGTCCAAACTGGGAGGCATGGTGAGCAAAAGAACGATGGATTAAACCCAGATCTGTGACGGGGTGAGTGTTTGAAAAGTTTCAACACTTCGTTCATCATCATTTTGTGTTGCTTAACTGACATTTTCACCTAACTATATCATCCTTTTAACCTTTTATTTTTTCAGTAAATTTCTAAGGATATTTTTAAAGCAAAGTAAGATATTACTGCCACACCTTACTATAATGTCACTATAATATTTGTTTTTTTTCTGTGAATAGTTGTACTCAGAGCCAGGCCTGTTGCCAGTCTGCACTTAACTGCCCCACTGGCACCCAACCCTCCATAGTGCATTGCCTTTGCCAATTCACCGTTGGGGTGCACAGCTGACCATGTGTAGAAATATTTAGTATAGCAAACATACCGGCTTTGTCTAAAAAAGACCATCAATAACTATAATCAAATGTATATTTCATAAATTCACACATTGCAATGATTAATAAAAATGATTGTCATACAATATTTTGAAGAAAGCTTTTTCTAATGAAGAAACATGTCTTTCCGTCTTTCTTTTAACATTTTTGAAGGCACCAAGTGCAACCCTAGAACCAATCAATAGATGTCCCTGTAAACTAGCAGAGGAGCATACAGCTCCAGATCAGAGTATTTTCAAAAATATGGTAAGCTTTCCTGGGATCATGTAGTTAATGACCCAGGAGACTCAATGCAACCCCCACAACACTAAGAAAAATATTTGGTGGTGCTCATGCCTCTTCTAGGGCCACCACAAACAAGAAAATATGTTCTTCCAAAATGCCCTAGGGCTTCGTCGGGCACTCCTTGCTAGGAGAAGTGAATAATACATGAATAGCTCTAGCTGTTTTTATATTATTCACTTTTCCTTCTCATTTTCATGGGTTTCACATCTGGGACACCCATAGATTTAGTTTCTGTTGGGGGCAAATGGGAACTGCCTGAGGGCCTCTGTTACCACTGGCACATATGCTAGCAACCATCATACACACAGTTATAGAATTACAAATATGTATAAAATGATAGCTGGCAAAACTGTCTACCCCTCTATCAAAAGGGCCTAATATGTTATCACAATGAACATTTCCTACCTCCAGGATTTATCACAGTAGATGATGAACACTCAAACCCTTGCCTACTAAGGTAATCTGTTATATTTCGTGTAGCAGGATACCTGGCTTCAACCTGTAACAGAGCGTAAAACAATTTACCATTACAGCCATATTGACCTTAACAAATGCCTTTCACAATACTTAAGTGAAGTCTAATTTCTTTGTCTTAAAGTTGTGTAATAAAGAGATCAGTCCTATGGCTCCAACTATAAATTTTACAAGTGGCCCATCAGGCCAGTACCCTTTAGGATTGGTTTGTCATATTAACAAACTCAGACCTACCGTACTGAGCATAAATTTCCAACAATGCAAGCATAACACATACTCCAAAAAATGAGAAATGTGAACAACATTACAGCTTTCAAAGTAAAATACTATGGTCCTCATTACAACCCTGGCGGTCGGTGTTAAAGCAGCGGTAACACCGCCAACAGGCTGGCGGTAAAAAAAATGGAATCATGATCGCGGTGGAAATCGCCAGCATAGACAGGCACTTTAGCACTCCAACCGCCACTCCAGTAGCAACAAACACCGTGGCGGTAACCGCCAACAGCCAGGCGGAAGACAAGGTTCCACCCACTGTATTACAAGAGGCCTATCCGCCACCTTATCTGGGGCAGTACCAACGCCATCAAAAGCGCGGGGGAAACAGTGTTCTGAAGGGAAACGACTCACCTCTCGACATTCAAGAAAGAACCAGGATGCCATGGTGCCCTAGCTGCAGGTCTTCCCCATGCTGGTGTATCTGCTCAAAGACCAGGAGTACCAACGCCGGCAACAACGACCACAGTGAGTACTGCACCTAGTACACAGGGAAGGGGGGGAGGAAAAAAAAGAGTGACACACACACGCAACACTCAACAGCCACACCCCACCCTCACCCCAAACACCATACACACAAACACATGCAACAACATTACATATACGCCCGTAACCCTCAGGGATAACGCAAGGACAAAAGGAAAGGAGTCAAAATAGAGTAATATTGGAAATAGTGAGAACATTTTTCAGAAATCAAAAACAGTATTTACAATATACACAATATATACAAAATGCGGGACAATGCCAACTCAAAATGTCTGTGGCCCACTGGGCCAAAACATATAAGCCAAGCCCACACTTGACTCCTGCCTCAATACGGAGAGAACACTGCAGGAGCATCAGGTCGAAAACACACAGGCACCTCTGGGGATGGGGAATGGGGGGCACCTCAGCCGGAAGATGGTACAACGCAAGTGCCCGTGGAGGGGGCTCCATGGGAGTGCAAAGCCACAGTCTCTCAAGTGGGTGGTTTTCCTACTGCTTGGTCCTGGGGAGTGCAAAGCCACAGTGTCTCAAGTGGGTGGTTTGCCCACTGCTCGGTCCTGGGGAGTGCAAAGCCACAGTCTCTCAAGTGGATGCCTTCTTCCACTGGTTCTGGAGGGGGCTTTGTGCCCAGTGTGCTTCATCCTGCCAAGGATAGGGTGAGTGGATGCCTTCTTTCACTGGTTCTGGAGAGGCTTTTTGCCCAGTGTGCTTCATCCTGCCAAGGATAGGGTGACTGGATGCCTTCTTCCACTATTTCTGGAGGGGGCTTTGTACCCAGTGATGCAGCACATGGGGAGTGCAAGGTCACAGTCACTCACCTGGGTGTCAGACCCACACGATGTTCTGTGGCCAGGATGCATGACACACCATGGAGGCAGGACTACAGTCCATCCGCCAGCGGGGACGGCTGTACAGTGGTTGCAGTGCCGGTGCAGGTGTCGGTGCTGCCCGTGGTGGGGGGAGGCTCCAGCCCTTCCCCTGGAGCCTCAGACAGCTGCCCATTGGGGCTGCTGCTGCTGGCAGTGGTGCTGGTTGCGGCAGTGCAGGTGTCGGTGCTGGCCCCGGTGCAGGTGTCGGTGCTACCAGTGGTGGGGGGCGGTTCCAGCCCTTCCCCTGCAGCCTCAGACGGCTGCCCACTGGTGCTGCTGCTGCTGGCAGTGGTGCTGCTTGCGCAGTGCAGGTGGCGGTGCTTGCGGCGGTGCAGGTGGCAGTGCTGGCCGCAGTGCCAGTGGTGGGGGGGGACTCCAGCCCTTCCCCTGCAGCCTCAGACGGCTGAAGTACCTTGGCTGGTGTTCTGTGCCCCTTCCTGCCCTTCCTTGGCAGATGGTGGTGCCTAATTGCTTCTGCCAGTTACAGTCTTTGCCTTGGCCTTGCTGGCTGGTTTTGCCTCCTTCTCCTTGCTGGATGCTCTCCCCTTTTTGCCCTTGCCAGGTGGCGGAACCTTCTTGGCCTTGGCAGGTGTTGGTGGCACACTGGCTGGGCTGACGGGTGCCTCCCTAGAGCCTCTCAGAGCTGCAGAAACCACAGCGAACGTGGACTTAGGGGCTGAGGTGCTGGGCTGGGTTCTGGCCACCCTAGCCCGAGGTGAAGGACAGGGGGAGGGGTAGGGAAGAGGTCAATTTGGCTAGGAAAAGCTTCTTTGGGACATTGGGGCTGGAAGAGGTTGAAGGTTTGGGAGTGGAGGAAGAGGGATTGCTTGTAGGAGGTGTCAGTCTGCTGTGTTTGGGTGCAGGTGCATGAGCTGGATGTTGTTGTGAGGTGGATGACTGTTGGATGGGTGTGTGCTTGCGTTTGTGTACTTTGGGAGGAGAGGTCACAGACACAGTGGGAGAGGACACAGGGGACATGTGCATGGATGTGGGGGTGGTGACTGCCAGTGAGGGGCGTGTAGTGATAGGCAGGCTGGTGATGGAGGATGTAGTGCATGCAGGTGTGAGTCGAGATGCTACTGGGAGGGAGGTGGACGAGGAGGGGGACACAGTGGAGGCTTGGGATAGGTTGGGGTTGAGGGGATTGGGACTGGCTAGAGGAAGTAGGAGAGGGGAGGTTGGAGACTGGGACAATGGCTGCCATCAGTGCGGAGGCCAGAGCCTGAAATGCTCTCTGTTGGGCCGCCATGCCAAAGTGAATGCCCTCCAGGGATGCATTTGTTTGTTGCAAATGCCTTTCGACACCCTGGATGGCATTCAGTATGGTTGACTGCCCAACAGAGAGGGATCTCAGGAGGTCAATAGCCTCCTCACTGAGGGCAGCAGGGCTGATTGGTACAGGGCCTGAGGTGCCTGGGGCGAAGGAGATGCCCACCCACCTGGGTGAGCAGGCACAGGAAACACGCTGAGGGCCTGAAGGGAGGGCGGTGCTGGTACAGGGGTGGCGGCTGTACCTGTTGTTGGGGTGGGCACAGAGGTGTCTGCCACCACCAGGGAGCTTCCATCTGAGGAGGATTCGCTATCTGTAGTGTACCCTCCTGTCTCCGTCGTGGTGCTCCCCTCGCCCTCTGTCCCACTGGTGTCCTCACCGTTGGTGGATTTGGCCTCCAGGCCCATGTGGGATGCAGCTCCCACCGTTGCCGGTGCCTCTGCTCCTCTGTCAGATGATGCTAATGAACACAAGGACAGGATGACAAAACAAGGGGGGGAGACAGAGGATACACTTGGTCAATGTCAGCAACATCACTACCTTTGGAGTACACAACACACAGGGTTCAGCCCTATGCACTAGGCCATGCACTACCAGTTACACAGCTAGTCACCAGCCCATGGGGTACATTGCCCAACACCATTGGCTGCACACCCGAAACCAACTGGACCCTGCCCAGTAGTAGATGTCCACTAACACTATTGAGGTTGGAGTGCTTCAGAGCCTCCCCAACAAAGGACCTACCCTGCCAGTTCGCCATGGCCTAAGGGAACCCACAGCCCACATCCCCCACTAAGGTACAACCTTAACACACACAAAGTCATGAGTCAGAAACTGTACTCACCCCCTTGTGGCTGCTGTGATGTCTTCAATCGCCCATCCAACTCTGGATAGGCCACTGCCAGGATGTGGAACATCAGGACGGTTAGGGTACAATGGGCACTCCTTCCTCGTTGGGAGGCCAGTCTTCCTTGCCCAGTGGTGCAGGTCCTTCCACCATTTGCAGCAGTGGGTGCTCCACCTGTTAAAGAACCCCAGGGTCCGCACCTCCTTGGCGATGGTACGCCAAATACCCTTTTTACTGATGGGCGCTGACCTGCAGGAAAATATGCATAGAAAAAAGGGATTAGTCATACCATCTGGACTGTTACACTCATGGTCCACAATATCCCTCCCATCCCCTTACGCACAGACATTGACCACCAGACATGCAGCACTCTGCCCAGGACCCCTCAGCCCCCCCTACATGAGGCTTACACACACAGCAATCCATACATTCATGGCCCACGCATCATGCTCACAGTGTACTCACCTGTTTGTCTGGAGGACCATAGAGTAAAGTATACTGGGGTAGGACCCCATCCACCAGTCTCTCCAACTCCTCCAGAGTAAAGGCAGGGGTCCCTTTCCCCAGACACTCGATCCATTGTCGCTTCCAGACAAAGGTCACAGCAGTATTTGCAGTGTAGGTCCTCTACTGTTGAAGGTCAGGTAGGAAGTGAGTGAACAGATAGAAAATAGCGATCACGTCTGCGGCGGTGCGTACCGTCACCGCCGGCGTACACCGCCATTGGCTCCTGGAACCCATAGGGCCCAATGATAACCAATGCGAAGTTGCGTGGCGGTCACCGACCGCTACGGCGCACAACGTCAGCAGAATTACTGCATTTCCACTTGTCTCTCCTCACAGGTCAGGCAGTCACCATTTCAGGGGGGCACAGGCCATGGCACCTAACTGCATCACAGTAGACATTGGCACATCAACTGACCCTCAAATTCACATACTGTTTCTGTAAAGGAAAAAAATGCATTCTAAATTTCACATATGTGTGAATATGACCCTCCGCTCACCGTTTTCCACCCTAGAGTTCAACCACTGAGGATGAATAGGAGATGGAGACATCCCCCGTGTACAGGCCCCTGGTGGACCTGGCAACAATGGAGGACAGACACATTATCCTTACATACAGATTTGATAGGGCCACAACCCAATTGGAGCCAGACCTGATTTCAGCTATCCGCTAGCCCACACGTAACCCACCTCCAGTGCAGATCCTGTCAGTGCTCCATTTCCTGGCAAGTGGTTCCTTCCAAGCGACAGTGGCCATGGCATCAGGGATGTCTCAGCCAATGTTTTCCAACGTGTTGACCGGAGTGTTGTCTGCCCTGCTGAAACACATGCGCAGCTACATAGTATTCCCCCAGGTGGAGGATTTGGCCACAGTGAAGGCTGACTTTTATGCCCTGGGATATATCCCCAACATCATTGGTGCCATTGATGGTACCCATGTAGCATTTGTCCCCCCACCCCTGGAGAAATGAACAAGTGTTCAGGAATAGAAAAAGTTTTCACTCTCTGAATGTGCAGATGGTGTGTTTGGAGGACCAGTACATCTCCCATGTTAATGCCAAGTATCCTGGCTCTGTGCATGATGCCTTTATCTTAAGGAATGGCAGCATTCCAAATGTGATTTCTCAGCTCCAGAGGCACCGGGTGTGGCTAATAGGTGAGCCCATGGTCCTCACCCAGTAGATGTTGGTGAATGTGTATGGGTTTGGCCCTAAGGGTTAGTTTCTGGCTAACAGGTATCCCTCTGTATTTGCAGGTGACTCTGGTTACCCCAACCTCTCATGGCTTCTGACCCCAGTGAGGAATGCTAGGACAAGGGCAGAGGAATGTTACAATGAGGCACATGGGCGAACAAAGAGGATAATTGAAAGAACCTTTGGCCTCCTGAAGGCCAGATCCGGTGCTTCCATCTGAAAGGTGGATCCCTGTACTACTCACCTAAGAAAGTGTGCCAGATCATCGTTGCATGTTGCATGTTGCACAATCTAGCCTTGAGACGCCAGGTGCCTTTTCTGCAGGAGGATGAGCCTGGAGATGGTACTGTGGCAGCAGTGGAGCCTGTGGACAGTGAGGAAGAGGAGGCAGAGGAAGAAGATGTGGACAACAGAAGTTCACTCATTCAACAGTACTTCCAGCGACACACAGGTAAGACACTCTAACTTCACTTTCCATTGCAGTCTTGTGTTAGACATTGGACATGGCAGCCTGATTTCCCTTTGTCTATGGCCACTTACTGTACCCTTTGGCATCTCTAGTTTCAGATCTCTGTGCCACACTCTGGCTCCTGGTGTTTTTACTGCTGCCCACTACAGGTCATACCTATGTTTTTATAACTGTACATATGAATTGGAATGTTGGCAGCTTGTTAAACTAATACATATTTCAATCATTTGACAGACTCCATACTTGTATTTGTTCCAAGGGTGTTTATTTAAGTGCTAATAAGTAGAGTGGGTGTGCAATGGGCTGGGGTGATGGTGGAGGAACGTCCAGTGTGGGACAGAAGGGTGACATTCAGGAGAGTCTTATTTCTTGACAGGGGTCTTGGCAATGTTCTCTGGCTTCTGCCTGGATCGCAGGGACCATTTGCAGGGTGGTTCCCCTTCTGCAGGGGGTGGGGTGCTGGTGGCCTGTTAGCCTTGTGGCAGGGCCTCTTGTACACTAGCGCCAGCGGAGGTGAAGGGCTGTTTTTCGGTGTGGCTAGTGTCAGGGGCCCGTTGGTGTGCCACTGCCTCCCTCATGGTGTTGGCCATGTCAGTCAGCACCCCTGCGATGGTGACCAGGATGGTGTGGATGTGTTTGAGGTGCTCCCTGATCCCCAGGTACTTTCCCTCCTGCAGCTGCTGGGTCTCCTGCAATTTGTACAGTATCTGGCCCAAGGTTTCCAGAGAATGCTGGTATGCTCCCAGGATCCCTGCAAGTGCCTCGTGGAGAGTGGATTCCCTGGGCCTGTCCTCCCCCTCTCACACAGCAGTCCTCCCAGCTTCCCTGTTTTCCTGTGCCTCTGTCCCCTCAACCGTGTGCCCACTGCCACTGACCCCAGGTCTCAGATTGTCTTGGGTTTGTGGGGTTGCCTGGGCTCCCTATAGTGGTGGACACACTGCTGATTGACGTGTCCTGGGGACAGAGGGATGGGCCCTCTGGGTGGGTGCTGTGCTGGTGCTTCCTGAGGGGGGAGGCTCTGTAGTGGTTTGGGACTGTGGCAGGGTAATCGACTGTCCAGAGGTCCCTGATGGGCCAGATTGGTCATTGTGATCCAGGCGAGCAGAGCTGCTGTCATCACTGTGGGTCTCTTCTGTGGGGGGACTGGAAGTTGGTGGCACCTCCTCTCCGGTGAAGTTGCATGCAGTGTTATTGTATCTGCATGTGCCATCTTGTGCATGGATATGTTTTCCTCGATGGTTGTTGTTAGCAAGGCACGTTTGGATTGTGTGAGTTGTGCTTGGTTTGGCTAAGTGATTGTCACTAGTGTGCATGCTGTGGTGATGGATGTCCATGCAGGTCTGTGATGGGTGTCCATGCATTTGTGTTGCATGCAGGGCTTGGTATTTGGATGGGTGGGTTGTGATAGTGGGGTATATGTGAGGTGGTGGAGTGATGGGGTGAGGGTAGGGGTAGGAGTTTGTGATGCCATGCAGGTAGGGTGGGGGATACAGTAGTAAAGATTTGACTTACCAGAGTCCAGTCCTCCTGCTACTCCTGTGAGGCCCTCAGGATGCAGGATTGCAAAGACTTGCTCCTCCCATGTTGTTAGTTGTTGGGGAGGAGATAGGGGTCCACCGCCAGACAAGGAACGCACCTTTCCCTATAGGTCTTTCCACCTCTTCCTGATGTCATCCCTTGTTCTGGGATGCTGTCCCACGCCGTTCACCCTGTCCACCACTCTCCACCATAGCTCCATGTTCCTTGCAATGGACTTCTGCTGCACCTGTGATCTGAATAGCTGTGACTGTACCCGGATGATTTCCTCCACCATGACCCTTAGCTCCTCCTCAGAGAACCTGGGGTGTCTTTGTGGTGCCATGGGTGTAGTGTGAGTGGTATGTGTGAGGGTGTGTGGGGTGATGTGTTGGGGTGTGTGCTGTGAGGTGTGTGGATGGTGTATGGGTGATGGTGTTGTGTGGCTCAGATTCAGGGGGTGCTCCTGGCTTGTCTCTCTCTCAGTTGGCAATATTCATTTTCGTTGTAAGGTGTTGTGGGTATTGTGGGTGTGTGTTTTATATTGGATTGGGTGTGTGGGTGTGGTGTGTGTATGTGTGTCAGGTGTGTGTAGTTTGAATTGTCCAATGTGGTGCAGTTTTGTTAGTGTGTGTGTATTTTGAGCACAGTGGTGTGTTCCGCCAATGGGTTACCGCGGTTGAATGTCCGCCGCGGTGATTCGTGGGTCATGATGCTGTGGCGTATTTCTATTGGCATAACGGTGTGGGTTTTGGTACCACCAGTTTATCACTGACCTTTGGTCTGGCGGACTTGTGAGGGTGTCTCTATAGTGGAGGATTTCTCTGTGTGGGTCATAATACTGGTAACGGTATACCACCGCGGTCACGGTATGTTGACGGATGGCGGCTTTTACCGCCAGAGTTGTAATGAGGGACTATGTCTCCTAAGAGGCAGAGTATTTCACAACTCACCGAATTCATTGAGACCAACCACATATTGGACCCCTCCCAATTCGACTTCAGAAGCAACCACAGCACTGAAGTTGCTTTCCTCACCACAATAGATGACAATCACAATCTCCTGGGCCAAGGTAAAACCACAGCCGCCATCGTACTGGACCTCACTGTCCCCTTCGACACCGTCTCTCACCCACTGCACAAGACTCCAAGATGCTGGCATCAGCAACAAAGCCCTGAAATGGATCCTCTCCTTCCTCACCGGCTGTAGCCAGAGTCAGGCTCCCAAGGTTCACATCCGAACCTACAGAGATCAACAGTGGCATTTCCCAAGGTTCCTCGCTGAGCCCCACCCTTTTCAACATATACATGGCTCTGCTAGCAGACATCGTCAGAAACCACAGACTCAACATCATCTCCTACGCCTATGGCACTCAGCTGATCCTTTCTCTCACCGACGAGCCTGCAGTTGTGAAGACAAACTTCCTCAATGGGATAAAGGTAGTCGCCATCTGGATGAAAGAGAGCTGCCTCACGCTCAACTCCGACAAGATGGAAGTCCTCATTTTGGGCACTACCCCCTCCACCTGGCCTCGACTCCTGGTGGCCTGCGGCACTCGAAGCCCCCCTCACCGACTGACCCTCGGCATCATCCTAATTTCCTCGCTCTCTGTGAACCACCAAGATAATGCTATCTTGTCCTACTGATTCCACACGCTCTGCCTGCTCCGAAAGATCTTCAAGTGGATCCCCGTCGCATCCAGAAGAACAGTCACCCAGGTGCAAAGAATCCAGAACACTGCACTAGACTTATCCTGGACATCTCTTGCCACAACCACATCTCCGGGCACCTGAGAGACCTACACTGGCTCCCGATCAACAAAAGAATCAACTTCAAGCTGCCAGGCCTGTTGTGCACCGGCCTGCGCAATGTGCAGTGCACACGGGACAGGCCAGTACACAAGAGTCCTGAAATGGCAGCTTTCATTGCCTATGGCCCTAGCCTGAATTCAGGCCAGGGCCGTTTCAGTTCTTGTCTGTGGACCAGTGTGCGCAAACAATGACAACCAAAGAGACGAGGACTTACCTGGATCTTCCCGGGGGTCCTCCTCTCCTGAAGGCAATCCTCTTCAGTGGCTGCCTCCCTCCTCTTCTCCTGTGCGTGCTGCATCCCACTTATGGGCTGCTCAGCGCAAGCGCAGACTGTCTGCGCTTGCATTGTGCAGCCAATACTGGGCTGCAGCGCACAATGGGTGAGCTCCGCTCTGCTGGTGGAGCTAGCAGAGTTATTGGGATAACTCTGCGCTCCAAGCGAAGCTAGCTCAGTTAGCTCCGGAGTACGTAAGTCATGCTCAATTACTTTATCATAACTTTTCATGATAAACATATTTAGCTTATAGCCTTGGTCATTGGCATGAGACCATAACAAACAAAACCCTGCTATATTCAGCATAAGCTTACGCACAATCAATCAGAGGAAAAAACACAACATAATTATCTGGAAGTTAGTTAATAGTATTGCGGGGGGAAAGCACAATCCATCACAGTGGCACGTGTGTGACTGAAAGGTAAAATACAGTAACTTTGCTTAGTAAAGTGTATTGCTTAAGCAGCTGGAAAAATAAATGATCACTGCTCATTGGAGTTGAGCACTCTTTCTGTGGCAGCACCCAGCTATTGATGAATTAAAACCTGTATTCAAATGAACCAACATCTGGGTGGAGCAAAAGACTATCCTATTTCTCCCTGTTGCACCACTTTAACACGACCCGTGAGGTGGCATAGGAATCTGATGCATTCCCAGACTTTCAAATCTGTGAATGCGTCAGATTCCATCTGAAGGGGTCCATATTTACAAGGTCATGAAGATCGCTGTGCTCAGCCTTGTAAATATGGGTCGGCACACTGCACCACCAGAGCGTGACACAGTATGCTACTAGGGCCTGGTAAATGATACGATTTTAAAATAATAAGTTGCATATGCGCAGTGCTTTTATTGACAGGTAAGGTCCATGTAGCACAATACAAATATCACCATTCCGTTCTGTTCCAATCTGCATTCTGGTTACACACACACAGATATGTGCAGTGATTGCATTAACCAACTGAGCTTTCATGACTTAAGAGTGTCTTTCCACCTATTACATTTAACTTGCATTTGTATTTCATTTAAATTCTGGGTGTTATATTTTAAATGTACTTTCCTGAATCGGAAAGTCCAACAAATAGCGCATTGCCTCTGGCCCTGTCTCCACATCTCTGGCCCCGCTCCCCGCCCTCATATGCACTGACCATCACCCCATTACACTCTGGATCACAGTTCCTTTGCATTTTCTGTAATGCACTTTAATCACTGAATAGAACAGTTACAGAGGCAGGGCAAGGTGACCGACGACGAGTTCCAGTTTCTAACTGGAGGTACACATTTGAGCCTCTTTCTGCCTCAAACTGTGGAATGTGGTGTCCCCTCTCTAAAATTAGTGGGAGGATCTCTGTCCACCCTCGTCCACCCCTAATTTGCGACCTGATTTTGTAGGTTTCTCTCTCTCTGCAAGTCATGCCTTGCCCCTGAGGAGTTAATTAACCCGCGTGCTCAGCATCCATACTGAGCGGATGCCTCTTCCAGAAAGTCATTAGCCACTCAGGCGAAGTTACTCAGCCCCATTTTTCCCTTTCATTAAATATTCATATTTACTAATGGGAGTTACTTTGACAAATTGGGCAAACAGAGGAGCCTATAAAAAGGATGTCATTCTCACAAGGGGAGGTTTGGAATTACCAGGGAGCACAGCTAATGTTCAAATAATTAACGCTGCATGGATGTGCTTACAATCACATGCGAAGGGGAGGAGTGCTTACCGTGCCTCGTAAACATTACAGCGGCTTGTTTAACTTCAAACAGATGGTGCAGCAAGTCTCTGAAAATTACCATTATTATTTGCTGTAGCGGTTTTACTACAGAGCCAGGTCTCAGCTTGCTTTCAGGAGGTCCAGGCTCGCAAGTGGGGCTTACCATGGAAAGCCTGAGGGGAGCCAGACCAAAGAGGAGTGGGGCCAAAAGTTAAGCCTACATTTAGAGTCATTAATTCATATACAGATACTAGCAAAAAGGAAAACTGGATTGAACAAGCTCGTTTTATACAAACGTGCACAAAAGTCTGCTATTTATCAACGGCACAGGCATTTCCGTATTTGAAGAGCCGTAAAAGTGCACTAGGTTATTTTACATAAATCAATTGTCAGTTGCGGAATAAATGAGGAAGCATCAGTATTTATAAATAGATGCGCTCCCAAGATCTGCCGAAAAATAAACATTTGATCACAGGCTATGGGAGAAAATACAAATCTATTCTGGCCCTCAATAGTTCAGTTAGTATATTCGAAGAAATTATCAGGTGTCTAAATAAAGGTATCAGGTAAGGCCAGGGCCCAGCAGGCGCCCAGCTCGGGCCCCACTACTTCTCAACCGCCGAGACAATGACTTCCATCGTTCAAGCAATTAGATGTAAACTGGGCGCATTGATTACAAAAATACAACATAAGGTAACCCAGCCAAAATGCACCCAGATTACAATTTTTAACATACGATTGATGGGCGTCATGGACGTCATTTAGGGGTCGCAGCTGCGACCTCTGGCTTGCTCCTTGCGACCCCTGGCACTGCCTTTGAGACCCCTGGCCTCAGAGGTGGCAAAATCAGTACCAAGAATGCAGAGACAGCTCGTTACTATGGACGTTGGTTGTGGCCCCACTTTCCTTGTATTCTATAAAAAAATTTATTGCCGCAATAGTGAATATTTTTTGACTACTCATTATTACAGCAATAAAGAATGGATTATTGTTAGCTGAAAATGTTCCTCTCTGGCAGCTAAGGTAAGCAAAAACTGTTGTTTTTAAATATATGCTGTGCACGTGATTGTGATTGTGTGTGAAAATGTGTGTAAGTGAGAGAAAGTGTGTGTAAGTGTGAATGTGTGTCTATGTGTAAGCAGGCATGTATGTATGAATGAAAAAAAGGTAGTCTGGCATGTGGTTTCACTTCTGCTACCCCTGGCATTTTGGTGAATGGACGCTCATGATGGGCGTACCTGAATAACATGCAAATACCCAGTCTAAATAACAAATATTCACATAATATTTAAAAAGAGGATTGAAGCATCTCACCTACACGGCGAAAACAGGGTCAGAAGCCCCATGCTTTGCACTGAAACATATTGTACCGACCACTCAAAACACCTCTCTCCACAAATGATCCTGACACAAAAAGGGAATTAGCATAATCCTGAATTTCTTTCCAGGTCTATGCACTTGGCTAATCAGTAACACCTAAAACAGCTGATGATTGTCTTTATCGCAACACCTAGAACAACGTTAGCCCTAAACCCCAAAGGAAACCTCAAACTCTTACCATAACTCAAGAGGTCGGGTGAGAGGGGATTCACAGAGGATGGTTTGCTCCTTACAATAATTCAGGAAAGACTGCTCCCACCTTGGTTACTTTTCCATATGCCATTCCCATACCTGCTCGGACGCGAAGAGACATCTACTGAAGAGGGAGCAGCATCAACTGCTTATGGCCACAGTGTCAGTAGAAAATGGTGTGGAAGCAGGGATACCTGGACATTTCCGTTTTAACTCTGGGCCCAGCTAATGTTAGGGCACTTGCTTAAAGGAGTGCCCTCTAGAAACACTATCTGAAATATTCAAGAAAAAGGAAATTATGTCTGATACCTTCCTGTAATGTAACCTCATTGCATTACACTTTGTAGAAACCATTACATTAAACTACAGCTGCATCAAGTGGATATGTACATAATACTTTGTAGCCACTACATCAGAAGCGTTACATTACAGTAACTGCCAGTTTGGCCAAAACCATAAATCCATCTCTAATCCTAACTCTAATAGTAACCATTAAACTATCACAAATCTTAACACATACTTTTGCAGCAAGCTTGACCTAAAGCCTTACCTTACTCCTTGTCCTAAACCTAACAATAAGCATAACATTAAATGTAATCTAACTTTACCCTAACACTTGGATTTCCCCATGCCTGAATCCTTATATTAATCCAAAGCCTTATGGTATTGTAATACATTGTTTTACTGGTTGTGGAGGGTGAAACCCTTCTCCAGCTGCAGCCACAATTAACCTGTGCGCAACCCTCGAGTAGCTTGGCACAGAGCAGTCAGGCTTAACTCAGAAGCAACGAGTAAAGTATTTGTGCAACACTTAAAACAGTAGTTCAGAAAGAACACACCACAAAAGGATCCCAAACCAGTTTAGAAAAATAGAGTAATTTTCAATAAATAAAACACCCCCCAAATGAAAAAATCCAATCAGTAGTAGCGGAGAGTTTCAGTTAAAAAAACAATTCAGTAAAAATAGTGCTAACAAGCACAAAGTGTCAACTGTGGGTACCTGGTCACACCGGACAAGGAGAAAGTCACAAGTTCTGGCTGACTGCAATAAAGCATAGTCAGGCTAACATGACCCAGTTAAGCCTGCTGAACAAGGTACCTTAAATCCAGGTTAGCAGAGCATTTGCGAGGATCCACATCAAGCATGTTTCACACAGCTGAAGTGATGCATTGGTTCCAAGAAGAGGCGAGACTGCAGTGCAAGGTCGTGCATCAGCATTTAGGATGTGTCACACAGTCTGACGACCCATTGGATCCGAAGATCTGCAAGGCTTCGATGTGGAGTCCATCATCATCATTGAGACTGTCTTCGAAGAGGGATGTGTGGGCCTGTGCAGAGGATGCATCGGACAGCAGCACCGATGCATCAGTTCTGCTCAGGACTGCATCGTGCAGCAGAGGGCATGCGTTGATTCCACTGGATCCACAGAGGCTGACAGAGCATCTTAGGCCCACTTCCAAGGGTCCAGGACAGGGGTGGCATCTCTTGACAGGATAGACTCACAGATGGCAGAGTGCAGGTGCACAGTTCAAGGTTGTTGGAGCTTTCTGTGCCTGAGGCTGTAGTCAAGAGGCCAGTCAACTTACCCTTGGAGTCACTTTGGGGTCCTGGGTTCAACAGATGCAGGTTCAGTGCTTCTCACCCAAGCAGGAGGACATCAGATAACCACAGCAGAGCAACAGTTACTGTATCCAGCAGAGTGGCAGTCCATTTAGAAGCACAGCAGTCCATCTTCCTCTCTGGGTATCCACCAGTCCAGAAGTGTACTGAAATGTTGGTGTCTGATGTCCAATACTTATATTTGGTGCCCTTCCTCTGGAAGGCAGGAGAAGCTTCTATAAATTCCCTTTGAAGCCCCCAGGAACCTTACCTTCCCGTTCCTGGCTCCAGACTAACTACAGTGGGTATGCAGCCCTTTGTGTGGAGACAGGGCACAGCCTATTCAAGTGTAAGTTGGGCAGGGCCCAGCTCCACCCACTCATCCTGCCAGTGATGGCACGTTCAGTCACACCTAAGGTCCCCATTGTGTGTGGCAGTCTAGGAGGAAAACACATAGCCCACCTACACCAAGTCATTGACTAGAGGCAGGTTGCAGGCATTAAGTGGCTAAGGCAAGAAAATGCCAACTCTCTAAA
Source organism: Pleurodeles waltl (assembly GCF_031143425.1). Lineage (NCBI taxonomy): Eukaryota > Metazoa > Chordata > Amphibia > Caudata > Salamandridae > Pleurodeles > Pleurodeles waltl. The sequence goes on from NC_090446.1 coordinate 680,117,894, forward strand.
AGTGGAATTTTCAGAATTGCAATTTAAAATCCTGTTTTACCATAATTTAAGAATTTAAATTGTGATTCCAGGGACACCAAACATGAACTGGTGATCTCTTCTAATTTGGAGATTATACTCAAATGTAATAAGGCAACTCAAATGTTTTCCTATGGGGGGAGATGGGCATAGTAGTACTGAAAAACGATTTTAAGAGTCTTTCACTACCAGGACATGAAAATTTAAAAGTACATGTCCTACTTTTTAAATACATTGCACCCTTCCCTCTAGGCTGTTCATTGCCTACTCTAGGGGGTGACATATATGTATTAAAAAGGAAGGTTTGGGCCTGGCAAACCTTTTTCTTTGACAGGTCGAAATGGCAGTTTAATAGTGAACACACAGGCTGCAACGGCATAATTGAGGCATGTTTAAATTGCTACTTAAGTGGTTGGCACAATCAGTGCTGTAGACCCAGAAGTAGCATGTAATTTACAGGCCTCGGGCACATGTAGAACCACTTTACTAGGGACTTAAAAGTAAATTAAATAAGGCAATTGAGGAATACCCAATGTTACCATGTTTTTAAGGAGTGAGCACATGCACCTTAGCACTGGTGTGAAGTGATAAAGTGCACAGAGATGTAAGGAAAGCAGCAATTAGATCCGGAAAGATGGAGGAGAAAAGCAAAAAGTTGGGGGGAAGACCATCCTTAGAAAGATAGCTTTCTCCCAGTGGCATAAGGAAACTGGATGGGGCCCACTTGCAAAGAACATGGATACCCCACCCCCTGGTCTCACTCAGGAGCTTTCAGCCAGTGTGCTGTGCTGAGGAGGCCCTCTGGAGCTTGCATCCTGCACCACGGGGGCTACGGGGGCCTTTGTTACGCCACTGCTTTATCCAAGTAGCAACTGACATTGAGGAATGTTTTGTGACCTAAAATGAACATTACAAGCATCCCACAGTTTGTGGATGTTTTTAAATGTCAATTAAAAAAAAGGGAAAATGGAGAATGATTCCTAGAGCAGGGAAAATACAAACAATCTCAAACTAACTGTGGCAAACAAATATATTCAAATACAAATGCCCACACATTTTAATGTGTGGGTCAGACAGAATAAAATTGTATGTGGAACTTCATTACTGTTTATTGATCATCAATATTTTTAACATAATCTCAAGATTTATTCACTATACATCAAGTATAAAAAATAAAATACTCATGTTCCGCGTATATACCAAATCCATCATAGAGATAAGGAGTTTAAGCCACACAAATTTACCAACAGTGTGTCATTTTGGAGATAAAGAGTTTACACTACATGCATTCACCATCAGTATGTTATGTTGGAAAAGAATAAAGAATTCAAGTCATAGGACTTGATGACTACAATGCCGTTTCATAAAAGGAGTGTATATCATTTATAATACAGAAAGGTGAACTTTGTTTATTGGTGGAAAACATTGTATTTCGTTGTTGATTGTTAAAAATTATGAAACACACAAATTAATTAAGAATAAATGTTGAATTTGTTGTACAATAGTAAGTGAAGTTTCAAATTATTATTTTGGTGACACGTATGACACCGATATGTCCTTTACAGTCTGTCTGCTATTTTAAGTAGAGTGAAAGGTCTGCAGTGAGTAAATGAGGTGGAATGATGATCGGAGTCGCATATATGTGTAAAGTGAGTATGTTTTTTTTATACATGATGTATTGTAGATTAATGAATCTGGGATTATACCAAAAATATTGATGAACAATAAACAGAAATAAAGTTACACATGCACATTTATTTTGTCTAAGCTACACATTGAAATTTAAGCCATTGTTATTTGAATATATTTGGTTGCCGGGGTTATTTGACATTGTTTTTAAATGTTTATAATCTATAGTTCGGAATTAATTTCACTTTAATGGTCAGATGTCCACAGCTATTCGAATCGGGCTGTTTGCAGCCAGAAAATAGCATTTTGGTATGTACCAATGCAATAGATTACTGAATCATAAAATAGGTTTGCGAGTAGGTATTTGGAAGGGGCGTGCTGAGGACGTCTCTTCCAAATAGCAAGTCGCAGTGGTATGTAAGATTGTTTTGTGACCGTGAATGCGATTGCAAAACAATCAAAGTTTCCACCAACCTCAAGTTGGTTGTAACCCATTCGTGAACGGGAAGGGGTCTCCACTGGACCTCTTCCCCTTTGTGAATGGAAGCGAAAATATTTTTTCAGAGCAGTTAGTGGTCCCACGGACCACTGTCTACTCTGAAAAATTGAAAAGAAAACTTTTCAGTTTTCTGTTTGAAATACATCCTGATTTCCTTTAAGCAAAACACACTGCATTTTTAAAAGAAACTGCTTTATTCCAAAAGCAGTCACAGACATGATGGTATGCTGTCCCCAGCAGGTCATCATCCCTGTGAGTGCGGCAATTCCCAAAGGGGTTGCAAAGTGCAACCTATCTCATGAATATTAATGAGGTAGCTCTTTTGCGACCCCGTTGGGCATCTCTGACTGTGTCTGAGACAGATTCGTACATTTCATTTAGCTGTTCTCTAATTGTGATTTATTGTGAAACTAGGGAACTCGCAAAATGAAAGGTACAAATGTGTCTCAGACAATTTCCATTGAAGTGGTCACAAAATTCGTACTGGCATAAAGGCATACAGATGTGATAATGTGCACAAATAATAATGTGTGGAAATTAGGCTCTCCAAATAAAATGTTGCTAGAAAGAGGGTCTCTAGTTATCAGTTTACATGCTGTCCAACCGCTCTCAGGGACCCTCACTCTAGTCAGGGTAACGGAGTCACACACCTAAGATAAACCCTGCTCACCCCCTTGGTATGTTGATACAAGCAGTCAGGCTTATCTCAGAGGCAATGTGTGAAGTATTTGTACACACACACACACACAGTAACACAGGGAAGCACCACAAAAGTACTCAACACCAGTTTAGAAAAATAGCAAATATTTATCTGAGTAAAACAAGACCACAAAAACTAAAATCCAACAAATACAGATAAAGTTATCACTTTTTAATCTTTTAAAAGAGTCTTGACCCTAAACATTTAGTGGTTGTATCCTTATAACACACAGAACCTTGGATGCGTCAATAAAGATGATGTGGGCAGCAAAGGCGGTGATGCTGTGGAAAAGCAAGCTATGTGTCGATTATTTCCCTGCTGGACGGGCGATGCATGGATTCTTTTCCCGCCAGGTTTTCGATGCGTGGATTCTTTTCCCACCAGATGGGCGATGCGTGGATTCTTTTCCTGCCGTGGATTCCTTACTGTGATGCAGCATTGATAAAGAAAATGACGCCCAGTGATGATGCGTGGGAAGTCAAGACACACAGTAACGATGGATTCACGCCAAAGCAGATTATTTTGGAAATGGGAGACAGGCGATGAGTTGATTTTTCACCCGCGGTGCAGGTGCTGCATCGATTTTTCTGCCACAACGGCCTTGGGGCATGGATTTATTTTCAGGTCACCAGCTTCCACTCCCAAGGGCCCAGGGACTGGATTTGGCACCACTTGGCAAGTCAGAACTCTCAGCAGAAGAGCCAGGCAGTAAACTTCACAACATGAGCTCAGTTCAAGCCCTTGGAGAACCTTGGAAAGCAGGATATAGAAAGCCAAATCCAGTCCTTTCACTCCCAGGACAGAAGGAGCAAGCAGCAGGACAGCACAGCAAAGCAACCGGCAGAGTGGCAGTTCCTCCTACAGCATCCAGCTCCTCTTCCTGGCAGAATGTCCTCAGTCCAGAAGTGTTCTGAAGTTGTGGAGTTAGCAGTCCACTACTTATACCCATTTATGTCTTTGTGGTGCACAAGACCCTGCCCCTCCCTCTCCCCGCCCCAGAAACACTCTAGGGGGGGTGGAGACTACTTTGTGTGAGGATAGGTACAGCCCTATTCAGGTGCAGGTGTCAGCTCCTCCCACCACTCTAGCCCAGGAAGACCCATCAGAATATGCAGGACACGACTCATCTCCTTTTGTGTGATTGTCTAGAGGGAATTCACAAACAGCCAAACTGTCAGTCTGACCCAGACGTGTATTCAGCAGCCAGGCAGAGGCACAGAATATTTTAAAATGTGACACATTTTTTAAATGTGAGTTCGGAGTTCGGAGACCCCAAACTCCATTATCTCTCTGCTCCTGATGAGAAACCACACTTAAAATATATTTAAAGGCAATCCTCGTGTTAGCATATGGACGAGATAGACCTTGCAATAGTGATAAACAAATCTAGCAGTATTTTACTATCAGGTCATGTAAAACATGCCAGTACACTGCAACCTGCCCATGGAACTGCCTTGGGCCTACCATAGGGGTGACTTACATGTAGTAAACGGGAAGGTTTGGGCCTGCTAGAAATGGCAGTTCAACACTGCACACAGAGACACTGCAGTGGCAGGTCTTAGACAGGTTTACAGGCACAATCAGGTCTGCAGGCCCATTAGTAGCATTTGATTCACAGGCCCTGGGCACACGTAGTACACTTTCCTTGGGACTTACCATTGAATCAAATAAGCTGGTCATGGATAGGCCATTCACCAATTCAATTTAAATAGAGAGGACTTTCACTTTAGCACTGATCAGCATTGGTAAAGTGCTCAGAGCCCTAAATCCAGCCAAAAAAACATTTCAGCACAGGATCAAAAACAGAAGATCAGAAGCAAAAGATGATGGCGATCATGCCAAAAGCTGCCAGGTCTAAAAAGTGCCTTGATTTATTTTAATCCTTTTAAAATCTTCGGGCCCCATTTATGAGGCCCTATCGGCACATTACATCAATGAAGCATAATTTATTTTATACTCTGGTGGTGCAGTGTGCCAGCCCATATTTACAAGGCCACACAAAGCCACCTTGAGTAGCCTTCAATGCCTTGTAAATATGGAACCATTTCAGCATAACACTGCGTGAAAGGGGCATTCCATGGGTGCTACTAACTGATTGGTAAGATCCCACAGTTAAGATATAATTTTGTTGGTTGTGGTATTTCAGAGGAAGGAAATACACAAGCTGAGTCTCTTAAGTCCAATTCAACACACTTTTATTTAAGGAGAAGTGGTATATTCCAAAATTGATTTTCAGAGTTCAACGGAGTTTCAGCCTCCAATTCAACATGCTTTTATTTAAGGAAAAGGTATATGTTCCAAAATTGAATTTCAGTATTTAGAATTCCGACGCCTCTCGAGAAGAGGCGATGGATGCGTCGGAATTCTAAATACTGGTTGCACTCCAAAATTAGATCCTTTATAATTATTGTGGCAATTTTGCCTGAAGAATTTTGCTCTCAAAATAACATGCCTTGAGAAAGCCCTGGCGCATTCGCAGTGTGGGGCGAAACAAGTGTTGGCTGAAACTCCTTCGAACTCTGAAATTCAATTTTGTTTACTGTGTTTTGAAATATTTGCTTGTTCATTGACAGGTCTTTAAATGTTGTGTGTTAAAAAAAAAACATCCTACAGTCTTTATTTTTACACTTCTTGTACCCCAGAAAGATTGTCAGATAGATCACATTGGAAAATACTCTAACTTTGTAGTAAGAGTTAGAAAAGTAAACACCAATCTACAAATTAAAAGGCTAACCCTGACATTTGACCTTTACATAAAAAAAACAAAATTACGGCATTGTGACTTGGAGCGTCAAGATGGCAGTCACACTCTTAGAGTGCTCAGGACCCCTCCGTCATCCACTCCTATTCATAAATCATTTGGATGCCCATTCACCCATACTCATGTCTAGCAGTGCCCTGGACTCGCCCTGCATGTGGCTTGAACCTGCAGAGACACCAGGGCCCTGTTTACATGTCATTCTGTGGCGCTCCTCCTTCTCCAACATGGCAGCAAACAGGAGAATGGCACGACCGTGCTGTTGAGGCTGGGTGAAACGCAGCTCGGGTCAAACCACTGGACTTTGGCCGTGATCGCAACCTGTGCACCAGATTGCCACCTACTTACCTGTTCTGAGGCTTGGGTGCACTGTGGAGCAGGTCTGCACTGCCCGCTTGCTCCTGTAGAAGTGCTGCCAGCCCCAACTTTGGAGGCCTGTCTGCTCCATCTGCCTTGTGAGTGCCCTAACATCTGCCTCATTTGCTGGACCCAGAGTCTCTCACCTGGGGTTGGAGGCCCTGCATAGAAGTGCCGGTATGAAGATGTTTCACCCAAGCCTTCACACTTTTCTGCTCTCTGTTTGAGGGCTGATTTATCCATGTGCTGACGTCCGATGCCTGCTGTTTGCACCAGTGTCAGACCGGTCTGCCTGCTGATTGCTCACCCGTGGAAGTGAGATCCCCTCAGATGAGAAGGTATGCCTATGCTAGTGCCAGGCCTCCCTTACTAAACAAACCAAATGATGGATGGAATGCAGAACAAATCAAATATTCACCCCCAGTCACAGATCTGGGTTTAATCCATCAATTCTTTTGCTCACCGGGCCACCCCAGTTTGGACCCATCCATATGCAAATCAGTCTTGACCCTGTTCCCCTTGGGAACAATCCAGCCCAAACTGCCAGGGCAGGACCTCCCTGGACTGGAAACAAGCATCCTGGGACCAGTTTTGGGAGATCACCCCTGATCAGCAATGCTAGCTTGAATCCAGTGGCATAGTGAGCCCTTACTAGTCCTGCAGTCGTGCAATCCCCAGAATTACAAACCCACTTGCAGGAGATCCTCCTTATTGGGAAAGTAACCCTCAGTGGCTACCCTGGACTACCTTTACTTTCTGTGCAGTGCTGCTGCATCTTGAGAACTGGCGGCCCCTATGGCCTGGGATTGAGAAACTGCAGTGGGAGACGGGAGCCATCACCACAGATATGCCGGTCCTGTGTGCTTAATTTCGATTACTCTAAGGGTCATATTTATACTCTGTTTGCACCAGATTTGCGTCATTTATTTTGACACAAATTCGGTGCAAATTTAACTCCATATTCATACTTTGGCGCTAGACCCGTCTAGTGCCAAAGTTATGGAGTGTGCGCCATTTTTTGAACGTGAAAACCTACCTTGCGCTAATGACATGCAAGGTAGGCGTTCCCGTCCAAAAAATTACTCTAAGGCATGTGTGCCTTATTTATCCTCCGGCGTCAAAATGACGCACAGGAGGAGGGGGGCCTTAAAACATGGCGCTAAGCCGGATTTGTGCTGTTTTTTAACGCCTGGGTCAGGGCAGGCGTTAGGGGACCTGTGGCCTCATTTCCATGGTGGGAGACCATGGAAGCAGTCTACAGGTGCCCTTCCCTGCACCCAGGGACACCCCCTGCCATTCTCGCCCACCCCTGGAGGACACCCATGGATGGGGGGACCCATCTATGGTGAGTGCAGGTAAGTCATTTTTTTAATTTATTTTAAGTGGCATAGGGGGGCCTAACTTGGGTCCCCTACATGCCACTGTGCCCAACGGCCACGCCCAGGGGACAAATGTCCCCTGGGCGTGACCATTGGGCAGGGGGGCATGACTCCTGTCTTTGCTAAGACAGGAGTCATTTCCATGGGGGTAGTGCATCAAAAAATGGCACTCAGGTTAGAGCCAATATTTTTTACTCTAACCTGACTTGCACCATTCTTTTGCGCACAACCCCTAGTCTTCCCTTCACCTCCGCTGCCCGGTTACCGTCATTTCTTTTGTCTCAAATCAGGCCACAGCGCCGGCTACCGTCATTCCATAAATAAGGTGCCCGGCTGGCGTGTTGGAATGGCGTTAGCCGGCGTTAAACTTTTTGACGCAAATCTGCGCTAGCTCTGATTTGGGTCAAAAAGTATAAATATGGGCCTAAGCCTTTCCCACTTCACCTGCCCACATCCTGGGACTGTGAGGCACCCTCTTGTTGATGGACCTGGCTGTTGCAATTGAGGGTTACCCACTCACCTGCTGCTCCTGTAAGTTGCTCTACAGCTGATCTTCCCAGACTGGGCCCATCACACCCAGGAGACAGTGGGCCTGAAATCCTCTGAGCGGGCCCTCCTTTACGAAATGTGATGCCCTGTTTCTGACTAAGCTAAGTGGGACTGGGACCCTTGGGGGTATGTCTGAACTTTTCCCTTGTTTGTCTCTGGACACCTGCACTGGGAGTCTTCCATTCCCCCAAGCACTGCCACCCACCTGGAAGAGGGCACCTTCTCATCCTCTCAGCCATCATTCTATTTCAACTTGAACGCCACTACCATTTTGCATGCCAAAGGCCACCCGGTGCTCCAGCTCATACTCGGAGGACCCAGTCTACTGGCTTCAGCACCAGCCATGTCCACCTGTGGACGGGACTAAGCTGAACTGGGGCTTTTGCTCGCCAGGCCTGGCTGCTCATGCTACCACACTCTTACACAAGCAGGCCAGCCCCCTCCAGAGGTCCTTCATGATGCTCCGACCCCTTGCCATCATGGGTAAAGACAAATCCAGATGTCCAGCGCCCTCCCAGCCCAAGATTGATCAGTGCATCATAACTCAGGGCCCGTGGGAGTAATGCTATAGACAAGCTTCCCCACCAGAGGGTGGCCTGCCTGCAATCCTACAAACCATTCATGCCTCCCAGTCGGCAGTGGAAAACAAGATTGGAAAGGTACATGCTGATGTCACTTTTCTGCGCCAAGACTTATGTAATGCCCAGAATAGAATCACAGAGGCTGAGTCCCGACTGTCCACAGTAGACGATGATGTCACCAATTTAATATCGCAGTCGCACAGCTGCTTTCACACACAGTGGAACTCCACCCATGTGCTGAAGACACAGAAAAACACTCTTGGAGCAATAACATACACTTCTCATGGATATCCCTGGAGGCATGGAACCCCTGTTTTCCGGGAAGTTTCATGAAACTTGGATTAAATCTTGGATGCCTCCTGATCAACTGCCTCCTTGGTTTGAGATCAAGAGGGTTCACAGAGCCCTGATGCCCAGGCCTCCTTTGGGGCACCACATCAGCCCATGATTGCCCGCATCCTTAATTTCAAGGATAGAGACGCTATCTTGAGAGTGGCCCACTCCCACCCTGACCTGAGATGCTGCAACGCCAATTGTGCTCATCTTTCCAGACTACACTAGAGAGGTACAAATGCAACGCAGTTCATACATGGAAGTGAAACAGAAACTCTGAGCACTCAACATTTTCCAGCCCGGATTAGATTCTTGTATGCAAACAAAACTCTTTTGACAATCCGGAATCTGCCTGGACCTGGCTCAGTGAGGAGAAGCCACTCAGCAGGCATAGCAACTCCTCTACTTTAGAATCTTCACCATCAGGTTCGATGACAGCTATTGCAGCTCCGAAGCCAAAAAGGAACTGTACCCGCTCACGTAGTGGGCAAGCTGCCCAAAGAGCTAACTCTCATTCTCCATCTCCGGCCTTGAGAGACCCACCGTCATCTGCAGCACCACCATCCTTGCCTTCGACTGCGGTAGTCTCCCCACCAACCTTGCAAAGGCCAACAATACGTGATCTCCACTCCCCTCATGGAACAACTAGTGGACACCGATCTCTCACAGAGTCCTAACCTACAATTTACCAGACTTTCCGGCTCAGGGTGGAGGCCAGCTGGTGTCCTTTGGCACTTACTGTATGGCTGACTTCCTCATGGTTGTCTTTAATCCTACATTATGGAGGGGTCCCCCACTCCAGCCCAATTATCAAGTTGTGTTGTGTTTGTGTTTCTAGTTTATGGGTGACAGATAACAGATGTGGAAGTATGGGGTGGGGTGTTTTTTGGAGGGTCGGGGTTTTTACTTGTTTTCTTATGCTTTTTTGTTTTGTTTCACACTCAGGCACATGCACATGCATCACCTATTGTGCCACAAACCAGGTATGCTGTTGTTCCATAGACCTATGGGGCGAGTGACCTGGACGATCATCCTCGAGGGATTGACTATTCTCTACCCCTACGTTCAGCACGGAATCTCCCTGCACAGCCAAAGGGTGTTTACGGGTGTTGTCCTGCAATGTTAACGGATTATTGGACCATATGAAATATACCGTGGTCCTGAGATGCTCACACCTCTTTCTCCTGGAAGCATTATTGCTTCAAGAAACCCACCTATTGGGGAACCACTGTTCCTTCTTGGCACTCCATGGATTTGTCAGGGTCATCCACTCTGGTTATGCCCGAGGTTCCCAAGGACTGGTGATCTTGCTCCAGTGCTCCTTCCCCATTTATGTTACACAAGAAATGAGTGACCTCCAAGGTTTCTTCCTTGCCCTCACTGGGGTAGAGGAGGGAAGTACTGGTAAGTTTGTGTGTGCTTCTGCACCTCTCGCAGCCCTGAACACCCTTCCAAGTTGACTGACAGTGATTGAAGGTGACTTCAATGTTGTCCTGGCCCCGGACACAAACTCCCTCCGCCTCCCGTTTGGCTGGTGCCTGTTAACTCTCGGACTGGACCTCTGGTCTTGTTCTCTGTGATGTGTGGAGTGTGTGGAACTCCCATCACCATTAATTTACCCGTACCTCCGCTGAACACCATACCTATTCCTGCCTAGATCTTATCTTCATGCCAGCTCTTGACTTCCCTAGATCCTTCCACGTGTTATATCCGACCACTCCCCTCTCCACTTCTGCATTGGTTCCACTACGGGTGACTCACGCCCTATGTGGTGGCTTAATGCTTGGTACCTCCAAGATGACTCCTATACAAAGATACTGGAGGGTGAGTTGAGGGCCTACTTCCAGACCAATGAGGGCTCAGTCCATCCGATTGGCACTTTATGGGCTGCCAGTAAGGCAACTATCTGAGGGTGTGGTAAGGGCTGACTCAGGGAACTAGAACGAGCACGCTTCCAGCATGTTACTCATTTAGAAGCCCATGCCCATCAGCCAGAGACCCACCTGGCAGTTGAACCTCAGGGAGACACACCCTTGCAACTTGCTGTAGTACAGGAAGAGATTTTGCCTTTTGTCAATAGAGGCTGCAAAGCAGATGTGGCATGCCCCAACCGCCAGGGTCTACAGATGGGGAGACAGGAATGGCAAGCTGCTGTACTGGCTTGCCCCCTGACCACTGGCAAACATTAAATTCCTGAAAATCATTGAGGTACATGGTCACACTCATTGATCCTTTTGGGTCATTGCACAAAATTTTGTGGACTACTACAGCTGCCTGTACATTGGGACTCCTAGCCCAGAAGTGCCAGCAGGACCTCATTCATTATAAAAAGTGCCCCTTCCTTGTTTGTCACGCTGGAGGTTCAGATGCTGAACCAACCAATATCAGTTGAGGGGGAGGGAGCAGCTATTTCCGCCATGGCTTCCAGAAAGACCCCAGGCCCGACAGGTTTTCAATAGAATATTATTCCACCTTCTGAGAAATCCTGACATCCTGCGTCTTATCGTAGTGATCCCAAAGTCACAACCCCACTCATTTTCCTGCTCCGACTATCAGCTGATCTCCCTTATCAATGGCGAGGTTAAAATATTTACCACAATCCTCACCACTTGCCTCAAGCCAGTTCTCTGCACGCTTGTACATCTCGACCAACGTGGTTTCATGCCAGCCAGCAGTACATAGCACTGCCTCTGGTGACACCATGTCCCTCTGGCTCACTGTCACCTGCTTTCACCCCAGTTAGCACAGCTTCTCGTTGACTTTGGAAAAGCATTTGACACAGTGGATTGGAATTACTTGGAAAGCGTTGTGCTTAGGGCTGGGTTTGGACACTGCTTTCACGGTTTCATCTGTGCCATATACTTGACACCCATTGCATGTGTCCATGTCAACGGTGTGACCTCAGAGCTCTTTTTTATCAGACGGAGGACTCAGCGGGGTTACCACTTGTCTCCCCTCCTTTTTTGCAGTTTAGCAATTAAACCCCTCATGCGTCTCTTCCGTTGCGATGTCCAGGTAAAAGGATGGAGATGGGGCAAGGGTCATGAAGGCTGTATTTCACTTTATGCTGATGATGTCCTTTTTCTGGCAGATCCGACACTTAGTGGACCCCGTTGCCTTCAAATTCTCCAGCTTTTTGGGGAGGCCTCTGGAAGTCATGTCAACCCACCCAAATCAGTCCTAGTGCTCCTGGGTCCTACTTGGGACTGTGCCACATGGCAGACCGGCATACTCATGTGCTGCCTCAGCTTCAAGTATGTGAGTGTATGGGTGACACGCTATTCTAAGCTTAGTTGGACTCTTAACATCAGCCCCTTGTGCAAAAAGCTAAACAGGACCTCAAAACCTGGCTGTCTCTCCTGCAGAATGTGATGGGTCACATTGCCCTCTACAAGATGATTGTGTTGCCGAGGTTCCTCTACGTCCTTCAGAATCTTCCTATAACATTACCTCGATGGTGGTTCAATGAGCTGGACGAGGTGGTGTCATCATTCCTCTGGCATAATTCCTGGCCCTGCCTTGCCCTGAGTTATTGCCAATGCACCCCCTATGATAGAGGCCTGGGCATGGCCAACCTGTACCTTTAATATGTGACCTTCGAACTTTTGGAGGTCAACAAATGGCTTAGTGAGGGTTGGTCAGATCCTGCTTACCAACTGAAACTGGCATATTTAGGATTTCTGTGGATTATAGCCATGTTATATGGATTTCCAATCCCTGCCACTCTCCCGATAGTGCCTCGCTTGGATGGCCTTAGTTTCTAATAGCTCAAAGGCTGATAGCAGCGTCTGTGTCACTGAGGCATTAGGTATGGGCTATTGCATTCAGAAATCTCACAGGAGAAGATAACCCTCATTTGAGAGTGCCTTAATCTCAAACAGCTGTCCTACCTTTAGATATTCGCTCATAGTGGCATTAGTGGCTGTTCATGGTCACAACTGAGGCTTTTGTGGCCACTGAAGGAGAATCTCACATTCAAGTTGTTGTTTTTTGACACATAATGCTCACTCTGTTCCCAGTAGTTAATTGAATACTCCTTTGTTTTGGCATTTACAAATGTGTATAGTAACTCAAAGTATTCCGAAGACAGAAGGTTGGTCCTAGATAAAACACTTAAACAATATCTGTAATCATTAATCATTAAATATTGAAGTAAAGGGTGGTAGGTGCTCTGAGAAGCCAGGAGTAGTGACGAATTGTGGCAGTGCGCAATGGGAGGGACTGTGATGTTAAAACTGGCTAGTTCTCCAATCAGCTGATCCTGTCGTAATCGGTGAATACTTAAGACTGTCAGTAGGATGATATTAGTTGAATAATAGCAGAACCGGAGTGGGGACCAAAAATTGATTCGGCAAAAAATGTCAAAGTAGCCTGGCTCTCTTCTCACAGAATCTCTCATTCATCCATTTTGCCCCCTCCCTTCCTCTCGCTCTCTCTCTAACTGATCGCTGTCTCTCTACCTTCGCCATCCCTCCCACTCTTGAAGCCTCCCTGTGCCTGCTGCAATTAACCTAGGACATGTAGGGAAAGTGACAGAGGCACCAGGAACAGCGCTGGGCGTTCAAAAGCCACCCTCCAAAGGCTCCAGCGTACCGGGAAAATGCCGGGGACATAATAGGTCTGCGCAGCCCTGACAACAGATCGGTAACAGCTTTTATCTGAAAAAATAGCCGTTTGGCCAATGTAATGTTCCCTCTCCCCACAAGCAGAACCATAAGGAAAATAATCCTCTTGTTTTATGGGATTCATGTGACTGACTGGTTTATTTCACATTGATTTTGCTCCTTTTTTCCCATACATAATATGGACAGAGGTCTATTGGAAATCGGAGTGCTGCGTTAATCTAGTTTATTATGGGAGTCACCGAGACCAGCTCACTAAGGTATTTATTAGTATGTGATGCAGTACTTCTGTAATACTATATTGCATACTCATACCTGGGTTTGTGAATTGGTCGTATAATCTTTGACCTAACCCTAAATTAATGTTTCGGTTTTGGTGACTTCTTTTTATAACGCTCACTATTTTTCTACACATGAAAACCATTTTTCATAAAAGACAAATTATCAGGGCCAATCCACAAAATCATTTATACAAATTATTTAGAATACTACTTGCACTCACAAATACCTTTTGAATTCGCCCCAGTCTCTTTTGGGGTGAGTACCGCGGTTCTGACTGGACGGCTCACACTTCCAATCCAATAGATATATTATGTTATATAACAAGCCCTGCCGCTGAAACGGATTAATAGCGGAGATGCTGGCACCTATCCAGGGGCCAGGAAGGTGAAAGCTGGTAATGAAATAACATCAGAGAAGCACTTACATCGGCTTGGCCCCTGGGGCTTGGGGAGGACAATATTAGTGCTCTGACTGAAGTGTTAAAAGACAGCCTGTCTGGCTGGTTGCTTGAGTATCAAGAGCTCAGTCAGTAAACTGCAGACTGTGCTACTTGTCTACCACCGTCTGTCCCAGGAGAAAGATGGTTAGTGATGCTCTGAGAAAAGTTGCTGTGAGAGCCCATGCCAACTCTCTGGACTGGCGGCTAACTTGGACCAGTCGTGTTCTTCCTCAAGACAGTGAAACATGTGACTGTAACCATGTAGGAATTTTATAAATAGATTACTACAACAGAGAGCTTCCCGCGATGTACTGCCGTTTCAACTGAAATATCATAATATCTCCCTATTCTGTAACAGGGATCTGATTTTAAATTATTATTATAAAGGCTTGTTTTAAGGAATAGAATGTGCATAGCTGGAAGATCCACTTAAAAAAGTGATTGGTGGAATGCATGCATTTATCTCAGCCACTGGATCGGAATCACGTTTAAGTTTATTGCTTTCAGGTTTTTTTCCCCACTACGGTACGTTAGACAGAGTGACATAGTGGGCAAAGAAGTAGGGTGACCACTACAAAAAATGTAATTTCTTACAGTAAATTACTCTATAAAAATGTCCACAGGAATGTTTGGGTGTAACATCCTAAAGCTTGAGCCACTGAAGAATAAGGGGATTTCTCTCGTTTAGTGCTGGGTATAGGTAAGGCAGGTATTGATATCAAAGAAATATTCACGGTCTCAATGCCAGGTGAAGATGATGAGTGTGTCATCAGCATTAGTGTGAAATAGCATCTTATGCTAGTCAGTAGTGGGGCACAGTTGACACAAGGAAGCGGATGATACCTTAACGACTCCCACAGGATATTCCCTGGGCATCCCAGAAGATCTAACACCATTTTACGTGTCACGTACTGTCCAGTAGGAATTACGTAATCCATGCTAAGGCTGTCCAGTAACGCCCATGAAATCCTTGATTTGCAGAGTTGAATAGAAGGGACAAGAGTGTCACATGCTGCCTCAAAAGTTTAGCAGAAGGAAAACTGTTGATTCGTGTGTCCTCATGCGCATCCGTGAGTTTCAGGCCTAGTTGGCCTTAATCATGATCGTTGGGTAAGAGGGATAGTTCATAACCGGATTGTTACATCTGTCGGGGTTATGCCCCCACCACCCTCTTTCTTAAATCTTTGCTTCTATTGGAAGGTTTAAAATGGAATGTTAGCATTACAGTCCATTCACATCCACATACAGTTTTTAAGGAGGACCGTGGTTGAGTGGAAGTTTCACTTTTTGCATTTGATCTGTTTGGAGATTGAAAATCGTGTATTATTTTGTGGTATTGGCATAAAGGGAGTTTTTTTTGGGGGGGGGATCGGGGGGGACAAAAGGTTCTGATAATCGTTTAATTGGCTAGACCTTTGAATGTCTTTTAATCTGTGCACGTGTGGTCTTTGCAGTTGAGTGCTAGTTATTGAGATATGTGAAAAGAAGCAGGGTGTCCGTCTTTTGTTACTCAGATATAGGAATCAGTGTACAGAGAAAGGGGAAGTATGTCTGTAGGTGCCAATAGACCGGGTGAAATTTCAATTACCCTAGCATTATTGGCATAACGTAAGGAATCTTTCATTGTGCTTCTTACAAGAAATTCCTGAAATTATGCCATTGTGCCATATCGATTAAATACAGTGCCACAAATGCACAGGAAGAATGGACAGGCCAGAACGTGGGTAGTTGCAGAACGTGGGTAGTTGCTTCTTTGTGATGCTTGTTGTTTTCTATTGTTTTTTTAAAACCTCACATCAAAAAATGTGTGCGCAAATAAATTTCAAGCTGAAGTTTAGAACCAAATGCCAGTTCTGCAGTATTGTGTAATTACACCTAATTTCATGTTATTTCCCCAAAAGTTCATGTAATTAGACAAATGCAAACTATGCAGATTTCGCCTAACCTAGTTCAAGAGAAGGCAGCCAGAAAGAAAGTGTCTTGTCAGAGTTGTACAGATAGAAGGCAACTATAGGTAGCTCTTCATGCTTTGTCGAAGTTGTTTGGCGAATGGCCTCATGGAATACGTAGGTGACTTGTAAAAACACTGGGCTTTGGACTCTGGGATATACTGTACATTGTCTAGCCATAATCACCATGATCACAATGTGGTATTGTTGTATTTGTCAAATACGTTTTTGTGGTGTGTTATGCTCAAGTTTTATTTTGGTTTTTGTTATTAGTTTGTTGTGTGTGAATGTGTTCCCTTTGGTCGACATGCAGTACAAAGCATGCTATTCTTACAAATGTTTTTGTTCACACAAGGGGAAACAATTGTACTTTGGTGTTAAAAATTTGCCCTTTCTGATGGGTTACCCTGGATCTTTTGCTATTTTGCTGAACCCTATTTTTGCTGGTGGTAGAACTCTGTGCACTTTGCACCTACTAATCAGTGGTCACTGGCCTTTGCTCCCCCTTTCAACATGATGGCGATTTGATTACCCCTAATCGCCATCTTTAACTTACCTGTAAGTTCCTAGTATATGGCATAGAGCGCACTCAGGGCGTGTAAAATAAATGTCACCAGTGGCCTGCAGTACCCATTGCGCCACTGACTTCAGTAACAGGCCAATGATGACTGCAGGCCTGCTACTTATAGCACAGTTGTGCAGGTTAAAACTGAAAATTCAACCTGTCAAAATAACACTTTCTGACAGACAGTCCAAAACCGTCATTTTAAAATTTGAATGTCACCCCTAAATGGGCCTTTAAATAGTAATTGGCCAACCCTAAATTGACCTTTAAGTACCATGCACCCTGCCCATATGATAAGGTGCATCGTATTTAAAATTAGTACATTTAAAAGTTTGATGTTAAAAGTCCTTACAGTAGGGAAGAGCCCAAAAAGCTATGTTCACTGTAGCAGGGTTGGGTGTTCCATAGGAAAGCATTGAGATTGAATATTCAGTTTAATAAATGTTATCTCTGTCTAGGATACTACCACACATGAAACATTTGACTTTTGAAATGTTTATTAGAAGCTCAATTCACTGGTGAGATCAGATTTGTAGTAACTGTTTTGGAAAGATGACTTTGCCCTGCCTGGAGTCACTGGAAGCTACTTCTGCATTTAGTTTTGTCCCTTCTGTCAGCACTTGATTAGAATTTCAATGGGTGTTAATGAGGTTTGAACTTGGTCCCAGGACAGGACAAAAGGCCTTTGGTGCGTCAATGTGTTGTTGTGCCCTTGACAGATTGTTGTTGGCTGCACCCAAGGACTAGATTAACTGCAAGGAGGCCTACCCCATTACGAGCAGATGTAGCTAACAACCAGGCCTGTAGCCTTTTTTTGTCCCTACAGCCAGACTGATCTCCATCACAATGGGCCTTTTGATGATATCACAGTGTCAGATGCTGCTGGAAGTCAAGACCTGCTAGAGAGCTCTGCTAGGGATTTTCATACAACATTGGGGCACACTTTAAAGGAGGGAAATAGAATGCCAAAAAATGTGTGTGTAAACACTGTCTGGTTACTAAAAGCTCAGCTGTTCCCTAACAGACTTCTGTTTCTTAGTTTGTTGGGGATACAGGAACTGCCTAAAACTCAACTTTAGTGTTAGGAGTCGAAGGACACTAGAATTACCATTGTACACTTCCCACACACACCCCCACCCTTCAGAGCCAAGTTTAATTTGGCCGACCACTTTGCCCATCTGGAAAAATGCACAAAGTAGGTAGTGTTAGCCCTTGGAACATTTACCCCATTGGATAGGGCATCCACTAGTTCATGCCAGACATAAATATCTCCACGCACCCACTATGGAACACTTCTGGACCTGTGGAAGATCACAATGGCACTGAACCTGCTATCTGAGACCTGAGAAGAGCTTAGAAGACTAGGCCTTCTCTCCCTCTTGTACTCAGGACAAAGAAGTAGGCTTCAAAGAACATACGACTGACCGCCTGTTAAAGTTACAGGGACACAGCAGGCTAAAAGAGTCCTTTTCCTACCACTGGCTAATTGATCTGTGAAAACTGGACCTGGACGGGACGTTCCTGTTCTCCTATGCGATGCCATGCCACCCTGTTAGTCTATAAGTGCCCTTCACCTAAGGTTCTGGTGAGCTTTATAAATATATTTGTGTGGTGGATTAGCACTTAAAGGACTAGGGACAGAAGCTAAATTATTTGACCAGGTTGAACATGGTTAGTGTATCTGGCACACACTCCATTGCAGTCAGCATCAAATTTCACCCAGGTCCTGTTCTTTTGCGACCATTGACTATCATTGACACTTAGGCCCATATTAGTACTCTGTGTGTGCCAGATTTGCGTCTTTTTTTTTTTTACGCGAATTCGGTGCAAACTTAACTCCATATTTATACTTTGGAGCTAGACCCGTCCAGCGCCAAAGTTATGGAGTTTGAGTCATTTTTTTATACGTGAAAACCTACCTAGCGCTAATGACATTCAAAGTATGCTTTCCTGTGCAAAAAATGACTCTAAGGCATGTAGGTCTTATTTATCCTTGCACGTCATTTTGAAGCACAGGAGGCAGGCCTTAAAAAATGGCACCCAGCCGGATTTGCGCTGTTTTTTAACACCTGGCTCAGGGCAGGCGTTAAGGGACCTGTGGGCTCATTTCCATGGTCTCTGACCATGGAAGCAGTCCACAGGTGCCCTTCCCTGCCCCCAGGGACACCCCCTGCCACCCTCACCCACCCTTGGAGGACACCCCTGGATGGGGGGACCCATCTACGGTAAGTAGAGGTAAGTACTTTTTTTTTTTTTTAGGTGGCATAGGGGGGCCTAACTTGGGCCCCCCTACATGCCACTGTGCCCAATGGCCATGCCCAGGGAATAGAAGTCCCCTGGACATGGCCATTGGGCAGGGGGGCATGACTCCTGTCTTTGCTAAGACAGGAGTCATTTCCATGGGGGTTGTGCGTCAAAAAATGACGCTAGTCAGGTTAGGGTCATTTTTTTAAAAACTCTAACCTGACTTGCACCATTCTTTTAACGCACAACCCCCAGTTTTCCCTATGCCTCCGCTGCCCTGTTAGAGTAATTTATTTTGACGCTAACCAGGCCGCAGCGCTGGCTATCGTCATTCCTTAAATGTGACGCCTCTGGCGCGTTGGCATGGCAGTAGCCGGTGTTAAACTTTTTGACGCAAACCTGCGCTGGCGCAGGTTTGCGTCAAAAAGTATAAATATGGGCCTTTGTGCTTGTTGGTGCTATCTCAACTTAAAACTTTAGAAATTTCTATCTCGGGTTCCTCTCACTGGATTTTTATCATTTTGGTGTCCTTTTGTTTATTAAATTATGCCTATTTTACTGATTCAGTTTAATATTTTTATTGTTTTGTATTTTGACATTTTAGTAACTTTAGTGGTTCACCCGGAGAAGGTCTGTGAATATTACTTGAGGTGGGTACTCACCATCCTCAACTAATAACCTAATGTCTTAAAGGTGGCATTCTGTGGAAGTGGGAGAATAATTTTAAAACCTATTTAGTTCCAACAGTGGTGGCAAGAATTGTTGAGCATGTAGGAAGCATGCACAATGTAGTCATTGAAGGAGGACACATTCATAAATGTTTACTAAACATGCATGTAGGCGAGGAACACATAGCAGAGGTGCTAGGATTTGGTGAGAACAATATGGTGCATGCAGTCAAATAAGGTGGAGAGAGCTAACAAAATCATCACACTAATGCCACCACCAACTATCCTTCAAAGATTGTCAACTACAGATGTACCTAACCTATTCACTGTCAAGTTCACGCCTAAACTTGGGTTATGACTGGTGTCAATGTTATTAAAGACAGCATTAAAAAAAAGGAAAAGAAAAAATGGAGGAAAGAAAGAGTAAATAAATGGCGGAGAATGGTCACAGTGTTAAATGTTTCCTTTGTTGAAATATTCTGCTTACTGCTACCAGTCTTAATTATGGTGTATACCATTCCTTTTCTGTATTAGGTAAGGTCTTGTGTTATGTGTGCTTAGAGTCAGGCAATAAAGATGTGAGAATTTGTGGATGCGGTATTTGAACGTGTTCTGGGCTTTACGGCCAACATAAGAAATTTCCATGGGGAAAACACCCAAACAATGGAAAGCATGGGAAGATTGTGAATATATCAGTGGCACTCCCAGGAAGACATATTGAAAATGAATTCCTCTGGGACTCTGTCTTACTACTGGTCAAAGAAAACACCCAAACAATGGAAAGCATGGGAAGATTGTGAATATATCAGTGGCACTCCCAGGAAGACATATTGAAAATGAATTCCTCTGGGACTCTGTCTTACTACTGGTCAAAGCAAGGAGATAGGCCAAAATAATTGCATGCGGAAAATGGCTTGACCTACATTTTTAATGACCCATGTAAGATATTTTCTCGCTCTCTCTGTCTCTCTTTCGCTCTCACACAAACACCAAGCCCCCCCAACACACAACCTTCACCATGAAGATTACACATACTGAAAGGGGTTAACTTGCAAATAAATCGCTGCAATACCAACATAACAAACAACAGCTTTCTCAGAGTACTCCTAGAGACCCACAAAAAGCAGTCCAATGGCACCTGAAGGCTGTGGCAAAGGGAGGGGTGGCCTTATTCAGTAAAACAAAAACTGACTAGAAGAAATGGAATCAAACTACAGGGTGTTGAATAGTGTGTTGACTTTTTAGGAGCCAAGATGAATACTTCATGAAGCAGATGGCTAAAGGTCTATATTCTTGATAGGTGTGAGACGCATGAAGAAGACTGCTCAGAAAGCTTCCACAAATAGCCAGTAGAAGGCAGTGCACTATGCCATGTGCACTGTGAGGAAAATCAGGGCAAAAGGCATATCCATACCTACCCTATTCCTATGACCCAGGAGCATAATCGAGTCGACCAAATCTGGGTAACTCTTCACCATTAACCTCACAAAATGGGTTACTTACAGCAAACATGAAACTTGTGTGGTGGGAGTCCTAGAGGAGGTGAAACCCCAGGAGCTAGGCAACAATGGGGCATCAGCCAATGCAGAGCAGATTTAGGACAATCTTCAGTAATGAAGAAAGTAGTGGCAATGTTAAACCTTCTCCAGTGCGTACCTACATTGAAAAATCCCAATCCAGGTGCATTTGAGAAATAACTGTTAATAGGCAAAAATATTTGATTATGTCTCCCCTCATTTCACTGAAGGAGAAAACTTGTGCTCTCAGACTGTCAATCTTCCATATTTCCTCCTTAGAATTCACCTGCCAGTGCCATTTTTTGTTGCTGGAAACTGTTAGTGTTGCACATCAGCCGACTGCGTAATGAAGGTAGGGGAGCATAACTTCATGAATACATTTATAGCTGCGCATTAGCTCGTGAGCTTCCTGTTGTGAAGCCAGGGAGTGAAAGTCGGAATGTTGCACAAACTAACCCATGGCATCTGCTGAGCCTAGATATCAAGTGATTCGCGAGCTCCTGATAAAGGGGATACTTTTTAAGCAGATAAATATCAAACACTCAGGAGGGAAGCACGAAAAGAAGCGATATAAGCATCAAGATTAGGTGTGCGCAGGTAGAAAAAGACGGCCATTTTGAGAAAACTGGACTGTCATCTGTGTGTTGCATTGTAGAAGAAAAGTAGAGTATCATTGCAGAATACCTTGCCCCTGCACCGTTTACACAGAGAAATAAATATGAAAAGCTCGTTGTGCTCCTTTCCTCCGCAGCTAAAATGAACAGATCTAAGTCTGAGAGCCTGCTGTGTTGGTCAAGGAGAGCGCGTGCAATCAGCACTGGCAAGCTCAGCGGTCATTAGAAAAGCGCGAGCCGAGACGCCTCACAAGCCTCAGGGTGCAGACGCTGATTGAATGGCCACTTGCGCGCAAGTTTTCGAGAGGGCCACACTGCTCTGTATCTGCAATTCGTCAGTTCATCTTCTCAAGTCGAGTTCTCATAAAGCTCCTCCAGCGACCTACACTTTCATAAGATGTATGGTTCAATTTGTGAGGAAATGTTTTTCAATAGAAATCAATACTCTAGAAATCATTTTTCCTGTTGCAGGATCTAAATTGATGTTCGCGGGAGAGGTGTTTTATCGATGATTAATATACAACTGTAAGTATTGTTAAGATAGCTCAGAAGGTTAGTCTGTTGAAGTAATAAGTGTGAAACTTGCATTCCAGAAGTTCAAATCCCGATATGGCCGACTCTTTGAAGGGTCCATCAAGTGAAAAGAACAGTTCTCGTCACCCAGCCCTGTATCACCAACAACTCACAGCAACAGACCTTCTACAATGTTACTTTATTTGCTGGTTTGTTTTTGAGTTTTGGTATATACTGTGACATTCACTAAATGGCCCTTTAAGAGTTTTAAAATGGGTTGTGGTAAATGCTACAGCACTGCATGTTAGTGTTCCTGCCACAGGAGATATTTGTAATGAATACACTACTAATACACCCTTTAAACTATTGGGCTTGTAAAATGTATATCCATTCGAAGGATGTGCAACAAGGGCCTGTCATTATAGATTTGTCTATTCTAAGGTCCTCTTGTGGACCATAACACAATTTACAGTGCGGTTGGAGCCAACCCATTGCTTACCATTAGTTGGCTTTCCTGTCACTCTTCTTGTATTTGTTCCTCCTCTGCAGAATAGCTTCTTTACAATCTTTTTGATTGGATGACTTATAGCTTTCCAATGCTCACATTCAGGGGACTACTTTTTTATTTTTCTTTAAACGCTCAATAAGAGTACACGTTTCTTTTTGCTGTCTCCTTTGTGTGCTGCTTCCCACCTCAAAATCTCAACCTTTCCACATGTTCCGTGTTGCTTCCTCCTCCACAAACCTTATTTCCTTCACTGTTTCTCCCACCTAGGCCTTTTTTGCTCTTTTGTCTTCTCACACCCCTCCCCACTTCATGCTTAGCTGCTGATTCCATATATACTTTCATTGTCTCCCACCAGCCTTCTACTCACTCCACCACTTACTCCCCGACCTTCTTGCCCTGAAGCAACATTTTGTTTGCTTCATTTTTTCCAGAAGCTGCTGTTTGCTGGTGGGATGTTCCAGTCTTCTTTTTGTGAAAAAAAAGTATATATATTTTTTGCACAAGTAAAAGTTCAGTTTTTTTATTTACAGCTCCAAGTGGAGGCATCAGTCAAGTTGGAACAGTAAATAAATAAAATGGCACCTTTGTTACAGTTATGCATGTGTGTGTGGTGATGCATGGGTGTGTACAAATGTCATCACAATATATATGGACGCATAGAGAATGACTGAACCCCCAGCAGCATCATGATGTGTACAGGTGCGTGTTACCATCATTTTGCCTATCTTATTTTTCATTTCAGATGCTAAACAGTAGTGGCAGAAAGCTTTTATGTTTTCTGAAGCTACATAACATCACAAAAAGCAATTGCAGTCAATAGGTAAGAAAGCAAGACCTATTGACTTTGTCAATGCTTCTATTTTTCTTCCTCATTTTTAGCGCTGCTAATGCTGCTGAAACCTGCATCATGATACTTCAAACAGTCACACGTCATGAGTCTCATAGATCAAAACACAGTGGCAGGTCAAATGAGCCACTGATCCAAACGTGCTGCTTTAAGTGAGATCAATAGAGTAGGGGTCACTAAAAGGGTGTGGCCAAAAGAAGCGTGACAAGGGATACTTTAGGAGAGGAGTGGCCTTTGTAACAAAGGGTGTGACCTAAGCAAAATCATTCAAGTGACAATTGAAAATATATATCTGAGCTAACTATTTCATAGACAGCATGGATGTCATTTAGGGGTTGCCAGAGGTCGCAGCTGCGACCCCTGGCTTGCCCTTTGCTACCCCTGGCACTGCCTTTACGACCCCTGGCCTCAGAGTTGGCAGATTTAGTGCCAGGAACACAGTGACTGCTACCCTTATGGATGTGAGTTGGGGCTAAACTCTGAGTGAGTGTTTATGTGAGAGGGTGTATGTAAGTGTGAATTTGTGTGTATCTGTAAGTATGTGTTTATGAGTAAAAGTGGAGGTCTAAGGGTGTGTGATGTCACATCTGCTACCCCTGGCATTTCGGTGAATTGACGTCCATGATAGACAGTAGTGTCAAAGGGACTTTAGAAACTCCGGTCAGCTGTGTTAATCATCTAATACACATGATGGTGCACTCTTTATTAAAGAATAAAAAACAAGTCACTGATTTTTGATGAACATCAGCCCTGCTATACCTCCGAGGATGTGACGTGACTGGTCCCTGAATAGAAAAGTAGAACATTTAAGTGCATCTCTGTCGTCTGGTTCTAAAAACTGGAGAAAGCGAGAAAGGCAACTAACATCAATTTTGCACTTTTAAATGAATTTGTGACTTTCTTCGGTTACATTCGATGATAGTGGTTCCCTTCATATGGCTGCCTAGGGACGGTGGGTCGTAGATCGTGTGCTGTGTAAGCCAGCCTGCTCCTGCTGCACATAGTACATGGGACAACTAGTGTGTCAAACAGCCAGGTGATGAGTACCTGCCCATCTTTTATTTGAAAGGGAGAGCACCTGCAATTCTCAGCACTGGCACAGAACTTTTAATGAAAGTGTACTGGCATTTTGCAGTAACAAACAAAAAGTACTCTGGTATAGTGAGTATCTGAACTTCGATATTTCCATTTACAGCTCTGCGTAGTTCATTTCTGAATTCATATGCAAGCTAACACAAGTAGGGTATTACAATCGTTATAAGTAAGGCGTACTGGGTGTACCCTGAAAATCAACACCATTATTTTGATGGGGCACAATGTCGAGAACAGAATATCAAACATAAAATATTGACAGGCAAGTAAGTCTCGATTTTCTATACCTTATATATATATATGTATATATGTTAGTTACTCGCAGTAACCAGTAGGTCATTATAGTTAGGACCCAGTTTCCATAGAAAAGTGCTTTTTGACATCATTTGAAGAATCTTTACAAATTTTCCAAATAAAGTGTCAAGTTGGTTCTTGTTATGGATGGAAAGTTTCAGGATGATTCATTAAGCAGGAGATGATAAAAAGGGAGGTGGGGGGTAAAAAAAACAGGGGTTTTCCAATGTTAATTCCCATACTCTTTAGACACAGCTGCAGGCTGAACCGCTGGATTGAATTACACCAAATTTGGCAAAATGGTAGCTTTTGGTCAGCAGATTAATTAATTTATTTATACAAACATTTATACAGTGCTCTGTAATCGATTCTGGTATCCTGGTGCTGGTAAAGCCCCAACATAAGAAAGAGAAAAAGGTGGAAGGGACAAGAGGGAAAGCCCCAGAACAGAATTAAAAGAAAGCTGCTGCTATAATCCAACATTACCGTGGAAAAAGCCACGTTTTCAAGGCTTTTCTAGAATGCAAAAAATCTGTCAAAGATCTAATAGAGTCTAACAACATACATAAATTCTATACTTTACATGCATCATAATAAGATACTTATTTGAAAAACATTCTTTATTTATGTACAAAAATATATTACATATTCACATAAGAGAAACCCCTATCAAAAAACCAAACTAAAAGGACAAAAGAAAGTGCCAAAAGAACAAGTGCTCATGATTAGAAGAGAAAGAGAAACATAAATCTCACCACTATCCAATAGAAACAGAGATTAAAAAGAAATGCCTGTTGGTTCAGCCTTTTCCACATTGAGTCATTTAGATAATTACAAGAGTATTAAAATCCCCATTCAAGTCCTTCCTTCATTGTAAAAAAGAGAAAACACATCCAGGCTCAACCACCATCGTGATGTTTCGACCCCCTCTGGCTCTTGGGCTAATTCCGGGCTCACACATGGGTCTTCATCAGGACTAAAACGATAGGGGACCACTAAAGTAATCCAAAGAGAATAATAATCAATCTAATTATACTAGTCTTTTGGTAAAATATCATGCTGCTGCAAAACTATTTACACCAATACTTACACTTAGTACAATCTCACTCTTGAAGCCACAATCTTCTTCAACATCACTTCACCTCGCCTCACACCTACAACATACAAAAACGAACTATATTAAACAACTCACTGTACAACAAAATAATGTTGAACAAACCAAAAAACACTACGCTCTTACCCAAGTCAACTAAAGATAAGCTCCTTCCACCATAATTTCACCAAATCTCTTCAAAGTAATCCTTAAAAAAGCAACCAAACACACATCATAGTCTCCATTTAAAACAAACATAATTTTCCACAATAACCTAACAATTGTCTATGTTCTATTGGAGAAACAAACATAATGGATCACCCATATCTCACTGCATTGATTAAATTACTCTATATTTCTATTCTCAGAAAAGCAAAGAAGTCAAAAATCTGGCATATCAAAAAAACGAAATTATTCCACTCTGTCAAGCTTCTCCAAAAGCCCCTATTTCTTTAGATATGGCAGCCGTTAGTTTTACTTCATATCTGACCTTCAAGGACATGGCATGTCAAATGGCGCGCTTTTATAACTTCCTTTATTATGGAAAGCGAACGCAGGTGTGGAAAGCATGTTTTTTATTGTTCCACTCTGGTCCGCACCTACAAAGGGCTCTATTTGCCCCCTCTGGCATCTGTTGGTATAGCAACAATGCTTACATATTGACTCCTATTCAGCACGCGCCAGTACAAAAAATGATAGTTTAATGTAAAACGTGAATCAGCATGCAAAAAATATTACCTGTTGTTTCACTTTGATCCAAATCTCTATACAACCCTGCCCACGGGGGCACCTCAAGATTTACCAACAATAATATTATATTTGGCCTGCTCTCATCTCACTTACACGACAGGGAATGCGTGTCATTAATAAAAAGGTTTGTATTTTAGAGAAAGGGGACAACAACAATGTGGATTATATTTATTATGTCGTCCTTTCACTCTATAACTATAAATATGTAGAAAGGGCCTATAATTCTTTGCTCACCCAGTTTTATTCAACCATCAGATATAAAAGTACAGAAAAACATAGCAACTCATTCCATGTAATAAGGTTCATCACAGAGCCATTATATATAGCAATAAAACTACTTTGAACTCAATACACCATGAGGTCTATGTCAAATATAACAAACAAAAATGATCCATTCCAGTGCTAGAATCATTACATACGGAAGAGAACTCACAATCTTAGTCAATGCAAGCCTAAAAATCATGAATCTAAAGCCCAGCTAAATCACCAAGACAAAATGTCAGTCCCTTTTAACCATTTGATAAGCTAGCTGTCTGCCTAGCTATCTCTTCATATTCATTGAGGCCTTGGGAGACAGAATCCAAGAGATGAATCCATTTAAATTCTCGTAGGTTTAATATATTTGAAATTGACTTGTCCATACTTGACAGAGGAATATTACAAACAAGATCCAAGAGGTAGATTTTCAACGAGAGGACGAGCTGGACCGAGATGATACACTACTTTCTCAGTATCCTCAGGTTCAACTGGTGGGGGGGAGAGTGATAATGAACAACCATCTATGAGTACGGCTCCCTGTAATCATGATATACATCTGTTAGATTTAACCTCAGGTACTTTTTTAGTACCTACACAAAGGATCCCCCAGGGAGTGGGTGGACGCCCATGGAACAGCGGTTTTCCCAGAGACGAGGCTGGGGCAGGCAACATTTGCACCGGATATAGCGATTTTGTGTAGGGACAAATTCTAAGAAAAGTACATCTTTGATAGAACTTTACCATACTTTAGTGTTATTTGGTTTGTTCAACATTATTTTGTTGTTTAATATAGTTAGTTTTTGTATGTTGTAGATGTGAGGCGAGGTGAAGTGAGGTGAAGTGATGTTGACGAAGATTGTGGCTTCAAGAGTGAGATTGTACTAAGTGTAAGTATTGGTGTAAATAGTTTTGCAGCAGCATGATATTTTACAAAAAGACTAGTATAATTAGATTGATTATTATTCTCTATGGATTGCTTTAGTGGTCCCCTATCGTTTTAGTCCTGATGAAGACCTGTGTGTGAGCCCGGAATTAGCCCGAGAGTCAGAGGGGGGTTCGAAACATCGACGATGGTGGTTGAGCCTGGATGTGTTTTCTCTTTTTTACAATGAAGGAAGGACTTGAATGGGGATTTAATACTCTTGTAATTATCTTAAGGATTCAATGTGGAAAAGGTTGAACCAACAGGCATTTCTTTTTAATCTCTGTTTCTATTGGATAGTTGTGAGATTTATGTTTCTCTTTCTCTTCTAATCACGAGCACTTGATCTTTTGGCACTTTCTTTTCTCCTTCTTGTTGGGTTTTTCGATAGGGGTTTCTCTTATGTGAATATGTAATATATTTTTGTACATTAATAAAGGATGTTTTTCAAATAAGTATCTTATTATGCTGCATGTACATTATAGGATTTATGTATGTTGTTAGACTTGGTTCCAGAGTGGGCATTGTAGTTTCTTAACAATTTCTACCCAGCCCCTTTTTGGTTTGGCAGGGTTACCCTCTGTGGTTTGTAATATAAAAGATCTAATAGAGCCAGGGAGCTGGTTCAAAATTTGTATGACTGAGACTGAAAAGGCCCGCCTTCCATAGCTTGCTTTTCTTATTTTTGTTATACGGACAGACTGGCCACCATCAATCCACATTCTAAGTTCATCCAGATGTGTGAGCAGAGCGGATTCAGTGCTACGATTTGACCTAAAGCCAAATTGTTCTCCCTCAAGGAGCAAGTTTCCATCCAGGAATTGAGATAAAATCAAGCAGGCATAACCTTTCCAGATTTCGGCTGTATTTTGGATCACCCTTTTTCTTATTTGGTGTAAATCCCTTCAGTAGTTTCTAAGACATTAAAGGAAATCCAAGTTTGTATATTTGGGTGCAGCCTAAGATAGATCTCATGGCGAGATCTGTATGCTGTCAGCACTTCAACCAGAAAGTGGTTGCAGCCATCGGGGGAACCATACTCATGATAGCACTCATTGAAATGCACTGTATTGAATGGCAGGTTTTGAGGGTCACAAAAAGCAGAATTAATAAAGGGCGATAACAGATTTTCATTACAATATATATCATTTGTTGCTAAGGTGATTTTACCCTTCAAAAAACCCTTATGCTGGGATTTTATGAATAATGTTTGAGAGAAAACTGTTTTCTCATGATTTTCCCACAGAGGTTATGGAAAGTGCTTCAGAAGCTCAAATGAGAACAGATTTTCTGCAGATTCATGCTATCTTTCTCAGCCATATAAGAATGGAGTCTGATATTCTCAGTAAAACATGTACATCCAACAGGAGCAGCCTGTCAGTAGGTTCCCTTGTGTTCTACTGCGGTTGCCCAGAGTGTTCTAAAGAACAACTAGACTGCTAACAGTTTTAATTTTGACAAAAGTGTTGAGTACCTGATGCCATCTTGATTGAATCAAAATGGTAAAACTTAAAACATTTATTTCAGAAAGGAACGAAATGAGGGGGTTCATTTTGTAATAGAAATTATGTTTAATGTTGTAGGAAAAAAACTTAGGATGTGTTTTAAGTGAGTTCTCAAATACTTTCCTTTTCTATTTCATTAACCCCTTCAATGCCACAGAAGTGATGGTTACGCCGGTTGTGCAGCACTGGGGCACCACGGACATAACCATTACTTCCTGGTAGCAGCCCTTGGGGGAAGAGCTAGAGCTCCCTCTGAGGGACTCCCACCCCCCTCCCCGGGGCAGGGATGGAAGGGAAATTGCTTCCACTTCCACCCCAACCCCTCCAGTGACGTCTGGTGACGTCAGTGCATGATTGCGCGCTGATCTCATGAGAGGTGGCCCCCATCGCGCCGGAAGCTGAGCTTCCAGCACGATCAGAAGAGAAATCAAAGCATTTCTCTTTTGATCAGGGCGTGGGGGTGGGCAGAGAGGCATCAAAGGAAAGGAAAGGCTTTTCCTTTCCTTTGATGTCTTTCTGAGCATTTTGGCTTCCCAATTGTAAAGCGTTTGGGCTGCAGAAATGCCCAATAGACATCAGGGAGTTTGTTTTTGTTGTGTTTACATATGAGGGGAGCGACCTCTTAGGCAAGGACCGCTCCCCAATAGGGGCTTTTTTTATTAAGCCTTTTTTGCACCAGGGGCAGATCAGCCTATTTTAATTAGGCTGATCTGGGGGGCAGAAACCACTACGCACCAGGGATTTTTTATTATTTAATTTTTTACAGATGGGGGAATTTTTTTTTTCTATTAGGCCAATCTGTCAGCGGGGGGGCAGAAACCACTTAGGCACCAGGGATTGGTGTGTATGTGTTTTGTTTGGGGGGCAGCTCCTTGGGCAAGGGTCGCTCCCAATGGGGCACATTACTGTTGGCAATTTCTGCCCCCCCTTGGGGGCAGAGCAGCATATTTTTGTAAGGCCCATGTGCCCCCAAGGCGGGCAGAAAGCCCACCAGACACCAGGGAAGAATGTTTTTTCAAAAAAAGAAGGTGGCGGTATGGCCATACCAACACCACAAATAAATAGGGACAAAGTTGTTCTGCACACCGGTGGGCAGATTGGGCAATTACCCCCCAAACCACTCCCTAGGGGTGCAGAAAGCCTACTAAATGCCAGGGAATTAAAAAAGAAAAAACAGTGGGGTGCTGGCTGCTGACTTGTATGGGCATGGTTATGGCCTCACCCTAACTGAAGGGGGTAACATTCTTTCAGCTCTTCACAGACACACTAAAAGATCTTATCCCAAAGGCAAGCAGGAGGACATTAGATTATTTTGGGTTTTGGTTTCACATTTGGGCCATGAGAGCTTGTCTAACTTTCAAAATTGTCCCACTTGGAATGGGGAGGGCTGCCCTTTTTGGACTTTGAGACGCTGCCATGTTGACAAATTTACAAGACCTAGCCACATCTGAAAAAAAACATCTGGGTGAGTCCAGGGTGGTGTGCTTCAGGTGTACCCACACCATTGTCTTACCCACAATGCCTTGCCAACCTCCACCTTTGTTTGAAATCACACATTTTTGTGATTGAACCTTCTGGAATCTGCAGGAATCCACAAAATTCCTACCACCCGGCATTGTCATCTATACCGATATAGCCTAAAAACCTTTTTTTTCAAACTGCCCTTTTGGAACTGATTTGGTTCCCCTGCAATTTCAACATGTTTTTGGCTCTTCCCTGTCACAGGCGCTTGGCCCACCTACACAAGTGAGGTATCATTTTTAATGGTAGACTGAGGGGAACATTGGGTGGTAGGAAATTAAATTTTTGCCGGTGCAGTGATCCCACACAGAAATGTGAGGAAAATGTTTTTTTTTTTTTAGCTAAATTTGAGATTTGCCGAGGATTCTGGGTAAGAAAACACTAGGGGATCCATGCAAGTTACACCTCCCTGGACTCCCTCAGATGTCTAGTTTATAGAAATGTCTGGGTTTTGTAGGGTTCGCTAGATGGCTGCTGAGCCCAGGACCAAAAACGCAGGTGCCCCCGCAAAAACAGGTAGTTTTGTATTTGATAATTTTGATGTGTGCACGCAGTGTTTTGGGGCATTTCCTGTCATGGGTACTAGGCCTACCCACTCAAGTGAGGTACTATATTTATCGGGAGACCTGGGAGAACACTAAGTAGAAGGACGTTTGTGGCTCCCCTCAGATTCCATAACATTGCAGTACCGAAATGTGAGGAAAAAGTGTTTTTTTATGCCAAATTTTGAGGTTAGCTAAGGATTCTGGGTAACAGAACCTGGTGAGAGTGCCACAAGTTACCCAATCCTGGGTTACCCTAGGTGTCTAGGTTTCAGAAATTTCAAGGTTTGCTTCGTTTTCCTAGGTGCCGGATGAGCTAGAGGCCAAAATCCACAGTTTGGCACTTTGCTAAAAAAAGCTCAGTTTTCTTTGGGAAAATGTGATGTGTCCATGTTTCTGTCGTGGGCACTAGGCCTACCCACACAAGTGAGGTACCATTTCTATTGGGAGACTTGGGTAAATGCTGGGTGGAAGGAGATTTGTGGCTTCTCTCAGATTCCAGAACTTTCTATCACCGAAATTTGAGGAAAAAGTGTTTATTTTGCCAAATTTTGAAGTTTGCAAAGGATTCTGGGTAACCAAAATCCACAGCTAGGCACTTTCCAAAAAACACGTCAGTTGTCAATATAAAAATTTGATGTGTCCATGTTGCGTTTTGGGGCATTTCCTGTCTCGGGCACTAGGCCGACCAACACAATTGAAGTACCATTTTTATCGGGAGGCTTGGGGCAATGCTGGGTGGAAGAAAATTTGTGGCTACTCTCAGATTCCCGAACTTTCGATCACTGAAAAGGTTTGGGAAAAGTGTTTTTTTTTGCCAAATTTTGAGGTTTGCAAAGGATTCTGGGTAACATAGCCTGGCGAGAGCCCCACAAGTCACCCAATTCTGAATTTCCCTAGGTGTCTAGTTTTCAGAAATGCACAGGTTTGCTGGGTTTCACTAGGTGTCAGCACTGACACCAGTTAACATGACGAGTCCAGTGCAGATTAATCCGTGCATGACACAGAGCCCAATGCAGAGAAGTCCTAACCTGCCTACTACATCAAGAGTTCAAAATCAGATGCCACAGCCAAATGTCCTGAGAATTTACCCTGATGTACCCATTGTGGAAACTGCCACAAACCTAATAGTGCCAAAAGAACAGGTTTTCCCGAAACCGACATTGGTTCAGACAGAGCCAACTCCACTCTTACTGCCTCAAATGCAGTTACAAGCATTGCCAAAGTACACTCCTATAATGGGGACACAGACAGATATGTTCATATTGATGAGTCAAAATATGGGAATTATGCATCCACAGAACCCGAACGTTAGACCTAGCCCAGATGCTGTATCTGTACCTGTCACAATTGGTCCAGTCATACCTTTGTTTGCACAGGGAAACAACTGTGCAAATGGACAGGGAGTCCTGAGTCAGAATTCAATGAGGGGAGGACACAATGAGAATACTCGAATAGTCTCTCCTGTGGGACAGACCTTTGACGGAACAGGATCATTGTTGGACCTTAGTCCATTCGGAATTCTTCCGAATACTGGAACATCAGTCATAGCCTGAAGATACTGACACCCCAGTCTCCAAAACTAACTGTACAACCATTGCCAAATACCCAGCCCAACAACATTTTCTGCAAGGTTTGACTGCCTAGCAATTGACTATATGGTTAGACAAGCTGAACACCCCACAGAGTGCTCCTAGGGGGGAGAGGAGTACTTGAACTATACTAGGCTAGGGATGGAACGGTGAGCATGTTGAAGGAGCTATGGGTGTAACAGACTTGAATCCTACACCGAAGCAGAATTGCAATACTTGTGCCCGAAAATTACAAGAGAGGTGCGCGCAGACTTAGCGGAGAAATATGACATGGAAATAGAGAAAACAAAACACTGGAAGAGGAGTTACAATTTAGATTTTGACTCAAAAGATTTCGAACACATGAGATCTGCAGGAATTAAGGCACACTTTAGGGAGTTGCTTCACAGTGTCGATGCATGGGGAGCATTAGACAAGTGGGAAGACAGATCGGTAAGAAGAGAGATAAAAGGAAAAGGGATTCTGCAAATCTTACTGCAAATGTGCAACAGGGTGAGGATCTGGTAAAATGTTTACCAATGAGAGAGATTCCGGGGGGGGAATATTGTCCATGTCCCTTGGACCAGAAGTGACATTCTGTTCTTTACATATCATTATCCCAGGTTGAGAGAGAAACCAGTAGAATGGTACCAGCAGACAGACATGTTCGAGAAACATGCAAAATGCCTGTGGGAGGATGTGAACACTCTATTAGAGATAGTAGTTCCAGCTGATTTATGGATGGAGTGTAAGAGGATTATAGATTGGCCGATAAAGGAACCACAGAGAGATCCGATTACAGGTGCAACATCTCCCGAGGTAATGAACTACTACTATAAAGAGATTGAGTTTTTGAAAATGAGAATTTCGGCCAAAAACATTGACTGGCAGAGAATAGACAGGACAGCCCAAGAAGTGAAAGAATCAATACAAATGTCTTATGAAACATAGTTGTAGGCATTTAAGCATTCCAGTGATACAGAAACAATTGTGCCAAAAGACATGATTCATTTTGTGTTTAGATTTGTGGAAGGATTGATACCTGAAATTAGCCAGATGATTAAGAGTCATTTGATTTGCTGGCAAGCAAAGCTGATTGATGAGGTATTGCAGTATGCAAAGTACTGTAGTGACGAGATTGAGATGAAGCAGAGAAAGTTGAAAGAAAAGGCGATGGTAATGCAGATCAAAGCGGCACAAACAGGGATGCAGGGAAATTTTCTACAACAGCAGCAACAGCAACAACAGGGAAATGTGATATTTCAAAATCAGGCGAGAGCTAGAGGTCGCAGAGGAATGGGAAACGGAAACTGTAGTCCCGATTTGAGTACTGTAGTGGTTCAGAGAGGTCACAGGTCAGAAGTTTAACCAGAGTTGTAACACAGTACACCAATTCCCATTACATAGTGAGCATGGAATAAACAATGATTGGGTGAGCGAGAGTTCGGATGAAGAGGAATGTGTGCCCGCAGCTTCCTTGGAGGTAGACCAGAAAAAACATATGTGAAGGGAAATGTAATGGGTCCTAAAGTTTCATTCCTGGTTGACACAGGAGCTACACCCTCTACAGTAAGAACTGCAGAAGTTCCAAACCTGCCCCTTTCAGGAAAAACGGTACAGATTTTAGGAGTAGCAAATCAGTATTTGACCAACCCAGTTACAGAAATAGTTCAGGTTAAGATTGGTAACTTTAAATGATTACATAATTTCGTAGTCTGTGACTCAAGTCCAGTATCCCTACTGGGAAGGGATTTGCTGTGTATAACAAGATGCTCGATTATTTGCTCAAATTACGCAATTGAGATACAGACAAACAGCAATGATGAGGATGACCCAGCTCCAGAGACGGAGTGTGAAATAATAAATGAGGAGTACCCCCTGATTACTTTCTTTCCAGTTTTCACAGTGAAGAATCTTCCTTCTGACTTACAGGGAACAGTTAAAGAGAGAACGTGGGATTTGACAGGAAAAGACACGGGCCTGATAAAGGGAGTAGAGCCAGTCAAGGTACTGGTAAAGCCAAACACAATTTTTCCCCACATTCCCCAGTACCACATGACACAGGACATCATTGAGAAGGTTGTTCCCATAATTGCAGAATTTGTGAAGTAAGGGGTTTTGAAATAAGTGTTGAGAAGCCCATGTAATTCACCTATAATGGGACTACGAACGTCCTGTGGGAAAGTCCAGATTGTCCAGGATTTGAAAAAAATAAATGACATTGTGATTAAATGTTGTCCTGTAGTGCCAAATCCAGCTGTGATTCTGTTTCAAATTCCATGTGATGCTGAATGATTCACCATCATAGACTCGTCACAAGCATTCTTTTATATGCCTCTTCATGAGGATAGGCAATTTCTCTTCTGTTTCAAATTTTTAGATTGATTCTAGTGTTGGTGTAGAATTCCTCAAGGGTTTTTTGAATCACCTTCTATTTTCAACCAGGTCTTGAAAAAGAACCTGCAATAATTGGAAATGCCTTTCCAATCGGCATTGGTAAAGAACATTGATGATTTGTTTACTGCATCCACAACAAAGGAAGAGTGCAAATATGACATGATTGCCTTACTGAAGCATTTGGGAAGGAATGGTCATAAAGTGTCTCCACTTAAATTACAATACTGTCAGAAAGAAGTGAAATATTAGGTCACCAGATTGAGAAGGGGATAAGGAAAATATCCAGAGAAAGAGTCACAGCCATATTGCAGATGCGTCCCCCAGCCAGATAAAGAGATGGTAGGATGTTTTTGGGGATGGAAGGCTACTATCGCCAATGGATTCCCAACTTTTCAGTCATTTCGAAGCCATTGTAGTAGCTGACTCACAAAGAAGTCACTAATCCTCTAGTGTTAGATCAGGCCTTTTTGAAAGCTTTTTCTGAACTGAGAGAGAGTTTGTGCAAAGCCCGGGCTTTGAGAATGCCTGACTAAACAAAACCCTTCAGGTTGTTTTGTCATGAGTGTTAAGCATGTTCTTTGTCTGTCTTAACTCAAGTCCATGGAGGTGTAAATCGCACAGAAGCATGTTTTTCAGCTACTTTGGACCCAGTTGCAGCAGCTTTACCAGGCTGTTTGCGTTTAGTTACTGCGGTTGCACAGAGCCTCGAACAGTGTGAAAGCATTGTGATGGGACATCCCCTGTCTATTATGGTCCCTCACTCCATTGAAGTTTTACTTACACGAACAAAGACGCAATACTTAACATGTGCCAGGCTGACTCGTTATGAAACAAGCATCCTGGGAACCCCTAATATGTCACTAAAAAGATGTACAGTGCTTAACCCGGCGACTTTACTCACAAATGAGAAAGTTTAAACTGAAAAATTGGAAGATATTGAGCATGATTGTCTTGAAGTAACTGATCTGTGCACAAAACCGAGACCTGATATTACAGATACCCGACTGTAAGAAAATGACCAAATTATCATTGTTGATGGTTCTTGTCTAAGAAACAATACGGGAATATGAAGAGAAGGATATGCTGTGTGCACAATTTCTGGTATACGTGAAGCGTCCTGGCTTCGAGGAATACATTCTGCACAAGTAGCAGAACTGGTAGCCCTTACTAGATCATGCCATGTTTCTGCACAGCTTAAAGTTACCATCTACTGATAGCCAGTATGGATTTGGGATAGCGCACAATTTTGGCCAGTTGTGGTCTCAGAGAGGTTTCCTGACCTCTTCTGGTTCACCAATAAGAAATGGTGAGAGAATTCCAGGGTTGTTGCAAGCTATCCAAATGCCTGAAAAGACTGCAGTGGTGAAATGCATTGCACATCTCAAATTGCAACTTTTTTTTGCCAATGGGAAATTGATATGTGGATCAAGTCGCAAGTTTTGCACGTTGAACTGTATATCGTTCAAGGATAAATGGGAATTGTTACCTGCAGAAGTTGCCACATGTCGAAGTTATGCATTGCATGTTATAAATACCTTGGAAGAGCTGAGAACATTGCAAAATAATGTTGACAGGGAGGAAAAATGATCATGGGTCAAAATGAAATGTGCAAAACAACAGGATGAACTGCGGATTTCAGAAGAGTGTCAATTAGCATTGCCAAACAGTTGGCTCAAATGGCTAGATATTATCATGGTCAAGCGCATGTTGGGAGGGATGCCATGATTCGATTGCTCAAATGTAATTGGTTCAATCCAAAATGTAGACAAGTTACTGAAGCAGTTTGCCATCATTGCATCAGTTGTCAACAAATGAACGTGGGAAAAGGGACAGTGGTCAATTTGAGCCACACTGGAAGAGCAGGAGGTCCATTCAGCAGAATGCAGATTGATTTTATTGAGATGCCTGTGTGTGGAGGATTGAGATATTAGTTGGTGATTGTCTGCATCTTTAGTCATTGGATTGAAGCTTACCCTACGCAATGACAGACTCACAGTAGTGAAATTACTGCTTAGGGAACTCATACCCTGTTTTGAGTTTCTGATCTCTTTAGAATCAGATAGAGGAAGTCACTTCAACTATGAAGTGGTTGAATTACTATGTGCAGCCTTAAACATTGAGCAGAAGTTGCATTGTAGTTACTGCCCTGAAGCATCAGGACTGGTGGAACAGATGAATGGTAACTTGAAATCAAGAATGGCGAAAATGTGTGCGTCCACGAATCTGAAATGGCCAGATGCACTTCTGTTAGTTCTGATGACAATGAGAAACACACCCTACAGGAAGACAGGATCGTCCCTGCATGAGATTCTCATGGGCAGAGCAATGAGGTTGCCAGCGGTTCCTGCAAATGCTCTTGTGAACATAACTGATGATATGGTGTTGGACTACTGCAGGGGTTTGGCTGATGTGGTTCTCTCTTTCTCTCATCAGGTGGAAGCCACCACACTGCAACCATTTCAAAATCAAGGACACAACCTGAGAGCAGGTAACTGGGTTGTGATCAGAAAACATGTGAGAAAGACATGTTTGGAGCCTCGGTGCAAAGGCCCTTCCATGTAGTTTTGAGTTCCGAACTGGATCCACGCAAGCCATACGAGAAAAATGGCATGCCCTCTGGACAATAAAGAGGAGTTGTTGAGAGTACCAACAACGACCAGACCAACCTCAGAGCCAGAAAGAGGAGAAAGAGGAATTGAGACCGGATCTGAACAAATTCTGGCACTCCTCTGAGAGACAAAGGATAAGACCTATAGGAGAGTGGCAGTGAACAAATCTCAATTGAGGCCGCAGGAGAGTTTAGTCACAGAAGGTCTCGCCCAGAAGTAGAAGATTTTGAGAGACAAACAGAGCAAACGAATGACCCCATGGGGGAAGGAGTTGAGGTGGATCAAAGCCAATGTGGTCTGACTCCTCCTCAAACAGTTGCAGGTTTGTCAAGAGAAAGTCCTGCAGAGCAAGAAGAAGTTACAAGTTCAGCACTGAAAGGAGCATTGGCAAAAGGTCCACTGAAAGGAGATAAGTGGCCGGAATCACAAGTGAAGAGAAAGGAGGCAGTAACAGTGACAACTATTGATGGGGAAGTAGATATGACAATGAGAGAAGATCTGAGCGAAGAAGAGTTGAATGGAGATCGAATGTTGAAAATAAAAAGAATAGCAAGTCGAAGGCACGCTTGTCTTGAATGGGCGTGTGCAACAACAAGTGAATGGCAAAGAAAATATTTGTCCTTTTGCTTCGATGAAGACATTCCAGATCAATATTTTGACACTTGAAGGATACTTGAAGGAAATCAATGAACTAAACTGCTGAAACTACAAGCTGAGAAAAGTACAAAAAAAAAGAGACTGTTGAAAGTAACCGGAAAAGGCATTTGATAACCTGATTTGACAGAGTAATCTGATTTGACAAGCTGCTATGCCTATTTTGACAACTTTACCGATTTTGACAAAAGGATCCTAGAAGTGAGATTGAAAGCTGTAAATAACTGCTGAAAGAAGATTGAAGATTTTGTTTTTGATTTTGCTGCATAGTTATTATTTTTTCTCTTCTACTTTCTGATTCTTTACAGATCATGAATAACATTAGCCAACAGGGTAGGAAGAATAGTTGTTGTAAATACTTGAGTACTGGTTTGGCAATTGTGTGCTTGATATTGTGCTTGGTATTGACTGTGGGAGTGACTGTTCTTGACAAGAGTAAAGCCACCCATACTTCAGCTTTTGAAACAACTACTGCACTCACATAAATAGAGAAGTTCAGGTTAGATGAGAAGTATCTGCACGTAGACAATACACAAGGAGAACTTTCTTCCAATGTTTTCTACCACTTATTGAGTATTTTGAGACAATGGATGTGAGAAATTATGTTTTCCACACGGATTCCATCATCAATCAAAGTAGGAGTTACCTATCATAGTTTGCCTCTCACTGATGGATTACGTTGTAGTCTGTCACTAACAAGATTAACCAGGAGTACATTCAGTATTTCTATTCTAATTTTGACATCATGTTTTCGCTTCTCCCTATAATTAAGCACCTGAGTAGAGTATTGTAACCGGGTTGCGAGGGCTCTGGTTACAAATATCGACCCTGGGCCAATCAACCAATACCCCGGGGCCACCGATGCGAGAAAAGAAATGGAAAAGTCCCTCACAATCCCGGATATCCGGGTTACAGAGAAAATAAAGGAAGGACTACTGGTGCGCTCGGCGTCGGAAGAAAACAGAGAGGACAGAGGCAGACAAGAGAGTCAGGAAGAGTGACTGGATCCAGAGGACAAAGGAGGAACCCCAGGAATCGGCGGCCCGACCTGTAACCAAGGCACAGGTACGCCGGCAGTGGAGCAACGTTTGGAAGCAGTTTCCCGCCACGTCCCTAGAGGGACGTGGTTATCGCAGGTACATGCCTGCTTCTGGAGCCCCCATAACATATTTTTCAGGTGGGAGGGGAAGGCGGGTGGTGTGGGGGACAAGCGCTGGGAAGGGAAAACGAAATTAACTCAGCACCAATGACTTAACAAATAATTATTTTTTCTTCTTCTTTTGAGCTGTCTAGAGTTATTCTCACAAAGTACAAAACGTTTGGTTCTGTTTACCTTTAATTTTTTTGGTTCCTTGTTCTAACAAGGTGAGGGCTGTAAGATTAACAGCCTCACTTATAGAGCCAAGAAAGAAACCTTTAAGAATACAAGGAGACACCTCAACACCCTGGTGAGATTTTGGGCACCTATTAAGATTAGCTGCACTTTCCCTTCTAAGCCCCTGAGCAAACCACTTACCTTTCTTTCTTTCTTTTTTTATCGTTTTTCCAGTCAGCGTTCCGTCCGGTTCTGTCCGGACGTCGGTGGGCATCCAGTCGAAGAAGAAGACCCCCTAAAAAAAAGAGACAAAGAAAGGAATTAGTGACAGAGGTAAGATAAGAAAGGAAAAGGCACAGAAGAACAGAAGAACCCAAAGAAAGAAAGCCAAAGCAAAGAGAACACTGACTGTGTAGGACTCTTGAGAAACTAGAGACTTAAATAAATGTAAAAATAAACAACACTGTTACCAAAGAAATATTGGGTCTCCAACAGAGTTATTTATACCTCTCCTTCAGTAACGCTATACCCTAGCCTCTACAGTGGTGTCAGAAGTGGGATAGCACCAGTGGAAGAAGGAAGAGACCATATTCTGTCCTCTGAAATGGAAGTTAAACCCACGATTGAGGACAGGATCCAGCAGCTCGTGGAGGGGCACCTACAGGTCATATGGGAGGAACACCAAAGGGACGCTAGGACAGATATAGAAACCCTTCAAAGCGCATTAATGAGCCAGGACACCATTATAGCGAATAACCAGCTTGTTCATGAGACCGCCTTACAAAAACTAACAGACACCATAGCTGCAACACGGGTCCATCCCAACGTGCCTAGCTCTGTCCTCCAGAAGTATCAAGAAGGTGAAGATCCTGATGCGTTCTTCACCAACTTTGAGAGGGTAGCAACATCCGCCACGTGGCCAGAAGATAGGTGGGGACAGTACGTGGCCGCCTTACTGACCGGCAATCTACAAGCTGCATATCAAGCGGTTAACCCTGGGGGAACTACCCCTTTTGCAGCTATAAAGAAAAGTGTATTGGAGCGGGTTGGCTTTGATACCGAATATTACAGACTTAAATTTAGGAAAAGAAAGTGGTGTCCATCAGAAAATCCCCGTGCCCTCTATTTCTGAGTAAAGGATTTGGGGCTGAAATGGTTGGAACCTATTGGGACCGACAGAGAAGATGTTATTCGGGCAATCCTTTTCAAACAATACCTGGAGGCCTTACCGTCATCCACCGGTAACTGGATCAAACAGCACACCAATGTGGATACTACCGCGCAATAGATCTCACGTGTGCATATCATCGATCCACTGACTTTAAAGCTGTACTGTCAAAAGGAAACAACTCCACTTGTCGACCTAAATGACCCTCATACCGTCCTACACCTCGCAAAAACCCCAGGGAAACTTTTATTCTCTGATTCAACGAGAAAAGCCCTAACCAACAACCCCAGTGCTACAGTTGTGGGGAGTGAGGCTATATTGCCCGCACATGTCCCCACAAGGAAGAGAAACCGGAACCCATGGAAATCAACGTTACCCGTGGAAGAGTATTTGATACTGGAAAAGAGAATTTGAAGTATATGAAAGTGATGATCGTCAACGGACACAACACTACCATACTGGTTGACTCAGGCTGCAGTCAATCCGTCATTAGAGCAAACCTGGTAGACTTCAAAATTCAAATACCTAGAAACACTGTTTCTATATGTTGTAATCACGGTGACATGAGGGAATATCCCTTGGTCTCTGTCTCTGTTGAATGGGAGCACCGACAAGACGTAATAGAGACGGGAGTCATTGACCATTTAGTGAAGGAAGTCATCGTGGGCACCGGTTACACATATTTTTCCGATCTACTGGGTAGTACACAAACCAAAAGCCAGATGGGTCTATGGTGGGAGGAAGCACCCTTCGCAAGAATACACATAAGTCCGGGGGAATACCGGTACAATCCCACCAAGAAGAAAAAAAGAAAAAGGAAAAAAATTACACCAATCGAAAGAAGAAACCAGTAGAATGGGGGATACAAAAAAAATAGCAGTCACCTCTCTTCCACCTTTCCACAGTAGCCAAAGAGAGGATCCTACCCTCCAACACGCCTGGAGATCAGCTACGTGCGAGATAACTGGAGAGGTGGGTCCCTATTTTCTTGTTCAAAAGGGCCTCCTGTAAAGGATCATGAAATATAATAACCAGGAAAAGAAACAGCTAGTGATTCCGGGACCCTCCCGCACTCAAGCCCTACAGCTAACTCATACTCACATGGGGGGATGACATTTTGGGAGGGTAAAGATGGAAGAATACCTTTTCCGCCGGTTTAACTGGCCTGGGGTCTTTTCACACATCAGACGGTTCTGCCAACAGTGTCCAAGATGCCAGTTGATAAACCCTGGCTCCCAAAAGAGAACACCCCTGTATCTGCTGCCTATTATCAACATCCCATTCTCAAGAATAGGTATGGACTGGGTAGGCCCACTCATTCCCCCCTCAAAAGGGTACACTTATATCCTTGTTCTAGTTGACTACACCTCTAGGTCCCCTGAGGCTATACCTCTATCTAGTATGACCCCCAAAAGCATGGTTCATGCCATGGTCGGGTTCTTCTATGAGTAGGGTTTCCCAAGGAAATTCTAACAGATCAGGGAACCCGTTCATGTCACATCTATTGACTCAGATATGTCAGATAATAGGCGTAAAACACTTAAGGACCTCCGTATACCACCCCCAAACAGACGGCCTCGTGGAGAGGTACAACCGTACTTTAAAGTCCCTTTTGAAAAAGACCATCTCCGAATCGGGGAAGGATTGGGACAAAAAGTTACCCCTGGTCCTTTCTGCGATAAGGACTCACGTACAATCCTCTACCAGTCATAGCACCTTTGAACTGGTCTTCGGTTGCCAACCCCAAACCCTCTTAGACATGGCCACAGAACTGTGGGAGGAAGAAGAGGGCGGGGAAAAAGCCCTACCAGAGTACACCCAACAACTAAAGCCCCAAATCCAGACAGTATAGGAGGATGTGCGAGTACATCTCGAGAGAGCCCAAGGCAAACAAAAACAATACTATAACAAGAACA
Organism: Pleurodeles waltl; assembly: GCF_031143425.1. Lineage (NCBI taxonomy): Eukaryota > Metazoa > Chordata > Amphibia > Caudata > Salamandridae > Pleurodeles > Pleurodeles waltl. Next base: position 680,161,072 of record NC_090446.1, read on the forward strand.
CCCATCTCAGACAACTACACTCTGGGGATAAGGTCCTCATATTACTACCTAGTTTGGACAACAAACTATTAGCGAAATGACAAGGCCCATATAGAGTACTGGGTGCTGTAACTCCTGTAACATATACAATTGAATTGTCAGAAAACCCCCAAAAGCACAAATATACCATATAAACCTATTAAAGAAGTGGTAAGAACCTGAAGACACCACACCTTCTCTGACAACAGGGTTTCTTGTAAACACAGTAAAAGAGTCATAAATCGGGTTCTATCCAACAGGTCAGGAGACAGTCTCCGAGAATCCCCACATAAATACCTCCCTCCTAACCGACCAACAAGAACAGGTAAATTTTCTCCTTGCCAAGCATAAATCACTATTTTCCTCAACACCCGGGAAGACCATACTGATACAACACCACATTAAAACCCAAACTGGAAAGATTGTTCATCTCCGACTTTATCAAATCCCAGAAGCCTGAAAACAACTAGTTGAACAAGAAGTGGGGAAAATGCTACAGATGGGCATTGTAGAACCCTCTGTAAGTCCACGGTGCTCCCCAGTCGTTCTTGTGCCTAAACCGGATGGGTCCATCCGGTTTTGTATTGACTTTAGGCAATTGAACACTATATCGCAATTCGACACCTGCCCCATTCCACGTGTTGACAAAGTCCTAGAATGACTAGGAAAAGCCCAGCACATGTCCACATTGGACCTCACTAAAGGTTACTGGCAGATCCCTTTGTCACCAGGAGACAAGGAGAAAACGTCTTTCTCTACTCCATGAGGCCTCTATCAGTTTACTGTACTCCCTTTTGGGTTGCACGGGGCCCGACAACCTTCCAAAGACTCATGGATACCTTGTTACGGCATCACACTGTCTACACTGCCACCTACCTCATTGAACATAGTGATCTATGGTGAATCATGGGCAGAACACGTGGCTCACCTAGACAAAATATTTAACCTGCTACAAAACGCAGGACTCACCGCCAACCCTTCTAAATGTAAACTAGCATGCAACGAGATTGCATGCCTCAGCTATTATATCGGAAAATGTCAGATTAAACCTCAAATGAGTAAAATAGAAGCCATCCTCCGAATACCCACCCCATCCATGAAAAAAACATTTCGCTCCATTCTAGGGCGGGTGGGCTACTATAGAAGGTTTATTCCACACTATTCCACACTGGCTGCCCCTTTAGCTGATCTCTTAAAAAAGGGTCAACCCACGAAGATAGCAAGCCCAACAACACAGTTATTCCATCCTACAGAGAAGTCTTACCACCGAACCAGTATTACGTTGCCCAGACTTCCACTAACAATTCTATCTACAAACTGATGCTTCTGACGTGGGAAAAGGGGCCGTATTATTTCAAAAAGATGAGACTGATAACAACCACCCCATCATTTTCATAAGTCGTAAACTCCTGCCCTGTGAACAACGCTACCCACTAATTGAAAGAGAGTGTCTAGCAATCAAATGGGCCATCGAGAATCTCCAGTATTACCTGCTGGGACACCCCTTCATAATACATACCTATCAGGCTACCCTCGCTTGGTTGTCCTGCCATAAGAATACTAATCTGCGTATACTACGTTGGTTTATGGAACTACAACCGTTTACCTTTCAGGTGCAACACCTCCGGGGAAATCAACTATGTACTGCTGAATATTTGTCAAGGTACCCCATTGACCAGGAACTAGAACAGTCCCTTTCTAGGGGAGGGATGTGTAACCGGGTCGTGAGGGCCCTGGTTACAGATATCGACCCTAGGCCGATCAACCAATACCCCGGGGGCACCGACGGGAGAAAAGAAATGGAAAACTCCCTCACAAACCCGGATTTCCTGGTTACAGAGAAAATAAAGGAAGGACTACTGGCACGCTCGGCGTCGGAAGAAAATACGGAGGACGGAGGTGGACAGGAGAGTCAGGAAGAGCAACTGGACCCAGAGGACGAAGGAGGAACCCCAGGAATCAGCGGCCTGACCTGTAACCAAGGCACAGGTACGCCAGCAGTGGAGCAACGTTCGGAAGAAGTTTCCCTCCACATCCCTGGTCGGCATCGCAGGTATGTGCTGGCTTCTGGAGCCCCCATAACATATTTTTAAGGCCAGAGGGGAAGGCGGGTGGTGTGGGGAACAAGCACTGGGAAGGGATAACAAAATTAACTCAGCGCCAACAACTTAACAAATCATTTTTCTTTCTTCTTCTTTTGAGCCGCCTAGAATCATTCTCACAAAGTACAAAACGATTGGTTCTGTTTACCTTTCATTTTTTTGGTTCCTTGTTCTAACTTCTCACTAACCCACACAAAGCGAGGGCTGTGAGATTAACAGCCTCACTTATAGACCCAAGAAAGAAACCTTTAAGAATACAAGGGGACACCCAACACCCTGGTGAGATTTTGGGCACCTATTAAGTTGTTTTTCTTTTCCCGTCCCATCACCCACCACGCTGCACTTTCCCTTCTAACCCTTACCAAAAGCCCCTGAGCAAACCACTTACCTTTCTTTATCATTTTTTTAAAATCATTTTTCTGGTCGGCGTTCCCTCCGGTTTTGTCTGGATGTTGGCGAGCATCCAGCCGAAGAAGAAGACCCCCTAAAAACAAGAGACAAAGAAAGGAATTAGAGACAGAGCGAAGATAAGAAAGGAAAAGACAAAGAAGAACAGAAGAACTGAAAGAAAGAAAGCCAAAGCAAAGAGAACACTGACTGTGTAGTACTCTTGTGAAATTAAAGAAATGTAAAAATAAACAACACTGTTACCAAAGAAACATTGGGTCTCCAACACAGTTATTTATACCTCTCCTTCAGTAACGCTATACCCTAGCCTCTACAAGTAGCTAAGCAGAACACTATAGAGCTAATGAGATTATTCTTTGAGCCTACATTAACCTTTGGCACGGCATATGCGCAGAGAAACAATGTGACATGCTTGCATTTACCATTAGAAAAGAGCTTCTTAGATCAGACAGACAACAGGAGAAAGGCAGTAAAGGAGAAGTTAGAAAAGGGCTTAGAGAAAATGATTACGCATTTAGTGAAATAAAAACACGAGGCAGGTTAGCTTTAAATGCGTAACACGTAGGAAAGCTTTGTGTATATAGGCCTAAATCTAGTATGTTGTGTGTGGAAATGAGTGAATGTAGACATGTGTTTTTGATTCAGAGACATTTATGTTGAATGGACAGGATCCAAGGATTCCTGGAATTTTGTTACATCTGTGGGCCACATGCTTATTACCGTCTTCCAGAAGGATGGTATGACACATGTTACTTTGGGATAGTTTTCCCAAAGATATTTCAACTTAATGACTTGAAAAGATTGCCGAAAATGACTCATTTACATCACGTTGAACAAAAGGGATGAGTCTCCTTCTAGTATAGTGTGAAATATATTTGGAGCAATGATTCCTTCAGTAGGGGTTGTTCTGAATTCTATAAAGATTCAAGAGTTGTCTACTATTGTGGATAACACGTTGACAAATTTTTCAGGAGCCATGATCCTTATTGATACAGAAATGGCTGCGTTAAGATCTATGACTCGTCAGAACCGCCTTGCGTTAGACATTCTTTTAGCAAAAGATGGCAGAGTTTGCAAAATGCTGAATTCAAAGCACTGTTGTTCATATATTCCTGATAATAGCAAAGAAATTAGAAGCTTACTTAATAACCTGACTAATGAAAGTGATGATTTGAAAGAGCTGAAAGAACCACGTGTTATGGAGAAAGTTGGCAAAGGATTTGCTTCAGTGGGAAATTGTCTCAGCAACATTGGGAAAGGGATACTATTGACAATAATACAAGGGATATTGATTATTGTGATTTGCATAATTGAAGCATGGGGAATATTTTAATTGTATTGTGTGATTACATCAAAGTAAATGAAAAATGATCAGAGGAGGGAAGAGATGAAGATGGAAAAATTGTTTAAGGAAAATTCAAGGATGGAACGAAGATTAAAAGTGCTAGAGATGACAAATTTTAGTTGAAGCAGAGAATTTGTGATGGAAGATGTAAATGTGATGACATATTTAATCATCAGAGGAGGGATTGTTAAAGCTGAAATGTTACTAATGAATATTCACATATTCTAAATGTTAAATCTGCATAGAAAATTAGTTAACATAGAAAAATAATACACACATTTGAAAATATGCCTACCTGAATGACCACCAATAATCACGAAGTGCACTTATTAACAGCTTGTTAATGTAAAATGTTGAGCTTATATTTGGATTAATGTAGTAGTATGTCATATTAATGGTTATGGATTATTTATTTGCTTTATTAATCATAGGCCTTTATTTAGCAATATCTTGGGCCTAGTTGCACGGCCTCATGCCAAGTTGCATTGCTTAGACGACTTATAAAACGGCTTCTTAGAGAATTAAATTGTGTTTTTCCATTGCATTGACTAAATGTTAGTAGCTAGAATTATTTCCCATGAGAACTGCTTGCTAGAATATGTTGTACCAGCTAAGGATACTTTGTATCAGTTAGTGTGTAAAGGCGACGTTCCCAGGAGCAGACAATGGATGCAGTGACTGGAGTCTAAGCTGTTACAAGTTTGGTACCTGACGAGCCCATTGACGGGAACAGGAGAAGAGGAGCCAATCAGCGACATGTGAACAATGGTTAAGTAAATTCTAAGATTTGAGGTTCTACTTTCATTGGACTAAACATTAACGTATGATTCTTTGACCAATAGCAACGTGGGAAATAGTTTTAGGGAATCTAACTTAACCAGACTGCACCAAGAGGAGAGAGCCCCATTGTTTCCTATCTGTCATGGGAGGATAGTTACTATTCTTTCTGAACTGCATGAAGAGACATTTCCTATCTTGAACTTTAATGCTGAATTCCGATGCTTTGCTGATTGAACAGATGTCCAGTTGTCGAAGACAGTTACAGCTTGCTGAACCATACTGAGGTAAGGTATATGACAATGTTACTGATTGCTTTTGTCCTTAGGTACCAACTGCTAATTTTGATAGAGCCGTAGTTAGATGTTTTTCCAAATTTGTGTTGAACTAAATTGTTTTGCATGAAGCCCAAACATGTCATTCTAATCAGAAGGTCAGTTAGGATACTCACTGATTGATGTCTGCTAAATATTAACAACAGTTGATGTCTTTTGTTTGCTGAATCTAAATGTATGCCATTTCTTTTGCACAGTTATTTTTGCTATTAATTTGTACTGTAACCCAGAATGTTTAGTGATCCATAGAAGATGCAGTTGGGAGAGCATAACTTATATTAGTATGAAATGTTTATGAACTAACGTGTAATAATGCTGCATAGAAAACATATTAATGTATTTTGCTAAAACGTGCACTTGAAATGTGCCCACTTGGAGTGGCCGCCAGCATATACAATGACTAATGAAACTGACTAATAATGTTGAAATGTTATATTACGATATGATTTTGCACTAATAATAACAGGTTAGATGTAAAAGGTTCTGGTAATAAATCATTAGGCCTTAGTTAGCATGAGTCGAGGCCTAGCTGCCTGGCTTTCATATTAAATGTATTTTTCTAACGTACAGTGTGCTGACTTGCTGAAGGACATAAACTCTTGTTTTTCTCCAAACTAGAAGATGAATGTAATTGTAGTAGATCGGTTCCCATGAAATTCGACTTGCTTAGTGAAACATTCTTGCTGAACGCAACAGTGTAGACTGTTCGCAGGTACAAGGTCACCTGAACCGGTACAGACAATGGAGCCACTGACTAAAGATGCAAAGAAGTCCACGAGAGTAAGAAATCATACAGGACATTGTACCCACTGAAGACGTTAATCATAAGGACCAATAAACTACATGAGAACAGTTATGGGGTGAAAAATTCAATGAAGTAATTGAAAAACTATTGGATAGAGATAGTGGGGTACTGACCCCAGCCAATTAGCTTTTAGGGGATTATACAACAGAAAAGGGATAAAAACCCTTGACACAAGGAACTAAATGAGAACAGGAGGGAATAGGAGACTAGGAGAGAGTTAGGGAGATGCTGATGCGATTTGCTATGACCCAGACACTTTGTCACTCTGCATAGAGACTTTGCTGTTTGGTCCTTAAAACCATTCTTACCCTATATTGCCCGTTTACACTTTACCTTTACCACCTTATGAGGTGTCTTCAATCAGGGTCAAAAGATTCATTGGCCTAAAACGAGTGCCCACTTTTTCCCTTTTGCTGAATTCCTGATGGCGAATCAACTGATGTCCTGAGCACGAAGACCGAACCTGAGTGCTGACCCAATACGGAGGGTAACTATATGACAATGAAATTGTAATTGTCTGTTTGCTTTTCCTTTCTAGGTACCACCTGCTTCTTTTGACTGAGACCATAGTTAGATGTTTTCTAAATTGGTGTTACTAAATTGTTTTGCATGAAGCCCAACATGCCAATGCTGATTCGAGGTTAGATGAGGGGTTCACTAAACTGACGCAAATAGACAAATGACTGAATCTATGCTTTGTTGAATAACGTGATGATGATTATATTTTGCTAAAGGATAACCTATGCTGACGCCGTGTTATATTCTAATGTTCGTGATTCTTGCTTTGATGAAACCTTATCAGAGTTGCCATATTGTGACTATGCTAATGTTTTTCTTGGTTTTGAGACTAATAAACTTGCTAGTAGAATTGTAATCAATAGGGAATAAACTTCATAGAATAGTACTAAACTGATTATTCATGACTGCAAGGTCATGGTGGTTTCTGAATTTTATTAAATGTCTTTGACTAATTTGAATTGTCATATTACTGTGAACTTTGATGACATTATTGACATATTGATTGACATGCTGATTAGTTGTCTCGTCCTAAGGTGTCTTCAATCAGGGTCAAAAGATTCATTGGCCTAAAACGAGTCCCAACGTGAGTAAGCACAGTCAACCTGTATTGTTTCTGAATGCTTAGAATTTGATTTTGAGACTAAGTTACGTGATATTAGCATTGTATATATAGGCAAAAAAACATTCTAACTTTTATATAGAGGTGTGGTTATTCATGGCCAAGGGGTCGTGGTGCATGAAAATTACTGACTCCTAAGATTATTGATGTTATTGATTGATATTGTCATGGATTTGTACCGGAACTGAGTTTATGGTGGGAACGACTCTAAGTGCAGTCAAAAGGCACACCGAACCTCTAACGCGTTACCTTATAAATTAATGACAAATAACCAAACAAGGTCAGACCATCTAACAGGAGATTAGGGATCTTCATAACAAAGGAGTCTCCCAAGATGTCCACCAGAGAAAAAAGAGCCCAGATGTAACACAAATATCAGCCAACTGTAGCATAAGTACAGCCCAATGACAGAATCGTGCAAAACACTTAGGGCCTCATTTACAAGAAACTGGTGCATTGGCATTGATGCACCAATTTTCTTACGCCAGCCCTAGACCCCTTAACAACGCCATGGTAGCACTGATTTTATGATACAGCACTTCATGGCATACGATTCCACAGATGCGGCAGAAATGCGTGTGCATCTGTTGGTGCAAAAGCAGCACTGTGCTGGAGTAGTGTTAGTAATCTGACGCTACTCCATCAATGCGAGGAGGGTGCCATGTTAAAAAGCCCAGTGTCACTTTAGCGCCTGCTCTGAGAAGGCCTTAAAAAAGTGATGCTGTGAAGGTGCAGAATGGTGCAGTGAAATGTAGTAAATTTCACAGCTTCAGTTCTGCGTGGCTTTTAAAGTGGGCATGCGCATCTTGCATACATTTTCATACATTATACCTGGCGCAGCTATAAGTGGCATAGGGCTTTACAAACTGGCCCAATGGTCCCATTGCACCAGTTTGTAAATGTGGTGCAGTGTAGGGGACTGCGTGTGCTGCCGCCGCGTCACACAAAAGTGATGCTATGGCGGTGCAAGGGGCTGACCCGAAGGTATTGGAGTGCTTTACATGGGCATCAGTTCCATTACACAAGAACACATTCCTTTTGGGCTTTAGGCATGGGGAGATTTAGTTATTTGCCCAGAATCACAGGATGTTGCTGAAACTCAAACCTGGTTCCCCATTTGCAAAGTCTGCACCTCTGGCAGTAACAACATATCCTCTCCCTTAAGTGAAACAAATAATCGAGTGATCAACTGGATAAAAAAAATTAAGATAGCAAATAATTTGAAAGTGCTTCGCCGCTATTTCAGAACTCAGAAAATATGTTCTTATTTCAGTTTTTTAAAGCACCAGCCATAATTTCTATTGGAATAAGACCCTCTAATTTTTATAATTTCTGAAGGGAATGGTATAGGTATTGCAGTTTAGATTACATCAAAATGACATCAGTCGCACCACACTTGTAAAAAATATACAATGCTAGCAGTCTAGTTGTTTATTAGAATACGAAGGGGAGGCAGATGTCAGGGGCACAGACTCAGATTACTGAGGGCAGAGCGGAGGGTGAAGAAGCACCAAGTTGACCACGCTGGGCTGGTGGGAGGGGCAAAAGCAGCACTAGGGATCATGGAGGGCAAGGGAGAGGGGGTAAGGGGCAACAAACCAACCATGCATGACAGGCAATCACGGCTGTGGCAATATAACAGACCAGTGAGGGCAGAAGGAAGAGGCAGTGGCAGTACAACCATACATGCCAACAGACCCGATTCAGACAGGAGACCCCAGATGATTTTAAGCCCAAAAGAGCTTCATTTTATGTGTCTCCTGCCTAAAATCTCCTCTTTTTCAATGTAGGTAAGTGAGGAAAATCAATTCCCCAGGCTTTTTTTTTCCAAAGTCTCCATCTTGCTAATTTCAAAATGTTGGCAAGTATGGTTTATTGGATCATTGAGGGCAGGAGAAATGGGGTAGGGACATGGAATTGGATAAAAGCAAGCAGAAGGGAGATGGGCAGGGGAAACATACTGACCTTATAGGGAAGGCATCAGGGGGTTGCAGCAGCACAATACTCCACACAAAGCAAGCGGGACGGCAGTGAAGCACATTGGACCATACAAAGCATTAGGGAGGGGACAGTGCCATTCACATGGACAACAGAGAGCAGAGGGGGAAGAAGCAAAGGCAGCAAGCCGCATAACACACATTGAAGGGAAGGAGGAAGGGGGCAGGGGCACGACAATGGACAAGACAAGGCATGAGGGAGGGTAAAGGGGCCTGCACAAGAAAAAAGGAGGTTGGGGCAAGGGAGCAGGGGTGGAGCAGCAAGCTGACCATGGCAGGCAGACGGGATGGGCAATGGAAGCACAACACTCCTTAGAGGTCAACAATGAGACTATAATGGCATACACAGGAGGGTGTCAGAGGCAGCAAGTTGACCACACAGGGCAGGTATGTGTGGCATCACAGAAGGCCATGCATGGCAAGCAGGATGGTTAGTGGCAGCACAACAGGAATGGTGGGTAAGAGGGAGGGGGTAGAGGCATGCACAAAGGACAATGGAGTACAGAAGGGATGGGTAGGGGCTTGACACCGGCAAGAGAGGACAGGGAAGGAGCTTCACAACAGACCACGTGGGGTAGGCAGGAGGAGCAATTTCAGCACAACCAAGCATGGAGGGAAGAAGGAAGTGGCAGCAAAATAGACCATGGAGGACCGGAGCAAGGGGATAGGGGCATGGAACTATGATAGGCAGGGTGGAGGAGGCAGGAACAGACAGCAGTCATCTTACCATGCTAGGTAGGTGGGAGGGGCAGTGGCAGCTCAACAGAAAAATCTGAGTAGATAGGAGGGGGAGTGGCAGGTCAATGAAACATGGTAAGCTAAAAGGAGGGAGAAGGGGAAAGCGCACAGATATCAGAGTGCAGGGGGAGCAGGGTAGAGGCAGCAAACTAAGCATAGAGGCTAAGCTGGGGGGCAACAATGGGGCATAGAATTGGGCAATGGAGGGCAAGAGGAGTGGGCAGGAACATCAAACTAAATGGAGGGCAGTGGCAGCACATCAGACCATTCAGGGGAGGAGGGAGGGACTGGTGCATGGACTTGGACAACAGAGGGTAGGAAGGAGGTGGATGGGGCGGCAAGCTAACTGTTCAGGGCATACAGAAAGGCTAGAGGCAGAACAACGCCCCCACAGGGCTGTAATGAGGGAGCAGGGGCATGGACTTGGACAATGGATGACAAGGAGGAAGGGGGGCAGGATCTGCAAGCTTGGGTGGAGGCTGCACAATATCAGGCAAGGCCCTGCGTCCAACTCCACGCCACCAATGTCTATTGCAATGGGCATTTTACTCAACGTAAAAAAACATAGAAATTCACTGAAAAAACCCAAAGGTTATAGGAATATTATAGTTAGGAAAAAGAATTAAAAAACATAGAAATTCAGTTACAAAATCAAAGGTTACAGGGACGTTATAGCTAGGCTCACATTTCAAAAGTACAAAACCATAGAACTTCAGCAGTAATAGTTAGAGTTATTGCAAGTAACTATAACTTGGGACCTAAGGTAACTGTAACTTGCACCCTCACCATGCACTGCTAATCACCCCAGATATTACAGCACTCATGACGTCTTATATAACTTCATTGATAATATCACTGTATATTGTCTTCAATAACATTGTTGATGAGAAATCTGTGCATGGTGGGGGTGCGCATTATAGTTATCTTGGGGCACAAGTTATAGTACGAAGTGGGGGTGGCAGTCCCCAAGGCCATCAGTGGCTCCACGAGGGGGGCTGTGTGGCACCCCCTCCAATGTAATAGCCCCAGGGAGGTGGTGGTCCCCAGGTACTGAGGATCTGCAACAGACTCCCTATTTGTTTTAAAGTTAGACCTCTAGAGGTGGTGGTCCCCAGGGCTGTGGGGTGGGTGGTTGGCCTCCTCGTACATTCTTTTATTTTGTGCCCCAGGTTGGTGGCAATCCCCAGGGATGTAGGGGGGGGGGCTGGGCAGGCACCCCGAATTATTTACAATTATTGTCCCAGAAGGTGGTGGTCACCGGGCTTGGGGCGCCGGGCAGCCCCCCATATTCTATACAGTAATTTCCCCGGGAAGGTGGTCCCTGGGGCTGGTGGGCAGCCAGCCCCCCGCATTTCTTACGTTAAAAGTCCTAGGAAGTAGAGGCCCCAAGGGCCAAGGGAGGCCATGTGGCACCCCCACATTATTTTGATTAAGTGTCTCAGGGAGGTGGCAGTCCCCGCGGCTTCAGGGGATTGCAGGTGGCCTCCGGCCAGCCCCTACAGCCAACCCTTGTGACCACCCAATCCCTATAACCACCCAACCCCCCTCCCCAGGTGTATGAGGATGGCCCTCTAAGTAGTGTGCAAAACTAGACTCACTGTTCAGGGGATCAAGGCAACCACATGTTGGTTTCCAGAGGTAAAAATGAGGCCACCTAATGCTCCAATTTTTAAGGTAGCTGGTCGGGCAGTTACGGTAATCCAGGCAATGTGCTAAGCATTTGTTGTACTCACAAAATCAATCATGCACCACACACACACCCAATGAATAGCTCAAGACGAGAATTTATAAAATATTTCAGACTTTTATATAATTTTTTAAACCAAAATGATTAAGATATGTTAAGTACTTTTTGAATTATGATTTTGCAAACTCTTAATAAAGTCAGTCTATCTGTGTGTAATTACGCACCATAGGAATCAAGGGAAGGCCACCTAGAAAAATGCATATAAAATCACACAGGTGAGGTACTAGTCTCTTCTTTTTCGTGATGGTCGATGAGGTTGGTGGGCACACTGTGCCAGCTGTATAGTCTTGGGCAACTCTCAGTTCCGGTGGGAGCAATGCTGGAAAGGCTCTTGGCACAGGGCCACTTGAAGGGGCCACCTGGAAAAGGAGCTGGTTTGCAGATTTAAAGGTGGTGCCTTTGGGTGCCCTTGGGCTGTCAAGGTCACAAGGGGTTAGGGTCCTAGGGCACACAGCAGGTTCCACAATGCAGGGCTCTGGGTGCCCAGATGCAGAGCAAGTTGGAGGTCTTGGAACCTATGCACAAAGGAACCCTTTGGAGCTTGAGGTAAGTCTTCTTCTGAGGCCTTGCAGGATGATGACGGTGCTCTAGTGGGAAGTATGGGGTGCTCCTGAAGTCCCTTGACCAGGGCTTCCTCCTGGTCCAGTTCCAACTCTGGGTGAACTGTTTTTGTTGTTGTCCGACGTGCACCGACCAGTACCTGGCGTATTGGCACAGCTCGGCCGTGGGAGGGTGCAGTGCCACCAAAGCTGGCACACCCGTAGTTCTCATCCGGGTTGCTGTTGATGTGTCATCAGGTCCAGCTGCAACTTCCTGCTGCAGAGATATCATCCAGTCTCTGAAGTGACCCTCACCGGTTTGCTAGTTCTTTGCAGGTTTCTTTGGTTTCTTGAATGGTTTCTCCACTCAGGAGTGAGATCTCAGGCTATTTGCGAAGCCTGGAGGTCCTCTGGATCTTTTGAGTTTGGTCCAGTGGTCAGCTCCTCCGCAGCTGCGATTGTCGGGACTCTGGTGAAGCAAGCAGGGGTCTTGGAGCATCTTCTGATGTAGCAGATCCTCTGTTCTCGCCCTGTCGGGTTCTTTGGTGCTGTCTTCTTTTCTTCCTGATGAATCTGTTTTTTTGGTCTGGGGAGCCCACTAGATACTGAATTAATGGGCATTTTAGGGGGAACCTGGTAATGTCCAATGGGGCACTTACCCTTGGGTGGCTACTCCCACTACAGTGACCACTTCCTGTGGGAAAGACCACCATCCTAATCCTCATTGGCTATTTTCCTGCCATCCAACATGGAGGAAAATGAAATGGAGGGTCTACTTCGCCTGCATGCCCCTAGGGGTGGTGCATGCTCTGTGAGACCCCTCCTCCTGCCCTTTCTGTGGTTTCCTGCCTTTGCTCCCTCCAAAAGTGTGGATTGACAAAGGAGGAAGCCATCTGCCGCTAGCAGTAGGCCTTGGTGCTCGAGTTTCAAGGGCTGTAGCTCTTTGAAGCTCACTGCCAGGAGAGTGCGCATCCCTGGGGGAGGGGTGTTAGCTCCAGAGCCCGGGCAATCCCCCAGGTTTGTATGTTGGCTGTCGGGAGGTGGCATGCCGGATTGAACCAGTCAGCCACCATGCCCGTTAGGATAGCAGGGGGCACCTCTAAGGTGATCCCAAGATACATTTGGGGATAAATTCAATACTGGTTCCAGTTTAGATTTATCATCCTGAGTTGTTTGATACAAAACAACCAAGGGTACAGAGTGGCTATCATGTAGCTGGGGAACTCGTGTTTGACCAGTGTCCAGCACATGTACTTAAAATGGCTGCTCTGTTCATTCATTATGTCCCAGATTTGGCAAGGACACAGTGAGGGCATATATTGCTCATGCAACTATGCCCTCACACACAGTATGGTGCATCCTGCCTTAGGGCTGGGAGGCCTGCTAGGTGTGTGACGTACCCATAACATGTGCAGTGTATGGTGGACAGGGCACTCAGGGAATGTGTCATGTCAAGTTTGCCTTCATAGGTTTGCCCCAGTACACTCAGCCTGCAATGGCAGTGCTGGGTGCATCTGGGTGCAGGGCCCTAGAGGGTGACCCAATCAGTGCTGCTGCCCTCAGGGACTTATCCTTAACATCCTATGCCCTGGGCACTGGTATACCCATTTACTAGGGACTTAGAGTGATATTTAAAAGTGTATCCAATTGTGCCAAGAATCACAACAGATTTAGGAAAAGAGCTCTTGCCCAGGGGACCTGGTTAGCAGGGCCCTGGGCACTACACCTTCTAGGACACGTCAACATTAGGCAAAAAGTGGGGGGCTAACCATCCAAAAAGAGGCCTCCTCTCGCACCAGACCAATTCCTGTGGCTGCCAAACCGCCCTCCCAGGCGTGGCCCACCTCCCCAGGCCTATCTCAGTCCTCGGGATCCCATTCCTCTGGGCCCAGCATACATTTTTTGTTTTTTTAGGGGAGGGGAGCCACGCAATAACAGTTTAACATGAATAGTACAACTAAACCAGCTACTCAGGCTTACATTATTTGTGAAAACCTATCATTTATCATAAACTCTTGAACTTTATTCAGCTTTATTTGTACAGTAACTTTTCATTCACACAAAGTTCGAAGCAACATTTCTTTGACACTGGAACAAATTGCTTAATTCTTACCAAACGTGCCACTAATCATATAATGTGCCAATAAACGGAAGTTTCTTTAACATTTTCTTGTAGAACTATAAAATCAATGTTAATGTTTTTCCCCGTTCGAGAGATCCAAAATTGACACATAGCAGTAATATTTTACATTTTATGTCTCCATCAAGGTTAAAGCTTTTATTTTCTGCTTTTTCTTTTAAAGATTATTTTGTGCAAAATATTAAGAAAAGACTGATCTTTATCATTGGAGTACTAGCCAATAACATTGCAAAACCATCAATTGATGACATCTGGATATCAGGTGAGGTGGGAAAGCTCAAGCTAAAGAGTGATAATCAAGCAAATCAATGATGAGGAAAGAAAATACCCAAAGATGCAGCCCTGTGTAGGTCATGATGTTACTGAACATGGTTCACAACCCACAGCAAATACTAAGCTAGGCTTCTACATTTGACAATATTATTGTAAGAAGCCCCTCTGAAATTACCCGTTAACAGTATCTTTTATACAAAAAATAAAAAATATTAGCAACATTGCCAAGCTTTTACAAATGTTTAGAAGCTAATTGTCCAGTGTTGATTCTTTAAAGTCCATGTTTTCTGCACTGACATTATACACTTGTGTAAAGCCCACTTTTTAAGGTGATTGCATGTCCATATGAAGACTAAACCTTTCATTTTTTGCATATTCTTTTTAAGATGTGTTGCCTAAGGGTGGCGTGGCCAAGCAAGATGGCTGACAAGATGTGTTAATGAGGAGCTCCTGAGCACCCTGCCACACTCCTGCTTAATCCTGCCTGTTCCCTCCTGGGATAAAAATTTGCTATGCTGGGCCGGGTGACTGCCTATTATGGGGGTGCAGTGAGGCTTTTGTACAGCTGGCCAGAGCCCTGAGTTGGCGTTGTGTGGCAGAGGCCTGGTGACCGTATGGGGCATGCAGAGGAGGGGTGTGTGTTACTGAGCAGCCATCTGTCAGTGTGGAGCACATGGCCAGGGCCAGGGCCAGAGCTGGAGAGGCCCATAGCTCAGTGGAGGAGCCTGAAGTGATTCTTGTGTGGGCCCTGGTCCATCAGGCCACTGTGAGATCAAGAAAGATGGCAGCAGAGGGTGGTGCGAGCTCCAGATGTCCCAACTGGTGACAGCCTCAACTGCAGGAGGTGGGAGCCTCCGTATGGGCTGGCACTGAGGGGAGAAGGGCTGAAGCGCATGTGCCTGAGTGGAGGAACGGAATGTGGCACGGTTCAGTTGCAGGCCCTCCACGTGGCCTTCTACTGCCACAGGGCACCCTGCCAGACCCAAATTAAAGCAAACAGGGAGGTACCGAGAGACAGGACCTGATACTGTGGGCTGCCCAAAGCCTGGGAGGGTGACCTGAGTGGTTCGGACTGCCTTCTTTCTCCCCCCCCACTACTTGAATCTGCTTCTGGTTTGCTGGGGGAGGCACTAAGGCCGGGATATGTCTCTAGCGGAGCACCTATGAAGGAGGGCTGTGGACTACCTACCTTCCTTTCTGTGGTCCTTTCCGATTGGGGCCTGGGTGGGCAGTAAGTGCTCTCTGGGGTGGATCAGTGTTGCAGGAGGGGGGTGGCCTGTGACTGATGTGTTCCCCCGCTCACTTCTAAGTGGACAGAGGAGAGCATGGTTGCCTGGTCTTGAAGCGGGGGACTCCTGAGCTTGTCATCGCTGGAGCCCTGAGTGGCTGCAGGCCCTGACTCCTGGATGGGCCCTCAGTGGCACTTCACCTCCCAAAAGGGACTGTTGCCTTCGTTGTCAGTATGGTGCAGGGCAAGACCTGCGCATGGAACACTTCACCAGTACACTGACGGCTGGGACAGTGTAGAAGGATGAAAGCAGAGCATCCCCACCTTTTCATGCAGAACACTCAGGCTCACAAATCCTGGCAACAATCAAGAGTTCTAAGCAGGTCATGGAGCCCTAAAAGAATGCCATCACAATTGAAGTAAACTTGCTGCGTGCAGGCCTTCAAGTATTTGAACGCTCTAAAGAGACTGAAGGGAAGGTATATGTACTCAAACAGGATTGGAACAATTTGATGGACACCATGCGTACTGTTCAGGGCAGGCCATCATCTTTGATGAGTGCCTGGAATACGCTGAAGTGAGATCCAAGTAATGCAATTTGCGATTTGTGTGGTTTCTGGAGTGGGTTGAAAGGGGCGCCACTGAACTGTTCCTTGAACATTGGCTTACAGGGTTGCAGGAGAAGGGGATCCTCTCAGACTTTTTGTGATTGATAGAGCACATCGGGCCCTGGTCCTGCGAACACTGCCTGGGTCTATCCCCAGGGGTCATCACTGAAACTTTTTTTAACTATAGAGACTGGTACAGTATCCTACAGAGGGCCAAAAATAATGTTGATCCCACATTTGAATGGAGCACAATATGAATCTTCCCAGTCTATTGGCCTCATTACAAGTGTGGTGGTCTGTAGACCGTCATGGTGGCATTGCATGTCCGACCGCGGTATTACAAGTCATTGGGCCCAATTGAGCAAAGACCGCTGCGGTCCCACCGGCACACCCAGGCAGCACAGACCGCCGCCATCACGAGGGTGCACAAAGAGGCCGACAAAGACAGTGTTTCTGCCAGCCACATTGTGAGGTTGCACACCGCCAATGTGACTGTGGGACTGTAAAGGGGGACACCTGCAGGCAGCCTCACATGCCCTGTGCCGCCATGGAGCCCATCACACATGTCCCACTGCTGCTGCACAAAATCCATACTGCTGTGGACACAACGGACCATGAGTACACACAACTACCTGTCTCATTACGCTCAACAAATGATCATAGCACCGTCTGCCACATAATATGGGGTCACGCTACTGGCACCATGTACACTAGTCATTGTGCCTGCGTCGGAATCACACACAAAGAACACATGCACAGTCACAAAATGCCCCCTTTGGGCAGGTCACTCACACTACACTGGAACCCTACACAAATATGTACGGCTGACCATCTCAGGCACAGTGACAGTGAAGTGTACACAACATTGAGTCACACAACAATAACAACACACCAACATCACACCCACAAATACAGCTCACACACTCACAGTCCTCACATGCAATAGACTGTCATCACATTCAACACATATGTATGGATGTTGCAAGGAACAGAAACACCACTTCCATTAAACAGCCCTGCAATGGACACACACAGCATACACATTGCAAGACAATGGAAGGACAGTGGAATGCACAATACACAGAGGGACAAATATACAAAGATCTTTATGCAAGCAATACCTGCACAATAGGGATGGGGACATCTGGAACACTCAGGGAAGGAGGCTGCACTAACAAATAATACTAGAGTCAAGTGACATGCCTATCTGCACAATGTGGAAGTGCAAGTCGACAAAGCACATACAACTCAAACTGCATGGGACATACCTCTAAATGAAGTAACTGCAAGGTAAACCTAGCTAAATGGATATATGCACATTCAAATGCATACAAAGCTAGCACAACTGAACACACTCCGGGGGTCATTCCGACCCCGGCGGGCGGCGGAACCGCCAAAAGACCGTACCGCGGTCAAATGACCGCGGCGGTCATTTTGACTTTCCCGCTGGGCAGGCGGGCGACCGCCAAAAGGCCGCCCGCCCGCCCAGCGGGAAAGCCCCAGCAACGATGAAGGCGGCTCCGAATGGAGCCGGCGGAGTTGCTGGTGTGCGACGGGTGCAGCGGCACCCGTCGCGATTTTCAGTGTCTGCTTTGCAGACACTGAAAATCCTAATGGGCCTAAAGGCCCATCCTAAAGGCCCCATGACACCTGTTCCCGCCATCCTGTTCCTGGCGGTATTTACCGCCAGGACCAGGATGGCGGGAAGGGGGTCGGAATCCCCATGGCGGTGCTGCAAGCAGCGCCACCATGGCGGATTCCTTGGGCCAGGGGTAAACCGGCGGGAAACCGTTGGTTGCCCTTTTCTGACCGCGGCTTTACCGCCGCGGTCAGAATGGCCCTGGAAGCACCGCCAGCCTGTTGGCGGTGCTTCCGCGGTCCCCCATGACCGCCAGGGTCGGAATGACCCCATCCATGTCTGCACAAACAAAACTCAAGCTGCCAGACATGAGATGCATCCATAATCCATGTCAGGGGGACAGGTGTAACACCATGCATGCTCACATTGGACAACCCAAGATTAAATACTTACTATAACAAACAGTACACAATCCCATGAAACCACCATTGCATTTACGCGCACATATCCATACAGTCAACATATACCCTTGTCTTGGGGGACATGAGCACTGTCCACAAAGTCAGACACTGCAAACAACAGCAAATGAATCAGCAAGCAGGCTGAAACACAACCAACTGTAGGCACACAACACAAGTCACTCAGGAATGACATAAAGTAGAAACGGAATTGCAGGACAAATGTATACCCAAAAAAGCCAACTGTTTGGGTTTATTAACATGACATTTCCAGGGCCATAGACCAGTCCATATGTCCTTTGGGAGGAGTGGGTTTGGTCTTGTGTTTGGGAGTAGTGGACTGCTTCTTGGGAGGGGTGAGCTTCTTCTTGGGGGTATGGGTGCTTGCAGGGGGGGCAGATGTGAGAGGGGAGGACTTGGAGGTACAGGGGAGGAATTGGGAGGTAGGAAAGGCCTCTAGGGTTTGGGACGGGGTAGAGGGAAAAGGAGAAAGGTCAAGCTCAAGCTGAATCAAAAAAACTTTCTTGGGCACACAGGGACAGGCAGCAAAAGGGGGTGGGGGTTTGGGGGTCAAGTGAGTGGTTGTCTGCTGTCTTGGTGTAGATGTCATGTGTGTGTGTGTGTGTGTGTGTGTGTGAGGGATGCTTTTGTTTTAGTGGTGCCTGTTGCAAGGGTTAGTGTGTGCATTTGTGTGTCCTGGGGGCTGGGAGGTGCTGGGGAATGGAGTGGTGGATGTGTGTGTATCGGTTGGTGTGTTGTCTGCCGGTATGGTTGTAGGGATGGATGTTTGTATGTCTGTTGGGGTAGTGTCAGCAGGTATGGTGGGTGTATCATTTACTGTTGTGGTGATGCCTGTAGGTATGCTTGATGTCGTTTGTTGTATGCTGGGTATAGTAGGGGTGTCTGGGGAAGTGGTGACTGATTTTGTGTTTGTCGGTGTCTGTTGTTTACTGGTGCACTGGTGTGTTTTGTGGTGCTTGTGTCAGTGTGTGCTGCTCTTGTGTGTTGAGGTGGGTGCGTAATAATCGGTATGTGTGCTTTGGGTAGGTAGGGTAATGGGGGATTTGGATTTGGAAGAGGCCGGTGGAGGGGGGGATGAAAGGGGGAGTGACTGGCTGCCTTCAGTGTGGAGACCAGAGTCTGAAAAGATCTCTGTAGGCCAGATATTTCACCATAAATGCCTTCCAGAAATGCATTTGTCTGCTGGAGCTGGGTTGCCAATCCCTGGATGGCATTCCCAATGGCTGTCTGACCAACAGAAATACTTCTTAGGAGGTCAATAGTCTCCTCACTGAGGACAGCAGGGGTGACAGGGGCTGGGACAGAGGTTCCTGCGGCAAAGGAGACGCCCATCCTCTTGGGTGAGCTGGCACAGCCAACTGGGTGGGGAGCAACATGGAGGGTGGTGATAGAATGGGGGTGGCAGACAAAGATGGTATAGGGGTATGCCCTGATGGGGCCGCCACTGCAGTGTCCACTGGAGGAAGAATTCTTTTTTTTTTTTTTAATATGTTTTTATTATTATTGATTAACTTTCAATGCATTACATCTGCAACATTTTTGATGGCATCAACAGATTTCCATTTATTACATATAATTGAACATTAAATATACAGCATACTCTTTCATTTTCTAAAGCTCCCACCTCATTTATTCTTATCCTAGACTTGCATAGGTTCCTTGGGAGTGCAATGCGCATAGATTGCTTCGGTGTCCTAGGGGTACTTCACTTTCCAGTGGTCGTATTTAATCTGGAGTGCCCACTTGTTCGTATCGCAAACTTCTCTAAAACTACTTATTATTATAACTTGATGGCGCTATTTCAAACAGACTACATTCACAGCCATGGTGGGTGTTACTCATTGTTTCCTTGTTCTTCTTTTTTTTTCTTTTTTTTTCCCTCCCTTCTTTCAATCAATTGGGACCAGGCGGGTGCCCTTTTATGCTTATTGTCTCTGTTTCCTCATACCGAGACTGATGTGCTTGAGGGCCGGGAGCATCCATGTTCTATCTCTTTTTGGGTTCAGTCATCCTATCCCCCTAACTGCCTGTTCCGGATGGTCCTGGTCACCCTCTTTCCACCCCTTTTCTCTTGGTTTCCTCCATCATGCCCCATTGTGTGTGCTCTATCCTATTAGTCACTCTGGGTTTCCACTGCCACCCCCCCTTCCTTAGTCTGACTATCCCATCTCAGGAGTATTTCTTCCCACGCCAGGGCAATGGGGGTTTGGCGCATACCCTTTGCTTCCTCACTTTTCAGCACTTGCAATTCTGCTCGGGCCCATCTTGACACATCCCGCCTCCATTCGCTCCCCGATGGGCAGCTGGGAGATTTCCAACCTATCATGATTCGTCTCCTATAGAGGACAAGTGCAAGGTCCAGGAAGCGTCCCCTCATCTTCCCTAGAGGCGCATGCGCTCTCAAACCCAGTAGGCATGCCGCCCGGGACAGCCCAATCTCCACCCCCAGCACCCGCTCCTGGTCCGCCAGCACCGCAGCCCAGCTTCTCTGGAGCTCTGGGCAATTCCATACCATATGGTCAAAGTCTGCAGTTACATTTCCACATCTAGGACATGTCTTGGGGGTTCCCCCATAGATTCTTGTCAGTCTGTGGGGGGTGAGGTATGTTCTGTGCGTGTAGTTGTACTGTATGTATCTCAACCGGGTGTGTCTGGATACCGTCTGAGGATAGGCTAGTGCCCTGTTCCACTCCGCATCTGTTAATTCCCTGCTCACTGTCTTTTCCCATTGTTCTCTTCGGGGCTGTAGTGCGTCCAGTGATTCCTCATTTTGGGCCCTGTAGATCCTGGCTATTAAGTGAGATTCCCCACCAGACGTTAGTAGTAAGTGCAATACTCTGTGGGTTGGGGGCTCTGCATTTACCGTTCCCCAGTGCTCTTTGAGGATGTGTGTTAGTTTCCTATACTGGAGGAACTGTGTCCCCTTGGGACGCCCATTTCTATTAGATCAGAGAAGGACCTCAGCACCCCCTCCTGGAATAGCGCTCCGACTGTCTCTACTCCCGCTCTCCTCCAGGGTCCGAGGCCAAAGCCCACCAGGTTCCCATCATCTGTTCCTTCCCCCAGTATTGAGAGTGGAAGCTCAGGGGAGTAAGGCTGTCCCACCCCTACTCTTCTCGCACTTTTCTTCCAACATGCTGACGCTACACTCGTCATCATACTATCCGCGCGCTTGGTCACTCTCATGTTCACCATCCGCGCAATGATTTTTTCCATTCCAATTTCTCCTTGGGCGGTGTATCTATCTAATTGTCCCTTTCCTTCCATCCACGCCGCAACCCACTGCAGTTGTGATGCTAAATAATAAAACTCGAAGTCAGGGACTCCCAGGACCCCATGTGTGTCGGCCTGCAGAGGATCGAAAGAGCTGTACGTCTACGGCCTTCGTCCCATATAAGCTCCCTGATCAGCGTTTTAAGTTCGCGGAACCACGCCAAATTAATCTGCAGCGGCAGGTTCGCGAAATAGTAAAGTAACCGGGGCAGGATTATCATTTTGGACAGTGCAACTCTGGCCATTATGGATAGCCTTAGAGAGCGCCAGAACTTTACTGAGGACCGCAGGGAGCGGAGCGCCCTCCCGAGATTGCCATCCCGGAGGTCCCCCACCTCGTGGAACACCTGTATTCCCAGGTACTTAAATGTCCTCGGTGCCCAGCCTACATCTTCGGGGCACGATGCGGGCTGGTCACATCCCGCCAGCATGGGAAAAACATATGTTTTGCCCCTATTGAGACGCAATCCCAATAAGGACCCAAAGTGCTCCAGGGCATCCAGAGCCCAGGGGAGTCCCGTCTCTCCGTCCCCGAGGTAGATGAGTATATCATCTGCATAAAGGGAAACGATGTGCTCCGGTTGTCCACATTGTATCCCTCTGCCCCTGCCATCCCTACGTAGCTGGGCTGCCAGCGGCTCGATAGCCAGTGCGAATAATAGTGGCGATAGAGGGCAACCCTGCCTAGTGCCCCTGTGGATTGGGTAGGTATCGGATACCGTCTTGCCTGTCCTCACTGTAGCCAGGGGGGATGCATATAGCAGGTCCACCCACTTTACCCAACCCTCTCCCAACCCCATCTTCCTCATCACTGTCCTCAGGTAGTCCCATCTAACAGAATCAAAGGCTTTTTCGAAGTCCACAGCGAGTAATACCCCAGTCAAAGGTTTCGCTTCCCTGGGCATTTGTAGAATGGCAAATAGTCGTCTCAGGTTAAGGGATGTGCTCCGGTGCGGGACAAACCCGTTCTGATCCCCGTGTATCAGTTTGGGCATGTGGCCGAGCAGCCGGTTGGCCAGAACTTTGCTGAGTATTTTAAAATCATTGTTCAGCATTGACAAGGGGCGAAAATTAGCGACAGATGTCTCTCTAGCTTTAGACTTGGGCAGTGGGACCACCAATGCTTCCCTCAGCGTGGCAGGCAACACACCCCGGCTCAATGCCTCAGAGTACACCACCGCCAGCCTGGGGGCCAGTAAGGTTTCGTACTTCTTATAGAAATCCATAGGTAAGCCGTCCGTTCCCGGTGTCTTCCCGGGCGCTAATTGCAATATGGCATTCTTTATCTCATCTGCTGTCACAACTGCCCCAAGCCCCTCCTGTTCCTCAATTGTCAGCGTTGGCAATGAGAGATGCTGCAGATACGCCTCAAGAGCCGGTTCGTCACACTCCCCGGGTTTCCTATATAAATGAGCATAGTATTCCATGAAAGCGTTGTTTATAGTGTTTGGACTGTGTCTTCCCTCTCCCTCCATGGTTATCACCTTGGTTATAGGCTCTCCTTCCCCTCCAGGTCTTACCAGCCACGCCAGCATTCTGCCTGACCTCCCCTCCTCGGAGTGTAATGAGGCCATATAGTTTTGCACACTATGGCATCTAAGTTGTTTCTCAACCCGGGAGTGGTCTCTCCATGCCTGGGCATACTTTTCCCCTTCCTGCTCCTCTGTTCCCTGTCTCCGTTCCCCCTCATGTATTTCTTTCTCTAGTCTGGTCAGTTCACGTTCCAGCGTTCGTCTCACCCTCGTCCTCTGTCCCATACAGTATCCTCTGGTTGTCACTTTAAGGGTCTCCCACTCAACGGATCTAGAGTCAGTGGATCCCTCGTTAATTTTAATATGGTCAGCGAGGAAAAGACGAAGGTCATCCCTGTACACCTGGTCCTCCAAGGCTCCAGGGGCCAATCGCCACATCAGGATGGGGGGCCTAACCTCCCTCACCCTCCATGTCAGCAGCAGAGGATTATGGTCAGAGAGCGTACGTCCCAGATATTCAGAGTGGACCATCCCCTGCATTAGTGTTGCTGTACAAACCACCCTGTCAATTCTTGTGTGTACCCTGTGGAGTCCTGAGTAGTATGAATAATCTTTTTCAGTAGGATGTTGCTCACGCCATATGTCCAATAATTCCCATGCATCTAGCCATTCTCTAAGTTTTTGGGTTACTCTGCTCGTCGTTGCCCCCGACAGTGGTGGGGTGGAGCGGTCTAGTTCTATATCTAACACGCTGTTAAAGTTTCCCCCTATCAAGAGGCCTCCCCCCGCTGGCTCGTGAGTTGACCCGATAGCCGTGTCATAAAGGGGATCTGGTCCTGGTTAGGAGCATAAATGCAACTCAAGGTAATTGGTACACCGTGCAACCTTCCCTCTAACACTACGTATCTGCCTTCCTGGTCAATATTGGTGGATTCTACTGCAAAGGGAACCCCAGCACGTATCCATATCAGCACCCCCCTAGCATATGCAGAATATTCCGTGGCATACACCTGACCCCTCCATCTTCGCCTTATCTTTTCTGCTTCCCCCTTCGCTAAGTGGGTCTCTTGTAGTAACGCCACTTGGATACCCCTCCTCTTTAGATAGGACAGAGTTTTGTGTCGTTTGTTTGGTGTTCCCAGCCCCGCACATTCCATGTTAGCATATTATACTCTGCCATATTGGAAAGACATTCACTATATTTCTTTCTTGGCCCGTCCCATTGGCCTGAAACCTTCTGTGTCTGACTGTATGTCTAAACCTAACAACCCACCTACTGCAGAGCGCCATCAGAACTAACAATCTTGAACCCCAACTCCCCTTCCCCAGGGCGCCCTCTAAACAGAAGGCTGCCCAAAATATTGTGCAACTGTGCAACTCAGACAAACTGTCAAATCTAGTTCTCGCCATACTGTCGGAATGGACGAGATTCTGGTGGGGGGGACCCCACCCGGAGGGGCCATCAGGTCGCTGTCCACCTCTATCTCAGGGCTGCGCTGTTTTTTCGTTTACCCGAGCTCATCCGCCGTCTGGGGGTCACCTTTGGTACCTGCACCAAGCAGCCCTACCCGTCCACCGAGGACATCACCTTGCCGTTGCACCATTTGGGTCCCTCGGGCCTCCAGCCAGTCCCACGCCTCTCCGGGAGTCTGGAAAAAGGTGGTCTTACCATCCATAGTCACCTTTAGTTTTGCCGGGAAAAGGAGCGAGTATTGGATTCCTTCCTCTCTCAAGGCCCTTTTGACTGTCAGGTATGATGCTCGCTTGGTTTGGACATCCAGTGTGAAGTCGGGGAAAAGTGTCACCTCCCCGTTCGCAACTTTAAAAGGGCCCGCTTCTCTGGCTCTTTGTAGAAGAATATCTCTGTCTCTATAGTGGAGGAGTCTGGCAATCACCACACGCGGAGGACGGCTTGGCGCCAAAGGCCTCGAAGGCACCCGATGCGCGCGCTCCAGGGTGTAAAATGGGGTCAGGGACTCCGGGGCCACGATCGACCTCAGCCATTCCTCTAGGAACTTCAACATGTTCACTCCTTCTGCCCCTTCCGGCAGCCCCACCACACGCACGTTGTTTCTGCGGCTTCTGCCTTCTGCGTCCTCTGCTCTTTGTTCTAGGCGTGCAACCCTATCTACAAGGCACGTCACCTCGGCTTTTAGGTCTTTTTGTTGCGGGGCAATTTCAGCCAGGACATTCTCCGTGTCTTTTACTCTATTCACTAACTTATGGTGGTCCGCCCTCAGCAGGCCAACTTCAACTGCGACCTGGTTGATGTCACGTTGTAGAGTAGTTTTAGTGTCCTCAATTGCACCCAATATCCTATCTAAGGTGTCCTGCATTTTAAGCTGGGGAGGGTCCAGCGGCTCTCCCTCTTTACGTTCAATGGGTGTCATATTTCCGATTATTTTGCCTTTGTGGCGTTTCTTAGGGGACATCTGGCACCCGGGTAGGGCCACCCACTCAGGCTGGACCGAGTTCTGGGATCTCACAGTTTTCCTTTTGACCTCTCACTTCGTTCTCCGCCTCCGGCACCCCGCGTTCTGCCGGGGTCACTCAGATGGTCAGTGTCTCTTCACTCCGAGGCCGGAGTTCTCTATGGTTCAGGTTCCGTTACCACCCGCCGGGGTTACTCTCTCTCTGTTTATTATATTTTTATTTATTGGTACCCTTCAGGGTGCTCATCTTTGGGAGCACAGGTGCGTTTCAGCATGGCTCCGCCGGGTAATCAATCGCAACACTCACCCTCGTCTAGGGCGCCGATTTCGGGTCTCCAACATCTCCTTTCTGTTCCTCGGTGCGGGCCGTGAATTTCTTATGTATCCAAAGGGTCAGATCCTGTGTTCTCTCTGCCCATACTCCGGGTGCGATCGTCCTGTGGTGAGGGCCCACTGACTCCGCCTGCCACCTTGCTGGCGCGTTTCTTTGGGGTTCGCTCCTCTGGTCTCTGCAGCACGCCCTCGGCCCTCCTTCGGCCTAGTGAGCGTCCCCCTGCCCCAGCGCCGTCGCTCGCCAGGCCGCTCCGCTCCCGGTCTCTCCTGTTCGGACCAGGTTCCGCCACCTCACGTCAGGGCTTCTCTCTTTCCGTTTATTATATATTTATTTATTTACTTAATTAAGGGTCCACCTCAGGGTGCTGATCTTTAGGGGCGCAGGTGTGTTCCAGCTGGGCTCCGCCGGAGCGCCAGGAGAATCTCTTTCAACACTCACCCTACTCCGGGGCGCCGATTTCGGGCTTCCGCCATCTCCTTTCTGTTCCTTGGTACGGCTCAGTGACTTCCTATGTGTCCAAAGGGTTAAGTCCCGTATTCTCTTTGCCTCGAATACGGGCGTAGGTGTCGACTGTCCGGCGATCGGGGCCCACTGGCTCCGCTCTTCTCCTTGCTGCTGTGTTTCTTTGGGGCCTGCACCTCGGGTCTCCGCTGCACGCCCTCGGCCCTCCCGTCAGACCGCTCCACTCTCGGCCTCTCCTGTTCGGACGAGTTCTGCCGCCGTACACCGGGATTTCTCTCTTTCTGTTTATCATATATTTATACTCCGGGGCGCCGATTTCGGGCCTCCGCCTTCTCCCTTCTTTTCCTCAGTGCAGCCCCGTGTATTTTTTATGTGTCCAGAGGGTCAGATCCTGCGTTCTCACTGCCCCGACTCCGGATGTAGGTGCGGTGAACGGGGCCCGCTGGCTCCGCTCGACTCCCTGCTACTGCGTTTCTTTAGGGCACGCTCCTCGGGTCTCTGCAGCTCGCTCTCGGCATAACCTCGGTCCGGCAAGTACCCTCTGGCCCCAGCGCCGTCACTCGCTAAGTCGCTCTGCTCCCGGTCCCTCCTGTTCCTCGTGCGCAGCCGGTCGTCTCCGTGCTGGCCACGTGTTCATACTCGGGTCCCCGGCTGCTCTGGGCCCACCAAGTAGACAGCTCTGCGGTTCCCCAACCTGCATCGGAGCCTCTCAGCCTCGCTCCGTTCGGGCTCTGCTGTTTTGCAGTGTCCTCCACAACTCTCCCGCACTGTGATTGCGGTTTGCCCCGAGGGCTGGGTGTAGATTTGACAGGATTATTTGTAGGCCCCTCCGGAGCTCGTAACTTATGCGTGCGCCATCTTCGATCGCGCGGCCACGCCCCCCGCACTGGAGGAAGAATTCAATGATGAAGAGGATCTTCCAGTCTTCCCCGTGGCCTTTCCCTCGCCGTCCTGGACACTGGGCCCCTCTTTTTGGGTGGCATCTTGACCCGAGGTCCCGTAGCCAGATGCTTCCCCACTCGGCTGTCCCCTGTCGCCTTCATTTGATGCTGCAAATACAAAGAGAAATAGGGTCACCACATGTCCAAGATCACACTTAAACAACAGTTGTGATTAGCAAACATTACTATGTCAACAAGGCCTCAGCAAAAAACTCCACCTAAGTGGCCCGTACATGTGCCATACCACAAGCATGCATGCCATCTGAACTGTCAACAGTTGCCCATGTGAAATTCACGATCTCATACAACTACAATTGCACTGCTGAAGTTGTGCAATCACAGTAACCATTCAACAAGTAGGAGACCTCATCACCCTTAAAGCTGTGCCCCCTAGAGAAGACCTCAGTTATCTGTTGTCATAGAATAGTAGGCCAATGCCAAATGCGTTCCCATAGATCCCATATAAGGTTTTGCACACATCTATTTGTCACATACATAATGACCCAAGATTAAGAAATGATGCTCCAAAATATTGTCATGTTGCAGACAAAAGTACAATAAACTGGAAAAGATGGCATGTTAATACTCATGTCACACTGGAAGCAGTTCCACTATGCACACTTCACCAAGTGATATTTGTCACAATAGAGTCATTGAGGACGTACTAATGTAGCTCAGATAGGCCACACACACATGGAAATGGAGACTATAGACATCATGTGCAACATTTCAGGGAGATATGTCCCCAAAGTCCGCAACACAATGAATCAGCAATCCCCCGTGTAATCACCACTAATGTCTGGCACCTATTACAATGACATACTCTGAGTGCATCAGTAGATGCCATTGGATGTTGGAGAGACCCTGAGGTTTGCAAGTACTTGTTGAAGGCCCTCAGCATGTTGCCCAATTGGAAGCTACATCATTGTCCCCATCATGGTCATGCAGACCCAGATGTCTGACTGTGGATGAATGCTAGTACCCAAACACATGTGATTTCAACATAACTGCAAGTCACTCCATCATACATGCCAACAGTAAGGTCACAAATCTTACCCATTACACATGTGCAGTGCACTTTGATTGATACATCAATGGCATAGAAATGCACATTGTGACTCAAAACTCTAGGCCTACCTGTCGTGTCCTGCATTGGTACTGATGTTGTACATGCCAACTGACATGCTATGATGCATGGAGGAATGTGTCAACCAATAAACAATGTGACACACTCTTGTACGTGGCACAACATGAAATGTATCCCCAATGTAAATAGCTTATTCCACACACAGGTTGCCATGCACCTATATGTGAGGGAATACAGACATCATCCCATCAACACAGGTAGACCATGTATGAAACAGCAGCTTACAAATACAGCTGACATTGGGAGGACACCCCCAGCTGGACCTCAGCGATTTTCCTGGCTCAGCATCTCAGGTCTTCTCACCTTTTCCTGCAGTGGTTGCTCTGCCAGCTGTGAACCACCAGGGTCCGCACCTTCCGGGTGATGGCTCTCCATAGTGCCTTCTTTTGATGGGTGTTGACCTACATGGATGCAAAAGACAAATCAAAAGATTATAATCACAAGTTTTATCACAAATGGTTGAGTCACCGACATGTCTGTAACGTCAAGCTAGGACATTCTATTTGTCAATGCTCCCAAGTGTGGCACACACAAGGCAATAAGTACAGGTACATGGCTTTAGACATATATATTTCCATGCAGACTAACCCACTAACCTGCTCATGGCCTACAATGACTAAGCAAGTTTACTGACATTAGGTAACCCATACTCTAGCAACCTGTGCTGTGATGTGAGCCACAGTGAAACATTACACATCTATGTGGCTTCTGAAGGGTAAACTCCTTGAATGGACCAACATATTCACATACTGTGAGAATGATTTACTGCATGCAGTCCTACAGGCAACCTCCAGAGTACAAACTCAAATAATACACATGAGTAACAATGAAGGGGCTAGCATCGTGGGTCTTCCCTGTCCACGTGTGGACATGTGGCCTCAGAAATGCAGTCTCATGTCACTTCAGGGGGTGGGGTTATGTGCTATATACCTGTACCGCAGAACACTCCTTTGGACATATGTGTCCATCCTTTAGAGATGACATCCAACTAACAAAGGCATGCATTGTACAGTTTCTGCTATGTGACCAAGATACTGACTCACATATCATGGCCTCCTAGGAAGAAAAACACTATCTACACTGTGGGACTGTCAGTCATGCAATACGCCTATACAGGACAAATATTATCTGTAGGAAGGTGACAACAGAGCTGTGGGAGTATGGGACCTGTCATGTGAGTAAGACACACTGAGAATGATGCACACATGGACTAGATTAATGATTTACCTCTGTACCGTTCCTAATCTGCTCAACGCAATGAGGCATTTAGGGCAGGTTTTGCCACCAGAGCCTCATATGGGCCACATGAAAGGATCTGCTGGGCTACAGGGGGTGGGCACAGTTCCACAGTTGCATAGCCACATTGACTCTCCCACCACTTAGACTAGGTCCCATGCTGGGAGATACATGTGACAGGCCCGGTCTCTACAGGCTGAGCTTTCAGAACCTGTGTGACACTCCATTACCATCACTTCCATGCATGACAGTACATCATGTAGCCAACTGCAATCCAGCATGTGGTGTGTGTGGCAACCTGAAGGGCACAGTGGCTTTTGATATGGCTTCATCACAACAGTTTAGCAAGGTCAGATGAATTTTGGAAGATCTGTGGCACTATATACATTGCTCACATGACTTTCAACTGACTCATACAACATGCATACACAGCTCATGCCATCATGTACATGCATGTTTTCTGACATTTACAACAATCATGAGGAAAGAGATGCCAGTCGATAGCTGTAAGGTCTCCTTATGTGCATTCAACACAAGGAAGATCTAGGAACCCGAAAACCTCACACAATGTGACTGAACTTTGTCCATTTCATTGATGCCACACAGAATGCAACAACAGGCACATGAGTAGTCAAACTTGCACACATGGCACATTCTAGCCTATGAGGAGGGAAAGGATGATAAAGTGCAGAGAAAATAGTGTACTTGAGGAACTTACCTTCTCCTCTGGTGAGCCATAGAGCTGTTCATACAGGGGTAGAACCTCATTGACTAGCCTCTCCAGCTCCTCTGGAGAGAAGGCTGGGGTGCTATCACCTGCTGAACATGGCACAATTGCTCCCAAAGGCAGCATACAGCAGCTCAGGTGGAGGAGGTCTTGCTGGCAGCAGTGTCTGGAGTCAAGTGAGTGAATCTGCAGAACATGACTGTTAAGTCCGCCACTTAACCAGTCGTCACTGCCGACAGACACAGCCACTAGCCCGCAGCCACCACTGGCAACAACGTTGGCCTATGACTGTGTCCACCGAGTTACAAACGCCTATCGCCATGGCAACGTCTCCCGGAGGTAGCAGGCGGTTCCTAATGTCCAGTGGAGTAGGTCAGGCAGCCACCATTTTGGTGGCCTGAAATGCTGTATTGGGCTATTCAAACTGAATCACACCTGGGAAAATGGATATTTGACCTCACAAACATGCTTATCCTGTTTTGTTATGTAGGTCCTAATATTCAAACACCATTGTAGCATGTTGCAGGGCACAGATGTTTTTTTTACAGTGGGGCACAGTCCACCACCACTGACACTCTTTTTCCTGTTAGGGGTATCCAGTCATATTTCAAGAGGCAATTGTGTTGTACATCTTTCAGTTTGGTCCATATACCTGTTGTGAACACATGTGTGGAAAACTATGGTGGCCACAAGTGACCCTTGTGTTCTTTGCAGCTGTGATGTGTACTGGTTACCATGTCTATCCATTCAGAAATGCCTTTTCACATAATATCATTGACCTTCATCAAGCATGTTGCTGTGGACACAATGAATAATGTTAGAAATCATGTCTTGTCATACATAAGTACCTAGGGAGAGGGACGATGCAACAACTTTATGTCTACCGTCCACTGTCAGATATTCAGACCATGGAAGAACAACACATCATCCTGCCGTACCATCTGAATAGACAAACAATGGTGGACTTATGGGGACATTGATGGCAAACTTCTTGGCTTGATCCCACCACATGCCAATTAACAAGTACACCACAACAGAAAGAACTTTGATTCCATCACCATGCAAGTTGTCGGATTTCTACATTTCACAGGTCTGTGCCCATTATCTGGTTCAGTCCATGATTCCTTCATCATATGGAACAACACCATACCCAAGCTGATGTCACAAATGTACCCAGAGAAGGCCTGGCTGGTTGGTAACATCTGATCTGTTTGTATGTGTGCAATGTTTGGTACTATAAATCTGTAGTGTTTGTCTCATTGTTGCACATATGTCCCATTTCTTAACAGGAGACTCAGCATATCCAAGCCATCCACGGTTGTTGACACCACTACGGAATCCAGGGGAAGTCCACTTCAATGATGCCCATGGAAGAACAAGGCAGGTAGTGGAGCGGGCTTTGGGGCTCCTGAAGGCCAGATTAAGGTGTCTGGACTAGACTGGTGGAGCCCTCCTCTACTCACCCAGAAAAGTCTGTCAGATCACTGTGGCATGCTGCATACTCCATAACATAGCCCTGCAGAGGAATATCCTGTACATCACAGAGGAGGGGGAGCCCGCAGTGCCAAAGGGTGAGCCCCCTGAAAGGCCAAGTGAAGATGACAGAGGTAATGAGGAAGGAGCTAACTTGCAGGAAGATCTCAGCAACAAATACTTTTCATGAGTGTAAGTATGTCATGTGATGTCATGACTGTGACTGTACAATGAAATGTAGTTGTGAGAATGTGTGGAGTTGAGTGTTTTAGCAACAGCCAGGGGGCTGAAGCTCTGCAATATTCAGCCAAAGGCTGCTTGAAGAGTTACCCTTTGACAAAGCCCCACCTTGATGATGTTGCTTTGTTTGTGCCAGTTTCATTGCAATGTGATTACATTTCCAGATGCTTTCTCTTTGATTTGTGTAATAGGTATGTTCAAACACCTATACTTCTTGTTTTGTGTTTGTACAGTTACCTTCACCATGACATCCTCATGTGGGCATCTTAGAGTTGGGACATTGACAGGTATCTGATCCTGTATTGACTTCCAAAGTGGACATGGATTGTTCCAGGTAAAGTAGAGTGTTTGGGTGGTAGGTCTGAAGTGGAGGTTGGACGTGTTTTGTGTGCTGTGTGCTGTGTTGGGCCAATTGCATCATATGTATCATCATGTGGGCATGAAATATGTAGTCATTGATTGCTATCCAGCCATTCACCCTTCACATTGGCGAAACACTCCTCTTGTATAACCTGTAGGTAGCTGTAGATGTGATTCATCATTGCAGGCCACAGTGCCTGTGCCACAACAGTGCCTGTGTGCGTATTTGTTTGTCTGTAATGGTTGTAATCCTGAGCAGGACACTGTGGCCCTCATTGCGACTTTGGCGGTTAGGTGAATGCCATACAGTGGTGGCTGTAGTACCACCGCCAGGCTGGTGGTGAAGACTGCCATATTATGACCACGGCGGTGATCCCACCCACATACAGCCAATGCCCCACCAGAACCGCCAGTGCGGTCCGGCCTTCTACTGCGGCGGCTGCCATCTTCAGGCCGGCGGAAGACCATTTCCCCCCCACCATATTACGTCTTAGGAGACTACCAGGATTTCTGGGGCGGGACCACCACCACGAAAAGCCTGGGGGAAATAAACCCTATAAAAGAAGACACACCTTCAGGGACAGAGATGAGTCCGCGTCTGCCATGCAACCCGAACTGGAAGTCTTCCTGATTCTGTATCACGCGATGGAAGTTCAGGAGCAGCAACGTCAGCGAAGATGAGAACTGTGAGTACAGCCCCCTTGCACACAAGGCAGTGAGGGGAGAGTGAAACACCCACATGAACACACACACCCTCCACGGACAGCGATGCAGACATACAACCCAAAAAAAAACAGTCCTGATACATACACACACATCCACAAACACACCACTACACACAAACTACAGACATCCACACCCAACACTCATACAACCCGTACAACACACACCTTACACACATACCACACACTTGGGGAAAAATCCACTGTAAAATACAACAATTACATAAGCCATAAGAAAAGAAAGGCAGGACAAATATCTGTGATTTAACCACAGTATTGAGGTGGGTATTGTGCTGACAATAGGCATGAAATAAAACAAAAACTATAAACAAAGGGCTATTGGCCAGTCCAATTGTCCATACAAACCCCCGCAGACCACGCCCGCAACCTCGGCTTCATCTTGGACCCTCTTCTCACCATGACCAAGCAAGTCAACGCCGTGTCCTCCGCCTGCTTCCTCACTCTCCGCATGCTCCGCAAGATCTTCCGCTGGATCCCCGCCGACACCAGAAAATCCGTGACCCACGCCCTTGTCACGAGTCGCCTGGACTACGGCAACACCCTCTACGCCGGGACCACCGCCAAACTCCAAAACCGCCTGCAACGCATCCAAAACGCCTCGGCCCGCCTCATCCTCGACGTACCCCGCAACAGCCACATCTCCGCACACCTGAGACACCTGCATTGGCTCCCAGTCAGCAAAAGGATCACCTTCCGTCTTCTCACCCACGCACACAAAGCCCTCCACAACAAGGGACCGGAATACCTCAACAGACGCCTCAGCTTCTACGTCCCCACCCGCCCCCTCCGCTCCGCTGGCCTCGCACTTGCTGCCGTCCCTCGCACCCGCCGCTCCACGGCGGGTGGGAGATCTTTCTCCTTCCTGGCGGCCAAGACCTGGAACTCCCTCCCCACCAGCCTCAGGACCACCCAGGACCACTCCGCTTTCCGGAGACTCCTAAAGACTTGGCTGTTCGAGCAGCG
This sequence comes from Pleurodeles waltl, assembly GCF_031143425.1. Classification (NCBI taxonomy): domain Eukaryota; kingdom Metazoa; phylum Chordata; class Amphibia; order Caudata; family Salamandridae; genus Pleurodeles; species Pleurodeles waltl. The sequence goes on from NC_090446.1 coordinate 680,195,131, forward strand.
ATAACCCCCCCTTTCCCCCCTAGCGCCTTGAGACCCGAACGGGTGAGTAGCGCGCTTTATAAATGTTAATGATTTGATTTGATTTGATTTGATACAAACTCACAGGGAATGAATGGCCCACAAATAGGCTCAACTTGACTCCTGACAGCCTAATTGACTCCACTGGACAGGGACCTCCATGTGGAAGGCAGGCACCTCAGGGGGCAGGGTGTGGGTGTGGTGGGGGGATGTTTTTGGAAGGGGGTCCTTGGAATTATGTCAGGAAGGGGGTGGGGTTTGGTTTTCGGTTTAGGGGGTGGAGGATTGGGTCTGGAGTGGCGGGTGGGAGTGACTACCTTGTGCTCCATAGACAGAGGTTTGTTTTGCGGGGGGACATTTGAAACAGAAGGGGGGGCCATGGGAGGACTGGGAGCTTGAGGGACTGGGTTGGGATAGAGGAACCTGGCATGTAGGGACAACACAGGGTGGGTCAGGAGGAGGGAAGAGGTCAAGGCGGGCAAGCAAAGTTTTTAAGATACAGCGGGCAGACTGTGGGAGCAGGTTTGGGAGTAGAGGTAGAGGGAGTGGTTGTAGGTGCATGCAAAGTGTGCTTGTGTGAGGTGGATGACTGTTGAGTTTCGAGTGGGAGCGTTTATGTGTTTTTGGGAGGAGGGGATGAGGGGGAGGGAGGGGACAAACAGGCCATGTGAATGTATGTTGGGGTGGTGTCTGCAAGTAAGGGTGGTGTGCTGCATGTGGTTGTGTGGTGGTGGTGATGACTGTGCATGTGGTGAATGGGGTGCTGGTGTGCATGCCTGCTGTTGTGGTGACTGTGGGCAAGGCTGTACAGGTGGCAGGATCAGAGACTGAGGATGCAGTGCTTGCAGGTGTGAGTGCTGATGTGACTGTGAGGGAGGAGGTGGAGGGGGAGGCAGTAGAGGCAGTGGCTGTTGCTGTACGTGCTTCTGTGTGTTGGCTGTGTATATGCTTGTGGTGTGATCAATGATGCTTGTGCTTGTCTTTGCGAGTCCTGTCTGTTGTTTTGGGTGCATGCTCATCTGATTATGTGCTTGGGATGGGTGGGGGGAGAGGGCTTTGGGACTTAGGTAGTGAGGTAGTTGGAGGGGGGGCGGAAGAAAAAGGGAGACTGGCTGCCATCAAAAAGGAAGCCAGAGCCTGAAACAATCTCTGTAGGGCAGCCAAGCCAATATGAATGCCCTCAGGGTAGGCATTGCATTGCTGCATCTGGGATGCAAGCCCCTCAATGGCATTCACAATGGTTGGCTGCCCTACAGTGATGGACCTCAGGAGGTCAATAGCCTCCTCAGTGAGGGCAGCAGGGCTGACTGCGGCAGAGGCTGAGGCGCCTGCGGCAAAGGAGACGCCCACCCTCCTGAGTGAATGGGCATGGGCAACTGGGTGGGGGGCTACTGGGAGGGCGATGCTGAAACGGGGGTGGCGGAAGACGATGTTGCTGGTGTGCTCGCATAGGGGCCTGCCACCACCAGGGCGCTCCCATCAGAGGAGGGTTCTGAGTCAGTTGTAGCAGTTCCTGTGTCCCCTGTGGTGTTCCCCTCACCCTCCAACCCACTGGTCCCCTCAGTGTCAGGGGACACTACCTCCTGGGTCCTGTGGGCTGCAGCTCCCCCTCTCGCTGGTGCCCCTGCTCCTTAACCAGATGATGCTAATGCACACAAGCACAGAAGAAGAAAAGGAGGGAGGATGGGGGAGAAAGAAAGGCAGCAAAGGGTCAATTACACAAATAACACCACATAGGGTATACATGTCACAATGACTCCCTGGTAATTTACACCATGCAGTGACAACCACAATACCACGCCATTGCATGGGAACAACAGCTGTAGATGAAATCTGAAGAAACTGTCATCCTCCAGAAGCAACCCTGTACTTTGGAGTCTGCACACCTATTAAGACTCTCTAATCTATGTCTGCCTGTTGACAAAGGAACACCCTCACTTACTCCGTTACAGTGTCTGAAGAACTTGCAATTGTCAGGACAAATCACTTAGATAGTGGACATCAGAGTATCACTCCTACACTGGCGAGTCAGTAAGTAGGCCCTTACTAATGTAGAAATCCCAGCAAAGAACTAATACCTATTATACATACCACTCACCATAGCAATGCAGAACTATGCAACATTACCAGCAATGGCATACTGAGGCATACACTGTCTATTACCTTGATATCCAAAGTCAATGGCAGTCATGAGGAAACAAAAGAACACTGTGAGTATTCACCCCCTTGTGGCTGCTGTGCTCCCATCAAGCGCCCATCCACCTCTGGGTTGGCCACCGCCAGTATGCAGGCCATTGGGTGGGGTCAGTGTCCAACGGGCAGCCGTCCCTCGTTGGGAGAACATCCCCAACTGGGCCTCTGCAGTCTTCCGGGCCCAGCATCTCAGGTCCTCCCTCCCACCCCTTTCTGCATTGGGTGCTCAGCCGACTATGGACCTCCATGGTCTGCACGTCCTTGGCGATGGCACACCATACCCCTCTCTTCTGATGGGTGCTGACCTGCATAGGAGACACCGACAGAAGAACACCATTAACTACACACTTCAGTCAGTTACTGTAATGGACTACATACTGTATAGATCTCACAATCATCATACACATCACTCGCACCTCTGTGTACATTTTGCATGCACTAGACAATACTCCCTAAAGGACACACTGCATGATCACACATTCATCAACATGCAGCCATGTCAAATCTAAAATACCAAAATGGTGCTCACCTGATGATCTGGAGCCCCATACAACTGTCCATACAAGGGTAGGACCCCCATCCACAAGCTTCTCAAGTTCTTCTGATCTGAATGCTGGGACCCTCTCCCCTGTATCATGGGCCATTGTGGCTTCCAGACACAGGACACAGCAGCTTACGCAGTGGAGGTCTTGATAGGGTGAGAGTCAGGAGTCAAGTGAAATGTGCTTCTGAAAATGGCGGTCACGTCCGTGCTGGTAATCACCATCACCACCAGCGTTGATCATCATTGGCACCTGTTCTCCATAGACATCAATGTTAACCAATGAGGAAACACACAGCGGTTCTGACCGCCCTCCGCCATGACGACTAATGCCAGCGGAGTGAGGTCACTTCCACCTGTACTCTGCAAGCAGGACAGGCGCATGCAATTTTCTGAAGATTGTTATCATTGTAATTAATAACAATGACATGTGCATCATAAGTACTTATAGTACACACCAAGGCAATTCCTACACGTCTACATTGTACATTTGATGGCAGATATCTACCGTACAAATGAGTGCTCATACCAGTGCACTGCTTGAATAAGAGTAGTTGATGGACATTGAAAATGTAATGATACAAATAATGCCTTACAACTTAGACTACAACTGTGAAGCAGTATGATCATATCATGATATTGTATAGTATCAGAAGTCCGATTGCATGTTGAGGCAACCAGAGCAGATTTCAAACATTGGTTGTCTGCAATGTATTAGAAAGCTCTATTTACTGTCATTTTGTGGGATTAAATCCTTCATGCTTTCTCACATTTGTGATGTTTGGTCTGTTTAGATAACAACCACTGTGGATGAGGAGGAATGCACCCATGTACAGATCCCTAGTTAACTTGGCTACTATGGAGGAACGCCATATATTTCTCTCCTATAATCTGAACAGGATGACCATCATTGAACTGTGTGCACAATTGGAGCCAGATCTTATTCCTGCTCTTCACGGTCCTACTTCAATGCCTCCTACAGTACAGGTGCTGTCAGTGCTCCACTTCCTGGCCAGTGAATCATTTCAGGTGACAGTGGGCTTGGCTGCAGATATGTCTCAGTCAATGTTTACTACAGTGCTGAGAAGAGTTCTGAATGCCTTGCTGAGACACATGCACAGCTATGTCACATTCTCCCAAAGTGATGATCTGCCCACTGCTAAGGCTGCTTTTTATACAATGGGACATATTCCACATGTGATTGGGGCCATTGATGGGACCCATATTGCTTTGGTGCCTTCCAGTATAAATCAGCAGGTGTTTTGAAAGAGGAAGAGTTACCATTTCATTAATGTGCAGATGGTGTGCTTTGCTGATCAGTATATTTCTCACGTTACTGCCAAGTTTCCAGGACCTGTACATGATGCCTATGTAATGAGGAATATCAGTGTCCCAAAGATGATTGCAAAACTACAGAGAGAGAGAGAGTCTGGCTCATTGCTGAGTATGATGTTTTCATTCAATGTATGTCACAGTATATTAGCTGAAGGTATGCTCTGTAGTATTGTATACATGTAATGTGAGATTTTCACTATTTCCAGGTGCCTCCAGCTACCTGAACCTATCCTGGCTGTTCACACCAGTGAGGAATCCGAGGACAGAGGCTGAGAATCACTACAATGAGGCACATGGGCGGACCAGAAGAGTGATAGAAAGAACATTTGTGCTACTGAAAGCCAGGTTCAGGTGCCTACATATTTCTGGTGGATCCCTACTATACTCCCCTGTAAAGGTCTGCCAGATAGTCGTGGCCTGCTGCATGCTTCACAATTTGGCCCTCAGAAGGCATGTGCCATTACTGCAGAAAGAGAGGGAGACAATACACCTGTACCAGCAGAGGAAACTGAGGACCATGATGAAGATCGGGAGGAGGATGATATGGACAACATGACAAATCTGATACACCAGTACTTCCAATGACAGTCAGGTAAAAATGTAGTTCTGTTCATAGCACCATTTTAATGAAAAGCTGTGTGGCAGCTATAATGTACTAAGTTCTAATGTGTGCATATTGAATCTAACACTTCTATCACTGATTAGTGTTGCCAGTGGTATGATTATTGCAAAAAAAGCTTATTCTGCCTATGCTATGTATCAGCTGTTTTGCAGTTTCAAATACATGCACACATCAAACTGTGTCCTCATTTCATACAGTACTTACCATTTGTTGCTGGGAATGGAATGTGTGTTTCAATGTGCTTACACAACTGCTCTGTGATTTCATTGTCCCTGACAGTCTGGCGTGGACGAGGTGTGGCAGAGGAGGGATTAGCTTACTGATAACATGGCATAGCTAAAACTGTGGTATCTAGTCTAGGGCCCTAACAAAAAATGTGTTATGTCACTACTAATGTTTGGAGTTGATAACAGTGCATAATGTTAAGCTGATGTGACCAGATGAATGTAGGCTGTTATGTTACAGGGACTCATGTTGCTTTACTTTCCTTTACTTCTAATTTGAATGTCACTAAAGGTTTCCCTTTTGTCAGATGTTGGTGTGGTCACTACTGTGTACTCGTTGAATCCCTTCAGACTGCTTTCACACAATTTGATGGATGGTGACTTGTGGCAAGCACTTACAATGGTAATGTGTACCCCAAGCTGACTGTACATTGGATGGATTCACACTTTACATAACATTTGCACAGGAACATAAAGGTCAAGACATTGCATATACATGAAATAAATGCACACATCCTTCTGTTGTGTTTAAGTTAAATTACAAAAAGGTAGGGCTAGTGCAATAGAGTGGGTGATGGTGAACAACATCTTCAGTGTAGTGGCCCAGTTAGTTTGTAACACAGGTCCAGTATCCATTGGGCCATAGGAAAAAGGAACAATGGCAGTCCAAAGTGAACAAGGTCACACAAGGGAGACATGTAGGAGAGGCTCACTTCCTGGCAGTAGTTTTGGTCTTGGCTACAATCTCTGTAGAATGTCTGGGTCACAGGGAACATTTGCGGGGTGGTTCCTCTGTTACAGAGGGAGGGGTGCTGGTGGTCTATGAGTCCTGTGGCAGGGCCTCCAGTCCACTAGCTGGAGCAGATGTAGAGGACTGGTCAGTACTCTGGCTAGTGGAAGGGTGCTTGCTGGTGTGTTGAGGACTCACGCATGATGGTGGCAATTTCACTGAGTACTCCTGCAATGGAGGCCATGTTGGCATTGTGGGCTTGCAACTGCTGCATGACCTCCTGGTGGTGTTTCATCTAGAGCCTCTGGTTCTCCTGCAATGTGGTGAGTACCTGGACCATCCTGTTCTCGGATTTCTGGTATGCTCCCAGGACTTTTGACTTTTGACTTTTGGGCAGTTGGTTCCCTGGGTTGCCCCCCCCCCCTTGGCACACAGATATCCCAACATGGCCTGGCCCCCTGTGCCTGTGTTCTGTGAACTGTGTGCCCACTCCCACTTACACCAGGACCTTCTTCGTCGTGCCTGGGAGGTGTCCCTCTACAGCTGGGCACACTGTAGTTTGATGTGTCCTGGAGACAGAGGTTTGGGGACATTGGGTGACTGCTGTTGTAGTGGAGTCAGATGTGGGGAGCTCTGGGGTGGGCTGGGTGATGCTTGTGGTGTCTGACTGACCAGTGGTGCCAGATGGGCCAGGGAGATCTTCCAGATCCAGCCATCCAGAGTAGCTGTCATCACTGGGACCTTCTTCTTCTGGTGGAGGACTGGGAAGACGTGGCACATGCTTCCAGCTGACATTAGCTGGAGTACCTGTGGACATGTATCATAGTTGTTCCTATCATCCTCAGATTTTAATATGGCTAAAGCAGGGAATTAGTGCAAGGTGCTTTCTCCCCCGGGTACGGCATTGGCAGTTGACTATGATTTCTTACTGTATTGCAGAAAGCATTTTCATATGAATATTTTTCTTTAAAAAGTCGTGTTGTATATATGTATTTAGCAGTACATGTCAATGCCATATCCTGGTTTGCCTTTGCCACCTCAGGTGTTCTAGGTGTATACATGTTCAGCATTGATGGGTTTCCCTATGGGATGAATGTTGTGTTTCAACATTTGGTTTTTGTATTGTGGGATTGGTAGTGCTTTATGCTCACCATGCATTACTTATGTGTGTGAATGATGACGTTGGAGAGGTGTTATTTTAGTGGTTTGGGCATGCAAAGGAAATTGATAAGGGTGGTTATTGGGGTGGATATGAGTTTGAGATAGAGTGGGTTGAAGGGAGATAGGGTGACGGGGAGACATGCCATGCAGGTGTACATGGTGGTAGAGAAGTATGGGTGACTTACCAGAGTCCAGCCCTCCGGTTATTCCAGTGAGGCCCTTTGGATGCAGGATAGCCAAGACCTTCTTCTCCAATGTTGTCAACTGTGGGGGAGGAGGTGAGGGTCCACCACCAGTCTTCGTGATGGCAATTTGGTGCCTGTATGCCATTGCACACACCTTCCCCCATAAGTTGTTCCACCTCTTCCCTGTGCGTAGACAGGTTCCCACAGAGTTCACCTTGTCTACGATTCTCCGCCATAACTTCTTCTTCCTGGCAATGGATATATGCTGGATCTGTGCACCAAACAGCTGTGGCTCTACCCTAGCGATTTCATCTACCACGACCTGCAACTCCTCATCAGTGAAACGCGGGTGCTTTTGTCGGGACATGCCGATTGTGTAGTGAGTGTAGTTTGTGTGTTATGCAGAGCATGGAAGTTTGGTGGAGGTGCAGGGTATGTGAATATGTAGGATGTTGTGAAGTAGTGGTTGAGTGCAGTGGTGTTGTGTGTGTTTGGTGTAGAAGTATGATGTGTGTTGTGTAATGTGTGAAGAGTGTATAGGTGGCTGTGGGGTGTGTGTGCAGTTCTAGGGATATGTGGGCTGGCAACGTGTAGCAGAATTTGTGATTTTGAAAGGAATTGTGGGTTGTGTGGGAGTGTGTTTTATAGTGCTGTTTGTGGGTGTGTACGGTGTGTGTATGTATATCAGGTATTTGGCCAATGTTGGCTTCCGTTGTTGTGGAGTAGCAAAATCGACTGCGGCAGTCCACACCGCCAATGGTTTCCACCAGTGATGCACCGCTGTGGTGATTCGTGGGTTGTAATTTAGAGGGCTGTTTGTTGTTGGGTGGCAGTAAGGGTGGTGGGATCACCTCTCTCCTGCCGTCGTTAGATCTAACGGTGTTGATTTTGTGGCTGCTTTCTGGCTGTTCTGGTTTTGTAACTCATGATATTGCAGGCAGATTACCGCCTCCTCAGCAGTCTTTTGATGGCCGTCACCACAGAGGTCTTTGGAGTAGACCCTCAAAGTCGTAATGAGGGCCTGAGTGCCTGTAACATATGCGTCCTTGCACAAGTAAGTTATTTCTTCGTTATATGATATAGTTAACATGGTCTTACATCTCTACATAGCAAAATGTTGAAATTAAGCAAGCAGACAATGAATTTGCGATGGGTGAATTTATTACAGTGCTGATGCAGTAAATAAAATTTGGACATAAAAGAAGAAAAATAATGAAGTTAAGGTGTCAGTTATGGTGAATGAAATCTTTGGAGTAGATGCCACACCATTGAGAGTCCAAGTCTGGAGCACTCCTCCTATTGGAACTGGTAGGTAGTTCAGGATCAGTCGACAGGGTGAATGTGTGACACACAAATGAGTTCCTTTAGGAAGAGGTCATTTGCTGCCAGTGGTAAGTGTCTTACCATCTGCTCCTCCTGGATTATCTGTCAGACGTCCCCACTTACATGGTGGGAGGGGCACAGACACAGGGGCAACAGGGGCTTGCTCCTCTGGCAGAGCCTCCCTTCCAGTGGCTGGCACAGATGCAGAAGGGCCTGGTTTTGATGCACCAAAGGAAGGGGTAGAGAGGTGTTGTAGAGCCCTACTCAGGGTGGTGTTAATGTCCCTCATCACCGCTGTTAGGGATGCCATGTTTGTACTGTGGGCCTCCCACTGTCCATGCATATCCCTATGGATGTCCCTCTGTAGCTGCTTGATTTCCTGGAGTTTGGTCAAGACCTGGCCCATCATGCCTTGGGAGTCGTGGTAGACACCCAAGACTTGGGTGATCGTGTTCTGGCCAGTAGCAACCCCAGTGGCCTCACCCTGTTGGGCCACAGCATTCCTCCAATGCAAACTACCCCCAAGGTCCTGTGTCCTTGGCACATGGTGCGATCTCCTGCTGGTTCCTGGACCATCATTGTTGGAAGCGTTGCACTGCAGCTCAATATCCAGGAATGGGGGGCATGTGATGGTAGACGTTGTGATCGGAACACAGGTTGAGGGGCGAATGGTTGCATGTGATGTAGAGGCAACCGGGCTGGGAGGTGTTGATGTGGCCACAGTGAGACTCACTGTTGGTGTCTGACCAGGTTGTCCAAATGGGTCAGAACCACCCTCCACGTCCAGACATCAAGAGTGTCTTCTTCACTCAGGGCTTAATCCAAGGGGGTAGTGTCAGTCTCTTTTGTGGCCTCTCTGTGCCCAGTGGAAGCTTGATGTGAAACATACAATGTAACTGGTTGTATTGTGACATCTACCTCCAACAATTTAGTGTAATATAAAGCATAGCCCTTGTACAAAGTTATGTTGCAGTTAATCTTATTGTGACAAGTACCCAAGATACCCTGACATTTGGGAATCATACAAATTCCATCTGAGTCAAGCAGCTGCTAAGATGTGTTGATCATTAGCACTTAGGAGGATGGCATGTGAATGCCATCTTGCCACCAGTGCAGGCAAATAGTGGCTATGCCAGATATGTCTTTGGCAATTTTAAGGCCTAGTTGATTGTGATGCAGGCAGACCCAGGAGTTTGTTGTATATGTGACTAGAGCCATCATGTCCCTAGTGCATTGTGAATGTGTCTCCTGTCAATACTATTCTGGGTATGCATCTTGAGGCCTTTGGGATCATTGTTTTAAACACAGGGTAACCTGTCTTTCCTGTACTCAGTTGTTTCAGTTACTGAAACAGTGCCTCCTGGGACTTGCAGTCATATCATTCTCCATACTACACACACATGGCAAATGGTATCCTCCCAGGTGAGTAAACCTCATTTGAGAGTTCATTGATAGATAGATTTGGGCACGTGAACATTGTTTTTGTGGTTGGAGTTAGAGACAGGGGGCCTATTGGGCTTAGCATTCCGCCCATTCCCTCTACTTCTCAACACCATAGAAATGTTTTCCTCCCAGATGTGTAAACGTCTTTTGAGAGTTAAGACCCAGGGGTATTTGGGCATGTGACCACTGTGCTGGTGTTTGGAGTTACAGAAACAGTGCCTCCTGTGAGTTGCAGTCAGGTCACTCTCACTACTCCCCAATACTTGCCAAATGGTATCCCTCAGGTGAGTATACTTCATTCGGGAGTGAGTTGCCAACAGGGTTTTTGGACAAGAGAACTCTGGGCTAGTGTTTGGAGTAAAAGAAACAAGGCCTTCTGGCCTTAGCAGTCATTTTAGTCCCTGTACTACACATACTATACAAATGTTGTCCGTCCCCACCCCTGCCCCGTTACCAAACAGGAGTCTTTGGAGGAGAGGACACTGGGCTGGTGAGGGAAGTAACAGTGATAGACCTTCCTGGCCTTAGCAGTCATGTCAATCCCTCTATTACACATACTATACAAACATTATCCTCCCAGCTGACTAAAGTTACTTGTACATTGAGGGTTGCAAAACAGGGGTCTTTTGACAAATGAACACTGTTCTGGTGTTTTGAGTTGCTGAGACAGTGCCTCCTGTGAGTTGGTGTCTGGTTATTCCATCTAGTTCTCACACCTTTCCAATATTCTCTCCCCAGGTGAGTATACTTTATTTATGAGTTGACAAACAAGGGTATGTGGCAAGTGACCACTGTGCTGGTGCTTGGTGTTAGAGAAATGGGACCTGCTGGGAGTTGGAGTTATATCACTCCCTATACTACACATACTATACAAATATTATCCTCAGGTGAGTACACTTCATGTGTGAGTTACCAAACAGGAGTCTTTGGAGGAGAGGACACTGAACTGGTGTTTTGAGTTAGTGAAACAGTGCCTCCTGGGAGTTCTAGTCATGTAATTCCCACACTATACAAAAATCATCCTCCCAGGTGAGTACACTTAAATTGAGAGTCAAGACACAGGGGTCTTTGGTCAAGAGAACACTGGTCTGGTATTTGAAGTTACTGATACAGGGCCTGCTTGTAGTTGTTGTCATGTCACTCCCACTTGACAAATGGTATACTCCCAGGTGAGTGAAGAGCATTGGAGAGAATACAAACAGGTGTATTTGGGCAAGTGAACCCTATGCTGGTGATTGAAATTACTGACACAAGGGCTGCTGGGAGTTGCAGTCATATCACTCCCTGTACTACATACACTATATAAATGTTAAACTCCCAGGTGAGTCCACTTCAATTGGGAGATCACAAGCAATGGTAGTTGGAGCAAGAGAACATTTGGCTGATGGTTGGTTTTACAGACACATGGCATTCCTGGCCTTAGTAGTCATGTCACTCCCTCTAGTTCCCAACACTTGACAAATGGTATACTCCCAGGTGAGTGAATAGGATTGGAGAGATTACAAACAGGTGTATTTGGGCAAGAGAGCCCTGGGCTGATGGTTGGTGTTACAGACTCAGGGCATTCCTGGGCGTAGTTGTGATGTTACTCCCTCTACTTGCCACATTTGACAAATGTTATCCGCCTAGCTGAGGAAACCTAAATTGTGAGGCACCAGACAGTGGTCTTGAGACAGGTGACCACTGTTCTGGTGCTTGGACTTGCTGAAACAGTGACTCCTGTGAATTGCAGTCAGGTCACTCTCCCAAGTACACATAGTTGACCAATGCTCTCCCCTCAGGTGAGTACACTTCTTTCGAAAGTTCACTAACAGACGCATTGCAGCATGTGACCACTGTGCTAGTGTTTGTAGTTACAGGACTAGTGCCTGCTGGGAGTTGTACTCATATCAGTTCTTGTACTACACATACTATACAAATGTTATCTCCCCAGGTGTGTACCCTTAATTTGACAGGTAACAAAAAGGGATATTTGGAGAAGTGACTACTGATCTGGTGTTTGAAATTATAGAACAGTGCTTGCTGGAATTTGTAGTCCTGTCAGTCCCTGTACTACACACACTATACAAATGTCATCTCAGCAAGTGTGTACACTTCAAATGTGAATTGTCCAATGGAGGTTTTTGGACTGGTGGACACTGGACTGTTGCGTGAAGTGGCAGTAAAAGTGGGAAAAGGTGAGCTGTGCACATATATGACATAGCATTCTGGTGACATTTTTTGTGTTGTGACTTACCAGACTCCACTACCCCATGTATTCCTGTCACACCCTCAGGATGCAGGATGGCCAAGACCTTCTCCTCCCAGGGAAATAAATGTGATGGGGCACTGGGAGGGCCACCGCTGGTTTTGTTGGGCTGCAGTTGGTGCCTGGAGACCAGGTAATGGACCTTGCCCCTGAGGTCTTTATACCTCTTCCTACTGTCCTCCCTTGTGCGCAGGGTGATGCCTACAGCATTCACTCTGTTGACTATCCTCTCCCACAATTCAATTTCCTTGGTGAGAGGGGTATACTGGACTTGTGCTCCAAACAATTGTGGCTCTACTCTTATGATTTCATCCACCATGACTCTTAACTCATCTCTTGAGAAACATGGATTTTTTAGATGTGCCATGGTGGGAAAAAAACGGTTGACAGTGACTTACTAAAGAGGGGAAGTGCAAAAGGGTCTGACTGGACAAAAGTTTGTGCAGGGTGTTCAATGGAATGGTGAAAAGAAGGGGTATCTAATCTATGAATCCTACAAAATATGGTGCTCTGGCTTCTGTGTTTTGCTCTGTAAATGCAAAGGATTGTGCTGTGTGAAGGGGTGTGTTTTATAGTGTCCTTTGCAGGTGTGTCCAGTGTGGCAATATGTGCCAGCTGTGTTGTTTTCAAATCTATCCACCGTCCAGTTGGGTATTACTTTGGTGAACGTGGACCGCCGTGGTTCGGACCACCATTGGGGTCCACCATGGCGACTGTGTGCTTGTAATATGGTCAGTGGTTGGTCGTGCTGTTATTGGTGCTGTAGGACAGACCACCTATTTCCAGGCCTTCACAGCGCTACCTTTTTAGATTGGTGGTCAGCGGTCCTGTCTGTGTAACTTGTAATAGGGCGGTCTGAAAGATCACCATCATGACGGTCTGTTCAGGACTGCCAACATGGAGGTCTGATGGTCTGACCACCAAACTTGTAATGATGCCCTATATGTGCAGAGTTCAGACCCAAAGAAAACCATTTTTGGTTGTCAAACAGAAACTTAGGACCTTCTATTTTCGCTACATGCTTCTATATCTGGCCAAGTTAAAGGTGATGGGGAAACCTCTCCTACTTCTTTGGCTCCCCAGTGGAGACCTTTGATTGGCTAAACTGGAGGGATGGGTGAGTGAGGGGCTGCCATGGGGCGAGACCCAGGAGCAGACCCAGTGGCTCAGCTGAACAGCAGAGTTGGGTAATGACACACTATGGAGGTGCAGCACAGAGAAGTGCAATTAGTTGGTACACTGGATGTAGCTGGAGACTGTGACCAGAGCACCTCTGGGGACTTGCCTCCTCGCAGTCCTCATTGTAGGCCACAGACATATGATGAGCCTATGTTGGCACCGCCCCGGTTGGAGAGAGGGTTTTGTTGATTTTTGATGTGGCTGGCCCCTCACATCTGGACAGGTCCTGTCTTTTTGGCAGTGGGGGACACACAAGGACCTTGTAAGAAGTGCAGGGATGCTTGGGATCATCGGGCTGTGCACTACGACCCCTGACAGCCTTTGACTCTACGTAGTGACACTACAGAGACTGCGAGGGGAATTGACCTATCTATATCTAGGTACAACATCATGGGGGGGTGCTGCAGAGGTGTCCAGTCGCACCTGCTTTGTGCTTTTTCTTGTCTCTTAGTGAACTCAGTTAGATCATACATTTATGATTTTTGAGTATGATTTTGAAGGTGAGTGAGGTGGGTAAGAGTTTGCCTCTCAGGGGTGTGGGATGTTGTTGTGTCTTTATGCACATAGGTACTTACCTGGGGGAAAGGGAATGGATATTGGTTTCGGATTGTGTTTCTTTGCAGTATGATTGAGACATTGTGCATGTTTTTTAAGAAAGTAAAGGCCGATATGCATGGTGCTGAAATATGAGGGACTCTCGGGGGACTCACCTTTGGTGGTAAGGGGCTGTGGTGGCAGGGATGCTTGTGCGCATGGCAGAAGTGGAGAAGCCCATCTCCTGGAGCACCAGGGACCTGCATGGCTACACTAAGGGATATAGAGTGCACATTTATCTAAGACGGCAGGGGGTGGGTATTGGAATGTTCCAGGATACCCATGTGGTTGAAGACGCCAAACTTAGGAAAAAATGGCAAGGCCAATTATACTCCTCTACTTCCTCAATGTACACCAGGGGTGTGTCTATATGGATAGCTCTGGGAGTGGGGTTTCACCATAGGATTACTCAGGCCGATGTAGGGGGGTAATATGTCTTGGTACACAGGCTCCTAGATGGTATTGTGGTATGCCTGTTAAACATCAGAAACCCTGAAAGGCACTGCTTTCAGGTCAGGTATCAATGCAGTGCTAACTGGCTCCTTTGCTGAGAGCTGGGGGTCGGCCTACACAGGGGCACTGGAATAGGATGCACTCTAGGTGGTCTTACGTGGGGAGTGTTTCACAAATACCTATGGCATCAAACACTAAATGCAAAGCGATCTTAGGGAGCTGGAGCAGAAACTAGCTCACTTTCAATTGGCCACCATTAATGGCCCATCCTCCACGTATTAGGTGCAGACAGAGTGGCACACTATAGGGGAAATATGGGAAATACTAGACAAGTTCACTCAGAGGGACTGTCAGAATCTCAGCTGAATTTTCTGTGGGAGCGAGATGTGGCCACGATCCAAGGTCCTAACCTCCCCAACAGTAGTCAAAGTCAAGATCGACAGATGGGGAAGAGGGTTAGGAAAGAGAAAAAGAGAGAACACCCAGTGATGACTGCGCTGCAGGAGGTGTGTTTATCAAGCCCCATCTAAGATTCTCTCTGTTGTAAACAAAATTGAAAGTACATTAAAGAAACTATGTAAAATGTATCTCTAATCTTTTCTGCATGATATACATAGCAAAATGTATCTCCAATTCTTCATATATGTTATACATAACAAATAATAACCCAATACCTGTATGAGTCCCCTTGTCCATCTTAATACTGAAATAACAAGGTCAACTGTTAATACCACACGTCCAAAGGTAAAAAGATACTGGTGGGTAAGAGACTGGTGACATTAATGAACTTCTTAAGTGTAGGAAGCTGGTTTCTGGTTGCATTAGCCCCATACATTTTTGCCTATTTTTTATGCAACTTTGACTGAAGTGCACTGGGCTCCTGCTAACCAGGTCCCGAGTGACATTGGTCCTTCACCAAAACAAGACACCTGGTCACCTGATCCCCAAGTGGCCAGGCACCTTTAGCACCTCTGCAAGTCCCCAGTAAATGGTACGTCTCGTACTTCGGCCCTCAGTACTAAAGAGGGTCCCTAGGAACTGCAGCACAGCTTGTGCCACTTTAAGGGACCCAGCACCAAATGCATGCAGACTTCCATTGCTGGCTGCATGACAAGGTGTTCCCTAAAAGTGACAACACAGCATGGCACACAGTCTGTGCATCATGTCCCCTAGACCCTGCATGTAATATTTGTAGTCACCCTTATAGCATGCCTTATAGACCTAAGGCAGGGTCCATTATATTACACGGGTTGGGATATCTGCAAGAGCAGTTATGCCCCTGCTATGTCTTTGACAGTTCTTAGACATAGTAAGTGTGCAGGGAAGCCATTTTAAATAGATGTGATGGACACTGGTCAATACGTGTTCCCCAGCTATATGATGGCTTCACTGAAACTAGGAATGTTTGGTACCAAACATCTCGTGTTATTAAACCCTCATTGAGTCCTGTGATGGATTTATTAATACATGCACCCAGAAGGTACCTTAGAGGTGCCCCCTGAAAACCTACCAACTGCTGGTGAGCTCACTGACCAGTTCTTGCCAGTCTGCCACCAACAGATGAGAATCTGGCCCAAAGGGTGATAGCCTTCACTCTCCGGAGGTCAGAAACAAAAGCCTGTTCGGGCTGGGGTGTGGAACACCCCTCCCCACAGAACGAGTTGCATTCCAAGGCAGGGAACTTCAAAGAAGCCCACTGCCTTTGGTATGCAGATCTGGCTTTCCTCAGAGGAAGATTGAACCACCCGCCCCGGGCCCATCTGCCACCTGGACAAGTGGTAAAATTAGCCATGCAAAAGGAGTGCCAAATTTCTAGACTGGGCACAATGCAGGCTAATACCACAACATAGCACCCTCATGAATATACATAGATTGACCCACGTCATTCACTCCATGTGGCGTCTGATAATGGAGGAAGCGTTGAATGCCTTGGCTATTGAGAGGGCATTTGATACATTGGATTGTACTGCCTTTGAGAGGTGCTGAGGGTGTTGGTATTCAAACCTTTATTCATCAAATGGGTTTCCCTGCTTTATATTAGACCCCCAAGGAAGGGTCAAATTGGGTGGCTATATATCTGATGCATGGACTATGCAGCGGAGAACATGAAGGGTTGCCTCCTCTCCCCATTGTTGTTTGTCCTAGCAATGGAGCCACTATCAACCCTGTTGTGGACTGAGTTAGGGAGATGGGATATATGTGTGGATGCAACAGATCAATTGGTTTCTTCATACACTGATGATGCCCTTGTCTACCTGCAACATCCTGAGCTCTCAGTGCTGCTCCTTCTACAAGCACTGCGAGGGTTCAGTGAGGCATCTGGTCCCTGGTCAAATCAAGACAAATCATTCATATTTCCTGGGGGGCAAGCCTTGGGTGCCTTGCTGCAGTCAGGCTGCAATCAGAGCTGGAAGCAGTCAGATATTTGAGAATCCAAGTGGCACATTTAAAGAAGCAGCAATACTCCCTCATTATGGGCAGGGTATTGGCTCGGCTGTGACCCTCAGTGGCATTTTGGCAAACACTGCCACTGTTAGTAGTGGGTAGAATTGCCCTGGCAAAAATGATGTTGCTCCCGCAATGTTTTTATACATTACAGATGACGCAGTGTTTGATTCCCCAGAGCACCTTCACGGAACTTGATAGCCTACTGGTGGCACTAATCTGGGCATACGTATTCTTAAACTAGACTCTTCATGAGGGAGTCTTGGACTACCAGACCTCGAGCTTTATTGCCTGTTTTTGCAGCTTCAACACAGGGAAAGATGGTGTGCGGATGGGAATAATTAGGAGAATCATCTCCTAGTGAGAGCCCCAGTGTGGCACACCTGCCATCCATGTTGATGGAGGGCGCTGGGTGCAATAAATCTCATCCATCCGTCGTTCAACAAGTCTCTCAGGTGTGGAAGGGAGCCATCAGGGCAGTGTTACATATCCCATCATTTTCCAGGAAACTCTTGATAGTGTGGCTACCCCAATTTGCAGACCTCAGCCACATGTTATCCTTGGCCGTGTGGAGAGAAGGGGTTGTGAGTTAGCTGGAGATTTCTATCTGGATGATGATTGATTTACCTTTTACAAAGTACAGGAGATGTTTGGAGTGGGCCTAGGTATAGTTTTTACCATTCACAGCACTGACTAGGGGTATGAGGGGACTGTGGCCTAGCTTCCAGGGTATGCTGCAAGAGGCCTGTACACTGGGGGAGATCCTGGAACTTGGATCTTCTAGGTGGTTGATGTCCAATATGTATCTGGCCCTAAAGAAGACAGACCACATGTTGACTTTTGCGCAAGGAGGTTTTTGGAACCTGATCTACCAGACCAAGGATGAATGCCAGAGATGAAAGGGGGGAGTGCGGAACATACCCACATGATCTGAATTTGTGACAGTTCAACCCAAGATTGAAAAAAGGTGATCAACCACTTAAAACAGACTACCAATATTCGCCTTGAGATTATGGCTAAACACTGTCTGCTGGGCTGTATCCTGTGACCCAAAGATGGTAGGATGTGATTTAGATTTGCTCAGTTGGGGCTTTGACTGGCTCAGCCTAGGATTGGTATTCGTGGATGGCTGTGCATGGACCTACAATACTGGCATGGACTAGGGACCTGGTAGAATGGACATGGATGGAACTGAGGCACATTAAAGAAGTTTGAACTGATGACTGCTTGAAGGATGGTTGTGGGAGTGGAAGAGAATGTTGCATGGTGTTACAGAGGAGGTGGGGATATGCCTACTTCTGGGGCATTAGATGGAAAGGCTCAACCTCCTTTATAGAACAGGTGGGGCTATCCATTGAGATGAGGCAGTGCATAGGTTTCAGTGTACCATTGTCCCTGGCTTGCAGTGAGCCTTACAGATGGTCATGGGCTCCAGCCGTGTGCCTAATGACAGGGGACATAATATGTTATGCCCCCCTGTGTAGAGATGGATATTGGAAGGCAGTGGAGACTCTTGAGGCCCCAGTTGAGAGTAATTACTGGTTATTCCTCAGGATAACTGAATGACCATGATTGTAGATAACGACATCATGATGCACTGACATAACTGAACATTACCTGTTATTATGTTTCTGATGGTGTCTATGTCACTATTTGTTTTCATTATGTTAAATGAAAAAAATGAAACTAAAACATTAAAAAAAGATAAGCTGTGGTAGTTATGAAATTTGCATAACTGTACAAGGTGTGCTTTCCAACCGACTGTGACAAGGGTGAACTTGGTTCAATGTACCAGCGATGAATGCAAAAGACATGTTAATGTAGCTGCACATAACACTATTCAATGTATAACTGAGAGAAATATTGCTTTTGGGTTACTAACAATCCAATAAAGGGATCAGAGACACAGTGGGAACATCAACAAACCTTATTTTGTTATTCACTGTATAATATAAACTGTACAAACTGTACTAAAAAAATGAAATAAAGTTGTTGCTTCCACGGTGCCCCGATCCCCATGTTCAGAGCCAACTGTTGCATAAGTTATGACTTTGGTATAACTCTACAAGGAGTGCTTTCCCAACTAAGGTTGACACGGGTGAACTTAGTTCAATGCACCAATGATGAATTTGCAAGGCAAGTTATTGTAGCCCCACAAAACCTGATTTGATGTGTATTTAACATAAAAGTATTGCTTTAAGGCTACTAACAATCCCATAAAGGGATTGGGGCACCGTGGACTCAGAAAAACACCGTATTTCATTATTCACAGTATCACACACACACACTGTACTAAAAAGAGTCAACAATTTTTAATTAAAAGTATTTATTACTACAGGAACAATCTGCTTTTCAGTACATCTAAAACAACTACGCAGAATATTGTAAAAACAGCAACACAAAATGTTATAAATAACATGAACAGAATGACAACTTCCAGCAGCGCTATAATGTAATTTAAAGTGTTATCTAGAACCTAATACCCTAATGCCTACTTCTATGTGCTATACTATGAGATCATGAAAGGCAGAGCAACTTACAGTCTAGAGTTTCTCATGGAGAAAGGACAAACTTCATACCATGTTGACAGCAAAGGCTGTCTTTATCAGCAGAAGCTTTAAGACAGTGTTTCCCACGAAGGGCAAACAACCACTGCGGTTGCAGTCAGTCTGTCTTCCTCCAGGACTTGGCTTTATTAGCTTCAGATGAGATGTAAAATCTGCAAAGTGTGAAGTGCTCTGGCATTAGGTGAGACCATCTCTGGCAGACTCTCGGGGGATAATCTGCATGAAGGACCTCCCTTGACAAGTGGTCAAGTGACAGTCCTTATATCCTATATATTATCAGAGATTGGAATTTCTGATATAAATTTAGGAATGCCTGACATAGATTATGTGCATCAAGGTATGCATTTCAGATGTCTCCTTATGGACACTTAAGGCTAAAGGATGTTAATTCAGACTACAATATTTTGATTGTATGCCTATATTGGTTGTTACTTATCCTTGATGTGGTGAGGAATAGACATTTGACTCAGGCAAATGTCACCTTGGATGTTGACTTGACAATATCACAGTTCCCTAGAAAGATAAGGTCTGGAGACAACTGTGTTACAAGGCAGACATGACAATGATTTTGCATAAAACAAGGAATATGGCAGTGCCAATTGCTTGAGCTGGGGAAGATGGTGGCCTCCATGGACCAAGATAGACTGGGGGCCTACCTAAGATGGAGTCAGACCTTAGGGACTTTACGCCAAAATATTTTATCCAAATTATTGAGAAAAGCCTGTTCCATATAATTTGAATATTAGCCAATAACATTTAAAAATCACCAAATGATAACATCTGGAATTCTGTTACAGAGGGAAAGCCCAAGTTGAAAAGAAATAATCTCACAAATCAATTATGAATACCGTATGGAGAAAAAACACTGACAATTCAGCACTATGTAAAGCCTTTGTGGGTCATTATTTTATTGAACATGGTTCCAAACCCAAGCAGCAAATACTAAGCTAGACTTTGGAGTTGGCCAATATTAATGTAACAAGCCCCAATGAAATTGCCCATCAACAGTATCTTTTATTGAAAAGATAGAAGATCTAAGCAAAAATTGCCAAATATGGACCAGTACATTAAGGGGGTCATTCTGACCCCGGCGGTCTAAGACCGCCGGGGCCAGGGTCGGCGGGAGCACCGCCGACAGGCCGGCGGTGCCCCGCAGGGCATTCTGACCGCGGCGGTTCGGCCGCGGTCAGAAGAGGCAAACCGGCGGTCTCCCGCCGGTTTACCGCTGCCCTTAGAATCCATGGGGGATTCTGACACCCCCTACCGCCATCCTGTTCCTGGCGGTTCGCCCGCCAGGAACAGGATGGCGGTAGGGGGTGCTGCGGGGCCCCTGGCGGCCCCTGCCGTGCCCATGCCATTGGCATGGGCACGGCAGGGGCCCCCGTAAGAGGGCCCCGAAAAGTATGCACCCGTCGCACCCCTGCAACTACGCCGGCTCAATTCTGAGCCGGCGTCCTCGTTGCAGGGGCATTTCCTCTGGGCCGCCGGGCGCTCTTTTGGAGAGCGCCCGCCGGCCCAGAGGAAATGTCTGAATGGCCGCCGCGGTCTTTTGACCGCGGTGCGGTCATTCAGCGGCGGTACCCTGGCGGACGGCCTCCGCCGTCCGCCAGGGTCAGAATGAGGCCCTAAGTTTTGACAAGTATTTGGAGGATAAAGCAAATTGGCTAGTGTTGACTCTTTAAGGACTCTGTTTGTTGCATTGACATTATACTCTTGTCTGAATCCCACATTTGAAGATGATGAAATATGTGCTTGAGAAAAATCTTTTTTGATAACTGCAATAATGTAATTATTCCACAGCTTGCCAGATTGACGTTTGAGCTATTGTTATGAAATTCCACCAAACTTTCTTTCGAAAAATGTTTGGTTCTCTGCAGCATGTGCGAATTGGTTTGAGGAATATGTCCACATATATCGATTTTGTTTAAGAAGCATATAAGAAATCCATATGTATTGTTCTTGCAGCATCGTTGGGACAGATTATCTGGATGTATTTTTGATTTTTGTTAGATGGAATTCTGATTTAATCAAAGGATTTTGTATACTATACATTGCATGTGAAGGTGGTATAAATGAGGTTAAAGAAGATCATTTCCTTTGCCTAATTTGACAGATGTCAATTACATATAGAGCGGGCAGAATTTTAGCTTTATGTCATTTGACATGGAAAGGGGGTTAAACTAAGTAAATAGTCTACTAGACATCGGTGATTTCAATTTGCGTTTTGTCTGGATTCACTTGGAGTAATGGAATTTCATACTTGAAAATCCCTTCTCTTCAAAACCAGAGTTGCAACAACGAGATCGCTGTTCAAATATTTGTTATGAAACAAATGCTTTCAAAGTAACACTGGGGCGGTTCTGCGTCAGAAACAAGAATGTGATCATACGCATCGAGAGCCATTTTACTGAAGACAATTATGCTCAGGTCAATACAGCTAATCTATTTTTTTCCACAAGAAATAATATTTTGCAAGAAACTGAAGTTTCATTCGATGATGTTATGAATTATAGACATTTGATTTTCTCCAAGAGGAAGAAAGTCGTGAATCAAAGGCATGTTTGGCTGACTTTGACCATTCTTAGGTAAAAGGTTTGGTGAACTAGCGAATTTAAACTAGGGCGAATGAAGTGAAATGCTTTACCCACATATCTGGGAAAAGTTGAGAAAGTTTGTCATTTGTGAGCAGTGAAAACTCTCCGAACTTGGCCGAGGTCTAGTTTCTTTCTACTCGACCCATGCCCTTCAGCCAAGTGTTCAGCATATCTTGGACAGGGCTGTGGGCAATTGTGTTTCTCTGATGTCATTCCGGGCTACCGTAGCCCTGAGTGGCACTGGTGTCACACAATATCCTCCCACCAGATACTCTGCCATCCTTTTTGCTGCTGTGGGAAGTCACTACTGGGTTCATCTTGCAGGAGTACATGGTATGATACAACTTTGGCAGGCAGTAAATGGCTGCTGAACGATGCATTCCTGGACTGACCCAGACAATGAAGCAGCTGGAATATTTCAAATGTCCCACTTTGCGAAGTTGCCATCGCTTAAAAAGGAATTGACAACGATATTAAATTTCATAACGCGGATACCTTTTTTTAATAAAACTTAATACTGAGCTGCGCATTTGTTTAGATGAGAGTCTTTGAATGCCAATCAAAGCCTCCTTATAGAAGACAGTATGTAATTTACGCAGGATTGGCAATATAAAAACTTTCCTAGGAGCTGAATAAAGTGAACAAAATAAAATAAAGTGACAAGTGCTTTGTTTAGAAAAATTGTCACAAGGACAGAGCGGTGGCAGTTTTTGCCACATACATTTCTTTGGAAAAGCCACTCTAAGGTGGATCATATTTAGTTTAAAAAGAACAAGTATAGAGTACAAAGAGGGAATTGGGAACCAGATGAAATATGGTTCTATCAAGATTGAAGTTGAAATCTGCACATATGAGTCAAATGTTTTCAATTTCTCTGCTACTTGATATCTATAGTTCGTAATATACTCTATATATCGAGTTTTAACCATTTCCTTAGCATTAGCAGGCATAAGCTCTGGTTTGAGATACATAAACTCCTGGTCCAAATTACGAAAAGAATTATGGACAAAAGTAAGCCATGGAATCTTATTATGATTTGCTAGTTAAATGCAGTCAATTAAACAGTCTTGCACCAGGCTAGCCGCAGGATTTAACCATACTTTTATCTATAACAGGAGTGGGGCGATATCAATCAAATACTTAATGTACCGTATTCCCAACTCCTCATGACAAATGATATTAGCTACATTCTTGGGTACCAGAAGCAGCCGGTGCAGGAATTTATTCTCTATACGTTGTAAAAGGGTTGAGTTAGTGTATCCCAAAAGGCCCCCACAATAAGTAGCTGCAGAAGCACATTTAGATTTATAGAGCATAATAATCTGGTGGACTGGTCTATGTCCTAATTTACGAGCAAAGCGAAAAATCGCTTCCATATTCCTCTCCGTTTGTTGGGCCTTTAAGATAAGATGGGGGTTCCACGACAAAGAAGAACTTAAATGCAGATCAAGATAACAAAAATCTTTCACCTTAGTTAAAATATTTCCCCCATATTAAAACGTTTAGTCAGCGTATTTCTAGGTCCACAAATGATAACATGTGACTTAGTAAAGTTAACTTTCAAATCAAGCTCTTGCGTAAAAGTTAAAAAAAGGTCCAAAAGATTCTGTAAACCATTTGCTGTGCAAGCAATTAAAACAGCATCATCAGCGTACAGCAGAATCGGAAGTTGTCTAGAGTCCATCCTAGGAAAATCCTTGTCATTTTTCACTAAAAAACTATAGAGACCATTAATATATAACAAAATTAAGAAAGGTGCTAAAGTACAACCCTGTCTAACCCCCCACATAAAACGGAGGGGATTGGTCCTTTCACCGTACTGACCATATTGCACTGAAATAGTAAGATCAGTGTATAGTCATTTGATCAACTCGACCAGATCCTGTTCAACCCCCATTGCACCCATAAGTGACCATGATTTCTCTCTATTCACCAGATCAAACGCGCTAGATAAATCAATAAAAGCTAAATGAATAGATTCTCTCCTGGCAATGACATATTTGGAAGAATAAGGTGCAAATTTAAGGCCTGGTCCACTGTACCTAATCCAGGCCTAAAGCCATATTGGATTGGGGAAAGGATTTCTGTCTTTGTCGCCCAATCCTCAAGCCGATTCAAAATAACACTCTCCAAAATCTTTGCCGTAGAATCTATAAGAGAAATTGGACTATAGCAAGTGGGGTCAAGCCTAGTACACTTTTTAAAGATCGTAACGATTATTGCCATTTGCTACGAGGAAGGAATAGAACTTTTAACTACGCTAATCAAAACATTTGTGATTGACAGGCCCCACAAATCAGGCAAAGATTTAAATAAATCCACTGGGACACCATGTGGACCAGGGGCTTTCCCAGATTTCATTCGTTTAATGGCTGTAATTACCTTGTGTACCTCAAATGATAGCCCACTCATGTTCAGATTTGGGGTAGCCAATACCGGGTATCCACATTCCCCTATTCCATGATTAGGGTCATTTACAGATTGATATACTGTTATGAGTCTATATCCAACTCAACCCACCTAGTAAATGCTGATTCCACGGGAAGAGGTATGTAACAGATCTGGTAAATATCTCCTATTTCAAGACCAGACTATGAAATGGGGCATGCCCTGTAGAATCCACTGTCTACTAGACCAAATGATGCTGTAGGTTGCCTCTGCTAAAATGATGTGGGAAACATATCAGGGTTGTGGAAAATGACTGTGTCTTTTAAAAAATAATGGGCCTCCTTTACAATATTTTGGCAGCACCACAAGCCTTCTTGCTGCGCTAGAGAATGCAGCACACATAGAAAAATGAAAAAAAGAGAAATATTTCTCCTCTTTGCGTAGGCTTTTGACGCATTCCCAGGTTTACAAAACCTTGTAAATCTGGGAATGTGTCAAATGCCATGGGTGTTACGCAGGAGCACCCACTATGGCACGCCTCCCTGTGGCAGGGTGAGGCAACGCAGTGTTGTCTCAGTCCACATTTACAAGGCCATGAAAAGCCACACAGGGTGGCTTTACTTGACCTTGTAAATATGTCCCTGCAGTGTGCACCACCAGACCGTCACCAAAGTGACATTCCGGCAAAGCAGAGGGGCTTGTAAATAAGCCCTTATGTTTTATGATTGAGAAATGATTTATGTTTTATGATTTAGAAATCCATGGAAAATCTATTCAATGATCATCATTTGTGTAATATTTTAATAAAGCACCATGTGTAAATTAAATCATTCAATGCCAAAAGCATTTCTGTTTTAAAATAAGCGTTAGTTCACCTATCTCCATTATGCACATCTCTGGTACTGCACCACATATTTTTCAGATTTCACATTTATTCTTTTTTTTCAAATTTTTCAACAGATGGGAAGTTATGGTCTCCAAATGAGTAACAAAAGAAAATGTTCTGTGCTTAACAAGTCTATTCTGGTTGCTATTATCAGTTACAAACTGGATGTTTGTATTTCTTATTCAAACAGTAAAGGCTGTAAGTAATTGTTTGATCATCAAAATCGTGCTTTCTTCAGCATCCTTTCCAAAAGATAAATTTTAGTTTTCAACTTCAAATCACTTGTGTTGGACCTGGCCCTTCCTGCAGGGTCATCCCCTGACATTTTACCTTTTCCCTCCACTTTTTGCTGAATTTGTTTTGTTAGCTTCAGGATTCTGATCACTATACAACTGCTGAACAGTTCTCAATGTCAGGTGCTCTGTGATGTAAACATGGTGGATTGGCTTATCCACAATTGGCATATTTAATTTACTTAGTCCTTAGTAACATTTGCAATATGTGTCCAGGGCCTGTAAATTAAATCCTACTAGTGGGCCTGTAGCACTGATTGTGCCGCCCACTACAGTAGCACTTTAAACATGTCTCAGGTCTGCCACTGCAGATCCTGTGTGTACACTTTTAAACCGCCAGTTTCATCTTGCAAGTGCACTTGCCAGGCCCAACCCTTCCTTTTTATTACATGTGAGCCACCTCTAAGGTACATCATAGTTATCACCAAGGGCAAGATGCAGTGTATTTAAAAATCAGACATGTATTTTTAAGTCTGACATCTTCTGGTAGTGAAAAACTATTACATTTGTTTTTTTTCACTACTGCAAGGCCTATCTCTCCCATAAATTAACTTTGGAATTACCTTGAAACAGCCTTTAAGTTTAATTTTTGATTGGGATAAGATACAATTTGAAGTTTGGTGTCTCTGGACTCGGAATTAAAAATCACAAATTATGGTGAAGTCGGATTTTAAATTTTAAGTCTGAAAATGACACTTTTAGGAAGTTGGCATTTTCTTACTTTAACCATTCTGTCCCTCTGGCTGTCTCTGAATACACATCTGGGGTGGGTGACAGATGGTCTCTGTGCATTTCTTCTAGACAGTCACACACAAAAAGAGCGTGGGTGTGACATTTACATTCTGATGGCCCATCACCAGGTTAATGGGTCTTCCTGGGCTAGACGGGAGGGAGGAGCTGTGCCTGTCTCAACACAAAGGGCTGCATAACTCCCAGTACAGTGTTGGGAGCCAGGAAAAGAAGGACAGGGACCTTGTCCACTTCAAGGGTCACTCTTTGGAGTCTCCCCATCTTCAAAGGCTCAGCTGGGTAAAAGTGCGTGGCCTCAAACCCCACCAAATCAGTACACTTCTGGATCTGAGGACATTCTGCCAGGAAAAAGGACTGCCATGCTGCCAGGAGGGACTGCCACTTTGCTGAGCTACTGTGCTGTGTTGGCCTGCTGCCTGCTGCTTCTTGCCTGGGAGTGATAAGTTCTGCTCTTGTCACTCTAAATCCTCTAAAGACTAAGGGCCAGATTTATTTTAAAGAGGCCCGGCCCGGCGCTATGCCAAAAATAGCAGATCCGTACCACTTTATAAATGAAGAAGTGCGTCGTATTTAGAGTAATACGGTGCACCCCTGCGTTTCCCCCTGCGTTGCAGCTGAATTAAGCTGCATAGCGCCAACGCAGGCTTCCTTGCTCCATGGTGCAAGGGTGTCTGCGTTGAGGGGATAGATTGTTTATGTGTAGGAAGGTGTTCCTTCCTGCAAATAAACAATCAATATTGGTGATTTGGCACTTCTATGTGTGCTGCAAAATGCAGCACACATAGAAGTACCAAACCATCATTTTGAATGATTATTTATGTGCAGGAAGGTGTCCCTTCCTGCAAGTAAACGATCGTCCATGGCATTTAGCTTCTCCTATCTGTACTGCAGAATGGAGCACACATAGAAAAAGCAAAAAATGAGGAGAAGTAAAATAATTCCTCCTCGTTTTGCCATGCTAATGTCACCCCTGGGGTGGTGTTAGTTTTTTGGAGCTGCCTCAGGTTTACGACAACTCATAAATATGAGGCAGCATCAAAAGAAATGGGTGTTGCAGTGGAACGCCCACCAAAACACATATTGCACACCCCTCTGAGGTAGAAAACTGCATCAGAGGGGCCCATATGTACAAGGAGGTGTAATGCCACACAAAAGTTACATCTCCTTGTAAATATGGAGCAGTGCTTAGTGCCACTGGAGCTTCATGAAAAGTAACTCTCCAGTGGTGCTAGGGGCTCTTAAATATTCCCCCAAGTGACTCCAATGGCTTGCTGGCTTGCCTCCTTAACTGAAGCCTCAGGGCCATGAAAGACTTCCTCCAACTCAGCTTTTGGTAGTTGCACTCTGCCAACTGTGAGTCCTGTCCTGCCAAAAGGTGCTGATCCAGTCCTGGGCCTTGTAAGGGGATTCTGCAGCTGTTTTCCTGCATTCATTGATAAATTGATGCTGTTGTGCTGATCGGAACTACTGCATCCTCCTCCGACGCCAATGCAGCAGTGCTGCCTCTGAGGTCAAGGACTTTACATCACTGCATGAGCTGCTCAGGATCAACACATCATCACCAGTCCAGGTCCATTACCTTTGCTGTGCAGCTCAATGATGATGTATAACCTTCATCGAAAGGTGTTTGACACCGCACCTCGAGGACATCACTTCAATGAATGTGCGGCTCAACGACAATGCATCTCCTGGACTGTGCTGAAAGGAACCAACGTACTGACTTTGCATCACCACCTCAATGCTGACATGACCCCCCATCCAAGGTACATTTCATTGGGCCCTCCAGTGGTCTGTAGCCCTCCATCGCCGTTGGCCAGAACTTTCAAGTAACCCCGGTTTAGCACAAGCTCAAGTATCCTTTTAGCACTATTGACTTCGAAGCACTATATAACAGTTTATTCTTTAAAAATTCTCAGCTTGTTTATTACTCATTGGAATTTTGTTGTTTTGGCATTGTTTTAGTCAGATAAATATTTCTATTTTTTTAAACTGTTGTGCAGTCTTTTTGCGGTGTTTTCACTGTGATACGTAAGTGTTACACAAATACTTTGCGCATTGCCTCTTAGGTTTAAGCTTGCCTGCTTTGTGCCAAGCTACCAAAGGGTGAGCACAGGTTCATTTAGGTTGTGTATCTGACTTACCCTGACTATGATTGTAGTCCTTTCTACTTGGACAGGATGCATACCTCTGCCAACTAGAGACCCAATTTCTAACAAGTAGTCTTTGGTCTGGCTACCCTGAGTAACCTGCATAATTATTCAGAGGTGGAGTGAAACTCCTTCTAAAAGTTAATTTATTTCAGCGAGGTATAGAAAACGATTGCATATTAAAATGCCGTTTGCACTGGCTTCCTACCCAAATGCTGCAGGTCAGAAACATGCTTTGGTAGTGACATCAGGTCTGGATTTCACTTTGTTTTGTGTGAAAACATAATTTGTTAATTCCCGTGTGTTTGCATCACCATATTAAAACTAGATTAATTTACTTTGCAACTGCTTGTTTTTTTGGGAACGAGCATAATATTAACATTATATATTTTTTGTCCCAGAGCAACAAGGATGACTTAGCAACTATTCTGTGAAAGATCTGCAAATTGTGTATCAAATGAGAGATTAAACAATGTACACTGCATCTGTGGTGCAGGGAACAGAATTACGACGGGAGACAAGGAGAGTAGGCCTAGAAAGTGTAGATGTTTATGTAGTCATTGACTGCAAGTAGTGATGATAATATTCAACTCAAGAAGTGGTCAGCTGAGGTACATTTGAACAAAATATAATATGTTTCTTTCTCAATCTTGGCAACCTGAACTCGATATGGATTCCAAGTGACCGTGCTGACACATAAGATTGTACTAGATCAAATAGAAATGATTTGTACAGCACACGTAAGCAAACTTGATTTATATGTACCACATTAATACAGGGAAGCTGTTATGGTCCCTGGGGGACCCCATAGCTCTCTGGAGCAGGGGCGGAGTCGGCCCCCAGAAGCGTGTACAACACGAGGACTTCTCCCGCTGAGCGGGACGCAAGGAACTGTGTTTTGGTCCCTGGGGGACCCCATAGCTGTCTGGAGCAGGGGCGGGGCCAGCCCCCGGAAGCGCGTATAGTGCGAGGACTTCTCCTGCTGCACAGGACGCGCCCAGGCAAAGCCTGGGCCAAGGGTGGGCCCGTCTTGCACCCGTCATCGACTGTCAGAGGCTGGGCTGGGCCACCCCCCTTTCATCTTTCTGTGGATGGTGAGTTAGTGTTCATTATTACACATTACCAGCGCCTGGAGATCCATTGTATGAGAGTCTGTGTTTTAATCTGTGACTTTTGCTGCCCTATTTAGTGTGGTGCCACCTTTTTGCGTAATGGGCAGGAAAAAGGGTCAGCTAACTGGAGCTATGAGTGGTGGTGGTAGGCAGGGTAGCGTAAACACCACACTGGACTACTTCCTTGCTAGGGCTGTTAGGGTTGTGACTAAGGAAATTGATTTGGCGGACAGGAGGCTATCCATGGAGATGGAGGACTGGCATCATGTCTCAGTAGTTAGTGATCCCCCGGAGGGCTTGGAGGAGGGGGCGGCCCATCCTTGGGGTGACCAATGTGTTGCTTCAGTGCTCGTTCATACTGAGATAATAGGGGATCCTGGTGGTCCAGGGCCTTCTTCCCTGGTTTGCCCATTGGACAAGTGCAGCTCTTCCCCAAGGAAGAAAAAGATACAAAAGAAAACGGTGCCCAAAACGAAAACATCTTTTTCGGAAATCTCTCAGGGGCTGAATAGTGGCCCTGAAGTTTGCCAGTCTATGGGTTGCGATGCAACCTATTTATTGTTAAAATTTAAGGAAATTATTGAGGGTATTCTGTCTCCTGTTGTGGCGAAGTTATTGGCTATAGAAAAAGCAGTTTCCTGGATATGTGAGCAAGGAAGCCAAGGGAGCCAATCTACAGGTGGACGTGTGGCCCGAGCTGTCTGTTTCAATCAAGCGAGGAGGTGATCCTGCATAAGGAAGCTGCTGGGACCTTGGGGAGAATTCCACAGCAATTGGATAATCCTGCAAATTTTGGGGCCCAAGGTGTTTGTGCTGAGACTGCATCTGATTCATCTACTGCCCTATCAATGGACGGGAGGGCCGTAATTAATTAGAAGAAAAGGTCTTCGTTGGTCTGTTTGGAACGCCCCCCGGGTTGTGCCCCTTACGTGGTGGTGTTGACAAATGTCCCTGCTCTGGCCACCTGGGGTTAATAAATCTACGGCCCAATTGAAAAATAAGACTGGTTATTGGCTGAGTAAAAGTTTAGATTTTTCATGTAAAGATCTTAAGGAGGTTTTGTTTGTTAGAAGAATTGATTGGGTCGGGCCCAGTAAAAAGGAGGGGGATGAGGATTGTATTATTATAAATATTAGATATCCTGGCCTGGCACAACAGCTTGTCTCCACATACAGACCAGGTTTTCCAAGGGTAGGTACAATTGGTATGGTCCCCCTGGGTTACTTTTATAATTATATGCGTCTGGGTGCTGAGTCTTCTCCTGAACTTGGCAGGAATCTCCCCCTAGGTCAGAATGCCATGAGGTCAACCAGCAGGAGTGCGGATAATAATAGTAATTTTGACTTGGAAGGGGTGGATTGACAATGCACCAAGATTCTGATCACGCTGGAGGGGGTGATTCCGCAGTGTGGTCATATTTCATGGAATATTGCGGGTATGATGCCAAGTTATTATGCTCCAGGAAACCTGGTCAGATGGGCAGGCTGCATGGGATGGATATGATAGATTGGCAGTCCCGGCTGTGCAGTCTTTTGGAGACCGCTCGAAAGGTGGCCTGGTTACTTTAATCCGCTTTTCTAAGATAGTGAGTGCATTCCAAATTAATCACCAGGGTATACTGCCTGTATGGGTAATTTTTCCTAACAATTTTAATGTTCGGTTGGTAAATTTTTACAATGCTGTTTGGGATGTGGGGTGTCAAATTGGGGCCCTCTTCTCCGTTCTTCAGGTATTGAAGTGTAGAATGGAGGAGGTGGGGCTGGAATTCTGTGCCATTGTATCGGGAGATTTTAATGCAAAGTTGGGACGTCGTAGTACAGTGGTAAATCCCTTCGAGTGGGATTGTGAGGATGGTGTTCAGGATTCTAGAGGCAGGATTCTGATCAAGGAATTTAGGAAGATAGGCCTTCTGAATTTCTGTGACATTGAAGTAGTAGATACTCATCAGCGCCCAACTTGTGTGGGTAGAGGGTCTGGCAACACAATTGATTATATTTTTGT
Source organism: Pleurodeles waltl (assembly GCF_031143425.1). Taxonomy (NCBI): domain Eukaryota; kingdom Metazoa; phylum Chordata; class Amphibia; order Caudata; family Salamandridae; genus Pleurodeles; species Pleurodeles waltl. Next base: position 680,226,563 of record NC_090446.1, read on the forward strand.
GTCTCCCACTCTGATGATTGGAGGAGAGGTGCTAGGGGAGTGCATTAGTGATCATAATCCCCTTACAGTTTGCTTTAAACTCTCAGGGGCTCTATGTAAATCAGGACGGGGTGGGCCAGCATCAGTGAAGATAAGAGATCAGGGCAGGCGACTTGGTTGGAAACAGGTAGATTCCCAACAAGTTGTAGAAAGGGTGGTGGGGGACAACCTACATTTGTTCACAGAAATACTTTTGATAGAGACTCCTAGTCGCAAGGAAGTTATGGATGCAATAACTCTAATAAACATAGCAGTTAGAGATTGTCTATTTTCAATAGACAGTCGCCCTAGTAAGCGCAGATGTGGGTGGTTTGATAAGGCCTGTTACGATGCCAGGGCAAACTTTAAAATGGCCCTTAAGGAACACCGCAGAGATAGGGCCCTTGTGAAAGAAGCTAGGATTAAGTATAAAAGGGCTCTGAGGGAGAGTAAGATAAAACAAAAAAGAAAAGCTTGGGAAGAGCTGGAGCGTGCTACAGTCCTGAAGGACCCTGGTTTGTTTTGGAAGGTGGTAAATAGAGGATCTTTTGTAACAGAAACATCTGAGGGTCTGGGCAGTAATAAAGCCCCAGAGGCCTGGGTAAATTGTTTTTGTAGAAATTTTGAGGGAACCCCCCCTAAGAAATAACCGGGAAAATGAGTTTGATGTGGTTCCCAATCTAGCAATCAGGTTTTCGCTCCAGGAGGTTATTGATGCACTCCAGGGTAGTGCGAGTAATAAAGCCCCGGGCCCAGATTCGATCCTATCATGTCCCCAATTATGGGCACCTATCCTTTTAAATGTTCTTAATGCTGCAGTTACTGTGGGAATTCCTGCCTCTTGGAGATTGGCCTGTATTATCCCAGTATTTAAAAAGGGGGATCGGAGTGATCCTAAGTCTTATCGTCCCATTTCCCTCCTTGATTCTTCTGCGAAGATTCTGGGACGGATCATCTTAAGGAATATTGAGGCCTGGATGATAGAAAATAAAATTCTGAGCCGGGACCAGTACGGATTCAGGGAAGGTCTTGGCACCCGAGAATAGTGCCTTAACCTATTGATGATGATTGGGAAATATACGCAAGATAGGCAGGGCACCCTCTACCTTGCCTTAATGGACCTTAGTTGTGCCTTTCACAAAGTAAATCAGTTTATACTGTGGGAGAGGCTAAATCAGTTAGGGATGGATCCTAACATTGTAGAGTTGCTCCGGTATCTCCACTCAAGAATGGCTGCGAATGTGAGGGTGGGGATAAACTGGGAATGCTCAGAGGCTTTTAAGCTCACAAGGGGCGTTCGTCAAGGGTGTGTTTTGACCCCCACTCTATTCCTTTTATATACAAATGGATTGTCGGATTTCCTGATGGAACATTGCAGGGATGGTTCTAAGGTGAATGGCATAAATGTCCCTGTGTTGACGTCCACGGATGATGCGGTCCTTATGGCCCGCACTATTAATGGCCTCCGTGAAGCAGTTAGAGCTTATGCTTCATTCATGTCAGTTTTGGGCCTAGAGATTAACTATAAGAAAAAACACTTTGTGGAATGCGGTAGACCCCTGAGTAGAGTGGGGGAGCTAAAGATCGAAGATCAAATTATTAGCAGTGTTCATGAATTCCCATATTTAGGGGTCATTTTTGGTGATAAAGGTTCATGGAAACCCTGTTTTGCCAGAAGAGGTATGCTTTTCCATGCCACAGTTGGTGCTACATTTGATTTTGCTGTAAGAGTAGGAAGCAAACCTATTAAGCCTTTATTGGAAATTTATAGGTGGAAATGTCTCCCTGTCCTGTTGTATGGTGCAGGGCTCTGGGGGTATATGGATACCCGAGCCCCTACTGTAGAAGAAAATCGCTTCTGTAGACAGCTATTGGGAGTTGGACAAAACACCTCTGGTTTTTGCCTTCATCTGGAACTAGATCTCGAGTTTGTACAAGACACTATTCAGTTGGCTCCCCTCTTGCTATGGATCTCTGTTTGGAGTAATGAGCATGCCACCTTTAATAGAGAGATTTTAAGGGACTGTTTGGCCTGTAACAATGTAAAGAATATTCCCTGGCTGACATATATAAGAAAGGCGGCCCACGATTTGGGGCGGCCTGACTTGTTTGACAATCCTGAAGGTTTGACTAGCTGTGATAAAAATTGGGTAAAGGATAATTTCTTGAGAATCCGGGGAGCCAAAAGAGAGGGGGAGGTTTTAGGGAAAAAAATGGTCAGGGATTTGATTATGTTAAAGATGAGGGCGGGCCCTGAGCCCTATCTCTTAGAGATAATTGATGTGAGGGTAAGGTCTCTTATTACTCGATTTTGTCTGGGGATCATTAGAAGTAATCTATGTTTCCCGTTAGGCCAGTATTGTGATAAATCTATTAGACCGTGTCCCTGTGACGGGGTGTCCCTGCAGACCTTCTCCCATTTTCATTATTCTGTGTTTTTTATGCACCTTTTAGAAGTAATTTTTTACTACCTTTGTTGAGGTCCAAAGGTTTTGTGCAATATCGTCCTGCTTTTATGTGGCTGCAAATGGCTTCAGATGCATTGGTGTGGAGGGGGTTGGGATCGTTCTTGAGGGGAGCTATTACTTGGTGCAGTAATGTAGAATATTTTTAAGAATTCCCTTTGTTCTAATTCTTAACAATGAGGTTTTATCTGTTTTTATCTAATGGATGTTTTTTTATATTGTTTTATTGCTAATTCAGCTTATGTGTTGTTGTCTACTTGTTTTAAGGGTTGAATTATTTCATACCAAATAAAGGCCCTCATTCTAACTCTGGCGGGCGGCGGTTGCCGCCCGCCAGGCGGGAAGCGCCATTTGGCCGCCACGCGGCCAAAATACCGCTTCCCGCATTCTGACATTCCCGCTGGGCCGGCGGGCGCTAAGCAAGTTAGCGCCCGCCGGCCCAGCGGGAATGAGGGAATGAGGGCCGCAACACAGGAGCCAGCTCCGAATGGAGCCGGCGGTGTTGCGGCGGTGCGACGGGTGGAGTTGCACCTATCGCGCTTTTCACTGTCTGCCAGTGGCATGGGCAGTGCAGGGGCCCCCAGGGGCCCCAGGACACCCGTTCCCGCCAGCCTCTTCCTGGCGGTGAAAACCGCCAGAAACAGGCTGGCGGGAAGGGGGTCAGAATCTCCAAGGCAGCGCTGCTTGCAGCGCTGCCCTGGCGGATTCGCCCAGCCGGGAAACTGCCGGCCCCGGTTTTCTGACCGCGGCTTTACCGCTGCGGTCAGAATGGGCTAGGAAGCACCGCCAGCCTGTTGGCGGTGCTTCCGTCATTCGCGGCCCTGGCGGTCTTTGACCGCCAGGGTCGGAATGACCCCCAAAGTCTTTCTTCTACAGAGAAGCAATTGCTTTTGAATTATGAAAATCATAATAATAATAGAAAATGAAACGAATGCACAGTATTGCAAATTAATGAATTGTATTGCAGAATTTGTATGATCCAGGGCTGATAGCTTGGCTCTAGAACGTCACTGTGTTTCTGAAAGCATGATGAAACAGGCAGGCATCTGTTGGCTAAGTTTGCAATTCTTGATGCAAAAGTTCATATTTTAATACAGTAGGTGAAGGATGTCTGTGGACAATTTCCATAGACTACAGTTATGAATGTTTTTTGTGTGATTTACATCTGCACCTACGAGTCATCAATGAAGGATGAAACAACTGCAGCACAGTTCTCCATACTTTTGAAAAGTATTTATTCTCTAAATTCAAGCTAGAATCATAAGAACCATTGTGTTTCTCCCTGCTATCTTACCAAGTAATGCTGCAGAATCCTGTTTTCTGGTGCTGCAAGGTCGAGAACTAAGATCCCGTTCCAGACACATTTTACAATTGTAACAAATTAATTTTAAATGTTTCATCTTGGTGGAATGCCTGCCAGAGACGAATAGCCCCTACTTAGTAAATTCATTCATGGAGCATCACTGCTCTCTTTGGGCAAGAAGACCCTAGTCAATTAGTGAACCTGGCCAGAAGGGTGATTTAAAGCACTATTTACAGGAGGCTTAAATCACAGTCTTCGCTTTAGTCTTTCGAATTTTGCTATTTTTATCCTGGCTTTTCCTGGTTTTTGTCTCTTGAGTGTTTGTTCTCTGATCTGTTCTTGTTTGGTCTCTGACCCTGTTCCTGGCATGTGTGTTCCCGTCTCCTATCTTCTAGGGCTTTGATTCCTACATGGGAATTGGACAGAAGGTCTGGAGGTTCTGGCCATTACCAAAACTGAATCTTTAGGGCTGTAAATTAAAAGCATGAAAACTGACTACATTCCTCATCGGAAATTGGCATGTTCAGACAACAAAGTGAAAAGAGAAATATTTTTTAATAATGTAAAGGTCAAAGCTTCCAGCCTTTAATTTGGAGTTTCAATTTGTTAAGCATCAGAATAAATAGATAAAAGTTCAATATTCGCGTCAATGTTTTTCTTAAATGAAAACACCGTAATATCCTGTACATAACTATACATAAACATTATCCTCACTTTGTTGTCTGTAAATTGTCAGTTTTTTTAAAGAATTGGCCATACATAGCTAACTTACGGGGTTATTCTCCAGTGTGTCCATCCCGTGGTAAAAAATACAAAATACATCACATCCAAGCACACTTTCAAACAAACCTGTTGTTTAGGATAATTTCCTCAAGAAGATCTTTTAGTTCATTATCCACCAGGATGTGCTTTATGTTCCAAGATTTGCAGGGGTGGCCTCCCGCCAGCAGTAGCATCTGCAAAGCTTTTACAACAAAACCATAATAAACACAGTTTATTATGGTTTTGTTGCAAAATGGGCGGGCCTTGGAGCGTGACAGGGACACTCCCCTTAGTGCACATGTATGTTTGGCTGGCCGTCTCAGGGCCCATATATATATATATACAGGCAACTTCATGTTCATTTCCCCTGCAGTGGGACACAATGGACTTCATCTGTATTGTGATGGGGTGTCTGGCAGTTAGTGCACATTTGCAACACACATACTCTGTACATATGCACAACAATATGCATTTCCACGTTTGTTTGTTGTGTTTCTTCCACACAAATGCATTTAGCACATGCTGTTGATGGACCCACTTTTTTTTTACTACATAATTCTGATCTGTCATGTTGCATACACATGTCTAACTAAGTTTCTGATTGTTTAGGTATCGATGTATCGAGTATTAACAGTAACAATAAAAAGGGAGTCCGGACACGTGTGTTTTCAACATTGTTTATTTCAATATTTACACAGTCTTTTGCCAATGAAATTGCACATAGCATATGTTCCATTCACACATGATTAGTTGGAAAATAAATTGTTGGCTAAGTTGTTCCTTCTGTGTGTTCCAGCTGCAGATCTGACTATTTTGGCTCTGTCCTCCTCATCTGAATCATCCTCCTCCACTGATTCCTGCAAAACCTGGGCCTGGTCCAATGGGACATTTGCCCATATACAAATGTCGTGCAGGATGCAGCACACCAGTATTATTTTGCATGCTGTTTGCCGGGATTACAGCATCCGGACCCTAGATAAATTGAGGCACCTGAAACGTGACTTCAGCAGGTCAAAAGTCCTTTTGACTTTGCACCTGGTCTTTCCTAGGGCTTTGTTGTATTTTTGCTGTGTTTCAATCTGTGGATTTGCAAACGGGGTCATCACCCATGCCAGTAGACTGTATCACTGGTCTGCTAAAAAGATAAAGGGAGAAAAGTTAGTCAACAATTATTTGCAAATATGACAGAGTGGCCTTGCATGTCTTGTGACATGTATGACTGATGTGTGCATTAGAGAGGTGTCCTGATTTACAATACCAGTATAGGGTACATCCCATCTATATGTGGACTGTGGGGCTTATTTCAAAGCAACTTGAACCACAGGTGCTTGACTTTTTGGGAGCCACCTGCAGAGCATTAGGCACAGCCATGTGTACATGGTCATGCTAATCTGCTTTACATGGCTTTTTCTGACCTTGTGTTTATGGAGTATGGCTTGAAACCTCAAGTTGCTATGGTGCCTTATTCTACATCAGATGTGGCCTTCCAGGGGTGTTGCAGGGGGTGTTCCCATGCAACTCCCCTGGTTCTTGACACATTTCAGATTTGCCATCATCTGTAGACCTGGGTAAGCCTCTTTATCTTGTGGCTCCTCAGGGGAGATGAAACATAGATGACTATCTGGGTTATCCCTTGTTTTAACCCCTTTCTATGTGTGCTGCATAATGCAGTACACATAGAAAGATGATGGGACCTCAATTACATGTTTTTGTGAAGGTCGTTCTCCTTCCTGCTCATGGATAATCATACCAACAACGCAGACATCCTTGCACCATGGTGCACATGTTCCTGTGTTGACACTAGGCACTAATTGGTGCACCTACACATGCAGTAGGGACAGGACTGTGCCATATGTAATTGATGCAGCACATTCCTGTCCTTGATTTTGAAGGGAGGGTAACGCTGCATTATGCCCTGCATCACTGCCCTGCACAAAATATGTTGAATATGAGGCCTTGTATGGGTTATCAGATACAGATGTGTCCATTGGGTCATTCCACATTTGCTGTTGTTACTTGCTATGTACTTACTGCAGGAGGCTGGCCTGGTTTGTAGTGGGTACCTTGAGTACTTACATCTTACACCAGGTCCAGTTATCCCTTATTAGTGAAATGTAGTAGTGTTCTAGCAGCTGAGGCTGATAGAGGTAGCTATAGGAGAACGGCTTAGGCTGAACTAGGAGACATATAAGGATCCTGCCATACCACTTATAGTTACACAGTACTTATACACAAGTAAAGACAATACTTAGTGTTACCAAAAATAAAGGTAGTTTATTTGGTTGACACAAGGCCAAAAATATCTTAGAGGCAATACTCCTTCTGGAGGTAAGTATTATACACAATATATATACTAGACACCAAAATAAGGTAAGTAATTAGACATAGGATAGTGCAAACAATTGGAAATGCTGTAGAATGCAATTGGAGAAAATAGGTCTAGGGGCAACACAAACCATATACTAAGAAAGTAGAATGCAAATCACGAATTCCCCCCTAGATGAGTGTAGTGTGTAGAGAATCGCTGGGAGAGTAAGAATACACTAAAGGTAAGTAAATTACCCCAACCCAGAGCCCAGGAAAGTAGGAGTAAAGTACTGCATGTTTCCTTAGGACACACTGCAAGTTGTGAGTAGAGTTATTGCAAGAACCAAGCAAGACTGCAAACAATAAATGGTGGATTCCTGGACCTGAAGACCTGCAAAGGGAGGAGACCAAGTCCAGAAGTCGGAGAAAACTCCAGGAGGGACAGGAGCCCCTGCCAACCCAGAAGAGGGTGCAAAAGAAGAGTCACCGGTTGGACGAAGACTGCAGAAATGCACCCAAGGAAGATGTCAGCAGGTTCCTACATGATGCAATGGATGTCCTACGAAGAGATGTTGGATTCAGGTGAGTTTTGCCACTGGGTTCACCCAACAAGCCTTGTTTCTGGCAAAGTCACGTTTTGCATCAAAATGGCGCTGTCTGGACCCAGGAGGGACCTGGGGACCTCAACTGTGTGTGAGGAGGAAGAGGGAGCTGTCAGTACATCAGAGAGCCCGCAGTCGACCAGAGAGCACCCACGGGAGTCCCAGGACATAGGGACAAAGGAGGTGCAAAATGCAGTTGGTGCAGCACTACAAAGGAAGGTCCCACACTGCCGGAGGTCAACTCAGCGAGTTGAGCATCACAGGATGGAGTGCTGATGACCTGGGCCAGGCTGTGCATGAAGGAATTTTGCAAATAGTGCACAGAGGCCTCAGGAGGTGAAGAAGAAGTGGTGCATAGGGATACTGTCATTCTAGGGGAAGACAAGCTCTCACTTCCTCCAAATTGGGACAGCAGGACCTCAGGACAGTCTGTGTTGAAGGGGTCCACCACCTATGTTCCAAGGAGCATGCTCTTTGCCAGGAGAGGAGTCCAAAAGAACCAGTCATCCACTTAGAAGATGCCTGCAAGAGCAGAGAAGTGACTCCGTCACTCCACTGGAGATTTCTTCAGTCCTTCTGGTGCAGGGTGAAGACAGCGAGTCCCCAGGGCGTGCACACCATGGAAACTGTTGCAGTTGCTGGCTGGAGTTGAAGTTGCAGAGGAAAAGTAGCCCTTCTGGATACTTTGTTGCTGTTACAGCGGTTCCTGGAGCAGTCGCGGTCGATCGAGGTCAGAGAATGAAGTAGTAGTTGCAGAGCATTCCTGCTGGAAACTTGCAAGTAGAATCTGAAGAGAAACCCACAGGAGAGACCCTAAAAAGCCCTGAGAGGGGATTGGCTATCTTATCAGGTATGGACCTATCAGGAGGGGTCTCTGACATCACCTGCTGGCACTGGTCAGTCAGAGGCCTCCAGAGTGTCCCCACACCTTGCAAAACAAGATGGCTGAAGTCTGGGACACACTGGAGGAGCTCTGGGCACCGCCCCTGGGGTGGTGATGGACAGGGGAATGGTCACTCCCCTTTCCTTTGTCCAGTTCCACGCCAGAGCAGGGACTGGGGGTCCTAGAACTGGTGTAGACTGGTTTATGAAAGGAGGGCACCATCTGTGCCCTTCAAAGCATTTCCTGAGGCTGGGGGGGCTACCCCTCCCCAGCCTGCTACACCTATTTCCAAAGGTAGGGGGTGTAACACCCTCCTCCCAAAGGAATTGCTTTGTTCTGCATTCCTGGGACTGAGCTGCTCAGACTCCAGGAGGGCAGAACCCTGTCTGTGAGGTGGCAGCAGCTGTAACTGCAGTGCAAGCCTCAGAGAGCTGGTTTGGCAGCACTGGGGGTCCATAGTGGAGCCCCCAGGATGCATAGAATTGGCTCCCCAATACCAGATTTGGAATGGGGGGACAACTCTGTGATCTTAGACACCTTACATTGCCATATTCGGAGTTACCATTGTGAAGCTACAAATAGATATTGACCTATTTGTAGTTTACGTGTGTAATGGCGTCCCCGCAGTCACAAAGTTCTGGGAATTGGCCCTGAACTATGTGGGGGCACCTTGGCTTGTGCAAAGGTGCCCTCACACTTAGTAACTTTGCACCTAACCTTCAGTAAAAGAAGGTTTGACATATAGGTGACTTATAAGTTACTTAAGTGCAGTAAAAATGGCTTTAAAATAGCGTGTGCACTATTTCATGCAGGCTGCAAAGGCAGGCCTGTGGAAGGGTTTGTCTGAGCTCTTTATGGGTGGGAAAAGAAATGCTGCAGCCCATAAGGGTCTCCTGGAACCCCAATGCCCTGGGTACCTAGATACCATATACTAGGGATTTATAAGGGGTTCAAGTGTGCCAATTGGAATTGGTTAACCAAGTAACTAGTCTATACTGACAAATTTAAAAGCAGAGAGAGCATATGCACTGAGGTTCTGGTTAGCAGAGCTGCAGTGACACAGTCAAGCACTACTGACAACACACATATTAGGCCATAACTTATGAACACTGGGGCCCTGACCAGCAGGATCCCAGTGGGACAGGCAAAAACATACTGACACATAGGCAACATTGGGGATAACATGCCTAGAAAGATGGTACTTTCCTACACTTACCAACCAATAGGCCATTCCCATATTGGCCAGTCTGAAATCTCCTGTTGATGATTGAGTGGTGGAAGATATATGCATCATGTACACTCTCAGGATATTTGGCCAGGACATTGGTAAATAGGCTACTATGATCCACAATGGCCTGGAGGTTCATGGATTGGCTTTGCTTCCTGTTGCAGTATATGTGTCCTGTAGCTGCTGGAGTAACAAGTTGCACATATGTACAGCCCATGACACCCAGCACATGATGAAAAGTCAGCAATGGTGTAGAATCTTTGTTTTACCTCCAACTGCATTAGTTGTGTGTTGGGGAAGATGAGGTACTTGGGTGTCAAGGGCATGATGGCATCCAAGACATTATTGAGGTACATGGAGAATGATGGCTGGGAGATATTGGCCACTCTGGCTGTGGTGGTGTGGAATTACCCCGATGCCAACATGTGGAGCACAGACAGCAGCTTCACCTGTGGTGGAATTTTGGTGACCGAAGCAGTTCTTATTTGGAGCCTAGGTGATATCTGGCATAACTATTGGACAATTGATTGCGTCCGTAGCTAGTAGTGGGTGATGACCTCATCTTCCCTTAGGTTAAGGAGGCTAACCCACTGACGATACACATGCTCCCGTCTCCTGCGCACTCTTTGTTGTGAGGGGGTGCATGGAGGTGCATGTGGTTGGGGTGGCACAGGTTGTGGTCTTCTCTGTGCAGCTCTATGTTGTCTGTGTTCCCTGTATGCTCCATTGCCAATGCATCATTTCCTATGCCAGGGTTACTGATGCACAGAAATTTTGAATCATTAGTACACTTGCAGAAACATCCAAGCTTATACACCACTTTTTTATTATCCTTGTAAATATCCATGAGTTTGTTTTGCAAGAAAAACCTAAGCAGGAACACCTCCTTTGAATACATTAAAATGCATGTGACGCAGCAGGATCAGGTGCAGACCACTTTAGATGCAGTGACAAATCTGCCTTGATGCGTCACCTTGTAAAAATGGAGCATCGACTGCGCTGCCAATGCGTCAACATTTTTGGCCCAATGGCAGCGCAAGCTCCTTGTAAATATGCCCTTCAGTTCTTAAAATTTTCAATGTTATTACGTCAATATAAATCAAAGTAAATGCATTGTTTTTTTGTTTTTTTTTATTTCGGATGTCTTGAGAAAAATGTTTAATGCAGGCTTAATATGAAATGAAAACACACATGCACACATACATACATACAACCATACACATATACATGCAGTTCATCATTACATAATTTTTCATATAGTTAGTAAGGTAGGAAGATTTCAATTTTTAGGCACTAATTTGTTAAAGCAATAATTGTCAAGTTGATGACAATGTTTTAATTTGTTAACGAATCAGTGGATTGTTTAAGGTATCTGACTGATCCAGTGGTTTGATTCTTTGTCATTGTGTCCAGTTATCACTTGACGATTTCTTGAATAACTGACAATTTATGTTGACTATACGTGTTTGCATTTTGTAAATGTTCCAGGATCACAAATTTAGCCTGTGAAAATATCAGTGTAGGTAGGGCACTTGATTTACCCAGATTACAGCGATAGTGACCCAATAATCCTGAAAATAAGTAGGAAGAGGAAGTTTTGAAGCAAGGGTAGTGTAAAGGTTACCCAAAGGTTATCCTAACCTCAAAATATAAAAAGAGTGCACAGGAACATCTGTATTAGTTTGTCTAAACCAATAGTGATTTCAATTACTATTGAATCTGCACTCAGCAAATAGAGAGAAAGGAGACATACGAAATGTGAATGTAGAAAGGTAGGAAAGCTACACAGGGAAGATAGAGGTAAAGGTCAACAAAATACAATTAAAAGAAATTTGAGATGTGCGAGATGGGAAAGAAGAAAAAGACACGGAAAGAGGGTGGAAAGAGGCAGGGAGGGACAGTTGTAAGGGGAAAGTTGTGTGCTAGCAAAATTCCTATTAAGTGGTAAAGTATCTATGCACTGCAGTAACATGTTCATTGAGCTGAGCTGTGGGATGTTTTGGTGGGCTAAGCTGGCTTTCGATGACAGTTTTCGCTCATGATGGAGAAGCACATGGTGCACATTATTAGTTCCGTTTTACTACACGTTGACACACTTAGTCCATACGTCCCAATGAATTTTAAAGTGGAGTGATCTGCAACAGTAACAGACGTTGGCAATTCAGAGCTTCATTCAGGGTATAAAATAAATGATCACATTTGGTTGCTATTTTCATAGTGGTGCTTCTCACCTGTCCTGCGGGTAAACTAGCACGCATTGAAGCCTGTGATTCCGCAGTAAGCATGATTGCTATGGGGGTACCCTTCAATGTTGTCCCCATGCAGACAGGGGCATAGGAGACACTAAGGGCCAAGTTTACAAGTTTACAAGCCCCTAGCACTGCCTTAGCCTAATTGTTTTTAGTCTAATGAGGCGCTAACGAGTTCCCCACCTTGCGCCATATTTACACAGTGGCTCAAAGCAAGCATTGCTCCACTTTGTAACCCCTTGCGCCACATTATACCTGTGCCAGGTATAATGTATGCAAGGGGGGCATACCCCTGCAGGGAAGCCCAAAAAATGGCGCAGTGAAATTTACAAGATTTCTTAGCGCTATTCTAGTGTAATTCATGGTAGGGCATTAGCCTATTGGCCTCCCTGTGCTTTGCTGGACTAGCACCAAACTTTTTGGTGCTAGTCCAGCAAAGCGCCACAACAGCTTAAAAAATTCAGGCGCTATTGTCCTAATATGTGCCATTGTGCACTGTATTGTAAGTACAGAGCTACCATGGTGTCGTTAGAGGGGCGCAGGGTGATGCAAGGAAACTAGCACATCTGAGCCGATGCACCAGCTCTTTGTAAATATGCCCCTAAATTTCGTGAGAAGGACAGGGTCAGCCTCGCGGATCCAATACAAATTCCTCGTGGTTTTCACACCACTGACTCCAATAAACCTGTACAATCAAAGAGGTTTGAAGTGAAATAGTGATATTAAAATACGCTATTTTTTATACAATAGCTCAGATGCGGTTTTATCAAACACAGCCTAATGTACAGTAGGTTAGGAAGTCAAGGCTTCGGCTGGCAAAGTCCAAATGCAGCCTGGAGGTCACAGGTATGAGACTATGCAGAATGTGCTTTTCATCCTTCAAAGGTTCATAACATAAGTGTTACTTAGTTGATATAATGTTGACACTTGTATATTTCTTTTCTATGAGGCTGCAAGAACATGGCTGGAAGTGCTTCATAAGCAAAGGCAGGGTCGAGCCTGCAGTAGCATGCGCTAGCACATGCATCACTTTCAAGACTCTGTGGTTAACTAAAAAGGGCCTAGAGCCCGTCCGTTGCTTACCATTTGTTGGCTTGTGTGGCACTCTTCTTTACAGTGTCGTAATTGGTCACTGCAGGCCTAGCATCATTTCCGTTCCTGTCTGTGGAGCAGGGACAAAGCACTGATTGATTCACCTTAATCAGTGCAGGTCCACTGCTCCCTACATGACTGAGATACTATTTTGTTGTTTTTGTCTTCTAGTGCTTTCGCAAACATAAAGCATGTGACTGACAAAAACATGCCCAGCAAGACAAATAGAATTGCAAAGTTTTATTTTCTATAATTATTTTTTTTATTTTGACAAGTCTTCCTTTCTCACTTAGCGCACGTGTTTTGTTTTATTTTTGCTTGTGGGCACTGTTCTCAAAAGATGACTTATCTTGTTCTAAATATTGCAAACTGACATTGTTTCTTTTTTATGTGTAAGCTTTAAAATTATGCTTTAACACATAACAGTGCACTACACCCCTGTTCACTCCAATCAAATCCAATCTGCCCCACTCGAATCCCAAAAATTCACCCAATCCATCACACGCCCTTCCTCCCAACCCACCCCACTCCAGTCTGTCCCAATCCAAAAGAATCTGCCACCAGTACAGCAAAACAATCTGCCCCACTCCAATCCTTAACAATGTACCCTAGCCCCATCAAAAAAATGTCTGTCCCAGTCCAATCCAAAACAATCTGCCCTACCCCAACCTGGAGCACTCCATTCCAAAACAATCTGCCCCACCACAGTTCAAAACAATCTGCCCCACTCCAATCCAAAACACTCCTCCCCACTCCAATCTGCCCCACTCAATCCAAAACAATCTTCCCCACTCCAGTATGCTCCACTCCAATCCAAAACTATGTGCCCCACTCTCATCCAAAACAATCTGCACCACTCCAGTCCAAAACAACCTGGTCCACTCCAATCCACCCCATTACAGTCCATTCGTCTCCACTCCAGTCCACCTCACTCCATCCTAATCCACCACACTCCAATCCTCCCAACCTACCCAATTTCAATCTGCCCCACTCCAATCCACAACAATCTGCCCCACCTCAATCCAAAACAATCTGCCCCAATCATTTCAAAACAATCTGATCCACTCCAACCTGCCCCACTCCAAACCAAACCAATCTGCCCCTTCCAATCCAAAATAATCTGCCCCACTCCAACCTGCCCCACCCCAATCCAAAATAGTCAGCCCCATTCCAATCCGAAACAATCTGCCCCACTCCAATACAAATCCATCTTCCCCACTTCAATCTGCCCCACTCCAGTCCAAAAGAACTCCAATCTTAAACAATCTGCTCCACTCTGGTCTGCCCCATTCCAATCCAAAACAATCTGCCCCACTCGAGTCAGCACCACTCCAATCCAGTCCATCTCACTTCAGTCCAATCCACATAGTTCCATCCCAATGCACCTCATTGCAGTTCACCACAATCCACTTCACACCAATCCAATCCACCCCAATCCAATCCACCCAAATCCAGCCTAATCCCATTTACCCAAATCCAGTCCAATCCAATCTACCCCACTCTACTTCAGTCAATCTACACCACTCCAATCCAATCCACCACAATTCACCCCACTCCAGTCCAACTCAAGACACTCCAGTCTAACCCACCCCATTCAACCCCACTCCAATCAAATCCATCCCAACCCAATCTACCCACCTCACTCCAGTCCACCTCACTCCAATCCAATCCACCCGAATTCACCCCAGTCCAATCCAGTTCACCTTAATCCATTGCACTTCAATCCAATTCACCCCACATCATCTTAATACACCCCACCCCACTCCACTCCACTCAAATCCAATCCAATCAACCCCACTCAACACCAATTCAATCCAATCCATCCCACTCCAATCCAACCCATTCCAGTCCAATCCACCCCAAGCCACTCCAATCCATTCTATCCAGTTCACCCAACCCCATTTCAATCCACCCAATTCCAGTTCACCCCATCCAGTCCACCTCACTCTATTCCACCTCACGTCAATCCACCCACTCTACTCCCATCTACCTGCACTCCACTCTATTCCAGACCACCCCACTCTAACCCAATTCACCCCATTTTACTCCAATACAATCCACACCACCCCAGATCAGTCCACCTCACTCCAATACAATCCACCCCACCCCAGTCCAATCCAGTCAACATCACTCCAATCCACCCACTCCACTCTAGTACAATCCACCCCACCCCAGTCCAATCCAGTCAACATCACTCCAATCCACCCACTCCACTCTAGTTCAATCCACCCCACTCTACCCCAATCCAATCCACCCCACCCCAGTTCAGTCCAGCCCACTCCAATCCATCCAGCACACCCCATTCCAGTCCAATCCAACGTACCCTAAAGCATCCACTCCAACCTACCCCACTCTAATCCAGTCCAATCCACCACACTCCAGTCCAATCCATCCCACTACAATCCAATGAATCCAATCAACCTCAGTCCAGTCAAATCCGACTCATCTGACTCCGGTCCAGCCTAATGCCCCACTCAAAACCAACCCAATCCAATCCACCCCACCCTAGTCCTGTTACTTCAATCAATACACCTACCCCAATCCAATGTAATCACTCCACTCTATTTCACCTCACCCCATTTCAATACACTCCACTCCGTTCCAACCCACTCCATTCAATCCACCCCATTCTACTCCATTCCAATCCATCCTCACTCTACTCCAATTCAATCTACCACCTCTATTCACTCCAACCCACTCCACCCTATTCCACCACTCTATAACACTCTCTGCCACTGAACTCTCCTCTACTCAACTGTATGACACTCTACTCCTCCACTTTCCTAATCTCCACTCTACTCCTCATTCCACTCTACGACACTCCATGCCACTAACTTTTAGCCATGCTGAGGAGCAGCCACACTGGTGTAAAATATGGCAAAGATATATTGCCATAGCCAATAGATCTTGTAAGTTTGAGACCTATTGGCATTGCCAGTGCTTGTTTGTTTTGCAGTTTTTTATAGGAGGAACTCGACCCAAATGTACTTGAGACCTTCACATAAGCACCTGGTACATTACACAAGATCACCTTAATTTGTTTGGCCCAGAAAAATTAAGTGATTTTCTCAGAATCACAGGATGTTGAGTCAACACTGAGACTTGAATCTGGTTCCTCAATTCCAAAACTGGTATCTCTGGCCATAATGCCACATCCTCTCTCTTAGATAAAATACAATAAATGTATCTTGGGAAGCAGGTAGGTGTCCTAACTGGATTTATGGTAAGAAAAATAAATGTAACTCGCCTTACTGTATGCTGCTACTCCAGATTTATTGTGTCAAAGTGCTCTGAAGTGGCTGTAAAAACTAGTTGAATACTACACAAAACATACTAAATATGGCTCAAAGCAGGGAGGAAACAAGTGAAGAGAGAGACCCCTCAAATGTGTTTAAGCTTTACCTGGAGCTGGGAGTCTTGAAACATATATTTTCTCCTTTCTATGGTCTTTTTCCTCACTGACTGGGGCAATCAGAGAAGCCAGCACCCCATGTTGCTCAAAGGTCTGCTACAAATGGAGTGGGGCAGTCAAATCTGGTCACCATGACACCTCATGCAGCCAGGAAAGGATGGGCAGCATTCCATTCCAGTATGGTGTGTGTTGGGAAAGAGTAAGGATGTTTGGGCCCATATTCCTTTCAAAGGTTGATGAAGAGCAGTGAGGCTAGCCTTGGGCTTGTGTAGTTAGAAAATGCGTTACTGAAGTTCAATGGGAGGCCCAGGGAAGGTGTAGGGTTAAAAGTGTGTGGTTTTCTCTGGTGCTGCTGAAATAGGAAGGCAAGCCCTTTATTGTCACATCTCTGACCCAACCTCCAATGTACTCAGTGCCAGAGTTCCATAAGTTTCCATATGCACAAAATTGGAAGGGACCTTCATGATAGCGGCCTCACTGGGTGACCATCAAGATGGTCAAAAGTACCTGAGGCAGGGTCAGACTAAGACAGAAAATAGGCCCAGGCACCAAAAGAAAAGTGGCCCTGTTAGAAAATCAAGTAGCTAGAAATACAGCCCACATTTGCAAATGGGGGCAGGATCGAACTTGTAAAGACAGAGCTTAGGTGTTTTGCAAGCAGGGGAGGGCCAAATTATGTGGCAGAGTTGAGTATCTTATGCGTAAGGCAAAGGCAAGTTATTAGGTGTAATGCAGCACATTTTTTTAATAGTATTCATTATTATGTCATTTTTACACATGTTAACACTCTGTGCATTGGTCGATCCTAATTAGTCCCAGTTTAACATCCAGTTTTAAAATGCAGCAATAAGCAGCAGAAAGGTGACCAGTCAACATTTGCTAAGGGCCTTCCACGGTGCAGCAACACGTGTTGCTTTGTTTTTAGTAACTTTTGAACCGTATTAGCTGGAAGCATTTTTTTCCATAAAGTCAATCTGTGGATTATGCAACAGATGATGGATTATGTGGCAAATCTGGCAAATCCATAATTATATGAAAAATGCAGCAGTTGTAGAATGGCAGGATTATAGTGGCCCTGGATATGGCAGACTGCATGCATGTGCATTTGCTACAATGTTTGTCGTAATATTGAGCCTTTCCCTTTGGGCTGCCCCTTTGTACTTCACCAAGTTGATGAAACCCCTTATGGAGTTTCTTCTGGCTCGCAGAGTTTGGCTCATCATTTTTCTGGATGATCTTCTTATACTAGCCCATGAGAGTGATCTTCTTCTTGGGCATCTAGAGTTGATGCTCTCTTGGCTTCAGCAACTGGGGTTCCTCTTGAATGTTGGGAAATCAATGTTGACTCTCTCATGTACAGTGGGTTTCCAAATCAAAATTAATCACCTCCAGAGGTGTTTGCCTTTCTTGGATCTGGTTACCCTGACTCATGAGACTAGGGTGAGATGAAATGGAGACATGGAATAGCTGTGCCATCTTCAGGTCCCAACCGGACATCACCATTGATTTGGATGCAAGCAGATGGGAATGGGGGAGCCCATGATGGCCTGATTTCCACATGGAGGCCATTTGTTGGAAGAGGCACTGCACCTCCAAATCAATTGCCTGGAAATGCTGGCTGGGTCATTTGCTATCAGTGCTCTGTCCCCTCAGAAATTCTCAGAGTGCATTCTCTTCTGAATGGACAATGTGTTAGCCATCCGTTATGTCAACAAACATGGTGATACTACTTCTTGGATGTTAGAGGAGATTGCCAAAATTTTTTGGCATTTTTGCCAGCAGCACAAGATCGCAGTAATCGCATAGTATATTCCTGGTCGTTCCAGTGTGATCGCCGATTGGAACTCCAGGTTTCTGATGTGTGCCAGCAATTGGAGCATCAGTCTTCTCTTTTTCAATAGCTTCAATGCCTGTGGAGACCTTGCCGGATAGATCTGTTTGCTTCATGTTTCAATAGTCAGCTTCCACAGTTTTTCAGCTGGAGGCTGGACCCTATAGCCTTAGCAGCAGATGCTTTTCTTCAGGACTGGATTCAGGGTCTGATGTATGCATTTACTCCTTTCCTGAGATGATTTTTCAGCTGACGCCTCAGGTGAGAGCTCAGAAGGTAAACTTGATCCTTATGATTCTGTTCTGGAGAGCCCAATCCTGGTTCCTGACTCCAATGGATCTTTCGTGCAACTGTCCAGTCCAACTTCCATCCTTCCAGTAACTTCTGAATGATCCGTCAAGGGTCTTCATCCTCTGGTACTTCAGGCATTGCTTTAACTCATGGCTTGCCGTCTTTCACGGGTCGTTGGACACTGCCTAGGCTTTTGCAGCAGGTTAAGCTCTTTCTTTTGCCATCTTGGCCTTCAAATACCCACAAGTGAATCTCGTCTGCGTGGCACAGATGGGTTGGCTGGTATGATCCACAACATATTAATACCCTGGGGGTGGACTAATCACATGTAGTGAATTTCCTTTC
This sequence comes from Pleurodeles waltl, assembly GCF_031143425.1. Classification (NCBI taxonomy): domain Eukaryota; kingdom Metazoa; phylum Chordata; class Amphibia; order Caudata; family Salamandridae; genus Pleurodeles; species Pleurodeles waltl. The sequence goes on from NC_090446.1 coordinate 680,245,351, forward strand.
ATTGTTGACAGCAGACAAAATGGCTTATCGGTCAGTCAACAGCTTTCATTCAGCCATTTCTGCTGGTCATATTCCTCTTGAGGGGAAACCCATTGGTGAACATCAGTTGGTCTGTAGAGTTATTTTGAATCCTTCTGCCCCCTTGCTTTTCTCTTTTTGATGTTGGCATAGTCCTTTGTTTAACACAGAATTGGACAAAGAATTTATTATTTTCTCATAGGCAATTTTCAGCTAAACTGACCCTTCTCCTATACCTCCTTTCTTGCTGCAGATTCTTGGATGTGGGAGCTCTCAATGTTACACAAATAGTTTTTACTCCAGAAGGAGTTTTTCAAATACCAAATGTACAAAGACTTTTTGAAATGCATTTCTTATCCCAGTTTTCGAGGCAATTCTCAGTTTTGTGTTGTTCAGTGTCTTAGAGCAGTGGTTGCCAACCTGTTGACTTCTGTGGATCCCTGCTTTATCATTATTGAAACCAGAGACCCACGCTGAATCATTATTGTAATCTGGGGACCCCCTACTAAATCATTATGGGAAGCCAGGGACCCATGCCTAAACATTGTCAATGATTTGACCCACAAAATAATACATAACACATACAGAAACAAGCATTCCATCAAACACATATACAAATAATAACACATTGCATTCAATTTGCAAATAAATAAAATAAAAACATTTTTTAAAAAAATTGTAATAGGAAGGTTGGAGCATTTCTAAATTCAATTGAAGCCACGCGTCAGCCATATTATATTCCGTTTGATGCACCTGCACTGCTCCTATGAATCAATCCGATACTGATTTAATTTTTAGCCTCCAATTTCAAATTCCTTGACATTTACAGTATGTTCTCAAATGTTCAATTGTCCATTTAGCCAATTTATTTATATACACTTTATTAATCTGTTAATAGTAGTTAATTTTCTAAGCACTCACGGACCCCCTGAAGAGGCTTCGTGGATTCCCAGGGGTCCATTGACCACAGGTTGGGAACCACTGTCATAGAGCTTACAAATTGCTGACCGATGCAATTGCTGATTGATGGTATCCAGCTGGATAATTATCGATTGCACTTCAGCCCTCTAACCCCATAACTTCAGCTACTTTAGCACTTTGGGTCTAATGGCTATAATCTGAGGTCTTTGTGGATGTGAGTGCATTTGGTGCCCACTCTATTAGGGGGGCTATTGCATCAATGTCTTTTGCCTTGGGTTCCATTCTAGAGAACATTATGAGAGCTGCTGATAGGTCCCCAGACTCTACCTTTAAACTTCATTATTCTAAACCTGTTACAAATGTTGCCTCTGTAGTGGTGAATCAATTTAAGCATAATCTGAGCCTCCGGTCTTGACACTCAATGAAAAACTTTCAGGCATTCCTGTCAAGAATTGTCAGTTCAGTTAAGGACACAGACACAAGGATTATCTCACCCATTGTCAATGGTTGCAGTGCATTGAATTTCTCTGTTTATGTTGATAAATGCTCGCTCCCTATAAGTCGCGGCTCGCGGCTCGCGGGTCTTACGTGGGGCTGCACCTGTGGGGAACAGCAGGGGGGATGGCAGGGAGAATATTAATATAATTTAAACAATAAAAAATAAACTTACCTGAATGCAGGGCACGCCGCTCCTCCATCTCTGCTGCAGCCGGCCGCTGCTGCAGCTTCAGGATGGGCTAGGAGCACCCAGCCAGGGCGCTCTCAGGCAGACTTGGAGCCTGTGCAGGCTCTCTCCAGCCCAGCAACTGTGTTGTCGTGTTGGAGAGAGCGCTGTGCACATGTGTGTTTGGCTGGCGAATGATGGCCACCAAACACACATGCGTTTCTCACACTCGTCACCCCCGTGGCCCTGCCCCTCTAGAAGCAAACAATACTAAACTAAGTATATTATCTATTTCTTTTTGAGGTTTTGCAGCTGCCGCTTCTGGTGGGGAGCAACTCTCCTCCGCCCTAACGGAGTAGCCTCCCAGCTCCATATGAGTCTGTGTTGGGTATGGCAGAGGTTACTGCAGTTACTTTGTCATGCATATTCAGAGCAGACACAGATTTGAATCTTCTCAAGGTTAAGTTCTTGTGTTGCAGTTTGTTTATTGAAAACGTTGCCCAGAAGCTGTTCTGGCAATCTTCTTGTCTCATTCAGGATTGATGGATCTGGTTCCAGTTCCTCTGGGGCAGATGGCCATTGCAGCCATATTGTTTAATGCTCTTTGGTGAAAACTTTTCATTTTTGTTTTTGTAATGCAGCCCGGTTTCCTTTAAGGGAAACGGGCGGCATTAAAAAAAACAAACAATTGCTTTGTTGAAAAAGCAATCACAAACATGGTGGTCTGTGGGCCCAGCAGGCCACCATCCCTATGATTGTTGCCATTTCCAAATGGGTCGCAAATTGCAACCCTCCTCATGAATATTAATGAGGCAGGTGTCTTGTGACCCATTTGGAAATCGAAAACAGTGTCTGAGACACTGTTGTACTTCTCAGTTTGGGATTTCCTAATTGCGAATTTGCAATTAGGAAATCACAAACGGATGTCTACATTCATCTGGTCCTTAATGTTGTTGCAAAGAAAGAGGAGGAGGTTTTCTGAGTTCCTTCTGATACAGCGAGCGGTGTGCCCTGATTGGTTGATGGGCTTATTGGAAATGTAGTTTGTGTTTTCTCTGTTGTAAGTGGCTGCTCAAGATTTGCAGTAGAGTTTGAGATAGCATAATCCTTGCGTCTGTGTCTTTAATAGAACTGAAATTTTTTGATATGTTAGAAAATGTTCCATTGCTTATTTGCTTTCCAACATATACATCTGACAAATCCCTTAAGGCCATGTGCATGACAACCGTAAATATGACAATGAGGCCGACATTTACCCTACCAAATTGACGTCTTTTGGATTTTCTTTATCCAGTGGATGTGAACAGGGACATCAGGTGTAGTCTGCAGTGAATCATGAGAACTGATAGTATGCTCCATTGATCATGCATATTGATTAGCCCCTAATGGAAATCAAGGAGTTCGCAGAAGATTTTTACTTTTCACACTGAAGGTTTAAAATGAGCCCTTGGAAGGTAAAAAAAATCCCACCAAAATTCTTTTGATTCTCAAATATGCATGCACATTAAACTGCTAGATACAGCAATTCTCAACTGCACATTGAGATTTGAGAAAAATGATCAGAGTGTCTTGAATGTCCATGTGCATTTAGGAACCATGTATCGCCAACTCAGTCATGATCAGTCTTGTGTGATTGTTGAATGCTCATTCCTGCTCAAAAAACCTACGATTCTTGATTGAGCATCCATTAACCTTTTATCACTGAAATGAATGTGACCTATCAATTGCACACATGCAGGTTTTCAGTGTCTTATTTTCAAATCCAAATGTTCTCAGTAAGCATTACTGCCCCACATGCATGTCTTTGAAGGAGTTTAAGACATTCACAATTGCATGTGCATTTCTTACACATGGATCTTGAATGTGAAGCTGCTTTCAGTGTTTCTTGATTACTGTTCCTCAAACACTTCTCTTACTCTTTTTTAAAGTAAATACATAACCTCAAAATTTGATGCCTTTGTTTACTTTTTATTAGAAAAACACTGAAATGTTTAGGTTTCTCCTACACAGCACTTGTGCTGTGCTTGTATAATCTCTTGTAATTAAATAAAAATCTTAAAAGGGGCTTAGAGGCCACCCATTACTTGCCTTTACTTACCACTGACTAGCTTCCACGTGACCCCATGTCACTTTGCCTACCATTTGCTCACTCCCAAATGGCTCCCATGTCACTCTTGTTTCCTTGATTCCTATTGGTCATCACCTCCTCCTCTCTTCCATGTTCCTCCAGGGCTTCGAGTCTTCATCCTGCCTTGAAACTGTTTCTAGGGGCCAGTGTCCTTACTATGGCCACAGACTTCAGCAGGTACTCCTTTTTTATTGTTCCTCTCTTCTTCACTGCTGCCCCCTCTCCCATGTTATCTATTGCCTTCCCACCCCCCTCCTATGTCGGTTGTTTGTCTCCCACTTCCTTTGTCGTTGTTTAATCACTGGACTTCCTCCTATGTCCATAGTCTGTGTCCTCTTCTGTACATTGTCTGTTTCTCGACACTCTGCACTCCTCCTCCAACCATCCATTTCCTACCACACCAAATGCTCCCTTCTTCCTGCAGTCCATTTTGCCTAGTGCCAGGAGCCACTATTGCTGTTGAAGGGGCCGTCCTCGGTCACTCTGCTGGCATACATCCCCATTTCTCAGCCCATTTCCCCATGCTGCACCACACTTTTTTCCTATACCCCCTCCTCTAAAAGAGCATTTCCATTGTCCTGCATTCTCAATGAATTGTCAGCTTCTTAGGAGTATGTATACATTCCTAGGGCATCTTACCAATACAAATTTTGGAATGTCATGCACTCACCTGGTTTGGGGCAGCTTAGTGAAACAAGTAACAACTGTCTGTGCCCCCAGATTGAAAGGGGGATAGGGTAAAACAAGAAAAGATAAACTCGCATCACTGAGGGAACTGCTCGGCTAACTCATGCACTGCCTAGAAGGATAGGAGCTCCCTGGACCTTGTTATCCTCAATGCAGTTACGATACACTAAAAACAACAAGAGGCACTGTTACCCATAGGTTGCCAAATCAAAATGATGTATCAATAGTTTACATTATTTGTACACATACAGACTTAGGTGGTCATTCTGACCTCGGCGGTAAAAGGCGCCTACCGCCGGTCAGAAATCCTCCATAATCCCGCCGCGGTCGCGGAAACCCGCCACGGTCATTCTGACCCGCAGAAGGCAAACCTCCGAAAATCCGACCGCCACAACAGACCGCCAGACCAGCGGTCGGCGGAAAGGTGGAGGTGACAAAACCTCCACCGTCACGCCAACAGAAATACGCCCATGCCATTACGACCCACGAATCCACGCGGCGGTCATTCAAACGCGGTATTCCATTGGCGGGACGCACCGCCGCGGTCAGAATACACACAAACGAACAAAACTCAGCCACATTGGACGATTTGAATCCCACACACCTGATACACATACACACACCACTCCCACACACACAATACGATATAAAACACCCACCCACATCACCCACAAACCCCTACGCTAAAAAATTCGTAAAGAAGGCAAGAGCGAGACACCAGCATCCAAAAAATAACAGCCACAGCCACTCAACACCATCACCCACACACTATCCACACACAAAACAACACACACCACCACACTCAACTCACTTAAATACACATACTCCACCCCACACATCATACACACCACCCCATGGCACCCCAAAGACAACCCCGCTTCACAGACGAAGAACTCAGGGTCATGGTGGAGGAAATCGTTCGGGTAGAGCCCCAGCTGTTCGGCACACAGATACAATACACCAGCATTGCCCGGAGGACGGAGCTATGGCAGAGGATTGTCGACAGGGTGAACGCAGTGGGACAGCACCCCAGAAATCGGGAAGACATCAGGAAGTGATGGAACGACCTACGGGGGAAGGTGCGTTCCATGGTCTCCAGGCACAACATCGCCGTGCAGAAGACTGGCGGAGGACCCCCACCTCAACCCCCACAATTCACATCATGGGAGGAGGAAGTCTTGAACATCCTGCATCCTGACGGCCTCGCAGGAGTCGGCGGAGGAATGGATACTGGTAAGGTGAAGCTTCAATACTGCTTCCCCCCCACCTGCATGCCAAATCAGACCCCAACCCTCACCCCCATCCTCGAACCCCACCCTCACCCCCACCCCCATCCTCACCCCCACCCTCACCCCCACCACCATCCTCACCCCCACCACCATCCTCACCCCCACCCCCAGCACACCTATTCCCCGCCAATGTCTCACCATCACAACCCACACATCCCAAAACCTAGGCCTGCATGCGTCCACTAAGCATGGACACCCATCACCAAAGCATGCCCAATGCATATACACATCCCCCCCACAAGCCACCCTCACCAAAGCCCCCACACACGAATGCCAGCACTTGGGGACACGAGAACCCACAGATACACCCATATGCCACACATTGAAACTATAACCATACCTCTATACCCCTGCAGGACCCGACCGTCAACACACCGCGGTGGAGGGGCCAGAATTCTCCACACCCCCCACCCAAGAGGCCGTCAGCGATGACAGCAGCTCTGTCGACCTGGACACCGATGACCAGCCCGGACCATCGGGGACCTCTGGACAGTCGGTTCCCCTCACACAGGCCCAGGCCACTACAGACCCAAACCCCTCTGGGAACACCAGCACAGCTCCCACCCAGCGGGCCCATGCCTCTGTCTCCAGGGCGCGTCAATCTGCGGTGTGTCTACCACTACAGGGCACCCAGGATAACCCACCACCCCAACAACAACAGGGACCTGGGGGCAGTGGTAGTGGGCACACCGGCCAGGGGGCAGAGGCCCAGGGAAACAGGGGAACTCGGAGGGCAGCTGTGCGACAGGGGGGGGAGGAGAGGCCCAGGGAACCCACTCTCCACGAGGTCCTCACCACCATCATGGGAGCATACAACCGCTCCCAGGAGACGATGGCGACGGTACTGGCCCGGTTCCAGGAGATCCAGGCGCTGCAGGAGGAACACTATCGGGGGTACAGGGAGGACATCAGAGCCATCAACACCACCCTGGTTACCATGGTAGGGCTGCTGCAGGACCTCGTCAACAACAGGGCGGACACTGAACAACACCCAAGGGCCCCTGCCACTAGCCTGGACCAAGAACAGCCAACCACCTCCGCCGGCGCTAGTGGACAGGAGGCCCCCGCACAGCAGCAGCCCACCAGACCCCCACCTCCTGCAGGAGAAGAACCACCCCGCAAGAGGGCCCTGAGATCTCGCAAGAAGACAGAGTAGGATGTCAAGACCCCCGCCAGCAATGGATACCACCTGATGTCATCCCACTGTCCCACATTGTCACCCTGTCCATCCTTGAACTGCCCATGCTCCATCTCTCCACAGGCCTCTGGACAATGCACCTGTGTGACTGTTACTCTGGACTCTGCCATGGACATTCCTTCACCATAGCCCCCACCCACTTGAAACCACCCATCCCATTTTGAGCACTTAAATAAACACCTATTTTGCACCAAAATATCAGGAGTCTGGCTGTGATTTCAATAGATTGTAATTGACATGACAGTGCAAATATGTCCTTGTACATGGTGAAGTCAACAAACAGCTGCCACAAAGCTGTAGTCCATGGGGAAACGAAGCACAGGACTCGTAGTGGGGACCCCAGATCTGAAATAGGGAGGGAAAAGCCAAAACTCAGTCATCATACACTGGGGCAAATAGACAGGCAGCAGAGATGCTGGAGAGTAGTTAACATTTACTAAATTATCTTTGAAATGTTACCTGTGTCCTATTGGAAGTACTGTTCAATGATTCTGTCCCTGTTGTCTGTTTCAGCCCCGTCGTCTTCCTCCTCGTCACTCTCCTCAGGTTCCACCGCTGCCACAACACCACCGTCTCGACCATCCTCCTGCAGGAAAGGAACCTGGCGGCGCAAAGCCAGGTTGTGAAGCATGCAGCAGGCCACGATGATGTGACACACCTTCTTAGGTGAGTACATTAGGGATCCACCTGTCATATGCAGGCAGCGAAACCTGGCCTTTAGGAGGCCAAAGGTGCGTTTGATCACCCTCCTAGTACGCCTATGGGCCTCATTGTACCGTTCCTCTGCCCTGGTCCGGGGATTCCTTACTGGGGTAGGTAGCCACGACAGGTTGGGGTACCCAGAGTCCCCCACTAGCCATACACGGTGTCTCTGTAGCTGTTCCATCACGTAAGGGATGCTGCTATTCCTCAGGATGTAGGCGTCATGCACTGACCCTGGGAATTTGGCATTTACATGCGAGATGTACTGGTCAGCCAAACACACCACCTGGATGTTCATTGAATGGTAATTTTTTCTGTTCCTGTACACCTGCTCCCTGTCTCTTGGGGGAACCAAAGCCACATGGGTCCCATCAATGGCACCAATTACGTTGGGAATATGTCCAAGGGCGTAGAAATCACCCTTCACTGTAGCCAATTCGCCCACCTCAGGGAAAATGATGTAGTTCCTCACGGATTTCATCAGGGCAGACAACACTCTGGATAACACCTTCGAAAACATGGGCTGAGACATCCCAGAAGCAATTCCCACGGTTGTCTGAAATGACCCACTTGCCAAGAAATGGAGTACTGACATGACCTGCACCAGAGGGGGAATCCCTGTGGGTTGGCGGAAGGGGGACATCAGGTCGGGCTCCAGCTGGGCACACAGTTCATGGATAGTGGCACGGTTAAGACGGTAGGTCAGGATAATGTGGCGTTCTTCCATTGTCGACAGGTCCACCAGCGGTCGGTACACGGGAGGATTCATCCGTCTCCTCGCCCAACCCAGCGGACGGTGCCTAGGAAGGACAACATGGAGCACACAGTCAAGCAACCCACAGGTACGTACTCACAGCTAGCACAGTATACGATTCTCTATGCAGTGAATGGCGTGTCTGAGTGGCTATGCAAGGCCTAGGCCTGTGTGACGCAGTTGAAATTGAGCCATGTGGGCCCTGGAAATGGCGGCTGCCTGACCTGTGAAGTGTGACAATGGGATGTGAGGTCAATGCGCTGGCGTGGCACACCGCGGCGGGCGGCGGTTGAAGACCGCGGCGTGAAGCCGCATTGGTTAACATTGAAGCCTATGGGTTTCAGGAGCCAATGGCGAAGGGCGCCGGCGGTGGCGGGACGCACCGCCGCGGTACGCACCGCCGCGGACGTGACCGCCATTTTCTATCTACTTATCCACTTGCGACTTGAACTTTCACAGGAGAGGACCTATACTGCAAGTGTTGCTGTGACCTCGGTCTGGAAGGGACAATGGCTGCTGCGCCTGGGGAAAGGGCCCCTGCCTTCACTGGAGAGGAGTTGGAGAAACTTGTGGATGGGGTCCTCCCCCAGTATGCGCTACTCTACGGTCCTCCAGACCAACAAGTGAGTTTAATTCAATATGGATTTGGGGCCACTGGCTGGCTTGGGGGCCTGGCGGTGGGCCTGGCGGGGATGGGGGGCATGTTGGGCCTGGCGGGGGGCATGGCGGGGGGCCTGGCGGGGATGGGGGGCATGTTGGGCATGGCGGGGGGCCTGGCGGGGATGGGGGGCATGTTGGGCCTGGCGGGGGGCCTGGCGGGGATGGGGGGCATGTTGGGCCTGGCGGGGGGCCTGGCGGGGATGGGGGGCATGTTGGGCCTGGCGGGGGGCATGGCGGGGGGCCTGGCGGGGATGGGGGGCATGTTGGGCATGGCGGGGGGCCTGGCGGGGATGGGGGGCATGTTGGGCCTGGCGGGGGGCCTGGCGGGGATGGGGGGCATGTTGGGCCTGGCGGGGGGCATGGCGGGGGGCCTGGCGGGGATGGGGGGCATGTTGGGCCTGGCGGGGGGCATGGCGGGGGGCCTGGCGGGGATGGGGGGCATGTTGGGCATGGCGGGGGGCATGGCGGGGGGCCTGGCGGGGATGGGGGGCGTTGGGCCACTGGAAAGGAAAAAGCTGAGAAACTTGAACGTGGTATTTCTCCCTCCCTGTACGTGTCACATAGGTCCGCGCCCATGAGAAGATCAGGATTTGGCGTGCCATCGCCAAGGAAGTCCGGGCCCTGGGGGTCCACCATCGACGGGGCACCCACTGCCGCAAGAGGTGGGAGGACATCCGCCGCGGGACCAAGAAGACCGCCGAGTCTCTGCTGGGGATGGCCTCCCAACGTAGGCGGGGTGCCTGCCGTCAACTGAGCCCCCTGATGTTCCGGATCCTGGCGGTGGCCTACCCTGAATTGGATGGGCGCGTGAGGGCAGCACAGCAGACACAAGGGGGTGAGTACAAGCATTATCTACTCTGTTGTCGCGCAGTGGAGGTGTCTGGGTGGGGGAGGAGGGCTGGGGGTCCCCCTAGGCCAGGGCGATATCTGTAGGCTGGGCACCCCCGTAAGCCCCTGTGTCCCCAGCCACCACCCTCAGTAGTTTGTCAGTACAGCCATCCCTGGGCCGTGTCATCCATGGGTGCAGTTGTCAACTCTAGGCGTGTAGGGCATGTTCCACGGAATGCGTAGCGTACCCCAAGTGCGCAACTTAGTGTAGGGGGCATCTGTGTCTGTCATGTCCGCTAACTGTACTGGAGATCCATGTACTCAATATCCCTTTATTTCTCTCTCCCCCCCCCTTTTTGTTTGTCTTTCTGTGCTTGTGTGCATCAGCATCATCAGGCGGAGGAGAAGTGGCATCGGGGCAGGAGGGAGCTGCATCTCACATGGCCCAGGAGGGCCATGCCACAGAGTCAGACTGGACCAGTGAGACGGAGGGCGAGGGGAGCTCCACGACGGGGACGACTGGACCCTGCAGCGACACGGACACGTCCTCGGAAGGGGGCTCCCTTGCGGGGGTGGCACCATCCGTGCCCCCCGCCATTACAGGTACAGCCGCCACCCAGCGCACCATCTCCGCCCTCCCAGCAGCCCCTCAGCGTTCGCCCCGTGCCCGCTCTGCCAGGAAGCCGGGCATCTCCTTCGCCCCAGGCACCTCAGGCCCTGCCCCTGTTACCCCCGCTGCCCTCAGTGAGGAGGTCATTGACCTCCTCCGAACGCTCATTGTTGGGCAGACTACCCTTATGAATGCCATCCAGGGGGTGGAGAGGGAGGTTCATCGCAGCAATGCGTACCTGGAGGGCATTCATTCGGGTCAGGCTGCCCATCAGCGATCGTTCCAGGCTCTGGCCTCAGCACTGACGGCAGCCATTGTCCCTGTCTCCTGCCTGCCTCTACTAACTCCCTCCTCCCAGTCTCCTGTTCCTCTGCCTGTCCCACCCACACCATCAGACCAGCCTGCACACACCTCAACACCCAAGAGAAGCTCATCCAAACATAAGCACCACAGATCACGCAGACATTCACACACGCAACATTCCGATGCAGACATGCCAACAGTCATTACCACCTCTGTGACCCCCACCTCCTCGTCTCCCTCCTCCCTCCCTGTGACGTCTACACTCACACCTCCATTCACCTCACCATCAGCCAGTGTTTCCATCACCAGCACACCCTCCACTCCAGTCCGCACACGTGCAGTCACCACCCCCACTGCCATTTACACGTCCCCTGTGTCCTCTCCCACTGTGTCTGTCACCCCCTCTTCCACACCACAGAAACGCAGCCACCCACCCACCCAACAGCCATCCACCTCACGACAGCCTATCCCTCCTGCACCTGCACCCAAAGACAGCAAACGTGACTCACCTACAACCACATCCTCTCCCTCCACTCCCATTCCCACTGTACCTACCACTCTCCATTGTCCCAAGAAGCTCTTCCTCGCCACTACTAACTTCTTTCCTGACCCTGAGCCCCCCCCTCCTTCTCGTCGGGGTAAGAAGAGCACCTCAGCCACCACCAGCCCTGCAGCCCCCTTGACAAGGGTGCAGGGGTATTGGAGCCCGCCAGCCCGCATGTCTGGATCTTCGCCCAGCAGCAAGGGGACAGCCAGCCCACCCCCTGGGAAGAGGAGCAGAAGGCGGAAGGGTCGCCGCAGGAGCCCGCCTTCTACATCCCCCCCGGACACCACCCAGAGACAGTCACCAGCCACAGCTCCAAAGGGAGGAAAGGGCCACAGGCCCACGACTAAGGAGGGCAAGGTCAGCAAGTCGGAGAGGTCAGGCAGCAGGCCTGCTGCCCAGGAGGAGCCCACAACCCCCATAGCCGCTGCCCCGGGAGGAACCGGCACAGCTGCCCCGGGAGAGCCCACCACCCCCATAGCCGCTGCCCAGGGAGGACCCAGCCCAGCTGGCCAGGAGGGCCCCACCACCCACAGCCCAGGTGGGCAGTGAAGGAGCACCATCCCCGCTGCCCAGGAGGGCACCACCAGGCAATTAGCAGTTGGCCATAGACCGGCCGCCGTCTCAAGAACCGCTGAACTGGGCCCTTCAGGGCAAGGACCGCTGAACTGGGCCCCGCCGTCTCAAGAACCGCTGAACTGGGCCCCGCCGTCTCACGCACCGCTGAACTGGGCCCCGCCGTCTCAAGAACCGCTGAACTGGGCCCTTCAGGGCAAGGAGCGCTGAACTGGGCCCCGCCGTCTCAAGAACCGCTGAACTGGGCCCTTCAGGGCAAGGAGCGCTGAACTGGGCCCCGCCGTCTCAAGAACCGCTGAACTGGGCCCTTCAAGGCAAGGAGCGCTGAACTGGGCCCGCCGTCTCAAGAACCGCTGAACTGGGCCCTTCAGGGCAAGAACCGCTGAACTGGGCCCCGCCGTCTCAAGAACCGCTGAACTGGGCCCCGCCGTCTCACGCACCGCTCCGCTGGGCCCCGCCGTCTCAAGAACCGCTGAACTGGGCCCTTCAAGGCAAGGAGCGCTGAACTGGGCCCCGCCGTCTCACGCACCGCTCCGCTGGGCCCCGCCGTCTCAAGAACCGCTGAACTGGGCCCCGCCGTCTCACGCACCGCTCCGCTGGGCCCCGCCGTCTCAAGAACCGCTGAACTGGGCCCTTCAGGGCAAGAACCGCTGAACTGGGCCCTACAAGACAAGGAGCGCTGAACTGGGCCCTTCAAGGCAAGGAGCGCTGAACTGGGCCCCGCCGTCTCAAGAACCGCTGAACTGGGCCCTTCAGGGCAAGAACCGCTGGCCCTTTGGCAGACGTGGCAGGGCAGGATCTATCTCGGGCAGGGCTGCAGGATGTCCTCTGGCCAACTTGCCTCCTCCAGTGGCAGTGGGGTCTGTTATGGACTGTATGGACTGTGGCTTTGCTCTCCTCAGGATGGCCCAGTGGGCAGGCCACCCACTGTATGGACTGTATGGACTGTGGCTTTGCTCTCCCCAGGATGGCCCAGTGAGCAGGCCACCCACTGTATGGACTGTATGGACTGCGGCTTTGCTCTCCCCAGGATGGCCCAGTGGGCAGGCCACCCACTGTATGGACTGTATGGACTGTGGCTTTGCTCTCCCCAGGATGGCCCAGTGGGCAGGCCACCCACTGTATGGACTGTATGGACTGTGGCTTTGCTCTCCCCAGGATGGCCCAGTGGGCAGGCCACCCACTGTATGGACTGTATGGACTGTGGCTTTGCTCTCCCCAGGATGGCCCAGTGGGCAGGCCACCCACTGTATGGACTGTTTGGACTGTGGCTTTGCTCTCCCCAGGATGGGCCAGTGGGCAGGCCACCCACTGTATGGACTGTTTGGACTGTGGCTTTGCTCTCCCCAGGATGGCCCAGTGGGCAGGCCACCCACTGTATGGCCTGTTTGGACTGTGGCTTTGCTCTCCCCAGGATGGCCCAGTGGGCAGGCCACCCACTGTATGGTCTGTTTGGACTGTGGCTTTGCTCTCCCCAGGATGGGCCAGTGGTCATGGAGTCCCCTCGTGGATCTGGCGTCGTGTACTCAAGTGGCTGAGGTGCCCCCCCTTCCCTTCCCCCTGAGGTGCCTGTCCTATTTTCTTTCTGATGCCCCTGCAGTGTTCTCTCCGTGGAGTTCTTGTCGTGGGACTGGGCCTTGCCCCTTTGCACAGGACCCCTGTGATCCACGGACAGTGGTTGGACTACATTTAGTAGCTGTATATATTTTGTACATAGTTTATTTATTTATTGGGATTACTGGTGTCCATATTTCAATATATCTGCCCGTTTATGATCTCTTCTTTTGGTCTTTGCATTATTTCGGAGGGGGGTGGTTTGTGGGTTGTGACAGTGATCTGTGGGAATGCATTGATGTGTGTGTTGTAGTGGGTGTGGGTGGGTGGGTGTGTGCCGGTAATCTTTTCCCTCCCCTGTGTCGTAGGTGCAGTACTCACCGATGTCTTCCGCGCCGCCGGGCGTGCTCCTGGTATATGAGCAGGAATAGGAGTGCGGGGATGACCTGCAACTCTGGCTCCATACTGCCGGAATCTCGCGTGGAGTGCGTAGAGGTGAGCGTTTTCCCGTTCGTAGTCTGTTTCCGCCGTGTTCTTATCGGCGGTGCTCCCGCCCCGGAAAAGGTGGCAGATTGGTGGGTCGTAATAGGGTGGGCGGTACATTGTCTGCCGCCGGGCTGTTGGCGGGAACCGCCGCGCTGTTTGTTTGTACCGCTGTGGCGGTCGGAGTGTTAAGTTGGCGGGCTGTGTTGGCGGTTCCCGCCAGGGTCAGAATTGCATATTTTAGACCGCCGGCCTGTTGGCGGCTTGGCCGCCGCTTTATCACCGACCGCCAGGGTCAGAATGAGGGCCTTAATCATAAATTTTACGTGGGAGAGAAACATTTCAAGAATAAACTGGTGGTCTTCTGGCACACCGGAACATACAGGATTCCGATTCAAAACCTGAATACTGCTTCAAACTCTAAAAGTTTCTCACAAACTATTGTATACAACTTGCCAAAAACAGCACAGTGGCGAACTTTTGGGTACCATAGTGTTCAGAGTGCTGCAATGAAAGAGCCTAGATTGCTGGGCCTCATGGGTGTTAATATTCAAAACAATATCCAATATCCAAAAAAGTGCTCATGCCTGCAAAGAATTAAGTCTTTGGTTTATCTGCTAACCTAAGGATTAGTGCACACCAACCTGAGGGGAAGGTACTCAAACATGACAGTACCTGAACTGGAATCACAGCCCATGAAGGAAGATACTGGAAGCGTCACAGATGCCTCAATCACAGAATCATAACAAAGGAGTTGAGTGCCAGATGAGGTTTATGCTGGAATGCTGGAAGATCTGGGTGACTCAGGAGGTGAGTGCTGGGATGAGGCTTGCACAGGACTGAGACAAGGCCAAACACGGATGAAGGTTCAGGTATTTATACTGGGAGAAAAGAGTGTTCCAGAAAGGCGTGTGTCTCACGTCACAGCCTGGAAAGTTTCAATGAACCAGGGGAAAATCACATTTTACGTATAACTGATATGAGGCTTTGCAGTTGGCAGGTGCAAATGGTAAATGGAAACAATAACAATTATATCGTAAGCCTCGTCCATGATGGGGCAGTTTAATGGGTCACCAAGGAAGCACCTTTATCCTAAAAAAGACACATGATATTCTGCAGGTGCAAAATGGACTAACTTGCATAGCAACAGAACAGGAGGGTTAATGGTTCAGGGTTCCGGGAAGGGGCATAATGGAGTGGTTGAGACTGGAAGGAGTCACAAGGGATGCATGACTTGGATTACTCAGTACAGGGAGGTGTCACAAGGGAAGGTTGACATGAGCCCGGTGAGTAAAACCCACAGCATATAGGGCACAAGATGGAGTTGTGACAGTTACCCCCACAAAGAACAACCTAGCGGGCATGGTTTGTCAGGGTGGCTGGCATGAAATGAACAAACCAGGCAAGGGGCATAAACCACACTAGATGATTCCCAGGAGTTTTCCTCAGGCCCAAACCCTTTCTGATGAAATTAGGTAGAGCAAAAGACCCTTAACATGCCATGAATCTAGAGTTCTTTGGACTTCAAACTATAGATGACCATCAAGGGTTACAGGTGGAGGAGGAGGAGCAGGATGGGTTTGAGCTTGATATGGTTTGAAAGTCGAAACATGGAACACAGGGGGAACACGCAAATGATCTGGCAGCTAGAGCTGGACTGCCACAGGATTTATGACCTTTTCATAGGGGAAGGGACCAATAAGTTGAGGTTGAAGTTTTCGTGGACCATGTAGTTGAATGTTTTTTGTGGCAAGCAAAACCTGATCTCCGCTTTTGTGCTCAGGTGGTGGTTGGCGATGTTTATTTGCATTTCTCTATATATTTACTTCAGCCTGTCTGAAATGATGTAATACTTCTTGTTGGGAGTCAGGGAGATGCTTTACAAGTCTTGTATTGCAGGTACACGGTCAGATGTTTTAACAATACTTTCAGGTAACATGGATTAGTACCTTCTACACAACAGAAAGGAGATACCTCAGTGGCAGAATGCTGTCAGTTGTAATACACAAACTCTACAAAAGGTAACACGGATTCCCACTCTTTGGGAGTTGAGGTTAAAAGGCTTTGCGGTGTCTGTTCCAGTACTTGATATACTCTCTCTGTCTGCCCATCAGTTTGTCTGTGATAAGCAGATGAGAGTGGAGCGTCAAGGTCCAACGATGTGCAAAGGAGGAGTCATAACCAGGAAATGAAATGCGGACCTCTGACAGACATAATGACAGAGGGCAGGCCGATTAGCCACAGGATATGCTGCACAAACAGGGTGGAAAGAGTCTTGGCAGTGGGTATTTGTTTTAAGGCAACAAAGTGCACCATTTTAGAAAATGGGTCAACAACTACATAAGTAGTATTATAACTGTAGGAGGTGGGCATTTCTGTAATAAGATCCATACTTATAGTATTCCAAGGATGTCGGGTCCAGATAAGGTTCTTAAAAGGCTGACAGGGGCAGTGTAGGAAGTCTTGTTCTGAAGACAGATGGGACAGGCTTAAACATAATCATGCACATCCTTGGAGAATGTTGGCCACAAAAACCATCACTGACAATTAGCTAGGATCATGTGAATTCCAGGACGACCAGCCAGAGGAGTATCATGACACCAAGTTAGTGCTTCTTGTCTTTATTCCTTACTGGGAGCAAATAAAGTTGTGCCATGGTACAGGAGGTTATTATGTCTGTGATTGCCTTTATCAGTTACCCAAGATTCTAAGTCCACCTGGCACATGCTTTGTTTAATCCTGTTACAAAAATGACTCTTGTTCACAAAGACCTAATTGTGTGCTCAGGTGCTATGATGTTCTGTGGTGCCTGTTCCTAAGGAATCTGATTAGAGTTACCACACCTGAATAGCAGTTCTGCCTTAGTTTGTCGCATGCCTGGGCCAATAGATGTATTAACTGAAGAACAACAACCACCTTACTTGTCTAGGGGTGAATGCTTTTAATTATCTTAAGAACTGGAGATTCCTTTGAACAGTATATATTGAAATGGTATGTTGAGCCCCTAGAAGGTATTTCTGCCATTCTTGGAAACATAATGTAATTGCCATTAGTTCTTGTTCGGCAACTGTATAGTTCTGTTCAGCTGGCAACAACTTTTTAGAAAAGAACGCTACTAGATGTATATGTCCTATGGTACTGTCGTCTTGCAACAGAATACCTCCTAATGCAACGTGAGAGGAGCCACCTGGAGCCATGATGAACTTCTTTTTGAGTAATTTGAATGCATCATTGACCTCCTGGGACCAGACAAAAGGCACCTTTTTCTGTATAAGTCTGGTAATTGGGCTTACTGTGTATGAGAAATGGGTGATAAAGTGTCTTTGAAAGTTTTCAAATCCCATGAAACTTTGTACCTCTTTGACTAAGGTTGGTGCTTTACCAATCTAGTATTGCCTGCACCTTTTTTGGATCCATGGTAACACCTTTTGGTAGTAGGAAATATTCCAGAAATTCAAGAGATTGAGTGAGAAAGAAACATTTGTCTAGTTTAACAAAAAGGTCATGTTTTTGAAGTCATTGTAGCACCTTCCTGACATTCGCAATGTGTTGTCCTGTTTTGGAAATAAATGAGGGTGTCACAGATGTATACAACTAGACAAACATCCATAAGGTCTCTCAAATCCTAGTTTATAAAACACTGGAATGTTATAGGGGCATTACATAACCCAAAAGGCATGAGTGTATACTTGAATAACGCAAATTCGGTTCGGAAGGCTGTTTTCAACTCATCGCCTTCTTTTATGTAGATGAGCTGGTATGCGCCTTGCAGATCTCGTTTAATGCACACCTCGGACTTCCAAACCTGAATGAGCAAGACTGGTATCAGGAGCAATGGATATTTGTTCCTAACAGTATCCTTATTCATGGCCCTATATATCTATGCATGCCCTTAACTCACCATTCTTTTTTGGTATGAAAAAGAGTGCTAAAGAGGCAGGGGAGATGGAATGACAAATAATCTTAGGGCTAGTAACTTGTCAAGGTATTTGTTCAGGTATTTGGTCTCTGGTTCCGAGAGAGCACAGATACAACTGCAAGGAAGCGCTGTGTATGGAATTAAATGTATATGGCAATCATATTCATGGCGCTAAGATAAGTGCATAGCCTTTTGTTCATCAAAAACATCATGAAAGTCCTGATATTCTACATGAATTTATGTTGTACATTCTTATGTTTATGCCACGCACGTCTATGTAGACAACACTTCCTGTAGCTCTTTAGAACAATGGTTTTGACAAAAATGAGAATCCAAGGTAACAAGGCGACAGGACCAATCACTGAGTGGATTGTGAAGCTGAAGTCAGGGCGCCCCTAAAATGTACACCAAAGTTGGGTGTATCTACGAGATCAAAGGTCAAGATCTCCGTATGCCAATTCTTGCATACAAGAGTAATCGGAACAGTTTCATAAGTAATCAGTCCAGAAGAAAGCTCTGAGCCACCCACAGCTCTAACTGGTTCTGGTACTTTTGTCTTAACATGAGGTACATGCAAAGACCTAGCGAAAGCTAGATCAAAAAAGTTTCTTGTAGCCCCAGAATCTAAAAATATAGCTAATACCTTCCACTGTTGATTTGAAAGTATTAGAGTAACAAATATGGTAAAGTGCTGTGGGACTTTACGTGACGTGTTTGTCAAAAATTGGGGGGGTTCTGTACTAGGACCTTACTCGACTGGTTGACCCCTATGTCAGCCTGGCTTTCTAGTTTTCCTGCATCTACCCAGACATCACAGAAACATTCTTTTGAACCCCTTTACGTTTGACAGCACACTCACAGGTAAAGTGCCCTGCCTTACCACAGTACAAACATAGATTTTACTTTCTTCTTCGATCTTTTTCTTCTGTAGTTAATGTACCACGTAAACCCCAAATATTCATTGATTTTGCATTATCCTGATTCTTGGTGTCTATCTCTCTGCTCTCTGGATGTCTCACTAATAGTTTAGGTTCCCCTTGATGGCATTCTCTCTTAAGTTCAGTCAACCTATGATCTAATCGGACATCTAAGTCAATAAACTCAGGACAGACTGATGGGAGATCCACAATGTCTGCTAAAGAGTCTTTCAAGTCATCTCTCAAGCCTCTATTAAAGAGGGAGGTCCACTTCTTTTCTGGTCATTGAGTTTCAGTAACCAGTCTACAACACATCATAGTATAAGTCAGTAGATCCTTACTATCCTGATGTAAATTCAACAACTCATTATCACTAGTCTGCACAACGGTATGTTTGGCAAAGAGATGACGCATTGTCTCTTCAAGTCCTCCAAAAACATGTAAGACAGGACTGTTATTTTCAGTGAGTGGGATCGCCCAGTTAGCAGCTGTACCCCCAAGATAATATATAATAAAGGCTATCTTAGCAGTGCCAGAAGGAAAGGTTCTGGGTTTAACCAAAAACTGCAACTGGAACTGGACTCCAAATAGCATCAAGTTTACTAATATCCCCAAAACCCCTTTCCCTAGAGGCACAGGAGTGGGAATGGCTACAGTGACATGCACAGGATTAATATTACCAATGGAGGGTGTACTAGTAATATTTTTTGTTTCACCAAAGTGTGCTGGTTGTGGAGCACACCGCATGACTTTAAGAGTTGCCACAGCTCCTGCATCAGCTAGCCAGTGTGACTGGTGGGAATGATATCTAACTAAGGGCCGGATTTAGATCTTGATAATAATGATGTCCTCCCACGGCGGCGGTCCTAACTACTCTGTCAAACTGACGGTGTTCCAATCACCGTACTTAGAACTATGACTGTTCAACTGTCGTCCTCATCTAATGAGTGGTCTCTGTCACACGAGCTGCATCTCGAAGCGGAAGCAGTGGACCTCCAATGCTTACAAGTATTACTCTGTCGCCCTGAAGATGGTGGCATTCTACCGACCACATTTAGATAACACAGTCATGCTGGTGTACCAGTGGTGGGCCCATGATGGCGGGAGTCTGTCGC
Source organism: Pleurodeles waltl (assembly GCF_031143425.1). Taxonomy (NCBI): domain Eukaryota; kingdom Metazoa; phylum Chordata; class Amphibia; order Caudata; family Salamandridae; genus Pleurodeles; species Pleurodeles waltl. The sequence continues at coordinate 680,265,221 of NC_090446.1, forward strand.
GGGACCCATTCAGCATTGGACTGTGGCTGTAGGATGTATGTTAGCAGCCCACACCTGATGTATATTGAACAATTGTGGACACCTGCAAAACACACTATAAAATACACTCCATTTCAGACTATGATCCTCTGCTATTACACTGCTGACCATCAATCTGACAACCTTGTCACTGAACAGCCAGGTTATTTTATTTTTTCAATTCTCCCTCTATTTTGTTACTTTTTCATTTTTTTCATTATTTTTTCAGATCACTGTAGGGGCATTAGTGTAGTTATATTTTGATTACTATGGCAGGGAACGGGGACCCATGTTTTAGAGAAGGAGTATTGCCAGGTATTGTGGTTGAAAATATTAGAGTAGAGCTACAACTGTTTGGAGCACAAGTACAAAATACTACCATATCTCAGAAAAGGCAAATGTGGGACAGAATAGTCTACAGAGTGAATATTGTAGCTGACAATCTGCACACACAGGAGGAAATTAGGAAGAGGTGGAACGACCTGCGGGGGAGAGTCCTTTCCCTGGCTTTCAAGCATCACTAGGAGGGCCAGAGGACTGGTGGTGGTACTCCCAGCCCCCCATTGCAACTCTTTCCCTGGGAGGAGAAGGTCTTGCAGATACTAAATCCTAAAGGCTTGACAGGAATCCCTGGTGGAGTGGAGGCTGGTACGTCACACTGCCACTTGGAGTATTTTTTTGCTAAAGAACTAATTCCTCCGCCTTCTCTTACGAGTCAAAACAGAAATGCAACAAGAGGGAAAATATTGATTTTCTTTAAATATGATCCTCACCCCCTCTAATAGTAGCATGATTCATCATTGGGGCCACCACAGCCCCTAGAAGCCAGGGTAGGCACCACCTGGATTCCAGGAGCACTTGATATATCCTTCCAGTGGTCTAAAGATTAAAAATACTTCGCTTTTACAGAGTTGTAACTTTATTAATGCTAAAGTAGGTATAGGTTAGAAGAAAAAAGTGGGGTTCTCGAGGATATTATGGTTATAAGGCCCTTATCTTTGGCATTAACATGTTTTTTAAATTAACCATCAAACGATGCATAACATACACCAAGGCACTATTGATGTCAAACACAGTGAGGGTTCAGTTTTTAATGTGTAATATTTTGGCACAATCAGTTCCATATGTATCTGACATTGGTATACAAAGTAGCCACTATTTTGAGTGCTGGTGATGCACAAACAATTTAAAAATACACAGCTTCACAGCCTAAAATGGTGACCATGCCGTCAGGACATTGGTTATATAATTGCCGTCGGCGGAAGCTGATTACATACTAGGTGTAACTCCCCAAGATGGACACTGCCATAGGCTAAAGAGTGTGAGGGATGCACACAAAAGCCAATGGTTGTGTCTGTCTCAGTCTCAGATGTATGTGCATCTGGAAAAAAGCTCACTTGCCTCCTAACACTGCAAAGAACAACACCTCCTCAACTTTTGCTGCTGTTACTGATCTCTGGGTGCCAGGATGCCAGACAAAGCAGGTGACAGGGCCTTGCCTTCTCCCCTTAGGAATTGGAGCTTCTCACCAGGGAGGTCTTGTCCCTGCACAGCCAGCTGCATGGGCACCCTGAGGAACAGGAGCATGTCTTAGTGGGAAATATTTTCCAAAGTAATGTGTTCCTCTTTTATACACAAGCTAATTGGTCTCTTTTTGCTCATGTGGAGTGATGTTATTAGGGTGTAGTGAACTTAATGATTAAGTTGGGCACATAATGTTTGACAATGTTAGCAATGTCTGCACATTGATATGAAAAGTCCCCTGAAAGAGTATGCTGAATTTTCAGTTCATGTTACTCACAATTCCAAATTTTATTAGACAAACTGCAGGCCCCTTACATCCAGTGGTAGTAGACACTGTACTACTATTATAAGTTAAAAGATACAGCCCACGTCGAAATGAGTGAAATATAAAGTACAAGAAGAATCTTCAAAGTTATGGAGTTATCTGATGCTGTTCTGTCAAGTGAAATATTTTGAACTAAGAATATCTGTATGTTTCAAACATGTCAGGGTGCCATATATGGGAAAAGGTATTTCCTGTGCTGCAAACCTAAATGACACAGGCTCTCAATCATCCATACAAGTATGTCCCATTACCCACACACACCCACTTGTTTGCACATCACCCAAAACCATGCTGTCACTGAAACATGGCTGCCCTTTCATACTGCCTTTAGTCACTGAATGGGGTGCAAACCATAGTGTCTGGCTCTTAGAAGATTAGGTATGAAGCCAATGTAGCTATGCATGGGGTTATGTGCAAATAATGTACAGTTTGGTTGGCCTCTATTAACTCACAATGATTTGGAGTAATTATGAGTGTTTCTCCCTACCGGAAAGGTTTTCTAGCCACGGCCTAGATGATGGTTGTGGACTGGATTGGTAACATGAGGAGATATAATGTATTGAGGGTACTCAACAGAGGACTGCAAATTAGTATTTCCTAGGAACTTTTAAATGTTTGCAAAAAACCTGTGTTGACTGTTTTAGGAACGCATGTGAGAGATGCAACAAAATAGACAAACAAAGTCACTGAAAACCTCTTCTGTTGTTATCTTTTCTCATCCATACAGGTCAGCGCCCAACAAAAGCAGGACATCTTGAAGGCCATCACCACAAAGCTGCGGACCTTGGGGATCCATAAGCAGCTCAGTCTGCATTACAGAAAGAGGTGGGAGGACCTTCAATGCTGGACCAGAAAGTCAGCAGCATCCATCTTGGCCAGTCCTCACAATGAGGCGTGTGCCCTGACCACCCTAAGGGCCCACTTCCTTTGGGAGGCCTGCCCAGAACTTGATGGGCAGTTGAAGGCCCAGCAGCAGCATCAAGGGTGTGTTATTATTTTAAGCTATTCTTGTTGTTTAATATTTGTTATTTACAGCAATGTGGCATCAACATGACAGTTGACACACATTCAACGCACACAATGATTTCTGATACTGTGTTTGGTATATTGATTTGTGCTAAAGGTTGTCACTAGATTCCTCATCACAAACCAAGACCTGTTTTGAGCAGACAAATGGCTACCTGCAAAAAAAAAGTTACCTGATTTTTTTGTCTATTTTATGAGGGACAGTTGTACGGAAAATGCCTCATTTGGGGATTTGGTCAAGTGTGATGCTCCATCACAAATAAGAGTAGGTAATGTAGACCCTATTACTGGTGACATGGCATATTAGCTCTTATGACACGCTTGATGTTTCAGACTTTACATTGGTAAATTGGTACAAAGACCAAATGATAATGAGCACCTGGTCCAAAAGGATTGGAGACATGAGTGGAATGGCATAATTCCTTATCTGAAAACATGTTACAAATATGCTTTCACAGCAATATTCAAGTCAGTTCAGGTAGACAGTAGCAGATTGGCATGAAAATTTTGTCCTTCACAAATGTGCTAATCTGTGTCAACTAACATGAATAATTAAGCCAAACTGTATTGATTGAAACAGACAGGAATGTGTCCACATTGGTGACAGAGTTACACATATCTCAAACAACATTTTAGTGTCCTTAGTTATGCCCAGGTGAAAGCTCAGTGATAGTGAAAAATGTGATACTTAAAGGGACATTTGCAGTTGGAAGGTTACATCACACAGATGTTAGAGTATCCCATCTTGAAAGTCACTATCAGGCCCAAAACATGACCTTTTTGAAATGAGTTTGCTATCTACTGAAGTGGGTTAGTAATGTGTCAAGGCCTGTGTATTTACTCATGCTGTCAAAGCCATTTGTCAATCCACCACAAAAATATTTTAGTAAATATCTTCAACAGCATAGGTATGTATATACTGTAGTGCATAGTACATTGCTCAGCTAGCTCAGAACAGAATTCACATCATATGTGGTACAATTGAAATATGGTTTAGTGACTTAAAATAAATGTTGCCATTGTGAAATGGTCAGACAAAAGAAATAGGCTTTCAGTTCATAGACATTTTGGTACATGAATGCAGTATTTGTGGACACACAATGATAACTATTCACTTTTGGTGTATAAACATGATGCAGATTGTTTGACTTCATAAACACACTGTATAGATGTATTTTTGGTTACTGTGGGGACATAAGTTCAGTAATTTAAACAACAAAGTCCTAGCAGCCAGAGGCATGAAACAGTTCATGCAGCGAAGTAAAAGTGGTTAAAAGACAAGGGCATACATGATATGGGAGCTAACATGGGGAATTTGTAAATTGTGAGAAAATGGTTTGTGGAATTCTGCCCTACGTGCATGAGATACTGATGATAAAGAATCTGATTTTGGGACCACTGAAGCTGGTTAAATATGTATACTTGACAAATGTTTTGTGAGCAAAGTTCATGTTCAGTTTTATTTACACAGATACACTCAAACTGTTGTATCTGTGTTTTCAGTATCATCTGGCCAAGGCGAAGGTGATATTGGTCCTGTCAGGGGGGAAAAAGCTGGGCACTGTGGATTCGGTGCAGACACCACAGACACCGAGGGACCCAGTGCTACAAGGGGTTAGGAGACTGGTATAAAGTCCACCAGTAATTCATCATCATCTTCGGAGGCCGCCACAGAAGACCAGTCCCTATTGGTGGCAGACCATACTGCAACGTCACCACCTGCATCGTTGTCAACCACCCACATTCCCATCCCCATCCTCCCTCTTGCACTACCCCAGTTTGTGGAACCTACCCCTCTAAAAGGGGTGCTGTCTCCGCTGCAGGCAGTACCCCCCTGCCCCTGTCGCCAGGCCGTGCTCAGTGAGGAGGCTATTGACCTCTTCCGGACTATCTCCGTAGGCCAGATTGCACAACTGAATGCCATCCAGAGGCTTAGTGCCAGATGGCTCACATGCTAGCTTACCTGGATGGCATTCACAGTGCCATGTCTGGCCTACTGAGATCATCGCAAAGTCTGGTGTACTCACTGACTGCCGCCCCCCACCCATCCCAACTTCGTGCCCTAACTCCTACCCCCTTCCCCTTCCAACATCTCTATTTTCCAGTCCGTTCCAAAGCACCCTCACTGCTTTACATGCACCCACCCCAACACACACAAGAAGCACATCCACACATAAACACATACACAGCACAAAACATTGACACACACAAATATGCAGACACTACACTACCACCACAAGCATACCCACGGATGCCACACCCATCAGCACACCCACATGCAAAGCCACCACTACCAATACTACACCCACAGACACTACACTCAGCACCACACAAACATCCATAACCATTACCACCACACCTGCAGACACCACATCCACCACCACACAAACATCCACAATCGCCACACACACATGCACCAACACATCTGCAGATACCAAAACCACACACAGCACCTCCCCTGCACACTAATACACACATACACATACATTAGACATTACACACACTGCACAAACGCCCACACTCCCCCGAACAACAGACACACAGAAAGAAACACAATCCAAAACTTACACCACATACAGCAGACCCACAGGAAACTATACTATCCACAGACACACGCACATCACCCACTGCCACTCCCTCTTCCTTTCAACTCAAACTCCCTGCCAACCACACTACCCACTGGAACTGGAACTCTTAAAAGGCATTTCTCTGTTCGGAAAAATTATTGGCTTAAATATGTATATATAGAGATAATTTTTTCAATTTTTGAAAAAAAAATAGTTTACAATACCTCTGTCCTGGCATTATTTTGGTAATTGTTATCAATTGTTTGCTGATAATGTAATTTCTGTTTATGTGTGTGCCATGCACTTATCCTAATGTCTGACAGTGACAAGCAGATTTTGCTTTTAGGTATTTTTTATGGTGCATACATTTGTGTTGCATGTTTGTGATAGACATTTTATTTTTGGTGCAAGCATTCATCATTTAGCTGGGCACCTACACTAAAATTGTAAATGTTTCTCTTAATTTGTCTGGAGAATGCTTGTGATTTGATTTTAACATGATGTTTTACTCATATATACACATGCATTATGCAGGGTAAATGAAACTTTAGAGTTATAAGTCATCTAGGGGGCATATTTATACTCCGTTTGCGCCGGAATTGCGTCGTTTTTTTTGACGCAATTTAGACGCAAAACTAACTCCATATTTATACTTTGGCGTTAGACGCGTCTAGCGCCAAAGTCCATGGAGTTAGCGTCATTTTTTAGCGTGGACACCTACTTTGCGTTAATTATATGCAAGGTAGGCGTTCCAGTCTAAAAAAATCGACTCCGAGGCATGTGCGTCGGATTTATACTCCTGGGCAAAATTCACGCCCGGGAGTGGGCGGGTCAAAAAAAATGACGTACGCCCGCTTTTGAGCCGTTTTTTAGCGCCTGCAAAAGGCAGGCGTTAAGTGACCTGTGGGCTCTGAACGAGCCCAGAGGTGCCCTCCCATGCCCCCAGGGACACCCCCTGTCACCCTTGCCCACCCCAGGAGGACACCCAAGGCTGGAGGGACCCATCCCAGGGACATTAAGGTAAGTTCAGGTAAGTGTTTTTTTTTTTTTTTTGTGGCATAGGGGGCCTGATTTGTGCCCCCCTACATGCCACTATGCCTAATGACCATGCCCAGGGGACAGAAGTCCCCTGGGCATGGCCATTGGGCAAGGGGGCATGACTCCTGTCTTTGCTAAGACAGGAGTCATTTCTATTGGGGTTGGGAGTGAAAAACAATGGCGCAAATCGGGTTGAGGCGAAAAAATTGCCTCAACCTGACTTGCCCCATTTCTTGACGCCCAAGCCCCATATCCCCCTACGCCGGCGCTGCCGGGTGTGCGCCGTTTTTTTTTAACGCACACCAGACGGCGCCGGCGGCTAACGCCGGCTAACGTCATTCAATAAATACGGCGCCCGCATGGCGCTTCAGAATGGCGTTAGCCGGCGCTAATTTTTTTGACGCAAAACTGCGTTAGCGCAGTTTTGCGTCAAAAAGTATAAATATGGGCCCTAATGTTTGACTTAAATTACACATACCAAGGAGATATGTGACCTTCATACATCTCTGACATGTTTGGAGTTTCAAGCTAACATTGGTTCTACATTCTGTGTACACTCACTTGTAGCACTGTATAGTGCAATTGCTACTTTATATTGGGTTTATGTTGTTTACTTTAAATGTCCTGTTTATTTACAGGTTATGGTAGTTTTGGGTAAATTATTGCACACACCTGCATGAACACATTTCGATTTGAGATTGAAGTGACTTTTTGTGTAGGTGTCCATTGCCATGAAGGCAGTTAGTACCAGATTTGGTTGGTGTTACTAATATATCGAGGTGTGTTTTTTTATTTGTATCAAACGACGACATTACACATATGCATTGCACATCATTGAACTATTGCTTGTAAATATTTTTTTAACATGAACGAGTCCAGTGCTAATGTACTTGACAATTACGAGGATGACAGATAATACAGTGACTTACCTTCTGTTCCGGTGACAACAGGGTTAATTTTCGTCTTGGTCCAGGAGCAGCAGCAATGGCAGGACTTGTATGACCGGCTTCATGGCGACAGGGAACGTGAAAACTCAGAAAGAAGGTACATTTTGTGCTTTTATCTCTCTAAATGCGCCAACTCGGTGTGGAGCTTTAGCCACCACAGTTGTGTTGGTGGGAAGGGACATTGTGATTAATTGGACTGTAAAACTGGCTGGATTCATGCCGCCACTTGCGTTTGCCTATAACACGGCTAAAAATTAATGACAGTGAGGGTGGTTCATCAACGGTCTTTCGTCTTTGTGACTGCCAACATTTAAATTGAATGAGCAGAACGCAAGGCTTCGGATGGTAAATCTGACAGCGGGAGCATTAAGGCCAAGATCTAAATCAGGCCCAAACTCATACTTAAGCAGGTGATTTTCCTGTTGCAAGAATTGAACTTTGCCTTGTATCCCAGATAGTGCCTGAGCTAAATCGTCAACATGTAATTGGTTGTCCGTATCATCTGAGCGGTGGAAGATGTGAGGCTTGGTCTGTCACACACTCACCTGGTTCCAACTGCAGAGATGCTGCTGCTCCACCAGTCCCAGTTTGTTCCAAAAACTGTTCCTAAAGGGAAAAGGGGGATGGGATAAAATAAAAAAAGATGAACTTGCGTCACTGTGAGAACTGCTCAGCCATCTTGTGCAACAAGAGGCAATGTTACCCATAGATTCCCAACTCAAAATGATCTACTACAAAGTCTACGCTATTTGTACACTTACAGACTTCATCGTAACTATTACATGAGAGAGACGAGAAACATTTCAAGAATAGACTGGTGATTTTCTGGCACTCCGGAACTTACAAGATTCTGATTCAAATCCCAAATACAACTTCAAACTCTGGAAGTCTCTCCCAAAATACTATATATAACTTGTCAAGAAACACAGTGGCAAACTTTCAGTCTGGGTACAACAGAGTTCAGAGTGCTGCAATGAAAGAGTCCAGAGCACTGGGCCTCATAGGGGTTAATACTCAGAACAATGTCCAATATCTGAAAACATGCTCATGTCTTCAAAGGAAGAAGTCTTTGGATTATCTGTTAACCTAAGGATTAATGTGCACTAACCTGAGGGGAAGGTACTTAGCCATGACAGTACTTCAACTTGAATCCAAAGATGACTGAAGACTGGTGCAAGAAGCTCAAGAGGAAGTGGAATTTTAGCTCATGAAAAAAGAAGCTGGAAGCATCAGAGATGCCTGGATCACTGAATCATTGGGCAGGCTTGGAAGAGTAGAGCGATGGAAGTTCGGGGCGACTCAGGAGTTGAGTGAAGGGACGAAGTTTGCGCTGGACTGGAATGCTGGGAGATCAGGGAGACTCAGGAGATGAGTGCTGAGATGACGCTGCACAGGACAAGGAGGAGGCCAAGTGTTGATGCAGGTCAGGAGAGGGGTATTTATACTGGAAGAAAAGGCCCATGCGGTTTTATTTTGTGGCCACTCAGGTACTTTTGTGAAATAACAGTATTCTCACTGTTTTCTAAGGATAAAGGCCCTCATTACGACCCTGGCGGTCGTGATAAAGTGGCGGTAATACTGCCAACAGGCTGGTGGTAACTACTGCAAAATTATGACCATGGCGGTGATATCTCAGAAAGAAAGCCAATGTACCACACCGACCGCCAGGGTGGAAACAACAGTCACCATGGCGGTAGCCGCCTACAGCCAGGAGGAAGACAAAGTACCGCCTACCATATTTTGACCCTCCAATCCGCCACCTTTTCCGGGGCGGTATCAAAAGCCTGGAAGAAACAGAGCACAAAAGTCAAAGGACTCACCAGGAGACACAGGAAACAACCATGTCGCCATGGAACCAGAAGTGCAAGTTTTCCCAATGATCTTCTACGTCATGCTCCACCTGGAACACCAACGCTAGCGAAGGTGACGCCGGTGAGTAGAGAGGCCTAGCACACAAGGGAGGGTGGGAGGAAAAAGAGAGTGACACACACAGGCACAACACACACCCGACACACACACACTATACACACACAACCAGCTGCACACAAAAATCCATTTGTCCCTGATAATCGGCAGAATAATGCAAGGACAACAGGGATTGACTAAAGTGATTGTAATAAGATCAACATCAAAATTAATAAGTTGATGTGGCAATGCAACAGATATGTACAAATGTACAAAAAAGGGACACTGCCCACTCCATAGTTCACAGGGCCCACATGGCCACAGGGCAAAGTCCAAGGCCCCACTCGAATCCTGACCCAATACGGAGAGAACACTGCAGGGGCATCAATTGGCAAATAGGCAGGCACCTCACAGGGAGCAGGGGGGCACCTCAGCTGGATGCGGAAACAAGACCACTGGAGGGGGCAACATGCCTTGTGCTTGGTCCTGGGGAGTGCAAGGCCACAGTCTTTTGAATGTGAGACTTCCCCACTGGTTCTGGAGGAGTCAACATGCTCTGTGCTTGTTCCTGGGGAGTACAAGGCCACAGTTTCTCGAGTGGGTGACTTGCCCACTGGTTCTGGAGAGGGCAACATGCCCTGTGCTTGGTCCTGGGAAGTGCAAGGCCACTGTCTCTCGAGTGGGTGTCTCACCCACTGGTTCTGGTGGGGGCAGGCCGCACAGCAGCGCATGGTGGCTGGACTACATGGCGTCTGCCAGCGGTGATGGCTGGACTGTGGTGGTGGTTGTGGGAGGCTCCTGCTCAGCCCCTGCACCCTCGGATGGCTGCACTGTGGTGGTGGTTGTGGGAGGCTCCTGCCCAGCCCCTGCACCCTCCGATGGCTGCACTGTGTGGTGGTTGTAGGAGGCTCCTGCTCAGCCCCTACACCCTCCGATGGCTGCACTGTGGTGGTGGTTGTCGGAGGCTCCTGCTCAGCCCCTGCACTCTCCAATGGCTGCACTGTGGTGGTGGCTGTGGGAGGCTCATGTTCAGCCCCTGCACTCTCTGATGGATGCACACCTATGGCTGGCAGTGGGGGCTCCGTTACAGCTGCTGGTGCCGCCTCCTTCCCCTTCTTTGTGGCTGGTGCAGGCTCCTTCCCCTTCTTTGTGGCTAGTGCAGACTCCTTCCCCTTCTTGGTGACAGGTGCAGGCTCCGTCCCCTTCTTGGTGGCTAGTGCAGGCTCCTTCCCCTTCTTTGTGGCAGGTGCTGGATCCTTTCCCTTCAGTATTTGTGGTCTGGAATCCTTTCCACCACAAGTTGGTGCTGCCACCACTGGGCTCGTGGACTGTTTGGCTGAGGTGCTTGGTTGGGATCTGGCTACCCTGGCCACACATGCAGGACAGGGGGTGGAGGGGTAGGGAAGAGGTCAATCTGGGAAAGGAAAAGCTTTTTAGGGACATTAGGGCAGAAAGAGGGAGGAGTAATGGGAGTGGAGGTTGAGGGAGTGGTTGTTGGAGGTGTTTGTCTGTTGGATTTGGGTGCAGGTGCATGGGCTTTATGCTGTTGTGAGGTGGATGGCTGTTGGGTGTCTGAGTGCTTGCATTTGTGTACTTTGAGAGGGGGTAGACACGGTGGGAGAGGACACAGGGGGCGTGTGCATGGATGCTGTGGAGGTGTTTGCCAGTGAGTTGGGTGTTCTGCTCGGTGTGGTGATGATTATGCTGGTAGTGGATGATATAGTGCTGGCAGGTGTGAGTGTGGACGTAACTGGGTGGGAGGTGGAGGAGAAGGAGGGGAGACGGTGGACATAGTGGATGTTGTTGTGTCTGCAAATGAATGGTGTTTGTGTGAGTGCCTGTGGGATGAAGTGTGGTGCTTGTGTTTGCCTGTGACACTCTTCGGTGTTGTCTTGTGTGCATGCTCGTCTGGCTGTGTGCTTGGGATGGGGTGGGGTTGAGGAGAATGGGACTGGGAAATAGAAGTTGGAGGGGAGACGGTTGAAACAGGAACAATAGCTGCCATCAGAGAGGAAGCCAGAGCCTGAATCGATCTCTGTTGGGCCGTCAATCCATAGTGAATGCCTGCCAGGAATGCATTAGATTGCTGCATCTGCGCTGACAGCCCCTGGATGGCATTCACAATGGTTGACTGCCTTACAGAGATGGATCTCAGGAGGTCAATAGCCTCCTCACTCAGGGTAGCAGGGCTCACTGGGCAGAGCCTGAGGTGCCTGAGGCGAAGGAGATGTCCACCCTCCTGGGTGGGCAGGCACGGGCACCCCACTGAGGGGCTACTGGGAGGACGATGCTGGTACGAGGGTGGTGGCTGTACCTGCAGCTGGGGTGGTCACAGAGGTGTCCACCACCACCAGGGAGTTCCCATCGGAGGAGGTATCATAGTCTGTATGTCCCCTCCAGTCCCCGCTGTGGTGCTCCCCTCGCCCTCCGTCCCATTGGTGTCCTCAGTGCCGGTGGAGTCTGCCTCCAAGGTCCTGTGGGATGCAGCTCCCTCTGTCGCCGGTGCCTCTGCTCTTTTGCCAGATGATGCTAAAGGACAGGATGACAAAACAAGAAAGGGGGGAGAGAGAGACAACGGATACACTGGGTCAATGACTGCACCATCGACCACCTTTGGTGTACACAGAACCCTCACACACAGGGAACAGGCCTATGCACTTTGCATTGCACTACCAGTGAAATTTATACTCAACAAGGAATGAGGAGGGGTACACCCCGCCAACTGCAGCAAATCTGGGACCCATGCAGCCCTGACCAGTAGTGAATGCTAACAAGCTAGGTAAGCAGTATTTCATCTTCAGACCCTTAACCACCATAGCTACGCAGCTATGTCTATCCTGATCTATGGGCACCCACTGACACACAACCACCACTCGGATACCACCCCTACAGCCATGAGCTTCAATGATGGCCACAGTACTCACCCCCTTATGGCTGCTGTGATGCCCTCAGCACCCATCCAGCTCAGGATAGGCCACCGCCAGTATGAGGGCCATCAGGGGGGTCATGATCTGATGGGCACCCCTTCCTGGTTGGGAGGCCATCCCCAGCTGAGCCTCCACAGTCTTCCGTGCCCAGCATCTCAGGTCCTCCCACCATTTGCAACAGTGGGTTTTCTGCCTGCCATAGACCCCCAGGGTCCCCACCTCCTTGGAAATGGCACGCCATATACCCTTCTTTTGATGGGCACTGACCTGCAGAGGCAATACAGATAGGAGAGCACCATTAGACAAACAGTCCCGCCAGTAACAGAAATGTCCCATCATACCCATTTCCATCACCATTGGCACACACAGAACCCAGCACACAACGTGTACACCGCCAAGAGGACATCCACCCCCCCCCATACACAATGCCTTCACATACACAACTCCATGCATTCATGCCACATGCATCGTACCCACAGTGTACTCACCTGTTGGTCTGGAGGCCCATACAGCAGTCCATACTGGGGTAGGACCCAATCGACCAGTCATTCCAATTCGTCAGAAGTGAAGGCTGAGGCCCTTTCCCCGGTCACATGGGCCATGGTAGGTTCTAGACACAGGTCACAGAGGACCATGCAGTGTACGTCCTCTCCAACGGAAGGTCAGGAAACAAGTGATGAATATGATAGAAAATGGCGGTCACATAAGCGGTGGTGCATACCATCACCACCGGCGTAGATCACCATTGGCCACTGTACCCCATAGGGCCCAATTATGACCATTGATGAGTTGCATGGTGGTTCACGACCGCTTACTGACACGGTGCACAGCGTCAGCAGCATTACCTTACTTCCACCTGTCCCTACACACAGGACAGGCAGACGCCATTTCGGGGGGGGAACAGGCCTACGGATTAATGCTGAGTCACAGGAGAAATAGGGCACATACTTGACAAATTACACTGTCCCATGACATGTTTGCAGATTGTGGACTGCTGTTGTGGCTCCATTGTTCAGCTTGTGACAGCTTCCTCACTCTTTTGTCCCTTAGATACCTACCACTGCTGATGAATAGGAGATGGAGACATACCCCTGTGTACAGACCCCTGGTGGACTTGGCTACACTGGAGGACAGCCACATTATCCTCACCTATAGACTGGACAATGCCACAATCACAGAGCTGTGTGCCCAATTGGGGCCTGACCTGATATCTGCTATCTGTCACCCCACTGGGATCCCCCCTCTTGTGCAAGTGCTATCAGTTCTCCATTTCCTGGCAACTGGTTCTTTCCAAGTGACAGTGGGCTTCGCAGCAGGAATGTCACAGCCAATGTTCTCAATAGTGCTGACGAGAGTGTTGTCTGCTTTGATAAAACACATGTGCAGCTACATTGCATTCCCCCACGTTGAGGATTTGGCGTCTGTGAAGGCTGGATTCTATGCAATGGGACATATCCCCAATATAATTGGTGTAATTGACGGAACACATATTGCATTTGTCTCCCCTGCCAGAATGAACAGGTGTTCAGGAATCGTATGAGTGTCCACTCTATGAATGTGCAGATGGTGTGCTTGGCGGACCAGTTCATCTCCCACGTCAATGCTAATTATCCTGGGTCGGTGCATGTGCCTTTGTCCTGAGGAATAGCAGCATCCCAAATGTGATATCCCAACTACAGAGGCACAGGGTGTGGATAATAGGTGAGCCCAGGTTCCCACCTGTAGAAAAGAAGCACAGAGTCTCCAAATAAGTATTGCAGGTCCTTTTATTGGAGCATCCCATCCACTACAGCCCAGCACAACTGCTCTCCTCTCTGCTCTCCTCCAACAAGATCAACACTCCACATTCTATATGAGGTCATATGCGACCCAGCTAGAGGCAGAACTATGTGAGCATTCCACACCTGTGCTGAGCCCACACAAGCTATATACCACACCACCCAGTATATGTTGGTGTATGCCTATGGCGTTGGCCATATAGGATAGTGTTTGGCTAAATGTTGTCCCTCAATATTTGCAGGTGACTCTGGTTACCCAAACCTATCATAGCTGCTGACCTCTGTGAGGAATGCCAGGACAAGGGCAAAAGAACATTATAATGAGGTACATGGGCGAACCAGAAGGATCACTGAAAGGACCTTTGGCCTCCTGAAGGCCAGGTGCTGGTGCCTCCATCTGACAGGTGGATCCCTGTGCTACTCACTCGGGAAGTTCTGCCAGATAGTAGTAGAATGCTGCATGTTGCACAACCTGGCCCTCAGACGCCATGTGCATTTTCTGCAGGAGGAGGAGACTGGAGATGCCACTGTGGCAGCAGTGGACCCTGTGGACAGTGAGGATGAGGAGGCAGAGGATGAGGATGTGGACAACAGAACATATGTGATCCGTCAGTACTTCTAATGACACACAGGTGAGACAGTGCAACTTTACATCTCAATGACTTTGTTTGTATTTTGTGTGGCATTTGCATGCTGGTATTTCCCACTTCTTTGCCCACTTACTGTTACCTCTGGATATTCATTTTACAGATCTTGGTAATTTAACAAATACTCCTGGTGTGATCACAACAGCCAGCTACAGGTCACTAATTCTTTGCTCATTCTATGTACAGTTTATTTGCAATGGTCGTAGTTGTTTCAATCAACACATATTTGAAATACATGACATACTCGAAGTTGATTTTTATCAAAGGTTGTTTATTGTAGTGTTAATATATAGAGGGGAAAGATCATGGAGGAAAGTCCAGGGTATTGTTCCAGTCTGTTTGTAGCACAGGTGCATTGTCCAAGGGGACATAGGAAGGGGAGCAATGGCAGGTCAAGGTGGACAAGGTGACTGAGTGGGGCACAAAGGGGACCATCAGGAGAGTCTCATTTCCTGGCAGTGGCCTTGGCAAGTGTCTCTGGCTTCTGTCTGGATCACACGGAACGTTTGTGGGGTGGTTCAACTTCTGCAGGGGGAGGGGTGCTAGTGGCCTGTTGGTCCTGTGACGGGGCATCCTGGCCACTAGCGGCAGAGGAAGTGAATGGCTGTTCAACTGAAAGGCTAGTGGCAGGTGCCCGCTGGTGTGACACTGCCTCCCTCATAATGTTAGCCATGTCTGCCAGCACCACTGCTGCGGAGATCAGGGTGTTGTTGATGGCCTGCAAGTCCTCCCTGATCCCCAGATACTGTCCCTCCTGTAGCTGCCTGTTTTCCTGCACGTTGTCTAGGATCTGGCCCATCGTGTCCTGGGAAAGTTGATAGGCTCCCAGGATCTTGGAGTGCGCCTCCTGGAGATTCGGTTCCCTGCTCCTGTCCTCCCCCTGGTGCACAGCAGTCCTCCCAATGTCCCTGTTGGCCTGTGCCTCTGTCCCCTGAACCGTGTGCCCACTGCCACTGACCCCAGGTCCCTGATTGTTTTGTGTGTGGGTTGTAGCCAGGGGTCCCTGTACAGGTGAGCACACTGCTGATTGACGTGTCCTAGGGACAGAGGTTTGGGGACGCTGGGTGGGTGCTGTGCTGTTGGTTCCTGATGGGAGAGGCTCTGTGGTGGTCTGTGACTGGGTGTGGGGGACCAGCTGTCCAGTGGTCCCTGATGGGCCGGGTAGATCGTCCAGCTCCTGAAGACCAGAGATACTGTCATCACTCTGGGCCTCTTCTGTTGGGGGACTGGATGGTGATGGCTCCTCCTCTCCAGTGATACTGGCAGGGGTACCTGTGGGGATGTAAATTATGTATTATGCTTCATGTGCATGACATATTGTACATCCCTGGCTTTCCCTCTATGGTTGGTGTTGCCCTGTCAGCTTTTGCTTGTGTATGTTGGTGTATGGTGGGATTGTTAGTTTCCCTATGCTGTGCATGCTTGAGTGATGAGTGTCCATGCAGGGCTGTGAGGGGTGTCCATGCATTGGTACAGCATGCAGGGCTTGGCATTGGGATTAGTGCGATGTGATGGTGGAGTGTATGGGATGAAGTGGAGTGATGGGAGTGAGGGTGAGGGTATGTGATGGCATGCAAGTATGGAGGGTGATAATTGTTGAAAGTAGAATTATCTGAGTCCAGTCCTCCTCCGACTCCGGCCAGGCCCTCAGGATGTAGTATTGCCAAGACTTGCTCCTCCCATGCTGTGAGTTGTGGGGGAGGAGGTGGGGGTCACCGCCATTCCTCTGGATAGCAAGCTGGTGTCTTGCTGCTATGGAGCATACCTTCCCTCGTAGGACGTTCCATCTCTTCCTGATGTCGTCTCTTGTTCTTGGGTGCTGTCCCACGGCGTTGACCTATCCACGATTCTTCGCCAAAGCTCCATCTTTCTGGCTATTGATATTTGCTGCACCTGTGCTCCAAAGAGCTGTGGCTCTACCCTGATGATTTCCTCCACCTTGACCCTTAACTCCTCATCAGTGAAATGGGGGTGCCTTTGTGGTGCCATTGGTGTTGTGTGTTGGTGAGGGTCTGTTGGGTAATGTGAATGGGGTGTGTATGTGGAGTGCTTGAGGGATGTATGGGTGTGAGTGGTGTGTGGCTCTAGTTGTTGCAGTGGCCTTGGTGTCAGTCTTGTGCCAATGATTTGTATTCGTAAGGGGTTGTGGGTAATGTTTGTGTGTGTTTTATAGTGGTGTGGGTGTGTGGGTGTTGTGCATGTATGAGTGTCAGGTGTGTGTTTTTAGTATTGGCCAATGTAGTGTTGTTTTGCATGTGGGTGTCCATTGTGAGCGTGGCGGTATGTACTGCCAACGGTTTACCGCTGTTGAATGTCCGCCATGGTGATTTGTGGGTCATAATGTGATGGGCGTTGTTCTGTTGCCGTAAAGGTGTGTGTTTTGGGACTGCTACCTTTGCACTGACCTTTGGTCTGGCGGATTTGTGTATGTGGCTATATTCTATCAGATTGGTGTGTGTGTGTCACAATATGGTGAATGGATATCCGCCACTGCGGCGGTAAGTTGGCGGCCGCCAGTGTGGTGGTAAGCAGCATTTATTGCCAGTGTCATAATGAGGGGCTAGGACTCTTTTTCTCTTTAAATTTATAACTTGACTTGTGTATCTCGGATTTTTGTAATTTTGGTCTTCTTTTGTTTAGATAAATATTACATATTTGTCTAAACCTGTGTTGTGTCATCTTGTAGTGTTTTCACTGAGTTACTGTGTGTGATGGTACAAATACTTTACACATTGCTTCTGAAGTTAAGCCTGCCTACTCGTGCCAAGCTTTTATAGGGGGTGAGCGGGGGTTAGCTGAGGGTGATTCTCCTTTACTCTGAGTAGAGTGAGAGTCCTTGCTTGGACAGGGGGTAACTTGACCGCCAACCAAAAGACCCCATTTCTAATTGATCCCTGTGTGGTTCCCGAAGATGCAGAAAACGTCCTGTAGCTTGTTCAGTGCTGGAGGCCTCATTTGTCAAGCATAATAAGATATCGTCAGCATACAATGAGATACACTCACCTCTTCCATTACCTCCCGGCAAGCCCTACACCTGCATATCCACCTGCACCCACTCAGCCAGAGCCAATGTAGCCAGGGTGAATAACATCAGCAAAAGTGGGCACCTTTGATGTGTACCCCTCTACATTCCGAATTCCTGAGAGGTGTGCCCATTAATTTGCACTCTGGGCCTAGCTCCATCATATAGTAGTTTGACCCAACTAATGTACCTGGGGCCAAACCTCATCTTAGCCAATACCTCAAAGAGGTATTTCAATTCCACCAAATCAAAGTCTTTATTTGCATTTAAGGAAGCGATTACCTTGCTGGTCAGTGATGACGCCATTGCGCCAAGTTGTTACGCAGTCATCTCAGATTCAGCCTGGTCATGAGACCAAGCATAAAATCATTTTGGTCCGGGTGCACCAACTCTGTCACTACTGCCCTTAGTCTGGTCATCATGGGTTTGTCCAGGACCTTGATGACTGCATTCAACAGTGATATCGGATGGTATGAATCCCTTTCATCTGGGTGCTTTCCTGCCTTTGGGATAAGTATCACCAAGCGCATGTTGTCCGGTAGCTCTACACCTTCTAACGCTTTCACAAAGGCAGCATGAAGAAGGTCTGCGTCCACCAACACAATTTGCCAAACATTTCAATTGGGAACACATTCAGGACTGGGGCCTTCCGGGATCTCATTTGACCCATGGCTAGGCTACTTCCTCCACTGTTATGTCTGCCTCTAAGTCTCATGCGTGTTCCCCACCCACTTGTCTTATTGTGCTTTTACTAATAAAGACTAGCACTGCCTATTCAGGGCCTTGCAGATGAGAATTATAAAAGGTTTTGAAATGTCTGGCAGATTACTCTGCTATCTCACTGCTCCCTCTCACAGTGAGGGCAAAGTCCACCCATAAGTGCCTAACGGACATAGTATCCGTTTCCTTACTGTTGATCTATGCATGCAGTTTACCTGTCTTTCTCACCCCTTTGTATATTCTTTTCTGCTTCGCCAGATAAGATGTTTTTGCCTTGTGGTTAGCTACTGTGTGATACTCAGCTCTCTTTAACTCTGTGGCTGTCTTGCCAGAGGGAGTTTGTGTTTCCGCATAATTACTCTCCAGCTGGGTCAGTTCCCCTTTCAAGGTAGCCAATCTTGCATGTCTCTCCTGTCTGTCCCCTATCTCCCCTGAAATAATGACTCCCCTTATTGTGACCTTATATGCCTCCCACAATGTTACTAGGGTCTGCACTGAGTCCTTATTTTCCTTAAAATAATGTTTGGATGCTTTACCTACGCATTTAACCTCCTGTTCATTTGTAAAACACCATGTTTCCATTTTCCACATCCCTATTGGCTTTGGTACTTTGCTGTTCAGTGTCACTCACAAAGTCAACTGATCGCTGATACCCTTGACTAGATATCCTGCTTCACAGAACCTGAGGAGGAAGAGTCACCTGCAGTAAAGAAGTAGTTGAGTCTTGAATGGATATTGTGTACCCCAGAGTAAATGGAATACCCTTTCTCTGCAGTGGGGAGAGTCCTCCAGAAGTCACACAACTCCGGTGCCCGCGTGAAGCCCCTAGTTTCCCTTTTGTTGCCTCTCCTTCTACCCTAGTGCTCATTCTATCTACATTTGTATCTAGCACCAGATTAAATTCGCCACCCACTACCACCAGCACCGGGGTGGGTCTCCAACAGAATGTTTCTGACTTTCTATGACATGTCGGAATGAAGTCCGGGGACATGAGTGCCACAGCCAAGATGTCCCCCAACCCATAGTGTGTTCTGCTGTCGTGATAATCCTCTAAACTTTCCCCCCACCATATCTTACCATGCAGTGATTGTATAACTAACCACATGTATTTGAGTCCCAAACTTAAAAACAAAAGCATGCTACCTTTGCTGTGCACAGCTACCAGTCTCTCATGTAAGGCTTAGACAGTCTCTAGTCAGTAATTACAGTTGTGGTGCCTCCCATGGCCCCTTTTCGCTCAGGAGCCAGTTCTACTCTTACTGGGCTTCACTGTCAACCAGGACTTCTGCTACCCAAGGTGTTCTGATATCATGGGTGTCACCAGGGGCAGTTGGCCATTTTTTGTCTCATGTTCTGTTTCTGCTCGTTCATGCCATTGCCCCTACTCCTCTGAGACCAGGACTCTCCACCTATTATTACTGAAGACATCTATGCATTTCTGGAACTCCTTGACAGTTTTGTCATGTGCTGCCTTCTTCTGTTCCTTGGTATGGGAGGCCATAGTGTTCTTTTTGTTGCTTCATCATCTGAACGGCACCGGGTTCCACCCTCCTTCATTCCTGGTCCGCTGTGGCGGGCCTGACCAGAGACACCAACACTCAAGCCATGACAAGTCCTCCTGTGCCGATGTCAGGAAGTGGGTCTTCCACCCATGCTTCACTCCCAACTTTGCCGGATAGAGGAGTGAGTATTTAAAAATGCCCCACGTTGCTGTTGGACTTAGTTTGTGTAGTCTAGGTACAAGTGTACCTCATTTGCATCTATATCCTCCCTGTCCCATGTTTCCTTACTAGCTTGAGGATAACATCCCTGAAGTTCATCAGTCTTGCGATTATCTGGCACGGCTATGCCCCAGGCTGTGGTGGAGAAAAGGGGAGTCTGTGCCCATTCCACCAAGAAGAAGTGGGAGGGCTTACCTTGCAGAACTGTTTTGTCCAACCCTTCCTCCACAAAGAGTTCAATATTTGGGCCCTCCGAAAACTCCAGCACTCCCATTATTGTGAGAATATGGAGGTGGGGTATGCCCTCCATCGCTTTCACTCTACTCAGCAGTAGCTTTACCTCCCTCTCCATGACAGAGTATTTTTAGTAAGGTCTTTTACCTGCTGCAGTGCATCACTCAAATGATCTTTGAACTTCTTTACCTGGTTGGTTCATTTCTTGCAGTCATGTCTCAGCTGTCCCACTTGGTCTACCACCACAGCTATTTGAGTTCCAAAGGATGTCTTAGTATCTTTAGTGGGTTATAGAATGGTTTCCTTATGCACAGCCAAGGAGTTAGTGTCTTTGCTCTTCTCTAACATTTCTGTCTCGGTGTTGCCTGCTTCTATGCCCAGGGAGGTCCTTTTCACATTGCGTAGGTGAACCATTGTCCAGTTTGTCTTTGGTTCTAAGCCCCTGTGTTTCCTGCATGAACTTGCTGTTAGTGGGGTGTGATGTGAGTCTTCACCTAGCTCACATTCTGCTAATGGCACCTCAACGTTCATTTTTCCCCCAGTCCCAGGTGAGCTGACCAGTCCTTTGTTATGTGGAGGTCCTAGTTGCAGCATTCACTGTGTCAGCACAACAGCATCAATCACTCTCTCACTGCCCCTGCACCTTCATCCATCCCTAATCTCGCACCATATCATGCATCTGTACCTGTATGTGGCAGTCCCTGGAGGGGGGTTGTGTATGTCCACACTCTTTGGTAAATCATGCAGTTCTCTTACTCGCTGGCCCCCACTGTTGCAATCTGCCAGGGAAAGAGGAGGTCAGCCAGAGTCAATCCCGTGCAGTCCCTCCACTGCCGCCCTGTTTACCACTTTGTTGTAGGTAAAAGAAGCACACCACCCAGGTCTCTTTTGCTTCTGAGAGGTTTCACCCTGCGTAGTTCCTGCTCCTCAGGATGCGAGCTGAAAGAACTCATCCTGGTGGCTCCAATGTTTTGTTGTTTTGCTGGGGGTTGAGGAAGGGTTCTTTTCTGTGAGCCTCAGCCTCATCTTCCCTCTGGCTCACCCTGGCGTTGATCTCCCATCGGAGATGTTCCAGCTCCTCTGTCCCTCAACTGGAGTGACTCCAGAGTTGCCAGTGCTAGCACAGGTGTTTTAATAAAGATTATTAATGAGTGTTCATGTATTCTGAATAATGGATTTGTGTAGAAAATATAATAATGTAGAAAAATAATGCACTCCTTTGAAAATGTGATTACAATGAGTGCCCACCAATGTTCACAAAGTGTACTTATTAAAATTCTAATACTGTGAAACGTTGAATATATGTTTTGACTAATGTAGTAATATGTCATATTAAAGGTTATGCATTATGTATTAGCTTTATTAATTGTAGGCCTTAATTTAGCGAAGGTCTTGGCCTACTTGCCAGGCCTCGTGTCAAAGCTGTTTTTCTCAACGTTTAATAAAAGGCTGTCCTAGAGAGTTAAACTGTGATTTTACACTGTATTGCTTAAATGTGCTCATTGCTGAAACGTTTTCTCATGGGAACTGACTGCTAGAAGATGCTGTTCTTGTTAATGTAACATTTTGTGTGTAATTTGTGTGAGACTGACTTTCCCAAGAGGAGAACAATGAAGACACTGACTGGAGTAGAAGCTGCAACAATATTGTTACCTGACAAGCCGGATGATGAGGACATTGGAGGACAACCAATCAATGATATGTGAACGGAGTAATAGTAGAATTTATAGATTTTGAGTTTTAGCTTTATTGGACAAAGTGTGAAAACGCAATTTATTGACCAACAGGGATTTGATACATAGGCGGTCATTATGAGCATGACAGGAAAGACTGCCAACCGCCGTGGCGGCGGTGAACAGAATCCCGGCGGCGGCGACGAATGGAAACCCGCCATAAAATGATTGAAAAACCCAACACCGCCAAAAATTCCCAGACCACCACTCCCCGCCAGGCCCCTGTCAGCGGGAATCCCGCCCCCCCCCCACCCTGCCACCACTAAGCACACCCACATCTCACCCTCCAAATAATGGTGCACAACTCTACTCTGCAGACAGTGGAGGTCAGACGACCATTAGTGGCTGCGACTGCCACAGGCGGCAAGTGGGGCCAACAGCAACCAGTACACACATTGGTTAGGCCTAGCACCCACACACCTGACACACATTCAGAACACCATAAAACACCCCCAGACACACCCCACAATCCCTTGCAACAAAACCAGGACGAGAGGACGTAGAGCACCAGAGCTGACAGAGAACGCCAGCAGACAGGACACGCATATCGACCCACACAGGAGCATGCAAACCCCGTCCCCAGTCCTGACGCCATCCACCACCCTCACCATGTCCCCCCAAAAAAATCCTCACTTCACTGAAAGGGAGCTAAAGACTATGGTGGACGATATCCTAAAAGTAGAGCCTCAAATATTCGAGTCTGAGGTGCAGCACACACCGATCGCACGGAAAATGGAACTGTGGCAGACCATTGTGAACAGGGTGAATGCAGTGGGACATCATCCATGCACCAGGGATGACATCCGGAAGAGATGGAATGACCTGTGGGGGAAGGTCCGGGCCATGGCATCCAGGCACCAAATCGCAGTGCAGACTGGGGGAGGACCGCCACCAACACCACCCGACTGCACAGACTGGGAGGAGAAGGTACTTGCCATCTTGCACCCAGAGAGACTCACTGGACTCACTGGAGGAATGGACTCAGGTAAGTCATCTACAATTACCCCATATACACCATAACTGTAATGCATGCACTACCCCACCCCACCCACACCCACCTAGACCCACACCCAAACACAGCCTTTACCTACCACATCCACCACCCTGCATCATCCACAACTCACTACCAGGCCCACATCACTCCCGCTGTGCACAGCCACCCACCCCTGCACATACCCACAATGGAATAATAACCTCCACCACAATGCAACCCCACCACTGCCACTAAATGCAATGACCACCTCACAAAGGCACCCTGGAAGGCCACTGAAAGGCACACCAGCACAAAATTGCACAGTTCAGTAAACCTCAAACCCTCATGCATATGTAACATACATTTCTATGTCCACCAATAGGCACCACCACCCATGCAACCCTAATGGAGGGTATAAGGAGTACCACAGCACTCCAGGGAGACAGAGACACATCACAGGACACTGGTAAAGGATCCCTGGACACTGATGAGCAGGCAGGCCCCTCACACAGCCCTGGATGCTCACCATGCAGCAGCCCCACCCAGGAAAACACTGTCACCCCTAACACCAAGTCAAGACCAGCAGGACAGGGGAGGCGTACCCACACCAGTGGACCCAGGGCACAAACAGTTGGAACACAGCCACAGAGGCCACAGTCTCCCACCCCCAACATGCAGGAAGACGAGGGCCCCAGTACAAGTGGCACATCAAGACCTACGCAGGGGACACAGGCACAGGGGGCCAGAGCAAGGTCAAGTGCCCCAGTGGGTCAGGGGACAGGGCACCGGATAGATGCAGCAGCCCAGGACGTCATTGCAGAGGTATTGGGGGCCTACCAACATACCCAAGACAGGTTGGCACAGATTGTATCACCCTGGAGCAAAGTCAGAGGATGCAGCTGGAACAACACCAACAGGCCATGGGCCAGTGGAAAGAACACAATGCCACAATGGCCACCATTGCTGGAGCACTGCTGCAGTTGGTCAACAAACAATCAGACACCCACACCGGACAAGAGGCCCCCACAACAGCCCTGAACAACCAGCAACAAATGACCCAAGCAGCTGAAAACAGCAAAGGAAATACTCTCCCAGGAATCACAAGGCCCAACCATGCCACCCCAAGAAGCTCCACAGCAGGCCAAACGTAGTCTCAGGCCAAGATATGGCACTGGAAACCCAGCCAAGCACAAACCCCACTCCAACAATTGACACTGCTACTACTGCCAAGCAACCATCCCACCCATTCACCAACTACACTTAGCTGAGGGCTAAATAAAGTACTAAACTACAAATAGGACCCACCTATAACATCAAACAGGCCTGCCACCAAGTTGGTTTTGAGGACACCCAGTCATTACGACTTCCATCACTGTACATAGCACATTTCACTGTATTCTCCAATAAACCACATATCTCACCTGTAACACTGTCCCCTGTCTTCAATGTTGAACAAAGTGCAGTGTGGATGCAACTGGCAGGGAACAACTTTATTGTCAATTTTTGCATGGTGGTGGTAATGTGTGCTTCAAATTAGGCAAGGAGGGAATGTATATATTGTCTGTCAGTACCATGCTGAAGAGGTCCATGTCTCGCCTATCATGACCAATTCCCCCTAGATGAAATGGCACACTTGCAGTATCAGTCACTAATCACATTTACAGGCTTATGTCCCCCACAGTTATTGGAAGTAGAGTTGTATCAGTTGGTTCCTGGAATTGACATCTTCACCTTCCTCATCCTCACCATCACTCTCCTCACCTCTCTTAGATAACTGATCAGGACTTATAGCACCCTCCACCTCCAAAAGCGGGATTGAATGTCTCACTGCCACGTTGTGCAACATGCAGCAGGCCACCACTATTCTACACACCTAAACAGGCCCATAGGCCAGGGAACCCCCAGAGATATGTAGGCACCGGAATCTAGCCTTCAGGCGACCTATAGTACGCTCTATCACCCTCCTAGTACGTCCATGGGTCTCATTGTATTTCCTCTCTGCATCCGTCCTGGGATTCCTCACTGGTGTCAGGAGTGAACTCAAGTTTGGATAGCCAGAATCACCTAGAGAAATGGTGCAATAGAGAGTCGTCATTGTTATGCCCCTTAGTCAGACAGGCTGGTTCTCAGCAATGTGTCAGTTAGTGGCAGGCAAACTTACCCATGATCCAACCTCTGTTCTCTTGTAGTTGTTCCATCTTCTGTGGCACACTACTGTTCCTCAAAACAAATGAATCATGGACAGAGCCCGGAAACATGGCATTCACATGGGATATGTACTGGTCTGCAGTACATACCAATTGGATGTTCATGGAGTGAAAGTTCTTCCTGTTTCTGTACACCTGTTCACTCACTCTTGGAGGGATGATAGCTATGTGGGTGCCATCGATGGCACCTATGACATGGGTAATGTTTGCAAAGGCATAGAAGTCAGACTTGAAGGCAGGGAGGTCAGCACTTTGGGGGAATTGCACATAGGATTGCAGATGTTGTACAAATGCATTCCGAAATTTTGTCAGTACCTGGCTGAACATTGGCTGTGAGAAACCAGCACCCAAGCCCACTGTCACTTGAAAAAAGCATGTGGCCAGGAAATGGAGTGCAGAGAGCACCTGCGCCACAAGGGTCGGTACCTATGAGGGGTAAGAAAAAGGAGTGATGTGCACACATTCACAGGCATATTTGCTACATATATGCACTGCATTCTTCATAGTAGTGTCTGTACAATAACTGCAACCTGACAGAGGTACATGTACATCACTAGGAGGGAACGGAGTAAATTATGTGTGTTTATATACTCAATGGATAGAGGCCTAGGTGCTTCTTATGGCTAGTAGGCCCAGCATTGTGAATAATATGAATTTCAAGATGTGCAGAAGATGGCAAAATGTCTGCCCACTGTAGTTCTGCCCCTTCATTGTGGAAGTGACCTAATACCGCTAGCGGTTGACATCACAGCGTACAGCGGTGTTGACCGCTGTTCGCACCCTCATTGGCTAACATGGATGCCAATGGGAAATCGTGGCGTATCATGATCGCCGTCGGTGGTGATGGTGCATACTGCTGTGGAACGTACGCGCGTTCGGCATTGTTTGATCACTTGATTCCCTGATCCTGTGTGGACAAGTACTCCACACTGTGTACTGCTGTGGCCTGCCTCTGGCTATGGATGTTCCATGTGGTGCAGGGGAAAGGGCCCAGGCCTTCACCCAGGAAGAACTGGAGAAACTGGTGGAAGGGGTCCTGCCCCTGTACGGAAGACTCTACGGACGGCCAGAGGTACAGGTGAGTCTGGGTTTTGGGGGCACTGTGTGAGTGATGGATGGAGTGGATTGCACAGATGTGTGCTCCTCTGAGCCAGGATGGGGCTTGATGCATGGAATGCTGCGTGCCACTGTCCTGCATGTCTGGGAGTGCTGTCTGTCCTATGTCTGACAATCTGCCAGCTGTTGCCAGTGTGCAGATGCCTGGCCTCTGTGTTCCATTTCTGTGTCACTCTACTAGGTCAGCGCCCACCAGAAGTGGGCACATTGGCATGCCATCGCCAAGGAGGCATGGACCCTGGAGGTCTACAAACGGCGGAGCACCCACTGTCAAAAGAGGTGGGAGGACCTGCGGCGCTGGGCGCGGAAGATCACTGAGGCCCAGATGGGGAAGTCCTCCCAATGTGGAAGGGGTGCCCGTTGGGCACTGACCCCCCTCATGCGAAAGATCCTGGCGGTGGCGTACCCAGAACTGGATGGGTGCTTGAAGGCTGCACAGCAGTCACAAGGGGGTGAGTAATCACAGCCGATACTTCAGCCTGGAAGGATGAGTGTGTGTGCGAGAGGGCTCATGGTGCTTAGATCAGGGATTTTATGTGGTGTTCAGCTACTGTCTGCTCCCCAAAGGGTGTAGGGGTGTCCCTGTCAGGTTTCACCTACCTCAGCTCCAAAACAATTTCAGGATATGGGTGTAGGTGAGTATACTGCTCAGTAGTCAGGGCCACGGCCATGGGCCGAATGCACGGTGCTGCCTGTTGGGTG
This sequence comes from Pleurodeles waltl, assembly GCF_031143425.1. NCBI lineage: Eukaryota > Metazoa > Chordata > Amphibia > Caudata > Salamandridae > Pleurodeles > Pleurodeles waltl. Next base: position 680,292,351 of record NC_090446.1, read on the forward strand.
TGTCTGCTGAATAGGTGTATGTCTGGCCATTGTGTATCAGCATTCAGCTACTTACAAGTGTCTCTCCTGTTTTGTCTCCCCATCCCTGTTCTCTTATGTTTGTCTGGTACAGCATCAACATCAGGTGAGGGAGCTGAGGCACCGGCAAGTGGGGAGGCAGCGGCCCACGGATCCTTTGAGGCAGAGACAACGGACGCCCAGGGGACCAGTGGGTGGGAGGGTGAGGGGACTTCCACAGGGGAGGCTACTACCACAGGAGGTAGTGACTCTGAGACCTCCTCCGATGGGGGTCCTCCGGCCATGGCGGACACTAGTGGACAAACCACAACCGTGAGATCTTCTGCCACCCCCCCATACCATCAGCGTCCTCCCTTCTGCTCCCCACCGAGTTGCCCGTTCCTGCCCACCCCAGAAGGTAGGCCTCTCCTTCGCCCCAGACACCTCCTCCCCTGCCCCAGTCAGCCCTGCTGCCCTCACAGAGGAGGCTATTGACCTCCTGAGAACCATCTCTGTAGGGCAGACAACCCTTGTCAATGCCATCCAGGGTCTGGCTTCTGAGGTGCAGCAGACCAATGCCTATCTGGATGGCATTCACGGCGCCGTGTCTGCCCTACAGAGATCTTTTCAGGCGCTGGCCTCATCTTGGACGGCAGCCAGTTTCCTTGGCCATTCTGTCCCCCTTCCAACCTCCTCCACACCTTCCAGCACCCCACTCCCTTCACCCGTCCAAAGCACACAATCAGACCCTCTTACAGGCACATCAACACACAAGAAGCACACTTCCAAACACAAGCACCACACCTCCCACCACAAGCATTCACACTGCCAACAGACACCTGCACACACAACAACGTCCACTTCTCCCAGTGTGCCCACCTCTTACGCCTCCCTGTCTGTCCCCTCTTCATCCACACCCTCATGCACTGCACCTTCACTCACTGTTAATGCTCCTCTTCCTGCACTCCTCACAATAGCAGACAGCCATACATGCACCCCATGCACCTCCACTCTAATTGACACATGCAGCACACTCAACCGTCTTGCAGATACCCACCCAACATACATCCACACTAGCTGTCTGTCTTCTCCCACTGTGTCCACCCCCCCACCTTTCAAAACACTCAAACGCACCAAGACACCCACCCATCAACCATCCACCACTCCACAGCATACTGAGCAGTCACCTGCACCCAGTACACGCACATCTACACCCCATACATCAACTCCCTCTACCTCCACTCCCACACCCTCATCCGCGCCCACCCCAATTGCTCCCAAAAAAGTTTCCTCTCCCGTGCAGACCTGTTTGAACCCACTGGCCCACCCCGTCTTGTCCCGAAACGTGCCCACCTCCTTGGCCTTTCCGCTCCTTCCACATCGCAGCCCATCCCGGTCCAGCCTTCCTATTCCTGTGCCCCTTCTCCAGTGAAGAAGAAGGCCCGTTCGTAGCCTAAGCCATCCAGCTCCACCCGAGCCAAACAGTCCCCACCCCCTTCAAAGGAGAAGCCCACCCCCCTCTAACCTCCTCACGCAAGTCAAAGTCCCACACCCGTCATAGATCCCCCCTACCCCATACCCCCTTCCGTGAGGTGCCTGGATCCCCATATGGTGCCCCGTTCAGTGGAGTACCCAGCACTTGTGGGAGTCAGGTGTGGCCAGTTGTGGCCAAGGACAAATGACTTTTGAAGGACTGGCCATTGGCCCTGCTGGCACCATTTCGCTCACTGAGCTACATAATAAAGTTTCTGTGTGGCCTGCGTTTGGGCTGCACGCAGTTCCACCCTGGTGTTTGTTTACATTATTTATGGGTATGGGGCTATTGTATGTACTATGGCCAAGTTGCAGTGGCCTTTGATCAGGTATGTCCCTCTTGGTGTGGAGTGTCTGACGTGTGCTGCTGGGAAGGGTTGGGGGCGTGTTGCAGGGTGGGTGGGTATGTAACTTTGCCCTTTCCTCCCTTGTGTCGTAGGTTGCGGTACTTACCGTCGTCGTCTTTGTCAGCGGTCTCAGTCGTGTAGATATATGGCAAGGAGCAAGGCTGGCATGATCTGCAGCTCTCTGTCCATGGCTGCCCCTGCACATTTTGATGACCACCGGTGAGTGTTTCCTTCTTTTTGTTTCTTTTCCACCTGGCTTTGTGTGGCGGTGGTTCCCGCGCTGGAACTGGTGGCGGAATGGTGGTTCATAATTTGGTAAGCGGGTTGGGCCTTTCCGACGACCTGTGGGCGGACTCTGCCGTCGTCGGCGGGACTCCTTTCCTGGCGGTGGGTGATGCGCAGAATGCGTGTGTTTCGTTTGGTTAATTATTTGGCAGTTCGGGCCGCTCCTCTGTTGGCGGTTTCTACTGCCACCGCCGGCGGTGCGGAACAGACCGACATGTTCATAATGAGGGCCATAGTTTTAGTGGTTTTGATTTAACGAGACTGCACTGAGAGAAGACACCGTCATTGCCCATTTTCTTGCTGGGCAAAAGGTCAATATTTTCTTATGCATCTCAACAAGAGACGTGCTTAACTTTAATGCTTAAAGACTTTGCATTTTCTGAACTTTGATGCTGAATCCTGATGCCTTGCTGATCGACTGATGTCCTGAGGATGAAGACTGACTCTGCTTGCTGATCCACACTGAGGCTAGGTATTATGAATTAGACTGTTGATTATTATGTCTATTTGCTTTTTCTTTCTAGGTACCAACCGCACTGTTTTGGTAGAGCTATAGTCAGATGTTTTTCCAAATTTGTGTTCCTAAATTGTTTGCATGAAGCTCAACATGCTGATGCTAATCTGATGTTAGTTAAGGATCCTCATTAATGAACTTCTGTTAATAGGGATAATGCTTGATGAATTTCTCTGCTGAACTCGAATGTATGTAATCACTCTGACGCTGATGACTTTGTTATTAATTTGCACCATAACCTTAGAATGTGTTGCAGTTCAAGCTTTGATTAGATTACGTTTCTTCTGCTGCTTTGGACAGCCAGCATTGTTTCTGTATGTGTTTCATTTGATTTTGAAATTAATCTACATGACTTTAGCATTGTTAATATAGGGAAACAAATACTCTAACTTTTATTAAAAGGTGTGTTATTCATGGCTGAAAGGTCATGGTGCGGGACAATTACTAACTCTATTAATTATTAATGTTATTGATTATTGTTGCTTATTGATACTATGTACTGGTTAGTGATCATTGATTTGCATGTACCAGAGTTATGATAAGAACATCTTAATTGCAGTCAAAAGGTTCATCGACCTATTTGTGTCTTTTTGTAAGTTTACTTATTAAGGCCAGAGGCGCTAATACCAGCGCATTCCCCCAGGGCCTAGCTCTTTCCTTCCCATAGGCTGCACCTCAAAGGCGCAGTCAATTTGTCTGCTGCTCTGGGGTGCCTAATCCTTCACCACTCGCACCGCACATCCCACTGCCAATGGGCTTCACAGTTCGATGTCTAGCAGGGCCTGACTCAGCCCTCGTTCCCCTTCCACAATCATTTGGTTCCTGCCAACTCCGCAGCCATCAAGGCTCCATCTCAGACGCGACCAGGTACTGGTTTCAGTCTCACGTGTTTTTCACTGCTGGGTATGCGGGTCGGTTGCCGCAGCACAGTGGCTCCTGGTCCTCACACCACTACCACCGCATTCTCTATTGGCTGGCAGGCCCTGTAGCGCAGCGTTTGCCAGGCCATGATTGAGCTCAGGAAACATGTCCTACTGCATTGACGATTAGGCCGTGCCGCACAAAAGAACAATAAAATGTGTTAATGGTCTTTTGTAATAAGTGCTGATTAGTATGTGCTCACCCTAAAGTAAATGTTGACACAATGTGGCAAAACGAAGAACATATTATCAGTACAAATATTTAGTGAAAGATAAGTACATCACATGTACAGGGGTTTTTACTGCTAAGAAAAAATGTTAACTTAGACATGGTTCAGTTAGCCTGACTAGGCTTCAGTTGCCTTGCATTGATAGTTATTTCTATTTGCAAAATAAAAGTCCGTGTTTATTTTATTGAACAAAGCCTTCCTCTGTGTGTGGGTGCTTGTGTGTTTTTCCATTTCAGTGAAATCGTTGAAAAAGAAGTTGCAGAAATGTTGTCTATAATATAATATTTGTGCTCTGTTTATAGTCCAGGATATTCCTTAATTCTGTACCGCTTCAAGGTTTCCTGTTGATGTTTTGTGTATGACATTCAGAGGCTGAACAGTCTGTTGTACTGCTGAGTTATATAAAAGGATTTTATGTTAATCCTCTCGCAGAATATGACTGACTGTTTTGGTTGGGTTTAATTGATTAACTAACTAATTACTCTTTTGCTTTTTGTATTGATCTTAATTTTGAATAAGATTTATGATATATAATGTCTAATCCCGCTCAGTAACTTAATTACGTACACATTTATTAACAAACTAACAACAACATACATGGTTTAGATTCCCTGGGCTTTGTTACATTTCAGCTCTTTTTTTTAAGAAACAAAATGTATTTTTATTAGTCGTTGGAAATCCCTGAGATTTTCTCACATAAATATGGCTTTCAAAAGGAGAGCAATGATTTCATCAATTACTGGCGATGCATTTTTCTGTGGCGAAGAGAGCTGTTTTTTGGGATTTTAGATCTGCTGACAAGTAAGAACACCACCACCTTCTTCAATAGGGAGAGCATTAGGTGACATTGGAACACGTGAAGGAAGACGATGATGTCACAATTACAAATAAGCATTTGCAATGCAGTGGGTCTCGCCTTTGCTCGAGTTAGAGCTATTAGTTATTAGGGTTGTAAATTCCTAACTAGACTTTTCTTGCCACATAAATTGAAAATCAAAAGTAAAAAAGTTGACATAAGCAAACCGATTCAAAGTGCCATGTCCGCCATGAGCACGAAGGAAAGAAACAAAAGGAAAAAGAAGTTCGCTCGAAGTCAAACGTATCGGCAAACGTGCAATTATACATGGGTAACAGGGTCAATGGCCAAGGTGGTCACAAAACTACCCCAAGAAGGGACAAGCGTAAAGCATTTATCAATGATAACAAAGGCTTTTTGAAACGCAAGCCCAGGAAGAAGTGAGTGATGTGCGTGCTGTGGGCGTGGTTTAAAGCCCACCAATAGATTACAACAGGCCAGAGAACTTGTGCGCTCGACCTATAAAGGAGTATTATCCAACTCCAAAGAATATACTTGCAGCTTCCATTGCATTGAAGTATATTTCATTGTACCTCAGGAATTAAAAATAAATTGAGAGACAGGTCATAATCTGTTTGCACAATGAAAATGTAAGCCTGGAAAAACCTGACATATTTTTTACTTCGACCATACATATGAATTTGAGAGCCCATGACACATGTATATATCATCAAGAACTATGGAAGGCCTATCCAGTAAAAGAGTCATCACTCCTACAGGCTCTTTCCAAAAATTAAAATGATAATTATTTTAAGGATTTTCCCATAGTACAAAGAACAAACACCGTGTTTGGTGTCAAGGGACCACAATATGAACAAGCTAAAGTCTGAGATGTTTCCCTTAAAACTTGTCAGAACTGATTTTCCCAATTACTTGAGTTTCATTTTCCATTTCCCTTGTTTTCCATTTACTTTTTTTGCTCGTGGACGTTTTTCTACGAACGTTAGTTTTTCAAATATAAACCCTTAAAAATTGACAAAAAAAGAGCTGAGTGGCCTGATGTTCATGGCTCAGCACACTAGGCAACACCTCGTGCACGAACTTCCTTTACATGGCCAAAGGGAATGCACAATAGGTTCTGGAGCACTGAGCTGGGTACAAGCCTGAAGTCCACAGCCGGTACCCGAGTGAAATATATTTAAAACATTATTCATTCAATTATGCTTCAAGGGAGATCGATATTGCCTCAGAACTTTAAGTAACAGCACAATCATTTTGTAACAACTTCCATAATCATAGCAACATAGAACTCCATTAAAAGTTCACTCCATCTAAGCTGCCTCTCAAAAAATGTCAGCATTTACAGTCCTGGCTCGGTTTACTAACTCTGAAAAATTGTACAGCCACAGTCCAACCATTGTGGATGAGTCACCATGCTGTTCTCTTTGCCATACAGTCATTTCTCCACCCACTATGGCAAAACAATTTGAAAAATTGTATTCTTCCAACCTACTCCACGCTTACTCCTCGCTTCCCCCATTTTGTACTCCTACTCGATCGCACCCACTTGTACTGTTCACCAAAAATGCCTCACTGTTTGAACCTGAAGAGATCCTTGCTAGAGAGTGGGACTTCCTAATCCAATGAGTCAAACGACCTCAAAATGGATCTAACCTCTCCTATGAACAACCAGTCCCATTCCCACAGTGTAATTCACTCCTTCTTTATTTTAACTCAATTGACAAGCCATCATATTCGCATTCTTCTCTGTAAAGAAGAATTCCAGATACATTGTACAACAAGATCCAAGGAAGCAAGAAAATCAAGCTCAACATTCACAAGAGGTTCGACCTTTATTGCGGACTTGGAAATTAACATGATTCCACCTCTTTCCTTTCCTTCATTCAAAATTCTCACACTCTAGGAGGCAACTAAGTGGACGCAGCAAGCAACACCAGTTTACACACAAACTCACAAATTACACGTTTTCCCTTAGTACACTAATCATTCAAGCGATTGTCAGAAACTTGGAACCTACACAAATGACATCTGACCATTCAATAATGTTGCATCCCTTCACTGACAGATCAGCATGTTTAGATCCCAGTTTCCATGACCTCGCAACCCAAATGAACAACGTTGAACCCGTCGATATGTTACTGTTCTTCGAATCTAAAAACTCAAAAATCTGCAAACCCATTATGGGTATGTCAAAAGCCACCTATTAACTCCTCCCTTCTCACAGCATGCCAATCTTGACTGAACTAAGTATCTTAAACCCAAGTAGCAAACTTGCTGTCTTTGTTTGTATGACTGTACTTGCACAGCATCAATGAACTGAAATGAAAAGGCACATTGGTCTATTTTTTTTAACCTTGAAGGTAGAGGAGACAGTACTCATCTTATCTGGGGAGTTGAATGCACGTTTGTTGTCTAATTAAGGGCTTTAGACTTTAGCCCCATTGTATGTTTAATTAAGTTTATCCCATGCCCTATATATGAACTAATATAATTTCTTTGCTGGCTAACTTGTCCCCTGCAACACCAACCAACTAGGTTACTGACGGTGGGACACGTTTATTTCTCAAGTTGTAGCCAAAACATCAGATTAAAAAACACCCAATAATGAGGTTTTACTTTTAAAATGTGATTCCCAGGCTACTGGCCTTTCTGTCCTTGTTTCCATGGCAATTTGAAAAAAGACAACACAATTGAAAAGTAAACAAAAGAGCGAGGAAAGCAATGAATTACCCCTGGACTGCTGAAAGACAATTAAAAAAGTAATAACCTCATATCAGCTGTGTAAGGATAAAAGTCATCCAATCAAAAATGATGAAAAGAAGAAATGCTCCAAGGTCGTGACAAACACAAGAAGATGGGGAAAAACCATTATATAAGTGTTAGACCTGACAGCCTTAGGATGGTCACCCCCAACTTTTTGCCTTCCTCCCTCCACTTTTCTGACACTGTTTTTGCTGGTATTAGGACTCTGTTCGCTTTACCACTGCTAACCAGAGCTAAAGTGCATATGTTGTCTCACTTAAACATGGTTACATTGGTCTATTTCCAATTGGCATATTTGATTTACTTGTAATTCCCTAGTAAAGTGCATTACATGTTCCCAGGGCCTGTAAATTGAATGCTACTAATGGGCCTGCAGCACTGGTTGTGTCCCCCACATACGTAGCCCCTTAACCATGTCTCAGGCCTTCCATTGCAAGGCCTGTGTGTGCAGTTTCCCTGCCACTTTGACTTGGCATTTAAAAGTACTTGACAAGCCTTAAACTCCCCTTTATCTGCATAGGGCAGGGTGCTATGTAGGTAAAAACCAGGACATATACAGGTGTGTTTTATATGTCCTGGTAGTGGACAAATCCTACATTTGTTTTCCACTACTGTGAGGCCTGCTCCTTTCATAGGCTAGCATTTGGTCTGCCCTCACATAACTGTCTGAGTGGTAGATTCTGATCGGAAAGGAGTAGATAGGTCATGTTTAGTATGGCCAGAATGCTAATAGAAAATCCTGCTTATTGGTGAGGTTGGATTTTATATTACTATTTTAGAAATGCCACATTTAGAAAGTGAGCACTTCTCTGCACTTAAAATCCATCTGTGCCTTACAGCCTGTCTCCAATCCAGCTCCCTTGTGCATTCCACCCAGACAACCACAAACACAGGAGACTCAGACACATCTTCATTCATCTGTTTAGTGAATGGATCTTCCTGGGCTGGAAGGGCGGAGGCACCGGGCTAGTGGCCTGCCCTCACACAATGGACTGCCAAACCCCCTACTGGGACCCTGGCAGACAGACATGTACTGAAAGGGGACCTTGTACACTTCAAAACCCCCCCTTTGAAATCTCCCCACTTCAAATGCATTTTTGGGTACATACACAGGGTCCCTGACCCCACCAAATCAGACTCTTCGGGACCTGAACCTCCAACCTGTCAAGAGGGACTACCTGGCTGCCCAAAGGACTCACCAGGACTGGTTTGCTGAGAAGGACTGCTGTCCTGCTGTTACCCTGCTGCCTTGCTGCCCTCTGACTTTGCTGAGAAGGGCTCTCCAAGGGCTTAGATTGAGCTGGCCTCCTGTTTTCTGAAGTCTCAGGGCCAAAAATACTTCATCTCTTCAAGGAAACTCCTTGTGTGCCAAAAACCGACACAGCCTGCCAGAAACAGCCTGCCAGTTGCAGCCTGCCTTGCAACAAGAAAATCGCCGCACAGCTGAACTGCAATGACATAGCCCGACTTCCCGAGGGAAGATGCAACACAGTGCCTGCGTTGCAACTGGAAATTTGATGCACAGACCTACCGGATCAACGCACAGCTGAGCCCGATGACGGAACCCGACTTCCTGAGTGAAGAATCGACACAGTGCCTGCCGTGTGACTGAAAATCCGACGCTTCGCCTACCGGATGGATGCAACGCCAGTGACTTCTTCCCGCACGCGTAGGATTTTCCCCTCATCGTCCCTGGGCAGCAAAAAGATCCCCGCATCGCAGTGAGAAACCAAGACTGAACGCTGGAAATTGACACAAAGCCCCTTGTAGCGTAGAAAGAAATTACGCATCATCTGTGCTGCGTCAGAACATCCGACGCACACCCTATTTTTCCATGCATCTCCTCCTTTGCGGTCTCCGTGCGTGTAATTTTTTATTCAAACCAGGAACAATGTGTAATCAAGAGACAACTGTTGATTTCTAAGATTTGAGACTCTTTTTAATCTTGCAAAAATGATATCTCAATTTGTGCTTATTGAATCTTTATCATTTTTACCTTAATTTAACCAGATAAATAAATGTCCTATATTTTTCTTAACCTGTGTGGTGTAATTTTGTGGTGTTTCCACTGTGTTACTGTATGATTTATTACACAAATACTTTACACATTGCCTTCTAAGTTAAGCCTGAGTGCTCAGAGCCAAGCTACCAGAGGATGGGCACAGGAAAATTTGGATTGTGTGTGACTTACCCTGAATAGGATTGTGGTCCATATTTTGACAAAGATGTATATCTCTGCCAACTAGAGACCCCATTTCTAACAATAAGGAACAGGGAACTGAGATAGACACAATTGTGAGCAAGGACTTACTGAGGTCCACTATGTGTATATTGTTTTGTAGACAATAACTCTGACAAAAGACAGGTAAAGCTACGTAGGCAAGACTGAGCAAGACTCCAATAGTGTACCAATTATTCAATAATACTATTGTACCTGGCCGAAGCAATAGGATTGTGGTGAGTGCATGCAACAAGAATGTTAAGAGATTAAAAGTGTCTAAAACTGTACTTGGGAATTCCGTGCAATTTAATAGTTCATAACTATTTTGCATGGAGGGTGGAGGAAGATAGCAGGAGTTTTTGTTTGGGTGTTATTTGTATTAATAATATTGAGTGTATCCCGGTGTGGTCATACTTAGGCTCTCATTCGAAAATGAGGTGATTTCCCAATTCGTTCAGTAACAGGAGCTACTAGTTGAATTGGGAATTCTGGGCCTGATTTAGAATTCGGGGGTCCATCATCGCAATGGTGAGGGATATCCCCTTTGGCGAAATCTAAATACCATAGTTTCTTATGGTATTTAGATTTTGGCGGAATGGATATCAGTCACCGTTGCAACGGGTAACCCGTCCGTCAAGATCTAAATAAGGCCCTCTGTGCGATGCTGTATTATCACATGTGATAAGATCTCAGGGATTTGCTGAGACAAATTGTCTAGGACAAACGTGACAGCATTCAGCCCGGAACAGTTACCCAGAACAGCCACAATATTACCCATGGATATCAGTGCAGTAACAAAGGCCCTCATTATGACTTTGGAGGTCTTTTCAGAAGACCGCCGAAACCACGGGCCCCAGAAGATCTCCAGGGCTGGCAGTCTTCCGACCACCATATTACGAATACTGAAGGATTTCCGCACAAAAAAAAGTCGTGCTGGCGGTCGGAGGCACAGGGACGATTCTACCATTGGACTTGCCCCTCCAAAAGGGCTCCACCAGCCGTGTTACGTCCTGTAATACGGCCTGGGGATGTCCTGATGCTGATGGCAGGGCACTGCCGGAGGTGGAAGCGCCTATTCTCATTCCATGCTGGACGACCTCCTCGTCAGACAAGGTAAGTCGATCGTCTGACAGTGGATGGGGTTGGTGGGCTGGGGGGTGTTGTTTATGCATGTGTGTGTGCGTGTGTGTATGAGTGTTTGAATGTATGATTGAATGCGTGTGTGTATGCATGTTTGAATGCGTGTGTGTATGAGTGTTTGAATGCGTGTACGATTGTTGAAGTGAGTGCATGTTGGAATGTATGTGTGAATGCGTGTATGGATGCGTGTCAGTGAATGCAGGTATGTAAGTGTTGATGAATGAGTGTATGCGCGGTGCGTGTGGGTGTGCGTGTATGTGGGGGTGGGGTGTGGGTGGAGGGGGTGCTGTACTGGAAGGGGGTGGGGTGGTGACCGACTGGTGAGTAGATTTTCTGCCAGGGTTTTGTGGTGGTGCTACCACCGCGAAAACTCTGGTGGAAACCCGACTCGTGATACCACCGGCAGTCTTCAGTGGACCGCCGGGTCAGAGATGCTAATCTCCGGCCTGGCTAACCAACCGTCCTGGTGGTACAGGCAGAGATGTGGCGGGTTGGCAGAGGCCAACCTGCCACTTTCACAATGTGGCGGTCTTCACCGCCGGCCCGTCAGCGGTGAGACCACCACTGCAGCCCTGGCAGTCTTTGGACTGCCAGGGTCATAATGAGGCCCAAAGGTTTGTGCAATAATTATCTGTTCCACAGAGAACAACTCAAAACTCTACATGACTATGGAAACAAGGCCTTATTGCTATATTACAGATTTCCAAATAAAAATGGATGCTAACTGTGCACTTGCTAATTACTATACCATGAGCAGTGATAATGAGCAGGTGAGCAACTTGCACCCAATTTCGAGTTGCATCGCATGGAATGTAGACTTGTTTTGAATTTTCAGTTTCTAAGAAATTTCACAGGATTTGGGGTGCACAAAGCAGAATTATTGTCAGAGGTTACTTTGGTGATACATTAACGCTGAGCTAACATCACAAAATGATGTGTGTGTGCTATACTTTCTGCATGTGAGTGGTATTGTATATGTGCTGTTCTGGTCCTTGTGGAATACTATGTTGTGAAGTGTTTTATGTCCTGGATTGGTTTGAAGGGAGAGGCACAACCGCAGCTCTTTACAACCACAGCTCTTCACAGGGCATCTCTGCCTACATAAATACTTACAAAAAGAAGTAACGCACTTACTTTACTGTGCAAGCTACCTAAATCACCAAAGGTGTGTGCCTCCAACCAGTCTATAGGAGAAATGGTTTACTTTTCTTTATCTTCCTAACAGAGAGAAGCTGGTGTCAGCCTCACAATAACAGTGTTGTCGGACTTGGTCCTTTCTGCAGGTTCATCCCCAAACATTTTACCTTCACCCTCATGTTTTCTGAATCCATTTTTGTTTTGTTGGCTTGTAGATCTCTGCACACTTTGCCACTGCAGTGCTAAGGTGCTTGTGCTCTTTATTTAAAACATGGTAAAATTGGCTTATACCCAACAGGTACAGTTAGTTTACTTGCAAGCCCCGAGTACAGAAGTACTACATGTTTCCAGGGCGTGTAAATGCTACTTGTGGGCCTGGAGCACTCATTGTGTCACTTACTTAAGTATCATTTTAATCATGTCTCAGGCCTCCCATTGCAGCCTATCTGTGAAGTTTGAAACTGCCATTCTGACCTGGATAAATAAATCTTTTTCCAGGGCCAAACCTTCCTTTCTAATACATATGTCACACCTAGGGTAAACCCTAAGCAGCCCTTAGGGCAGGATGCACTTTATTTAAAATGATGGACATGCACTTTTAAGTTTAAACTCTTAAGCTCATTTTTTTATACTGCAAAGCCTACCGCTCTCATAGGATAACATTGGGTTACCTCATAGCATTTAATAAGTGAGAACTATAAATTTGGTGTTTTAGAAAATTGTAATTTAAAATCCTCTTTAATGGTAAAATCGGATTTTAAGTCACAATTTGAAAATGCAACTCTTAGAAAGTTAGGGAATTGGCTACAATAGCAACCCTTAAACTTGGGTGGGCATACAACAACAACTGCATACTACAGTGGTTCATATAGATATCATATCAGCTTTATAATACAGTGAAAAAAGGACCAAAAGTTTCAAAGATATTTAGCAGAAATAACAACACATACCCAGCCTGAATGAGTTCTGGCACATTTGTATAGTACATGTAAAACAAAATTACAACAGACACCACTTTAAGGGAAAAATAATATTCATGAATATTTATATAAGCAGTCGTGCAATCACAACCGTCCAGTCATGCAGCCTGGACTGTACCCAGAACTCCCAATTACAAGCATTGCCATTGGAAGAACAAGTAATGAATAGTGTGAGTATTGTGCCCCCAGTGATGAAGCACACAAACAATAAACCTACCAGTAAACAAGAAGGCTTTTAACTAGCAGACAACTTCTGAGATATTATTGGTAGATCTTGTTGAGAGAACCGACACAGACCAAAGTTTGTCTTTTGCTCTGATCTGTAGACAGCGTTTCAACCCCTGAAAGGGTTCAGGACTATGAATGCGGGGACATCCTGAATAAAACTGAAAAACACAATGAGGGGAATGCTGTGGTGGACGGTTGTGGAGCTAACCCTAATAAAGGGATAGACCAGAAATACCTGAATGTTGTTTGGCATGGCATGAGGGATGAGGATGCACATCGAGTAAATCAAAACATAATACCTTACTCTCTGCAAGGTTAAGAAAGGAATGAAATAGAATGTGCATTAAGGAGGGCCACGCTATGTGAGGAAGCTGTGTGGAGCCTACAGCTTGTCACAGACTTACCATGGTAAGAACTAGCAACTTCTGATGATGTTGTCGGGAGCCAAATTAGCTGAGCGTCAGCAGGTTGCTGTATGTTCAAGACTCATACTGTGGTGAATCAGTAAGTGGGAATGGTGCTAGCCCATCTACCTCATGGTTCGGCTGGGGGCTGAAAGCAAGCACTGCTGAGGAGGCACACTTCCTGGTGTGAGAGAATCTCAAATTATCAACTGGTCTATGTGTGCTTTAGTGGCATAGGAGGTAGCGTGAATCCTTCCTCTCAGCGTCACTCAAAGCTTGCATAATAGAAATAGAACTGTATGAGAATGCAGCGGAAGCCTTGGGAAAATCGAGGCTTGAATCAAGAAGTGTTGCAGCCCTTGAGTCAGAGAAGAACCACTTTGAAGGCAGAGGTCGGCAGGGCCCTAAGGTGAAGAGAACAACTAATGTGAGAACAAGCCACACACAGAAGCTGGCATTACATAAAGATTAGCACAGGTAGTACCACAATACATACAGGTTACTAAAAATATATATACACATATGTAACCTTTGGGCAAGAGAAAGATACACATGAATATTAGCATGATTAGCAGCAAGGGAAGAATGGGCTAGACAAGGATATGTTAACCATAACTTCCATTTTGTCTATGTAAGCCAGGATTTCCTCATCATTCTTCAAGGGTGAAGGATACCCTTACTGACTCTGTGAAATAAAGTTTCTCCACTCTTCCATGGAGTTCAGTCCTTCCATAGTGGAGTTGCACACACATCCATTTGCATTCTAGTATTTTAAGAATCAGGTAAAGATCACCGCCATGTGGGAGAGTCTTGGCAATTTCTAGCACATGCCACTAAAAGTCATCAGCTGTGTGCTATTGTGTCATGTAATGAGAAACCAGTGGTGTAATAATGATGCTGCAATGTATCCTGCTGCTCTGTTGTCCATTCTGGACCTTGATTTGCTGGGTTGTTTGTCCGATATAGATCCTTTTTCAGTGACACTGTATACAATGAATCACATAGGCAGAGTTGCAATTTGAAAAATCTTTGAGTGCTACATATATTGAGTCATGCACAAATCTTTTTGTATCTCTGGTGTATTTGCAGACTACATCATTGTCACATGTGTAATGCACCTTAACTGGAGTGCCTCCCCATGCTTTGTCTTTAGTGTGTGAGCTAGCTGTAGGGGGTCCGGCTGAGTGTTCTTGATCCATAATGTTCTTTCCCCCTGAAGGAAAACATAGTGGTATCCAGGGTGGGTCAATGCTCTGATGGATATGCCAGTGTATTTTGATACATGCCGTTATTTTGTTGGAGTGGGGTGAGAAGGTGGTAATGCATCTGAGTTTGGCACATTCTTGCTTCTTTGTAGGAGTCAGAAGTATGTCCCTGTGGCTATAACAGGCTCTTTTGAGGGCAGTCTTGATGATCCTATGTGGGGATTGATTCTCTCTGAGTCAGCCTATGGCTCAGAATGCCTGCCTGTCTGAAATAGTATTTTTTATGTGTGCATTTGCGGCTCAGTCTCAGGTTGTGACTGTATGGTAAGCCGTCTCTGAGAGCACTGGAGATGGCACCCTGAATATTCAAAAAGGGTGTTCCTGTGGGTTTTCTACAGAGCAATGTTATCACCCTGTCCTCATCTTATTTTAGTAAGAGGTCCAGAAACTGGATACTTGTGTTAGCCGAGTGGCAAGTAAAGTGTAAGTGGGGCTGTGTCTTGTTGAGGTATTCTGAAAATTCTTGGAGGGTATTAGATGAACCTTTCCACATGACAAACATGTAGTCTATATATTGTCTCCAGCACATAATGGAGAAAAGATGTGGTTTATGGTCTGTCAAGATGTATTTTTGCTCAAACGCATCCACATAGATGTTTGCTAAATTTGGAGCATGAATTGCACCCATGGAATTCCTGCCACACTGTTGTTAGTGGGAGTTGTCAAATTTGAAGTAATTTGTGTTGAGGACAATAGTCAGTAACTCAATTATAAATTTAGTGGGGACATTGTGTGGTCCTGGGTGTTTTCTTAGTATATTTTTAATAACCTGTATGCTCTCTTGTTTGGGAAGGTTGTTGTAAAGAAAGGCAATAGTTGATTCTGGGGATTGAAGGAGTTTCCTTCAATGAGTATGATCATCTATGTGCTCTCTCTAACATAGGATTCAAGTGCTAGCAATATGGGCCCTCATTATGATCCTGGCGGTCTGAAGACCACCAGGGCTGCAGTGGTGGTCTCACTGCTGAAGGGCCGGTTGTGAAGACCGCCAAATTACGAGTTTGGCAGTTTGGCTAAAGCCAAACCGCCAATACTCCGCCCGTCCCACTGCTTTTCTGCAGTCCGCCGGGCTGAAGGTGAACACCTCCAGCATGGTGCACGCCGCAATACAACGCAAGAGACTGCCAGCATTTTTCTGGTGGTCACACCACCAGAAAAAGCTGTTGGTCTTGCATCCTGGTGACAGGAATAAGCATTGTTGTCACCAGGATACATTTGCACACACTTCCACATACCTGCACGCATGCACTCAACCACTTCTACACACAAACACACCTCCACTCACCCATGCACTTGTGTCATACAACCCCATTCACATTAACATACATACACAGACACCGCACTCACGCACACATTCACTCCCCCTTCTCCCAGAGCATACATACATTCACACCTCCCTCCCCCCACACCGCATACACGCACCCACCTGCTCTCCCTGTTCACTCCCTCAAACACGCACCCCCCTCCTTGTCCACTTAATTACACATGCACAAACATACACTCACTCACCCCTTCCATCCGCTCAATGCCACTCACGCACTCAATCGCTCACACACGCACTCATTCACTCACCCCCTCCCCATCCACAAACACTCACACATCCCCTGCCCCTGTGTTAGAAATGGGGTCTTTGGTTGACAGTCAGGTTACCCCCTGTTCAAGCAAGGACCCTCACTCTAGTCAGGGTAAAAGAGAATCACCCTCAGCTAACCCCTGCTTACCCCCTTGGTAGCTTGGCAGAGCAGTAGGCTTAACTTCAGAGTACTAGGTGTAAAGTATTTGTACCCACACACACAGTAACTTAAGGAAAACACTACAAAATGACACAACACCAGTTTAGAAAAATAGGAAATATTTATCTAAACAAAACAAGACCAAAACGACAAAAATCCAACATACACAAGTCAAGTTATGATTTTTTAAAGATTAAACTCAAAAATAGCGCTTAGAAACAAAAATGCTTCGATGAGGTGTTAACACGGCGTCGTGACGGAGTCGTTCCCAACAAGCCGACACCAGTGGCGCCGGACACGGAGTCACGTAGATCCCCAAGTACAGTACCTTTGGTGAAGAGTGAAAAGAAGCTGATGCGTGAAGTCGGGATCGCGGCGTCTGTGCGAAACGTTGAATCCGCGCACTTCGAGCGGCGTCGATCACGACATGGTGCAGCGACTTCCATGGAGTCGCGGACTTCAGCGAGGCTGCTGCGGCGTCGGGCCTGCGAAGACTGTCGCGTTCCAGCGAAGGTCACAGCGTCGGGTGCAGGTGGTGTCACCGGATTCAGCAGCGGCGTCGGTCCGAAGTCGTCCGAAGTCGATTTCCCTGGATTTCCACCAGCTTTCCTTTCAAGGGCCCAGGGACTGGATAGGGCACCACTAGTCAGAGCAGGAGTCTCTCCAGAGACTCCAGGTGCTGGCAGAGAGAAGTCTTTGCTGTCCCTGAGACTTCAAACAACAGGAGGCAAGCTCTAAATCAAGCCCTTGGAGATTCCTTCACAAGATGGAAGGCACACAAAGTCCAGTCTTTGCCCTCTTACTCTGGCAGAAGCAGCAACTGCAGGATAGCTCCACAAAGCACAGTCACAGGCAGGGCAGCACTTCTTCCTCAGCTATTCAGCTCTTCTCCAGGCAGAGGTTCCTTTTGGTTCCAGAAGTGTTTCTAAAGTCTGTGGTTTTGGGTGCCCTTCTTATACCCAATTTCTCCTTTGAAGTAGGCCTACTTCAAAGTAAAGTCTCTTTTGAATGTGAAATCCTGCCTTGCCCAGGCCAGGCCCCAGACACTCACCAGGGGGTCGGAGACTGCATTGTGTGAGGACAGGCACAGCCCTTTCAGGTGTAAGTGACCACTCCTCCCCTCCCTCTTAGCACAGATGGCTCATCAGGAAATGCAGACTCCACCCCAGCTCCTTTTGTGTCACTGTCTAGTGTGAGGTGCAACCCGCCCAACTGTGAAACTGACCCAGACAGGGAATCCACAAACAGGCAGAGTCACAGAAATGGTATAAGCAAGAAAATGCTCACTCTCTAAAGGTGGCATTTTCAAACGCACAATCTTAAAATCAACTTTACTAAAAGATGTATTTTTAAATTGTGAGCTCAGAGACCCCAAGCTCCACATGTACATCCGCTCCCAAAGGGAATCTACACTTTAATCAGATTTAAAGGTAGCCCCCATTTTAACCTATGAGAGGGACAGGCCTTGCAACAGTGAAAAACGAATTTAGCAATATTTCACTGTCAGGACATATAAAACACATTACTATATGTCCCTCTTTAACCATACACTGCACCCTGCCCTTGGGCCTACCTTAGGGGTGACTGACATGTAAGAAAAGGGAAGGTTTAGGCCTGGCAAGTGGGTACACTTGCCAAGTCGAATTTACAGTTAAAACTGCACACACAGACACTGCAGTGGCAGGTCTGAGACATGATTACAGAGCTACTTATGTGGGTGGCACAACCAGTGCTGCAGGCCCACTAGTAGCATTTGATTTACAGGCCCTGGCACCTCTAGTGCACTTTACTAGGGACTTACTAATAAATCAAACATGCCAATCATGGATAAACCAATCAACAATACAATTTACACAGAGAGCATATGCACTTTAGCACTGGTTAGCAGCAGTAAAGTGCTCAGAGTTCAAACACCAACAGCAACAGGTCAGAAAAAATAGGAGGCAGGAGGCAAAAAGATTGGGGATGACCCTGCATAAGCAAAAAAGTCCAACACCCTGCATTCACGACATTCACGCACGCACTCACACATCCACACCCTGTCAGATGATCCACTTACTATGTCCATCAAGGAGGTCATCCGGGAGGGAACAGGTCCCATTGTTTCCACCGCCAGCAGCGCCCCACCATCAGGGCACCACCATGAAGTATTACAGGTCGTAATATGGCAGCTGGAGTCTTGTTGCTGTGGTGGTGCCAGCAGTGGAACCGCCTCTTTATCGCTATCCGCCAGCACGACTGGTGTTGGGATTCCGTCCGATTTCGGGTGGAATTCCAAAATCAGTTGTAATAGGGCAGTCTTAAGACAGCCAGCACTGGTGGTCTTTCGGCGCCTGCGCCTTCAGTGGTCTTACGAAAAGACTGCCGAAGTCGTAATGACGGGCTATATCTTTCATGTATATAATAATAATGTAGTCACCAAGGGGTTCAAAGATAGAGCCACAACCTGAAAGAATGGGTTTACTGGGTGGATAGAATGGGTCTTGGTGTGGCTTGGGGAGTGTGTATAAAACTGGTATTTACAGGTGTTTCATTTTTAGATATTCAATCTCTTTAAGGGGGAGGAAGCCCAGTTCTTTATTTCTAGTGATCATTTCCAGAATTTTTATCTGTTCTAATGGTTTCTGTCTGAGCTTTTGATAATGATTGGGTTTAGCTAGTTGGCTGCAAATCTCTATGTTGTAGTCTTTTATTAATTGAATCACTATGGCCCTCATTCTGACCTTGGCGGGCGGCGGAGGCCGCCCGCCAAAGTCCCGCCGTCAGGTTACCGTTCCGCGGTCGAAAGACCGCGGCGGTAATTCTGACTTTCCCGCTGGGCTGGCGGGCGGTCGCCTTCAGACCGCCAGCCAGCCCAGCGGGAAAGAGGCTTCCACGATGAAGCCGGCTCGGAATCGAGCCGGCGGAGTGGAAGCTGTGCGACGGGTGCAGTTGCACCCGTCGCGTATTTCACTGTCTGCGCAGCAGACAGTGAAATACATGTAGGGGCCCTCTTACGGGGGCCCCTGCAATGCCCATGCCAGTGGCATGGGCACTGCAGGGGCCCCCAGGGGCCCCGCGACCCCCCCTACCGCCATCCGGATCTCGGCGGTCCAACCGCCGGGATCTGGATGGCGGTAGGGGGGGTCGGAATCCCCGCGGCGGTGCAGCAAGCTGCGCCGCCGCGGAGGATTCAATGGGGCCGCGGTACACTGGCGGGACCCCGCCAGTGGTGCCGGTCCGACCGCGGCTTTACCGCCGCGGTCGGAATCCCCATTGGAGCACCGCCGGCCTGTCGGCGGTGCTCCCGCGGTCCTCCGCCCTGGCGGTCAAAGACCGCCAGGGTCAGAATGACCACCTATATCTCCACCTTTGTCCGCTGACTTAGTTAGAATGTTATAGTCCTTTTTGAGATTCTGTAAGGCTTGTCTCTCCACAAGTGTAATGTTAAATGGGATAAATCATCTTTGGTTTTTCATGAGATGGAGGTCTCTCAGTACTAAGTTCTCAAATGTAAGAGTCTCACAGGACAGCCCAACTGTGAATGAAAAGAAAGTGGCAGGTAATTTAAGACCAGTGACTAACGTGTCCGTGGTTCCTTCCGTGTAAGCAAAAAAGAACTTAAGGAGGACCTTACAGAAATATTTAGCAGTTCAGCTTGTAGGGTGAAAAAGTCTGTTTTTTTCTGTAGTACCAAAAGATAACCCTTTGCTCAGTATGGAGATTTCTTCAGAGGAAAGGAGGTAGTCCGATAGCTTAAAGATAAGGATGGGCATATCACGGTCATGTTGATTGATCTGGGGAGAAGTATCCATGGGCCTTGTGGTCCCCACCTGTAGAACTTCCTGCTGGAGTTTGCCTTTGTTTTCCCCTCCCTCCTCTTCCTCTCTGGCCTCTTCCTAAAAACGTAGTAGGAGGGTGTCCCTGATGTGTGAATACACTTGGACTTTTTTGGGGATCTGAATGTTTTGATTCCACTGAGGAATCATTAAATATTATTCTTTTGGTTTTACCCAAGCTGTTGGATCTATTAATATTGGGGTCTGTGGTGCAGAAATCGTCATTCAAGTAAGGATATGTCTTTTCTTTAGAGGATTTGTTTTTGTTCTTCATTGCCTGTCAAACATCTTTTTGAGTTCTACTTGGTTGAATCCTTTAATACTCTTATTGAGGATATCAATTACTGTTCTCACGTCTGCTAGTCAATTTGATCCCAGGAGTTCTTCTTCTAATTGTTCAATTATTTTCAGTTCTTCTTTAGCATGTTCTAGTGCAGTTTCAATGCCCAACACCATCCAGTGGTGAGAGCAAGTGGTGGAATTATTACGGAATCCCCCTCTAAACTTTTTGTCTTCTGAGAAGATCCCTGGAATGTTTTTTGTATTTGCAAGCCTAACAGAATTATCCCTGCCTTAAAATATATTCAGCTAGCAATGCGGGCATGCAGTCAGTGCAGACTAGTTTTTTTCTTTACTTTCTCTAGTTTGTCCAAAAGGACCTGTCTAGGGTCTGTGGATGGAAGTAGCATATTGGTAAATAGTGATGGACCACTAATAACCTTTGCTATGTACTTTTTTCTATAGTGACCGGTTTCCTTCTTGGAGGCATCTGCTTTCAGCCCCCAACCAAACTGTGGGGTAGATGGGCTGGTGCTATTCCTGATTCACCACAGCATGATCCCTGAATGTACAGCAACCTGCTGACACTCCGCTAATTTATCTCCTCACAACATCATTAGAAGTTGCTGGAGGCAGCCTTACCCTGGTAAGTCTTTGACAAGCTGTAGGCTTCACATAGCCTTACTCACATGGCATAGCCCTCCTTAATGCATATTTTATTTCATTTCCTTCACGGCCTTGCAGAGACTAGGGTATTTATGTTTTGATTTACTCGGTGTGCATGCTTATCCTGCATACCACACCCAACAACTTTCAGGTATTCCTGGTCTTTCTCTTTATTAGGGTTAACTCCTGCAACGGTCTACCACTGCATTGCCCTCATTGTTTTTTCTGTTTTATTCCAGATGTCTCAGCGTTCATAGTCCCATAGACCCCCCACACTTTTAGAGGTGGAAACCCCATAGACAGATCAGAGGAACAGACTAAGTTTTGTCTGATTCCGCTCTCCCAACAAGACATACCAATAAATTCTCAGTAGTTGTCTGTTACTTAGCAAAAGCCTTTTTGTTTACTATTTACTATAATGTATATCATTGTTTTTGTGCTTTGGCACTGGGGACAAATTATGCATACTTTATTCATTGCTTGTTCTTCCAATGCCAATATTCGTAATTGGAGTCCCAGGTACATTCCACACTGCATGATTGTACATTTGTGATTGCACTACTGTATACATAAGTGTTCATTAATATTCTTTTTCTCATAAAGTGGTGTCCGTTGTAATTTTGTTTTATGTGTACTATTCAAGTGTGCTAGAACTCATTTGGGCCGGTACGTGTTGTCATTTCTGCTAAATATCTTTGAAATTAATTTTTTCCTCTTTTCACTGTATCATCATGTTTATATGATACCTACACAAACCATTGTAACATAACATTACTTGTAGAAAGTTAGCATTTTTTGTACTAACCATTTGGTGCCCTGGGTCACATGACTCAGTGTATCTGACAGGTGGTTTTGTGTATTGCTCCCAAACAGTGAGTCAAAGGGAAAAAGGTGTTGCAGGACAGGCCATCTCTGACTTGATTTGTGGGCATCTGTCACTTACTGCACTTGCACATCACAAAGGTACTGCCTGAGCACACTCACGAAGCGTCTGAAACTAGTGTTTTGCAACCCAGGCAAGCTGGTGCTTGGTGGAGGACATTTCAAGCATCACTGGGGGTGGAAACTTCCAGAAATTTCTTCTACAAAGTGGGCATCAGGTAAAAATAATGGACCTTTGCCCCAACTCTTCAGTACACTTCTGTATCTGTGGAAGACTCAGAAGGACTGCTGAGCTGCTCTGCAGGAAAGACGGCCACTCTGCTGCCCTGCTGCCTGAGTGAAAGGACCGGACCTGCATCTTGATCCCAGGGCCCATGGCTGGCCTCCTGATCAGAGCCTCAAGGACAGAGAAGGTTCTATCTTGAAGTCAGCACCTCTGTCTGCTGTGAGTCATACCCCCCAAGTGGTGCCACCCCAGTCATGGACCCTTTAAGTGGACCTAGAGGTTTTCTGCCAGCTCATGTTTCATCCTGGGGGCAGACCCGACGCAGGGCAATGTATCTCCTCGTAGCTCTAGACCCCTAAACTTGACCTCATAGTGCAGCACACAGTCTTATTGAAACGGCTGATGGATGACATATCCTCAGCTCAGGCCTTCACATCGCAAGCCCCTTGTCAACAGCATCCTCAATGACAATGCAGGACTTCACATTGCAGCCCTGCAGCTTCCATTGATACAGCACTGTGCAACGCATCCTTAGCACAGGGATTTCAAAATGCTCTGCAGCTAGGATTTAAGATACTTTGTTCAGGGGGCCACAGTTGGTCTTTGTATCCGGCCCGTGCTTCATCACAGTAGGCCTAAACCTGTGATTTTGTCCTGCTCCGGATTGACCAGATAACCACAGTTGACACATTGTGCTTCTGGGCACCATTTTTACTTAAAACTTTAGAATTGCATATCTCCAGTTCAACTGACTGGATTTTTGTTGTTTTTGTGTCAAATAATTTAAAACATTTTACTCTAGTTTTCTAAACTGATGTGGGATTTTTCTTGTGTCCTGTTGTGGTGTTATTACTGTGTGAATTGCTGCATAAATACTTTACACATTCCCTCTAAGTTGAGCCTGACTGATGTATGTCAAGCTACCAGAGGGTTAGGAAAAGTATAATTTGTGGTTTGCTAGTGTTTCACTCTGACAAAGATGATGGCTGCTGTTTGTAGGGGTTCAGTCCCCCCAACAAGTAACCTAATATCCTACATCTGTGAATGAATTTTACTGATCCCCTATTTTCTGCTTGGAAGGGTAGGGGAGCCTGTCATCCGTTTGTACAGTCATGTAGCATTCAAACCTGGACCTGAGGGTTTTGTTGAAGTGTGAGTCAGAAAAAAAGACAGCAAAATGGATCGCACCGCAAACGTAGCTTTAAATACTGAGATGTACCCACAAGCAGCACTGATCCAGAGCGGCAACAGGTATTCTAAAGATGGAGTGTTTAAAGCTTATGGGGGTCATTCTGACCCCGGCGGGCGGCGGGAGCCGCCCGCCTGGAGGGAACCGCCGAATGACCGCACCGCGGTCAAAAGACTGCGGCGGCCATTCTGGCTTTCCCACTGGGCCGGCGGGCGACCGCCAGGAGGCCGTCCGCCGGCCCAGCGGGAAACCCCCCTCAACAATGAAGCCGGCTCCGAATGGAGCCGGCGGAGTTGTAGGGGTGCGACGGGTGCAGTGGCACCCGTCGCGATTTTCAGTGTCTGCAAAGCAGACACTGAAAATCTTTATGGGGCCCTGTTAGGGGGCCCCACAACACCCGTTCCCGCCATCCTGTTCCTGGCGGTAAAAACCGCCAGGAACAGGATGGCGGGAAGGGGGTCGGAATCCCCATGGCGGCACTGCAAGCAGCGCCGCCATGGAGGATTCCCTGGGCCAGGGGTAAACCGGCGGGAAACCGCCGGTTGACCTTTTCTGACCGCGGCTTTACCGCCGCGGTCAGAATGGCCCAGGAAGCACCGCCAGCCTGTTGGCGGTGCTTCCGCGGTCCCCGGCCCTGGCGGTCATGGACCGCCAGGGTCGGAATGACCCCCTATGTGTCCCTTTCCTTTTGGATTCAAGCTCCCCTGGGCCGGACTGGTCGTTTAACCAATCGGGCATTTTCCTGGTGGGCTAGAGCTCCTAGAAGCCGGATTGTAGAACTGGGACCATGATCCTCGAGTTTCTCTCACTTTCCCCAGTTCCGTAGGGTAATTGCAGCTGGCTCGAAATGGCTTCCATCGAGAAAGAGAGAAGGAGAGGGAGGGTGGAGCTAGAGAGAAAGCATTAGAGAGGGAGAAGATAGTGAGAGAGAAGAGAAAGCGATAGAGAATGGATGGATGAAAAGAGACAGATGAGGGAAGAGGGCTGGTCTGAGCATTTTTGCCAGAACTCCTTCGGTTCCGCAGTCCGGCGCTGCAGCTCACTTAAAGGCAGCAAGGGGCATGTGCAGACATACTGCAAATATCTTCTGTAAAGGGAAGTTTTACATATCTAGCAATTCCACGATCAAATGGGTAGAGTAAGCAGAGGTTAAAGAGGTACATTAAATGATTGCAAAATGTTTGCAATTTCCTTAAACATTATTTTCCATTCCCCACATACTCTATTAGTCAGATAACCTTGGATGTAACCAAGGGAATGTCACTTAACCAGCCATGCTGGCAAAACAATTCAATGCCCTCAGAGAATCTGCTTTCTAAAATGCATCAGTCATCTTAATGCATGGTCTAGCTTTACGAACAGACTGGTGAGCAGAAAGGCAGACATGCCTAACAGCATTGTCCTCACCTGGTTGAAAAGATGTGCACTCAAGCATTCAGTAAAGTCTTTTGTAGACTCTGGGTGCCACGACAGGCATTACACACATGGGTCACTGTGTATTTTAGAGACAACTTCATCCTTTTAGTTTCTTTAGGAAGCAGAACATTTTATCATCGATAAAAACAGAGTATTGCTGTTGAATAAAAATGCTCTGGCTAGCGAGGCTTTGGGTTTAGCATTCAGCAAGACCCGCATTCTGCAAATATTATATTTGATGTGTCAATATTATGCAATCTGCATTTTCCTACATGAAATTAGTTCTAAACATTTATTAACCAACAGCTATCATGTGAAATTGTCATTCAGCTGAAACTAATCCTCAGTCTATGTGAACCTTACTTCGGTGATCTGCATCACATATAGCCCTATTATTTCAACTATGAATGGACTATATTGTTTGCCAAGCGCTAAACAAGGTGAAATCTGTCCTTTTACAAGTAGAATTTGATCTAGAAAAGTGTCAAAAGCTGATATGCAGGCAAACGAGAGAAAATGAGACATTCCATACATGAAAACAGAAAACAGATTGTGCTCCGATTGGCTCGGTCACACTGGACTCCAAAACACAGACTGTTATTTTATTATGGTTTGAAACCTACCTGTTAGAAATGGGGTCTCTAGTTGGCAGTCATTTGCACCGTGCCCAAGTCGGGACCCTCACTCTAGTCAGGATAAGGGAGGTACCTGCTCACCCCCTGGGTAGCTTGGCACGAGCAGTCAGGCTTATCTCAGAAGTAATGTGTAAAGCATTTGTATATAACACACAATAATAAGTGGAAACACTAAAAAGGACACCACACCAGTTTTAGAAAAGTAGCCAATATTTATCTATATAAAACAAGGCCAAAAATCCACCATAAAGTAATAAATTTATGAATTCTGCAAGATTTACTCAAAAATACAGTTCTTTGAAGTTGATAGCTCACCTGGGGCTATCACGGCATCGTGATCAACAAAACCAACAGTTCAGGTCGGCTGTGGCGTTGCGGGCCAGCTATGATGTCAGAAAGACCTCCAAACAGTACCATTGGAATTGCAGGGCGTCGTTATCCTCTGGTGAGCTCCAGAGACTGGCGTGGCTGGCATCATTGTGTCAGTTCCGGAGGCGGGAGTAGTTGAGGCCTTAAAGTCACACGCGTTGAAGATCGAACTCCGGACGGATGAAGTCAGGAGCTCTGGCATAGATGGCGTAGGGGCTGGGGTGCGAAGTGGGACGATGCGACGTGTGGTGCCCACAGGTCACGGTGCAGGAAATGGCTTGGTGATGGCGACCAGCGGCGCCAGAGAGTCCAGGGCTGTTGTGTGAAGCGGGCGGTCTGACATGCTGTGTCACCAGGTCACAGTGAAGGCAGCATCATCATCGTTGCTGAAGCGCTGTTGTTGGTATCCCCAAGCTGGCGGTGTGGGCCAGGACGGTGTTCGTGACCCTCATGAGCAGTGTTCACAGGCAATGGTGCAGGCAGGGTTGCCTGGTGACAACACTGGAGTTGATGGTGCTTGTGTCGGTGGACCAGGGCTGCGGTGCAGGACAGGATGGTGCTTCGTATTCCTCACGAGTGGTGTCCACAGGCCACAGTGCAGGCAACGGCGTTGGTGTCAGCAGGAGCATTGTCATCAGGGATGCCCAGGGTGCGGTGTGAGCAAGGCAATGCCGGAGTGTGGGGCCCTAAGGTCGCGGTGCAAACTGAGACTCAGTGAAGTCGTTAGATGACAGCATCGGTGAGACCAGGGTCGCGGTGCGAAATAGGGCAGTGTGGCTCCCTACGGCGTCAGCAGGTCATGGTGCAGGCCAGCGGCATTGTTGGTGGCGGTGTGGTGGTTTCTCATCTTGAACACACAGTTCCCAGTGCTGTAGGTTGAGGAAACTGAAGTCTTTGGTTACCAGAGACTTCCAACAGGAGGCAAGCTCTGCTCCAAGGTCTTGGAGCCCTCCTCAAGGAGGACACACAGCAAAGTTCACCCTTTGCACTTATTTCAGGCAGAAGCAGCAACTGCAGGCCAGTCCAGAAAAGCAACACAGCAAAGGGATAGTACTCCTCCTCCAGCTCTTTAGCTCTTCTCTTTGGCAGAGGTTCCTCTTGATTCCAGAAAGATTCTGAAAGTCTGGGGTCCAATACGTACACCCCTTTCTGCCTTTGAAGGTGTCAAACTTCAAAGCAAATTCTCATGTGTTTCCAAGATCCTTCCTTTTCCAGGCCAGGCCCCAGCCACACACCAGGGGGGTGGAGAATGCATTGTGTGAAGGCAGGGACAGTCCTTTCAGGTGCAAGCGACCATTCCTCCCTCCACTCTAGCTCAGATGGCTCATTAGGATATGCAGGCTCCACTCCTGCTCCCTTTGTGTCACTGTCTAGAGGAGAAGTGTAAACAGCCCAGCTGTCAAACTGACCCAGAAGGGGGAATCCACAAACAGGAAGAGTCACTGGATGGTTTAAGCAAGAAACTGGGTACTTTCCAAAAGTGGCATTTTCAAACTCACAATCCAAAAACCAACTTCACTAAAGTATTTTTAAATTGTGAGTTCAGAGACCCAAAACTCCACATTTATATCTGCTCTGAAAGGGAATCTGTGCTTTAAAGTGATTTAAAGGCAACTCCAATGTTAACTTATGAGAGAGACAGGCCCTGCAACAGTGAAACCCGAACTTCGCAGTATTTCATTGTTAGGACATGTAAAACACAAGAGTATATGTTCTACCTTTTAAATACACTGCACTCTGCCCATATCCTACCTCAGACCTACCTTAGGGGTGCCTTACTTGTACAAAAAGGGAAGGTTTGGGCCTGGCCAGTGGGTACATTTGACAGGTCGAATTGGCAGTTTGAAACTGCTCACACAGACACTGCAGTGGCAGGTCTAGGTCTAAGACGTGATCACAGGGCTAGTCATGTGGGTGGAACAACCAGTGCTGTAGGCCCACTAGCAGCATTTGATATGCAGGCCCTGGGTACCTTTAGTGCACTTTACTAGGGACTTACCAGTAAATAAAATATGCCAATCATGGATAAACCAATCAACAGTACAACGAATATAGGAGCACTTGCACTTTAGCACTGATTAGCAGTGGTAAAGTTTGCAGAGACAATAAACCAGCAAAAACCGTCCTGAAAAAATGGGAGAAAGAAGGCAAAAACTTTGGGGATAACCCTGCAAAAAGGTCAATTTCCAACATTAACAAACGCTAAAGACATCTTGGGGGCATTCAGAAAGCTTCCCTCCCTTTCCTCCTGTTGCTTACCATTGGCTTTGTAGTTTTTAACTCACATTTTCTAGGTTTCTATTTGCTGCCTTTATTTGTTTACAGCTGTCCAGCATGAGATCCTCCCACCCAAGTATTAAAGCCTTTTCACACTACCTCTCCTTGTATTCTTCCACAGTTGCTCTGTTCTGTCAATAGGCACGTAAATCTTGTCACATTTTCTGTGTATTCAAAGACAGAGCTCAAATGCCAGGCTCTGTCTTCAGAGCTTGGTGTTTACCTTTCTTTCTCTGACTTCAAAGTGAGATCATTTATGTGACAATCTTTCTGGATACTGGGGTAAATAAGGTTTTTTTCTGGCACACAACAACATTTTAGTGAACTGTGGAGGTATCTTAGAAATATCAGGATTACAAAAGAACAAATAAAGCCTTTCTCAAATTAAGACATTCTGGTTTAGTTAGGAGAATTAGGGCCCTGCTTCCATATCTCAACATAGCACTACAGTTTAAAGCCATTGCTGCACTTTAGAAGTATGGTTCATTCATTCAAGCACATTTTTATCAATTCTGAAGTGTGTTGGAAACAATACTTTAATAGGATCAAAACAAATATCTACACTAGATGATGCCATTTCAACAGATTATCATTTGTGTGCAGCATAGTTTCATTAGTCAAACTATGTCTGTGGAAATGTAATGGTAATTTCAATTGAAAATGTGTTGTCCATAATGGTAGTATGCTACCACACCATGGAGTGTGCTACTATACCATGCATACTCTCCTTTACACCACTTCACTCAATTCTGCCCCACTCAACCCACTGCACATTAGTCTGCACCACTGTACTTTACATGACTCCCCGTCACTGCTCTCTGTGCCACTCTACTCTACTTCACTCTGCACCACTCAACTCTACACCACTACACTTCATTATACACCTCTCTACTCTACTTTATGCCAATGCACCCTATACCACTCTACTCTACATTACTGAACTCTTCACTACTGCACTCTACACTATTCCAGTCTAGGTCACTCTACTCTGCACAACTCCACTCTACAACACTGCACTCCACTGCATTCTATGCCAATACATCCTACGCCAACGCACTCTTCTCTGAACCACTGTGCTCCACTTGAATCTACTGTGCACCGCTGCACTCAATGCCACTGCACTCCAAAACACCCTACTCTATTCTGTTATACTATATACCAATCTAATTACACCACTGCACTCTATTCTGAACCACTTCACTCTGCACCACTTCACTGTTCTCCGGTCTCCACCATTCCACTCTGCGCCATTGCACGCTATGCCACTGCACTCTACGTCACTGCACTCTATCCTGCATCACTGTACTCTATGTTACTGCTCTCTATGCCACTTTACGCCAATTCACTCTACACCACTGAACTGTAGGACACTCTACTCTGCAGCACTTCATGCTCCTCCACTGAACGCTACGTCACTCTACTTTGCACTAATGCACTCTATGCCAATGACTCTGTGCCACTCTACTCTGAATGACTGCACCCTATGCCACTGTACTCTGCAGCACTCCAGTCTATGCCACTGCACTCTAAGCCACTGCACTCTGCACCACTTTATGCCACTGCGCTCTATGTCACTCAACTCTATGCCATTCTACTCCACTCTGCACCACTACACTCTACTCCAGTGTACTCTATGTCACTGCACTCAATGCCACTCTACCCTGTACCACTCCACTCTGCACCACTGCACTCCACTGCATGCCACTGCACTCTACTTGGCATCTCTTTAATCCATGCCAATGCATTCTACAATGCTGCATTGTACTAGGCTTAATTCTATTCCACTGCACTCTACACCACTATAATCAGCAAAACTCTTTGCTAATACACTCTACTACATTAGTCTACTCTACTCTACGCCACTCCACACCGATCTATGCCACTGCGCTCCACTCCACTCTACACTACTGCACTCTACTCTGCACCACTGTACTCAATGCCACTGCACTCTGTGCCACTCCACTCAACACCACTGTATGCCACTGCACTTTACACAAATGGAGTCTATGCCACTGTACACCACTGCACTTTATGACACTCTACTCTGCAACACTGCTCTCTACACCACTCTACACTGCTATATTCTATGTCAATGCCCTCTGACACTCTACTCTGCATCACTCCACTTTATGCCACTGCACACTATGCCACTGCACTCTGCAGCACTACACTATACTCTCCACCACTGTACACCACTCTACTCTGCACCACTCTTACATCTCTGCAATCTATACCACTCTACATTACTCTGCAACACTGCACTTTATGTCACTGTACTCTACACCACTCTATTCTACTCTGTATAATTCCAGTCTGCACCACTGCGCTCTATGCCACTGCACTCTGCTATACAACTCTCTAATCCACTTCATTGTACGATGCTGCATTGTAGGAATTTGAATTCTATGCTGCTGCAGTCTACACCACTGCACTCTATGCCACTATATTCTGACACACTTTACACCAATGCGACTCTACACCAATCTACTGTACTCTATTCCACTCCAATGTACGACACTCTATGTGACTCCACTCTATGTCACTCCAGAGCACGCCACTCTACGCCACTCCACTCTATGACACTCTACTCCACTCTTTGCCATTTCACTGTACAAAACTCCACACTACTCTCCCATATGCCACTAACTTTTAGCCATGCTAAACAGCAGCCACGTTTGTGTACAGCATGGCAACAACTCATTGCCAAAGCCAAAACATCTTCCATTGGCGAGACCTACTGACTTTGCCAATGCTTGTTTAACAATTTTATATAGCACAAACTCGACCCAAAGGTATTGGTGCACTTTCATGAACACCACTATATTACACAGGGACACCTGCACTTTCATGAACACCACTTATATCACACAGGGACACATGCATTTATTTTAGACACTGGGAGATTAAGGGATTTGCCCAGAATCACAGAATGTTGAGTTGACGTCAAGACTCAAACCTGCTTCCCCAGTTCAAAGTGACATCTTTGGCTGTGGTGCCACATCCTCTCCCCACTGCTTGAAGCCAATAAGAAAAGTCTTAACATCAAGAACTATCTTGAAAGGGTTGAACCAGCACATTGTTTAAGCAATCTCGTAGTCCACCTTTTCAGTCAATCAGATTAGGGCCTATGTTAGGACCGTTTTACATACAGCCATCCAGAATGGCTGTGGCATGGACTGCCCATGTCCCAACATGTTTGTCAGCAATTAATAGTTCGTGAATTGCTGAGGTTTACAACCTGCTCTTTCACCTTTTTAAGTCTGACTACAAACACCTCTTTCTATCTACAAAACCTCATGACCTCAGTTCTTCACAAAACTATAATAAGAATTACAGACAGAGATTAGGGTTTGGGTCAGTCCCTTTTTGCCAATCTCTTTTGTAGTTTTATCATAATTTGCTATTGATTTGATGGACCTTCCATCGAGGCCATGGCATTTTGGATGGTTACATTGTTCTGTTTGTGTTCCCATTATATTTGGTGATGGGGTATCAAGTTTAAAGTCTGCATGTGCTGTTTGATCTACATACTTTGCACTCGCGGCTTTTTTGTTGAGATAGGGCACGCTGTTTGACTTAGCCTAAGATAGATTCATATCCGCTAATTGAGCTAATAGGCAATTTTGGTTTACTTTGCTGTTACAATAACGTGCTCTAGGATTAACATTGTTTTTGCTAAAAAAGTACACAAGTTCATTATCAAACGTTTTGGTAAGATAAACAAAAAGAGATTGCCCCTTTGTTAAAAACAACAACTGTTCAATATTTGTTGTACTACATTTGTAGTTCACAAATTAGCATATGTAATCTTCTGACTTTTTTTCATAACACCTTTTTTCCAGGGTACAGTCTAGCTATGCTAATATAGTCTGTTTCACAAAGGGGCCTTTCTTCCAACTTTCATATTGGTGTAGCCAAATATGTTATTTCAATATGAGATTTATTTCTATAACTGGTGGGGACAACCAAACAATATTACCCAACTATTAACAAACATTTACTCAAACAAAAACTCATTCCTATTGGCATTGAAAAAGTTAGTTTTTCAGTTTGTGACACGAGGAAGACGCTCCCAGGAAATACAGGGGCATATTTATACTCTGTTTGCGCCGGATTTGCGTTGTTTTTTTTTACGCAAATCCGACGCAAAACTAACTCCATATTTATACTTTGGCGTTAGACCCGTCTAGCACCAAAGATCTTGGAGTTTGCGTCATTTTTTAGCGTAGACACCTTCCTTGCGTTAATGATATGCAAGGTAGGCGTTCCCGTCTAAAAAATGACTCCGAGGCATGTGCGCCGTATTTAAACTTCCGGGCAAAAATGACGCCCGGGAGTGGGCGGGTCAAAAAAAATGACGTCCAGCCGCTTTTGCGTCATTTCTTAACGCCTGGTCAGGGCAGGCGTTAAGGGACCTGTGGGCTCAGAAGGAGCCCAGAGGTGCCCTCCCATGCCCCCAGGGACACCCCCTGCCACCCTTGCCCACCCCAGGAGGACGCCCAAGCATGGAGGGACCCATCCCAGGGAACTTAAGGTAAGTTCAGGTAAGTATTATTTTTTTTTTTTGTGGCAAACATCTTGGGCCTTGATACTTCGGGGCATAATCGGCGCAAACCCTGCCCCATATTTATACTTTGACGTCTGACCCCGCGGGCGTCAAAATTCCACCATGTGCGTCATTTTTTGGAAGGGGGAACCAGCCTTGTGTTAATTATATGCAAGGTAGGCGTTCCCTTCCAAAAAATGACTTTAAGGCCTGTGCCCCATATTTATACTCTGACGTCATTTTGACGCACAGGAGGGGGTGGGCCTTAAAAAACGACGCACAGCCTGATGGGCGCCGTTTTTTAACGCCTGGGTCAGGGCAGGCATTGAGGGACCTGTGGGCTCGGAAGGAGCCCAGAGGTGCCCTCCCCTGCCCCCAGGGAAACCCCCTGCCACCCTTGCCCACCCCAGGAGGACACCCAAGGATGGAGGGACCCATCCCAGGGAAGTAAAGTTAAGTTCGGGTAAGTATTTTTTTCAGATTTTTTTTGTGGCATAGGGGGGCCTGATTTGTGCCCCCCTACATGCCACTATGCCCAATGACCATGCCCAGGGGACAGAAGTCCCCTGGGCATGGCCATTGGGCAAGGGGGCATGACTCCTGTCTTTGCTAAGACAGGAGTCATGTCAATGGAGGGTGGGAGTCAAAAAAAATGGCGCTAATCGGGTTGAGGCAGATTTTTGCCTCAGACTGACTTGCCCCATTCTTTGACGCTCAAGCTTAATTTTCCCCTACGCCGGCGCTGCCTGGTGTGGGTCATTTTTTTTTACGCACACCAGTCAGCTCCGCCGGCTAACGTCATTCCATAAATAAGGCGCCCGCATGGCGCTTTGGAATGGCGTTAGCCGGCGTTAAATTTTTTGACGCACAACTGCGTTGGCGCAGTTGTGCACCAAAAAGTATAAATACGGCCCACAATTTCTCCCAGAATAGCTTCAGTGTACCGTTGTGTAATATTAATTTTCCACATATACTGCTGCGTTTGTTTTCAGTCAAAATACCCATAAATGATGTATGTATGTATGAAAACCATAAATGTAAACAGTTATGGCAGACATTTCACTTCTTAATCAACAGCTAGCCATTCATGACGCTCACTCATGCGGGACTCATGGGAGTGAGAAGGCTGATGGGCATCTCAACCAATTACAAGGCTCCAATTTTGAATTTGCATCTCTCGGACATCTGTTGAGCCTCTGGTGGACCCAACCATTCAGATGTACAGATATTTTTGAACCTTAATTTCTACTGAAATGGATTTACACCAAACAAAAATCACAATCTGCCGACCAAAATCTGGCTTCCTGCCAAATTTGCTATAGTTCCATTCAGCAGTTTTTGTTGATGACAGTGTAAAAGATGCTCTTTAAGAGAATTCGCTCTTCAGTATTTCTTGAGCCCCCACCGGATTCCATAAAATTTGGTACGGAGGTAATACAACTGATGGAGGTGTTCTTAGTTGTTATTTGAATGTTGTTTTTCTGCACTGAACAGTCAATTGGTTTCGGTTTTTTTCGTACATTCTAGAGACAGCTGTGTAAAAGACTTCCGTAGAGTAACCCCACTTCTGGAAGAATCAGGCTCAAGGTTTACTCATTTTCAAGTACCCTGTACAATTTATAATTTCTTTGAGCAACTAGGACTTCACCTATGCATACTTCTGATGAGTGGTGATGGATTCCCTCAACATGGACGAAGAATACTACTCCCAGCTGTTGGGGTTACAGAAAAGATATGTCATTAATTTGACATGATGTTCTTGTGGTACAATAAATGCGTTCACATCCTGACATTCTCTCTTCTATGCATAAACTTACATCTCTATCTACGTACTGTCAGCCTGATGCACACAACATTTTTTCTATCCATAATGGCACTTTTTTCTATCTCTTATAACAAAGAATAAGAACCAAAACAAATCGTTATATGCAAATTATCAAAACAATTATTCAATTATGCAAGTTATATGTGCACTCTGCACACACTTTTGATCCCTGTGCGATATATGCATTTAACGGTTGGTCAGAGGCTGCGTCATGGAACTTGCTCACAGTCCTAATTTGCTGCGGTGTGTACACACATTGGGGCTTTGCACCACCACTAGCACGAGGCAAAGTGGAACAGAGTGGCAGCTGCAAGGTATCACCCAATGCAAACCATGCTTGGGCCAAAAAGTTTAATTGTCTCAGCATAAAAACTATATTGCGTCACTTTGCACCAAAGGGTGGTACTTGGGGTGGATCAGCACAATTATACACATGTTGTGACATAAAAGCCCAATCTATCAAGGTAGGCAGGCCGGACTTTGCATCAAAAACCAAGACCTACTGGTAGAAGGTGCAAAGAAGGTGGAATATGATGCTTTCTCCAAGAAACCGACACATTGGGGGTCATTCAGACCTTGGCGGACGGCGGAGGCCGTCCGCCAAGGTACCGCCGACAAATGACCGCACCGCGGTCAAAAGACCGCGGCGGCCATTCAAACGTTTCCGCTGGGCCGGCGGGCGCTCTCCAAAAGAGCGCCCGCCGGCCCAGCAGAAATGCCCCTGCAACGAGGACGCCGGCTCAGAATTGAGCCGGCGTAGTTGCAGGGGTGCGACGGGT
Organism: Pleurodeles waltl; assembly: GCF_031143425.1. Classification (NCBI taxonomy): domain Eukaryota; kingdom Metazoa; phylum Chordata; class Amphibia; order Caudata; family Salamandridae; genus Pleurodeles; species Pleurodeles waltl. The sequence goes on from NC_090446.1 coordinate 680,327,772, forward strand.
GCAGTTGCACCCGTCGCGTATTTCAGTGTCTGCAAAGCAGACACTGAAATACTTTGTGGGGCCCTCTTACGGGGGCCCCTGCGGCACCCCCTACCGCCATCCTGTTCATGGCGGGTTTCCCGCCATGAACAGGATGGCGGAAGGGGGTGTCTGAATCCCCATGGCGGCAGAGCGCGCTCTGCCGCCATGGAGGATTCAATGGGGCAGCGGTAAACCGGCGGGAGACCGCCGGTTTACCCTTTCTGACCGCGGCTGAACCGCCGCAGTCAGAATGCCCTTGGGAGCACCGCCAGCCTGTTGGCGGTGCTCCCGTGGTCGGTGACCCTGGCGGTCACCGGCCGCCAGGGTCAGAATGACCCCCATTGTCTGTATGTGCAAATGCACAGCACACATTCAGTGCATCAGAACCTTCTGCATTTGGCCGTACCTTATGCATGACAGGTTTTTTGTGCATTAGCTCAGGGGATGTCACCAGCAGCCAGACGATCTTCATATGGCATTGTGTTGTGTGTGCAATTACATGCAACAGATGCTTTTCTAGTGCTACATGAAATCTTAGTAACTTTGGGTCTTTGACGGGGTCAAATTCAGTGAGGGCAGTGTGCTAGTTTGCCTAGTAAAGTGCCTACAGTTCATGACCTGTCTCCACGACATAGTGCCTGCACTGCAGATTTTGCAATATGACAAGAAGAAGTGACAGGTTCAGTTTCTGTCAATGTGGCTTGCAGACGTTGAAGGATGTCTCATAACTACTTAGAATTTTCAGTCTTAAAATACTCATGCCCTAATGCAGACTGAGGGGGTCATTCTGACCCTGGCGGCCGGTGACCGCCAGGGTCACCGACCACGGGAGCACCGCCAACAGGCTGGCGGTGTTCCCAAGGGCATTCTGACCGCGGCGGTTCAGCCGCGGTCAGAAAGGGTAAACCGGCGGTCTCCCGCCGGATTACCGCTGCCCCATTGAATCCTCCATGGCGGCGGAGCGCGCTCCGCCGCCATGGGGATTCAGACACCCCCTACCGCCATCCTGTTCATGGCGGGAAACCCGCCATGAACAGGATGGCGGTAGGGGGTGCCGCGGGGCCCCTGGGGGCCCCTGCAGTGTGGCATGGGCACTGCAGGGGCCCCCGTAAGAGGGCCCCACAAAGTATTTCAGTGTCTGCTTTGCAGACACTGAAATACGCGACGGGTGCAACTGCACCCGTCGCACCCCTGCAACTACGCCGGCTCAATTCTGAGCCGGCGTCCTCGTTGCAGGGGCATTTCCGCTGGGCCGGCGGGCGCTCTTTTGGAGAGCGCCCGCCGGCCCAGCGGAAATGTTTGAATGGCCGCTGCGGTCTTTTGACCGCGGTGCGGTCATTTGTCGGCGGTACCTTGGCGGACGGCCTCCGCCGTCCGCCAAGGTCTGAATGACCCCCTGAGTTTGTTAATTCTTGAAACACCAGTTATTCCTCAGTCCTTTAACACGTTTGCAGAAATACCTTATGTAAATTAAAACAAATGGAAGCCATTTACTAATGTGACCCAATTGTTTCCTTGTTGCACTTTGCACTTATGACTACTACTTGTTTAAGTGATGGTTCCCTCTTCTAAAATGCCTTTCAAGAGCAGACTGTGAACTGAAATGCATAGGTGAAGCCTAAATCAGACAAAGCAACTGAAGCCCGGAATACCAATTGAATCTGAGCAAGATTACTCAAGGTTCTCAAGTTGAGATGTTGGGATTTAAATTAGGTGTCATGCTGAGACTGCAACTTAGCCGCATGAACTTTACTGAATTAAAGGCAATTAGACACCAAAACATTCACTCTTACAGTGGGACCTTACCATTTTTCAGTAACTTAGCTGCAGAGACCACATAAACCATCAGTATAGTTCACAAATATGTTAAAATGCATCAATTGTTTTTTGTTTTTAAAGGAACACCGACAATATTCTGCTCTTTTGGTGTTTAATGATGTTGATGTTCCGCTCACTTAATGTTTAATGATGTTTAATGTTCTGCTCACTTGCTCAGTGAATAGGAGAGCGAAGGTGTCCGTACTTGCAAATAAAAATATTACAAGAACTCACATGATGAAGAATCAAATGGATGCTCGCTGTCTTCTCTAAAAAAAGTGTTTTTGTAGGGCTATGCGTACTGCCTGCCACCTCCTGGCTATTTTACCGTTAGTGCACCCATCCATCGGCATTCTTGCTTAGGTGCTGGCTTCAGCAATGTGTCACTGGCTCATGGGGAAAGATGTTGCTTTATTTGCACTGGGCATGAAGGGAGAACTATTTTAAATTCTACAGAAATTCTGTGGTGCCCCAACAATTCATATTACAGAAGGAGCAACACGTGATTTGACAGCCTTTTCTGTGATACCAAATGTGCTCCAGAAGTCTAAAGTTAGGTAAAAATGTCTCTTATGCTCCCGTAGACATGTCATTGTACAAACCCAGGCGTATAGCAGATGTGGATCTATGCCCATCTCTCATTCACAAGCAGATGTGCATATATACATGCCTACCACAAATACCCTCCACTATCGGGAGTCCGGACTTTGCACAGGACTCCTGCAGGTGAAGGGGCAATGTAGACATGGGGACTGTGTATCCCTTGCATGGATTGCACACTCCTCGTGTGGAAAAGAAATTTATGGCCTGATTTAGTTTTTGTCTGATGTGTACCACATCACAAATGTGACAGATATTCTGGCTTCCTTACTACAAGAGCATTAGGGTTTGTAGGAGGGTAGTGACCAGAAAAGTCCAATACAAACTCATCATGCCCAGCCAAGACAACAATGAAAATGGAGAGGGCCAGAGAAAGAGACATTTGATTGAGAAATATGCAGCTAAGCATCACAATCAAATTGAGAAGATATCATTACACAATCCTAAAGCTGCCAAAATATAAATATGGAAGCAGATCTAAACTCTTCCAGTGCATTGGGAATTTTATGTCAAGACCGGAGGTTCATATTATGCTTTCTTTTCCTGCTTTATTTTCAATAGCAGCTTGAGATAACGGAACGTTAACCAATCCCAGAAGGCTAGAAAAACAGGCTACCAATGGGAAATAATAATGAAAGATTGAACCAATCAAACAAGCGATACACGCATAGAATAAAAAACTTGACTGCAAGCAGCCCTCTTCTCTGGCTGCTCGCAGTCAAGATAAGTATATCTTTCATTGAGCGCAATGCTATGTATATTTATAAGTGTATTTTTGTGAATAACTGCTTAACGCAAAATTTGTTTCTAAACAGGTTCCCCAACTTCTGTTTATTCGCTTGCCAATTTTATAGTTCATCTTGGGTTCTCCCCCTCCCCTTCCGACCGTTTTGGTTGACGCAACCGTTTCAGCGCTGCTTACCACGCTTACTCGTTTTCCCACACGTCGCTTCAGCGCGCGTTATATTCTGCCTTTTGCTTTGTCTTCAATGACGTCTCCAGCCCCAGGCTTCCAAGTTCTGCCTCTCTGGTGATTGTTCTTCCTCCTGGAGGCGCGGCCTTTCAACCTCCTCACTCCAGTTGGCAGCTTTGTCCTTGGCTTCCCGCCCCTCAGCCTTGGGACCTCCTCCTTCATTTTTAACCCCTTTTTACCAGTATTACTTTCCTGTCATAATGGATTTTTCCTCGTTCTTTGAGGAAAATAAATGACAATGATGAGGATTTCAAAAACAATTTAAACAAATTCATCCATCCTCTGTCACAAAGGCAGTGACTGCCTCAATGAGTAAAGTATCTAAACAGTTTGAAAATACTGTGTCATCCTTTTTATCACAATCTAACTTGGCCCTGTCTGCGGGGAAAAGCAGAAAGCGCAAAGCCACAGAGGCTTCTCAAGACACTCAATCCAATTTAAATTCTGCACTTTTGAACAGTGAGTCTTCCTCACACAGGACGGAAGACAAAGTTCTTCACAGGCCTCCAAGTCAGCAGGGGAAAACTTTGGGCGCTAAGAGTAAAGCAAAAACAAAACACTTACTCTGTGCTCATAAGATTGTGATTGATAATATCAAAGATACTGATGAGGACATCAATGACACAAATTCAGATAAAGATGATTTTAAAGCTACTAATTCCAATTTTTGGATTGGTCCTCCTGCCAAAAAACATAAATTTATATCTTCAGGGGATTCATTCACCTCCATGCCCACTCTTGATGCAGAAGGGAATCCCATGTTGGATCCCAAACTAATCCATCACCCCAATTCTACTGAATGGCTTCCTTCAGAACATGTCGCTGATTATATTAAGGCCAAGTTAGCCTCCCACTTTACAAACAAATTCGAGCTAAACTTCGTTCTGAATGTCCCAGACCTGTCCTTCCTCGTCACATTACTTCTACCCCTGTCATAGATCCTTCCATGATCATATTCTTTTCTAAATTCGGAAAAGACCCTGGTAAAGGTGTTGACAGGGCTTGGTCAGTCTGTCAAGACAAAATGTTGCATATAGTAGGACCTTTATCTCGCATTTTCGATATGGCCGAATCTGACAGAATACAAAACGATTCGATTCATCCTGGAAAACTTTCCCTTTGGATTCAACGGGCCTTCTGCCTCCTAGGGAATACAAACTCTGCAATGACTCACGAGAGACGCAAAGGTCTCCTTCTCAAATTAGTCTCTAAAGTAGCTAACCTCGCTGTTATGGATCCAGGCACCAAAGCTGACAGCTTATTGTTTGGTGATTCCTTCATTAAGGAATTAAGCAAATGTGTCACAACTTTTGCATCACTTGACAAAGCGCAACAATCACTTAAAAAAGTCTTCAACACTTTGGCCCTCATTCTAACTCTGGCGGGCGGCGCCATTTGGCCGCCACACGGCCAAAATACCGCTTCCCGCATTCTGACATTCCCGCTGGACCGGCGGGCGCTAAGCAAGTTAGCGCCTGCCGACCCAGCGGGAATGTCGGCCGCAACACAGGAGCCGGCTCCGAATGGAGCCGGCGGTGTTGCGGCGGTGCGACGGGTGCAGTTGCACCCGTCGCGTTTTTCACTGTCTGCTAAGCAGACAGTGAAAAGCCACCCTGGGCCCTGTTAGGGGACCCCTGCACTGCCCATGCCAGTGGCATGGGCAGTGCAGGGGCCCCCAGGGGCCCCAGGACACCCGTTCCCGCCAGCCTCTTCTTGGTGGTGAAAACCGCCAGAAACAGGCTGGCGGGAATGGGGTCAGAATCCCCAAGGCAGCACTGCTTGCAGCGCTGCCCTGGCGGATTCGCCCAGCCGGGGGTAAACCGGCGGGAAACCGCCGGCCCCGGTTTTCTGACCGCGGCTTTACCGCCGCGGTCAGAATGGGCTAGGAAGCACCGCCAGCCTGTTGGCGGTGCTTCCGTCATTTGCGGCCCTGGCGGTCTTTGACCGCCAGAGTCGGAATGACCCCCTTTGTGTTTTTGCCAGGGCTGGTAGAGGAAGGAGTCGCTGTACCGGCCGTTTCGCCAAATATCAAGGCTACCGAGGCTCCTCCAACAAACCACAAAAAGAATTCCGCTCTCAATTCTACCCCGAAAGGACAAGAGGCTTCAGAGGTCGAAACCAACGTAATTTCAAGTCCTACCAATCCACAGGTAAGCCCAAATTCTGGCCATCTTTAGGAAGGGGGTTGTCTAAAATTATTTTTTCACAGGTGGAAAAACATCACTTCAGACCCTTGGGTCCTCACCACTATTCAAGGCTATTCCACAGAATTTTATGAAAAACCTTTCCAAATGTCCTTCCCTCCCCTCTACAGATATGACAGCTCTAATTTCTCAATAGATTCGAACTCTTCTCCACAAACAAGCAATTCAACTCTCTCACCCTATCCCGTCAGGATTTCTAAGTTCCATATTTCTGGTTATCAAGAAAAAGAAAAAGATCAGACCAGTCATAAACCTAAAACATTTCAAACAATTCATTGTCTATCGTCATTTCAAAATGGAAACGATATTACATCTCAGGGACACTCTACTACAGAATGATTGGATGGTTCGCCTCGACCTCCAAAACACTTTCCTTACGGTCCCCATCCATCACACTCACATGCAATTTCTCCAATTCCAATGGCAAGACCAAATTTATCAATTTTCTTGTCTTCCATTCGGTCTCTCTTCAGCCCCTTGGTGTTTTACCAAGTTAATGAACCCAGTAGTTGCACATCTCAAAGCCCAGGGTATCAGACTGACTATTTATCTAGACGACATTCTTCTCATGCATCAAAACATACACACTCTTCTCAAACAACTCTCTTACACCTTTTCTCTACTGTCGGACTTGGGTTTCATAATCAACAAAATAAAATCTATCCTAATTCCATCTCAAACCACAGAGTTTCTAGGATTTCTCGTGAATTGTACTTGAGGCACCCTTCAATTACCTGAGTCAAAGATAACCCAATCTTTACGGCAGACTTCTCTCTCCATAAGGTCCTTTACAAGGCTTGTAGGTCTTCTTTTCTCTTCAATTCAAGTGACATTTACGCAAGCATCTTGCTTATTTAGATTCTATCCCCCTAGACTAAGACTCCCAAACAGAACTTCAATGGTGGCTAGATCACCTAGACGCTTGGAATGGCAAGACCATCTTTGCATCAGCCCCAGATCTTGTATTAGAATCCGTTGCAAGCCGAACAGGATGCGGCGCAAGGTATGGTCAGATATCGACTGGAGGCACATGGTCTCCAAAGGAGTCTTCATTGCACATCAAATGCTTAGAGATGCTTGCAGGCTCCTTTGTGATCAGAAAGATTTACAAAAAATAAAGTTCAATGCTCAGTTCTTCTTCGCATGGACAATCTCACTGCCGTCAAATACATCAATCATCTTGGCGGTACCAGGTCCAAACCTTTGGCAGAACTAGCCAAAAGTTTCTGGGAATTTTGCCTCCAACAGAAAATTTCAGTACAAGCAGAATACCTTCAGGGTTCTCTCAATATAGTATCAGATTGGTATTCACATCATCTCCTCAACACCAGCGATTTGACATTTCATCCATCCATCCATCTTCAACTTTCTTTACCACAAATGGGGTCTTCTCCATATAGATCTCTTTGTATCTCAACTGAACGCTCAACTTCCCCAATTCTTTAGCTGGAGGCCTGACCCTCAAGCTTTAGCAACAGATGCTTTCCTCCAAGATTGGTCAGTTTCAACCCATTATGCCTTCCCGCCATTCCTGATCATCAACAGTGTTCTCACCCAAGGGCGTCGTCAGATGGCCACATTAGTTCTAGTAGTGCCATTTTGGCAGTCCCAGGTCTGGTTTCCCCCTCCTAGAATTATCAATGGATTTCCCAGTCCTCCTTCCTTCCTTTCCCAAACTCCTTCTCAACCCCCAAGGTCTTCCCCACAAATTAGTTCCCAACAATTCTCTTCTTCTTTCAGCCTGGAAGGTCACAGGTCTTCAAATTCCTATCCAGGAATTTTGATTGAAGCTTCTTCCTATATCAACAATTCATGGGCCCCACGCACCTCTAAGGCATACAATTCTGCATGGTAAATTTTGCCCAGCTGGTGTCTGGGAAAATCTGGTAATCCTTTTTCAGCAGACATCACCTTAATGGCTAACTTTCTTGCCTCTCAGGCTAGTTCTGGTAAATCCTACAGAACCATCAATCTCTACCATTCAGCCATTTCCTTACATCACCCTTTCATCAAGGGTAAACCAGTTGGCGAACACCCCTTCATTTGCTGTTTGTTAAAGGGAGTAACATTTTCTAATCCTCCTATCCCCAAGTATAGCTAATTGTGGGATGTCAACCTTGTTTTACAACTGTTTTTATCATGGCAGGATAATGATTTGATAATTGTCAAAATGCTCTTGGCTAGATTAACAATGTTATTGTGTCTAATCTCTATTAGAACATTAGAATGTTCGCATCTCCATTGCAGACAATGGAATGCTCCGGGCTTTTACTGGCCGGTAAAAGCCTGGAGCCAACATTCCAATGTTCTCTTTGTTCACAGCAACAGCTGTGAACAAAGCCTCACGCAGCCCGAGGGGGATTTTAATCCCCTCGGGCTCCGTGAGGAATTTGTTTTATTTAATAGAACATTCTGCCCCGAGTGGCAGAATGTTCTAATAGCCTTAGAACCCGCCGTAGCGGGCTCTACCGGCCATTAAAGGCCCTCTCCCTTGTTAAAGGCCCTCGGCTTCGGTTCGTGCCTTTAACGCGGGAGTGGGCCTTTAATGGCCGGTAGAGCCCGCTACGGTGGGTTCTAAGGCTATATTAGAACATTGGAATGTTGGCAGCTCCATTGAAAACAATGGAGTGCTCTGGGCTTTTACTGGCTGGTAAAAGCCCGCAGCGCCAACATTCCAATCTTCTTTGTTCACAGCAGCAGCTCTGAACAAAGCCTCACGGAGCCTAAGGGGATTTTAATCCCCTCCGGTTCCCTGAAGCCTATGTTTTATTTAGGAGAACATTCTGCCCTCTAATGGCAGAGTGTTCTAATAGCCTTAGAACCCACCGTAGCGGGCTCTACCGGCTATTAAAAGGCCCTCTCCCTTGTTAAAGGCCCTCGCCTTCGGCTCGGGCCTTTCACGCGGGAGCGGGCCTTTAATAGCCGGTAGAGCCCGCTACGTCGGGTTCTAAGGCTGTATTAAATGACTTTCAGATGTCAGAGCCCATGATATCTCTTCACTACATTTTACTCCTACCGGCGTTCTCTTTAACATTACAAGGCATACTAAAACCAATATCTCTACTGTGTTCGACCCTTTCTTTCCCAGTCATCCAAAATTGTGTGTCAGTAACTGTTTAAAAGTTTATGAACAAATAACTATTGATCTCAGAACGTCCTCTGCCACCCAACTACTAATTTCTTTTAGGAAACCCCATAAGCCAGTTTCTTCCCCCACCTTAGCTCCTTGGGTTAAATGGGTCATGTCGCTTGCTGGAATTGATATGTCCAAATTTGGAGCCCATTCTTCCCGGGGAGCCATGGCTTCCAAAGCCTTTTGGGCGGGATGCCATTTAGAAGACATTCTGAGATCAGCTGATTGGTCCAATTATGTTATTTTTTTACATTCTATTGTAAGCCTATTAATACTGCATCTTCTGTGGTGATTGATATGCTTTGAACAAGCAGAATATGAGCCTCCAGTCTAGACATAAAATGAAGATTTTCCAAATAATTTATGATGGAAAGTCTTAATTTTATTAAAGACATAGAGGCGAGTATTATCCCACCGCTTATCTATTTTAATTATGTCTGTTTCTTCCCACCCTATAGTTTCTACAAATGCTACAACGCCTTCCTCATAACAACTTTCATCGCTCCACATCCTCTACAGGACAGGATTTCCTGCTTCCTCCAGTGTTGCCTAAGGATTCATTTCAACCATCTCAGTACAAGACTGATAATGTTTTTTCATTTGGACTGGATTCAAGAACTGTTTTCTCTAATTTTAGCTGTATGTATAATTGCATGTTAAGGTATGTACTCTCAGGCAGTTTTATATTATTTGAATCATTGAACTCCGAGTATCTTGGATTAATAATTTAGAATATTGATACTTTTCTTATTTGCATTATTTGCATTATAGATTCAATTGATGACGTAATATCAGTTCGTCATCTTTTTACATTTCTTACTTACCTATGAAGGTATATGCTGAGTTTTCGTGCATTAGATCATTACGGGTTAAATAATTGCACTACATAGGTGATTGACCTTCTTGAATTGGTTTGATTAGTGGTTCTCTATACTTTATGTTTGCACATTTTGTATCATATTCTTTGGGTGGTTTATTTGACTTATATTTTGAATATAAATTGTGATATGAGTACCATGATCACTTCAATATATCTATTTATCACTTAAATTTTGTTTTTGAATTTTGAGACCTACATATGGTGTTTCCTTGTAGAATAAGTCACCTATTATCACTTATGTTGTAATATAGATTTCTTCTCACAAGTGTCACTGGTGTTGGGACATTCTATAGATAAGTGTTGATTAAATGTCATTATATTTATCATAGTAATAATTATGTTTTGTAGCCCTGATGAAGTCTTTGAGAAGATTTTATTCTCATTGGACGAAACACGTGTTGGCTGTTGTTGGACTTCAGAAGAGTTGTTTCCATATGGACTTAAAGTTTTGTCATTAAATTGACATTGGATTACTGGGGGATTGTTCTTATGATTTTTATTTTTATTTCCGATCCGATTACGATTAATGATCACTTTTCCAAATTTTGTGAAGATTGTCGGCCCAAACTGACTTTCCATTCTCGAGTGCCCTGACATGTACATAATCTGACTTTGAGTTTCCAAGGAAACATTGGAGGACAGAGGAGGATCCTTCCGCCAGGAGCACCTTGCCTTAGGATATATATGATTTTATACTGGATGATTAACTGTTCGAGCGCTAGTTCCTATAATTTCCTCTTTGTATTCAAATTGTATTAGGTTTTCTAACATAGGACAGCTGCTCCAGTCATCTTGATTAAATGCATGAATTGATGTATATTATTCTTTTCTTGTGATTATGGATCGGGAAAAATTGGCGGCAGATATTTTCGGTAATCTTGAACGGCTAGACCAGAAATCAGTCTCTCATACATCGGGTCTTTCTAAAGCTACAGTTAGCCTAAGGGATAAATTTTTTAAACTTGAGAAATTGAAAAAACAGGAGGTCTCTAAATGGTGGGATGGCGCCACATTGAAGCAATATGTCAAACTGAATAGAATACCCAGAGGACTTAGGTCCCATATATTTCCAACATTTGATGATTTAGACCCTGACTTATTAACTAGTTGGGAACAGGAACTGATTTCAAGTTCATTAAGATTGATGAATATTCTAATCGAAAATTCAGATAGGAAAGTAAGTAAATTACAAATAGAGATAGCTGCCCTAGAACAAGATATCAAAGACATGAATTTAGAAGAAGCAACGACCAAAAATTTCAAAATTTTAAATGAAATTATTGAACAACATCAGAGGGATGTTACCCTAAGAAAAACACACAAACTCAGACGAGATGAACTAGACTATAAAAATGGAAGAATATTTACATTTTCTCGAAAATATGATCATCTGATTAAAAGGGGTGAACATGCAGAGGTTCAGGATCATGGCTCTACATCGTCCTTAAACAGTACTTCGACTAGTCTGAGTGATTCAAGTGAGGTCTCCAACCTGTCTAGAAATAATGTCACATTGCAACAAAAAACTCCTTCTTTTTTAGCAGAAGTACAAAGAATAAGACAAGGACAATGGGAGACAAACAGACGCAAGGTAGATCTGGGCACATCAGGAGGGGCAGGAGAGGAGGTACAAACAGAAGGAAGAACAGGGATGAAGACCAGGTCATGGAACAAAGGGACAAATGTGAAATAATCGATAAAAATGATGGTTCAATTAATATCATGAATTTATCCAATAGGACACTTACAACACAGGATTTTACATTACTTGGCAGGGGCCTTGGTTTCCGCCCTGTTGATTATGGTGATTTTCAAAAAACTAAAATTTACTTTTTCAAATTTATTAGACGACTTAAACTTAAGAAATATTTTTCTCAACATGATGATAATAGAGAAAGAAATATATTTCCAGATTTAGATATGGACCACCAAACTCTGTCCATTAAGGACATTCATGATATTACCACATTATTATCTATCACAGACTGTGAACAAGATCCTGCCATTATTTCCCAGACTCTAGCTGATCTTGATGTGCCGTTAGACACTCAATATAGTGGTCTTAAATGTAAATCTAAGTGGACTCCCACACTTGCCAGCGGTAACAGCATTGATAAATTTTTCAAGTTGGTCTGGGGAGACTTGATCAGGATTGAATCAAAGAAGAAAAATAATTTTCGAAATCCGAATTTTCATAATCTGAATTATGATGAACGCACCAATTTGAGACAGTTACAGATGAGTACAGAAATCACGATCAGAGAGGCTGATAAGGGTGGAAACATTGTGATTATGAACACCTTGGATTATGATCTAGAAATTCAGAGACAACTTGATGATACCACCTGTTATGAAAAGGTAGTTGGGGACCCTATCCCTACACTCACAAATATGATTAATACATTTTTACAATTTTGTTTGAGTAAATCCTTAATAAGAGACGATGAATATATGTATCTTAGAATTTTCAAACCAAAAAATCCATGTATTTACATATTACCTAAAATACATAAGAATCCCATTTCTCCACCTGGTAGACCCATTATTTCAGGTATAGGTGGCCCCACAGAGAGGCTTTCTGAATATGTGGACATTTTCTTACAACCATATGTGGTTAACTTACCATCTCATATCAGAGACACCAAACATATCTTAAGTATACTGTCGGACATTATATGGGAGCCAGGTATGGTTCTAGTCACATTGGATGTTACCTCTCTTTATACATGCATTAGTCATGATCTGGGACTGACAGCCCTACGTCATTTTCTTTACAATAGACCAGCAAATCTATATGACCATACAGAAATGCTAATTAAAATGGTTGAATTGATTTTAAACAATAATGTATTTCTTTTTTAAAAAGACTGGTATCGCCAAAAACAGGGCGTGGCTATGGGGTCTAAATTTTCCCCAGCATATGCTAACCTTTTTATGTTTTTTTTTTAACATACTATTATTTGGAGCAAAGAAGGTAATATATGGAATTCTGATATTTTATTCTGGGGTAGGTATATAGATGATTGTCTCATGATTTGGACGGGGGATATACAAAAATTGAATGACTTTATAAGTTATCTTAACGCTAACACACTCAATGTTCAATTTACTTTTGAATATAGTTCAACAAATATTGCATTTTTAGATGTAGAACTTTACATTCAAGATAATAAAGTGGAAAGTCGTTTACACAGAAAGAGTACAGCGTGTAATGCTATTTTACACGCGCAAAGTGCACACCCGAGACATCAAATATATGCCATACCGTATGGTGAAATGGTAAGAGCAAGGAGAAATTGTAGTCGAGATGTAGAGTTTGTACAATGTATAGAAGACATGAAAGAGAGATTTAAAAATAGAGGATATCCTCGGGATTTGGTGGATAAGGCATATGATAGAGCTATGCGTCTTGATAGAGCAGACACACTTATTTCAAAATCTAGACCTAATAATTCTAATATTCAGTGTGTAGTTAACTACACTACAACATCAGCAATTTTGCGTAAATGTATGAAAAGACATTGGCATTTACTTAAGTCTGATCCGATTCTTAGACATATAATCTCGGATACTCCAATTTTGTCTTATCGTAGGGGAAATACTCTAAAGAGTACATTGTGCCCCAGTTTTCGATCGGAACCGCTACAAGAAAATTGGCTCACAATTCGTAACAAAGGTTTTTTCAAGTGTGGACGATGTGGCATGTGTAGACTGACCAGGTCAGGTATCGCCACATTTAAAAGTTCAATAGGGGATCAGTTCACCATCAGATACAATATTACTTGCGATAGTAATTATGTGATTTACATGATAATTTGCAAATGTGATCGATATTATGTGGGCAGTACGATCAGGTCATTAAAGACCAGAGTGAGTGAACACTTTAGGGCACTAAGACATGACGATGACAGATATCCTATAGTCAGTCACATGAAAAACTGTCTGAAGCAAGGTAATACTAAGGTATTCGAATTTTTTGGTTTTGATCATGTATCTAGAAATCCTAGGGGTGGCAATAGAGAATTGGCCCTTAGGAGGCGTGAGTGCTACTGGATTCTTAAATTACGAGCGGTTGAATGGGGTCTTAATTCAGATTTCGAAATGGAATATTTTCTGGGTAATTGAACCAATTTTGCAGCAACTTACATATTATTTATAGTATGTGGCTATGATTAGTGATGTATGGAGCAGACTTATTATATATTATTTTGTACTTTATCACTTGTTAATATTCAGGTGCATAATGAGTGTTTATGATGATGGATTGTCAATATGATTGTATAATATTTTCATTATAAATGTTTGAGTGATTATCGAATTGTTAATATATTGGAGTGGTCATGATACACATATGGTGATTTCCCTGAGCTTTGATATGGATTTCTTTAGATTATATTGATCTAGCAATTTAAATTGATACCTTGTTAGATTGTGTTATACTTTGGATCTAGTGGGGCTTATTATTGGTCTTTTTCTTATTGCTCGGTTTTCTTGCATTTAGCATGAGTTATAAGCATTAGATGTTTTTCAAGATTTTGGTTTGCCTTAGACTTACCTTATATTACTAAATCTATTTTGACTTAAGTGATTACACCAGTTTATGTGTATATTTTTTATTTCAATATGGCGCCGATAATGGGCTTTTGTAGTCCCTTTTTGATTGCTATACTTTGTTATGGATAGGAGGTGTGGAGTTTATGTAGTCCATCTTCTATTTCGATGACACGTATTACGTACGTTTAGAGCTCTGGCTTTTAAAAAATCGGGCTTTCCCGGGCGCCGGCTTCGGTATTTACACACGCCGAGGCGCGCAACGAACACGTTTGGATTATTGGTTAATCCACGTTACATGGTTGGAGGTAAGCGGATAGCTATACAGTATCGGGCGATTAAGATTGAAATTTTGACATTTTCTACAATTAGGTGTTTTTGTTTTATTCCTATAGTTAATCAATCATACAATATTGGTACTGGATGGAAATTTGATTGGCTAATACAATATTAAGGTATGTACTCTCAGGCAGTTTTATATTATTTGAATCATTGAACTCCGAGTATCTTGGATTAATAATTTAGAATATTGATACTTTTCTTATTTGCATTATAGATTCAATTGATGACGTAATATCAGTTCGTCATCTTTTTACATTTCTTACTTACCTATGAAGGTATGTGCTAAGTTTTCGTGCATTAGATCATTACGGGTTAAATAATTGCACTACATAGGTGATTGACCTTCTTGAAATGGTTTGATTAGTGGTTCTCTATACTTTATGTTTGCACATTTTGTATCATATTCTTTGGGTGGTTTATTTGACTTATATTTTGAATATAAATTGTGATATGAGTACCATGATCACTTCAATATATCTATTTATCACTTAAATTTTGTTTTTGAATTTTGAGACCTACATATGGTGTTTCCTTGTAGAATAAGTCACCTATTATCACTTATGTTGTAATATAGATTTCTTCTCACGAGTGTCACTGGTGTTGGGACATTCTATAGATAAGTGTTGATTAAATGTCATTATATTTATCATAGTAATAATTATGTTTTGTAGCCCTGATGAAGCCTTTGAGAAGAATTTATTCTCATTGGACGAAACACGTGTTGGCTGTTGTTGGACTTCAGAAGAGTTGTTTCCATATGGACTTAAAGTTTTGTCATTAAATTGACATTGGATTACTGGGGGATTGTTCTTATGATTTTTATTTTTATTTCCGATCCGATTATGATTAATGATCACTTTTCCAAATTTTGTGAAGATTGTCGGCCCAAACTGACTTTCCATTCTCGAGTGCCCTGACATGTACATAATATAATTGCATGTATATTTCCAATTCTTCAATCTTATTCATGACTTTCTCGCAGAAGAAAAAAGGGCTGCATGCAGTCAAGTTAGGTACTCTATACGTTTACCGCTTGTTTGATTGATTCACTCTTTCATCATTATTTCCCATTGGAAGCCTGTTTTGCTAGCCTTCTAGGATTGCTATTGAAAATAAAGCAGGAAAAGAAAGCATAATACTCGCCTCCATGTCTTTAATAAAATTAACACTTTCCATCAAAAATTATTTGTAAAATCTACATTATCCACATTAAAACCCTATTGAAGAGGTTCACAAGCTAAATCCAATGCCACACCTACACAAAGAAGCTGAGAAGTGCACCAACACAGAACATTAATGATCTCATGAGACCAAGCCTCCCAAGCGTGTCTAGCCAGGGAAGTGAACCTGAAACATGGAAGAGTAGATTTATTGACAGCATGCTAGACATAGTCATGTGCGTGCTGAACATGACTAGTTCTATGACAAAACTTCAAGGAAAGTTCTAGAGTCCACCAAAAATATATTTGGTACTAATTCCAGGCACAGGTCAATTCAGTAGGAAACAATCATGGTGGTATTGAACCCCCTTTTAAAAGGTGAACTGACATCTTTTCTTATAACAAGGACACACATCCAGGCCTTCTGTGGAAGGATTCTGTGACTCGGCAGATCTGCATCACACAAACCAAAAATATGACACTCTACTGGGAATGACACTCTACTGGGAATGGCTATGATCAACAACTCAGCAGTTGATGTAATTGCATGCCCCGCTACAGGTAAGGTCCTCTAACAACCAGCACACATATGTGAAAAACCTGATAATAGTAACCAAACATATACTCAGCATAACACTAGGCAATGAGCAGTGTAAAGTAAATAGTACCAGTTGAGTTGATATTCAGTTATGCCTACACCACAGTTGCTACGGGCGGGCCCAGTAGGGCCTCTTTAAGAATAGTGTTTTGCAGATAGAGGTCCTAGAGTGATAACTCTCGATGGATCTCCACCATTTGGATTCTAAGTAGGCCTGTGCATCCGGGTCTGGGGGCAATAGCATATTTTTTTTTACCCTATTGTAACGCTATAGTGGATTAGCATTAAAAAAAACACGCTAATCCAGTATAGTGTTAAGAGGCCCATTGAAATCAATGGAAGCCTCATTTTAACACATGCTTTATGCAGGTGTTAAAAATGGCGCTAGAAATGGTGCAATGGAATCTTGTAGACTCCATTGTGCCATTTTAGTGATCCTCTAATGAGGGAATGCCCCTTTGGCGTATGTTGCCTCTCAGGTTTCCATTTTACTTATGCGCCTGTTTACCATGTCATCTTTGTTTTTTTGTAATTTGTACCAGCTGGACACCGTGTTTTATGGCGATTTTCAATTTGAGAACGTTTTGTACATAGCTATTACATTCTCTGTTTGTGAATCCATAAATAGCAAATCAAACTTTGCTATTCTGCTAATTTTTTTCTGATTGTAACATCGGAATGCTCTATTATAGCCTACATGGCCATTAAATGCCCCCTTCAGCATTAAAGGCCTGACCCGAAGGAGAGGGTCTTTTATAAGGGAGCAGGCCTTTAATGACCGGTATAAGCCAGCTATGGGAGGCTATAATGCTATTAGAACATTCCACCGCTAGAGGGCACAATGTTCTAATAAATAAAACCAAGGCCTCAAGGAGCCCAAGGGGATTAAAACCCCCTAGGACTCCATGAGGCCTTTGTTCACAGTTTTTGCTGTGAGTCAAATATTGGAATGTTGTAGCTCTGGGCTTCTACCGGTCAATAAAAGTCTGGAACACTTAATTGTTTTCAATGGCGCTCCCAGCATTCTAATGTTCTAACACATCATTCACAAATTACACTGAGAATCATTTGTGATCCACTTATTGTTTGTATACCGCGATCTACTGGAAGTGCAGACATACATTTTAGACTCACAAACTGTAAATGGTTAATAGGCATTCAACATTTACATGAAGAGCACAAGCACAATATGTGAGGACAGTCCCATAGTTCAAGGATGTATTTGTTTATTATTGGCACATCTCATAGATAAAATGTCAGAAGTGAGCCCAGGTGAAATTTTCTTTATGTTGGCCTAATCTTGAGTAATTTCTTGCATTTCATGGTAAAATTGTTACCATATTGTCTGAAATTATGCCACGCCACGTGAAAGCAAACTTGTTCAGGTAAAATCATTTGGAGGAGCACACGTATAATTTGAACAAACTGAATACGAGCGGCTGCTTGCATCACGTGTAGTTTTGAGATATATTACAGAGCAAAATGCGACCTCATGTCCTTTTTGAGTGCAAGGTGTCAGACCTGCATTTTGCACAGTAATGCATAATTTACCACAATTTTGTAATTTTTTGCATGATTTCTGCAAAGGAAATTACATAACGTTCGCCTGGCCATAGTTAGAAGACACTCGTTTTATAATGAAATAATACCCTCTGCTACCTGGAGCGCAAATGGGTAAAGTAAATCATAAAAAGGAATAGAGACTGGTACAAATTTCTAAAAATACCACAAATGACTACGGGAATTTTGTGAAGATGGTGAAGTATGTGTCAGAATATACTTGGTGTGGGAACATAGAATTTAATAAGCACATGCATAGATCATGTTCTTTGAATTGTACCCTCAGGAATGACATGCTACAGAATTGCAAATTGGATGCTGAGAATAACAGCATGAGTAAGATGGTAAAATGGGTACAAAATGTCACATTTCCTGTTTTGAACTTTTGCTGGATATTTCTAACGGTGAATGCTAATTTAGAATGTTTTCCAGTGCGTAAAATGCACACTCTAAACGGCAAAACGCTAAAGTCATATCATCTTATGCTAAAGAAAAATTTATTTCTTTTCTAATAGTGCTCCTTACGATAATTCATGGTTTACAGTACTTAAATGAGGGGTTCCAATCAAACAAAGGTGTAAAAGGGAACTCCAGGATCAATTGTATGTGTTCATATGTGTATTTCTACAGCTCTAATGCAGCTGAAAAGTAACAACGTGCTAGGAATCTGATTGCTGTAGTGTAGTTATGTTACAGCCCATTCCTCGTAAAGACCTATGTGTTAATGGCTATGTGTTACGCTCACATGTCCTCGACAGCTAGGTGGGGATATGTTAAGCTGTTTTTTTTTCTGTGTGAAACGGAACAACAAAGTGGTGCACATGTAGTGGTGGTGCAAAGGCGACACTGGTCCTAATGCAAGCAAGGAAATCAGGCCACCCTTCCTTGGTTTCCTAGTAAAAAAGAGTCGTTAATTGAGGTGAAGTGGTCCTCTCAAATCTATGGGTCAAGGTGCCACTGCACTTGCTACACTATTGATAGCTATTCCTCTGTCTACAAGAAATGAGTGGAGAAGTGTAAGAAACATGCTTTCAGGAATAAAGGGGCTGTCTTCAATAAACATCCATTGAATGGAGTGTGGTAAATGTGACTTGTGGGCGAATGTTCCATGACGCTGGTGTTTTCAGCTGCTTCCATCATGGAGTATTGGAAATGAGGGTCAGAAATGTTTCGAGTGTGCTGCACGAGAAAGCTTGTTTTCTGGTGTTATCCTTCTTGCACTTCGTGGTCTCAACCCTCTCAATGAAAAAATACAACAGTTGCATTTATTTTGTTCATTTATTGGTAATTGAAAGTCTGTCAATTGTCTTGTTTGGATGGTTGAAATGCTGGATGATAAAGTATCCTGACAGAACAATGTCATGAAAGAGGTATTGTGAGGTGGCTGGGTTCCAGATTACATCAGAGGTATGTGTTTTAATGGTGTCAGTGACATACGTTCAATAACACGAAGAAGTATTACCATTTTTGGGTTGGAAATTTTAGTCCAACTGTGTTTGTTATGTAAAATGTTGTGACAAGTGTGGATTTGTTTATTAGTATACAATGTACATTGGTGTAGGGTGGTTGTTGAGATGCTGATAAACAGTCTAGGTAAGGCGATAGATGGTGCATAATAAAAAGGATAAGAAATGAAGTCTTTGGTGACAAAGGGTCTGATTTAGATCTCGGTGGAGGGGTTACTCTTTTGAAACGGTGATGGATATCCCATACCATAGAAAACAATGGCATTTAGATTTTCATGGACGGGATATCCATCACTGTTGCGACAGAGTAATCCCTCTGCTGAGATCCTAATCAGCCCCATAGTCATGTGTCTAGGCCCTTGGTGGTTTCCAGGCTCTAATAGGAACAAAAAGGAGAATCCACTGTCTTTATTCGGCTGTTGCTATAGATGTCTAGGGGAGGGTACATTTGTTCTGACCTCAGAAATGTTATATGGTCTGAACTCCATGACCATCACAGACCAATAGGAGGTCAGGAAAAGCTCCAGGGAGATTGATTCTTACAGCAACCGTTTTGCAGGGGCTTCCATGTCTTGTGTTAAGTCTGCTTGGAGAAGAAAGCTGAAGTGGACTGGAGGGACCTTGCTCATTGCTTGGCTTTAGTTTCAAAACGTTTTACTGAGCATGCCAAACTTTAAAATAAAAGTGTGATTTAATCACTGACTAAATAAGACAGGAATCAATTGAACATTAAGAATGAAATGGACGGACATGGCTTCGGGTGTCAAGATGACGGTTGCATTCTAAGAGTGCTCCAAACCATCTCCGTCATTCACAACTAAAAGCTGCTCTTTTCAAGTGCTTCCACAGCACCTCCTAGCCTCAGGAGTTTAGTGGGAGTCTGGTGTCCCTGAAGGAAGTGGGCACCTGCTGCCACTCCCCAATGCATAGCTGCAGATAACAGAACTGATCAGGGACCAGGCACCAGCCGCACTCAAGATGGTAGTCCCCTTGGGACTCCGGGCCCAATGTAGGCTCTCCCAGCTGCAGGGGCCTTCCCCGCCCTTGATCTGGCAGCCACACTCTGGAGGCGGCGTCACTTTATGCCATGGGGACTTGTTGCTTGGAGTCTGCAGCCCCAGAGCCGGAAAGGAATCTTGTGTGGTGGACAATGCAGATTGAACTTGATGGAGCTATCGCAGATGCTATGATTGTCCAGACTGGGTGGCCCAGTCAGGGCCTTCATAACAATTGCACCACAGTGCTGATTCCCGCTCCTTCTCCCTGGCAAACGTGTAGACTTTCGATCATCGTTCTGTGAGGCCTTAGAGGTGAGGACGGAGGGACACCTATGGGCCAGTAACCATGGGGCCTGCAGCAGCTCCATTAATGGACAGGCGACAAGGTTGCTTTCTCCTTCTCCGCCCCCCTCCAACACGCATAACAGCTTTGGCCGTAAAGCCCTGATGTAGCCAAGCGGGGGCAAATGAACAGTGGATGGTTGGTGTATTTGGTGATAGTTGCAGGTGTGAGTGTTGACAGGGACCCCTCCCTCGAGTCTCTTTGAAGTCTTGTGAGCAAGCCTTCTGACAAGCTCCAAAGAGGGACTGATAGATGACCTAAAGAAGTTTAGTGCTGAGCATGGCCCCAGACTCTTCTTCTACCCTTCTGACTTCATCTTGCAGGACTATCAGGCCCCAGCCATTCACTTTAAGCACCCTGGCTGCTCGTGCTGCCCTACCCTGGTGGGGCAAGCTGGCTGGATGCCACACACAATGACATGGGGAAAGACAATACCCATTAGACCCATTTCTCCCAAACATGTGTCGACAAATTCACCACAGGCCTGGCAGAAGGCCATACAGCTTCAGAGGAAGCCTCAGGGGCCTGATTGACCCCAGATTCTAGAGACCATTCCACAATCCTACCGGCCATTCATGCATTGCAGGCTGCAGTAGTAAACAAAATTGCAAAGGTTCACATCCATGTGTCGCTGCTAAGCCAAGACCTGCCAAATATAGTCAGCAGAGTCATGGAAGTTGTATGCCGTATATCAGCAGTGTAAGATGACGTCTCCAAACTGAAAATGAAGATCTGCGGGATCAGGCTAAAGATGCCAAAACCTGTACCAACACAACAACCTCAGACTGGTCGCATTCCTCAAGGTGTCAGAAGCACTTAACCCAACGGATTTTTTAAAACATGGTTTAAATTCTGGATGCCACCGGACAAGTTATAAACGTGATTTTTGGTGGAGCGGGCACACAGAGCACTAATGCCAAACCACCACCAGGGACCCCACATAGGCCCATAATCACCTGAATCCTAAATTTTCATGATAGAGACTTCATCCTTCATGAGGCTTGACACATAATAGAACTGCGTTACCAAAATTCTACAATAATGGTGTTCTCTGATTAGCACCCTCTCTTACAAAGATTGTGGATAGAATTGACCCGGTCCCTTTTTTCGGGACCAGACATGTCCATGTTGGAACCAAAGGTCCTGCTTCAAGCATTACAGAAAGAGTCAGCATCCCTCAAACCCAGTCTCTGGGGACTCACCCCTCCTACAGTCACACAGTACCCTCACCAAAGGCTTATGACACCCTGTGGCCCTAACACAGGTCTACCCGGCTACCTACACCACAGGGAAGACAAGCTTGAAAAGACACTGAACTCAACTTTATACCGCACAATAGCTAGTCAGAGATCCTACCAGGAGGAGTCTACCACTCCACGTCTGAATTGCATAATGTTTAAGGGTTATGGTATAGTTAAACAGGCAATAGATGGTTCATTGGTGTAAGTATGAGGTGGGGGTTGTTGGGGTGTTTGTTTTGTTTAATAGTGAGGGGTTTAACTTTAATTTGTTGTTCCATGACTGCCAGCAAGCCACATCAATACCAACCACGAAGCGTTCACACCTGCGTACACAGAGATGACTGCCCTTTTCCCTTGCCACCCTCAGCCAGCACTGGGAACCCTCCTTATTGGCTGTTCCTGTTTTCCCATGACTGCCCTGACATATTTCCAGGTCCTGTCCTGGAACGTTAACGGGCTGTTGGACCCTATTAAGTGGTCCACAGTCCTGCACTACGCTCATCGTTTTCTCCTCTTGGTCTTGATGCTCCAAGTAATGCATTTATTGGGCACTCAGTGTCCCTTCCTGATCCACTGTGGGTATAACAGGGTTTTCCATGCTGGCTTTGAGCGGGGCTTCCGAAGGGTGACAATCCCCCTTCTCCTCTCCGTTCGCATGGTAATCATTCAATTCCTCTCCGACACTCATGGCAGATATATCGCCCTGGAGAGTAGAGTGGAAGTGCAAGGGCTCAATCTGCTGTGCGCCCATGCCCCTGTCTGGGCTAGTGATCCCTTTCTTCAAACCCTAACAAATCTCATCTTAGCATTTCCACATGGCACCACAGTGGTGGTGGGGGGAACTTCAATGCTGTCCTGGATTCCCATGTTAACTCCATGGGTATTCCCTCAAGAAACTGGTGCAAAGGAGCCCATCAGCTGTCCAACTGGATGAACACCCTTGGTTTATGTGCCATGTGGAGGCTATGGCAACCCCAACTGCTACAATACACACACCTCAATGGCTCACTACAGCCATGCACACATAGATTTATACTCATGTCTGCCAATGACTGCTTGTACATCTCAGAGGTACAGATTCTTCCTAGAGGGAGTCTGATCACTCTCCTATTCTGCTCCACCTTGGTTCTGGAGCCCCCCACCATCGACCTATCTGGTGCCTCAATGTGTGGCACCTTAAAGATGAGAACTGTGCTCACGCATTGTCTGTTGAACTGACAGTGTACTTTCAGATTAATCAAGACACAGTGAAATCAGCTGGCATCTTATAGGCAGCATACAAAGCTACCATCAGAGCGAAGACCAACAATTTTATAGTGAAGAAAGAAAAAGATAGACTCCAACGTGCAACCCTGCTAGAGGGTCAGACAGTGCGTTTAGAGACGGAACGTTCAGATAACCCCTGGGGTGAGCTCTTTTGTCAACTTGCAAAGGTTCACACCGATATATGGCAGATATCGCTGGAGGAGGTGCGTCAAGTTGGTGTGCCTCTACAGCAAAGGTCTACGAACAAGGAGCTAAAATCAGCAAGCTGCCATACTGGCTGGCCACTAGACCTCTGGCATCCCGCGTAATCCCTGAAATTCTACGCAAAGGGTGAACCCCTCCGTACTACCCAAGCCATAGTACAAGCGTTTGCTGACTTCTATTGACAGCTGTATGCCGCCATTTGTAGGCCAGACACCTAACAGGCCTCCCCACTGCTGGACAATATCTCTTTACCCACAGTGTCCCGGGCTCTAAGGCACAAGTTAGATCAACTGATTATGATTGAAGAGATATTGTTAACCATCTCTGACCTGACTGAGGGAAAGACATCTGGCCCAGACAGCTAGACTACGGAGTTCTACAGCACTTATAGGGATACCCTTTACCTGTACGTGCTTGCACTTTATGGCAAAGCCGCTAAAGCAGGCCACTTCCTGACAGAACTTGACATAGCCTCCATTGTGGTCATTCCTAAATAAGCCCGGCACCCAACACCTGAACTGCCTATCAACCCATCTCCTTGATCAAAGTGGAAATCAAATTATTTGCCAGCACACTGGCCACCCATTGCCCAGGCTACCCTCATCCATCCAGGTCTAGGTGGCTTTATGCCAATAAGAGGCAGAGGCATGAGGCACTATCTCAGGAGAGTACATATCACCTTGGTGCACCAACAACTACTGACTCTTCCTAATGCCCTATTACTAATTGATTTCGAAAAAGCATTTGACACTGTTGACTTGCCCTTCCTGTTCCAGGTCCTATGCAAGTCGGGTCTGGGCCCCTGCTTCTGTGGATATGTCAAACTGCTTTACTCAGAACCCTCTAATGGTATAATCTCTGACCCAATCCCTATCGGTAGAGGAATGAGACAAGGTTGCCCTCTTTCTCCCTTTCTCTTCGCCCTCATTTTCGAGCCATTGTCAAAATTCATCTGTTGTGATGCAAAAGTTCAGGGCTGGTGGTGGGAGATGATCCACAAAGATAGCATCGACCTGTGTGCAGATCATGTTCTCTTATAGCTGTCTAACCCACCAGTAAAGTGCCCGAGGTGCCTCCACCTTCATCAGCATTACAAGAAGGCCTTAGGTCTACGGGTTAACCATGTTAAGTTAATGCTGGTTCTGCTCCATTTAACTTGGGCGTGCATAGAGTGGTAGACGTCCATTCCTGTGCAGCGCTTGAGCTTTCATTACCTAGGGATCCACTTTGCTCTCCTTCCTAAATTGGACTGGAGCCTTAACTTCACACCGTTGGTTCAAAAGGTTAAAGCTGACTTAAACAGATGGAGGGCCCTCTCACGTAATGTAATGGGGAGGGTCGCACAGTTAAAAAAAATTATGATTCTACCGCGATTCCTTTACCTCTTTCAAAATTTCCCATAAGCAATGCCCCATCAGTGTTTCAAGGAGATATACTCCTTTGCAAAAACATTCCTCTGGCACAAAATTCAGACAGAGAAATGCCCTAGCCAAATGCTAACAACCTAAATACGATAGAGACTTGGTTGGACCCGGTGTATAGAGTTGATGTCACCTCAATGGGCTTTGAAGCCGTGCTGGGGATGCTTTATGGCAACCCCATTCCTCAAACAATCCCCGAAATGACCAAAGTGGTCCTTCCCTGTGTGAATGCAGTGCTTCAACACATGGGATGGGACTCAAAACTTATGATGTAGCCGCCCTGGTGGGAAGGGACCTGGCTGCGTGAGATGGCTGACCTGGAAGGCTTTACACGGTGGAAAAACTCACTGGGGGACGTCTGGGCCGGTAGCCATATGTACTCCTTTCAAGAGCTTCAATCGCCCTGTGCTCTATCGTCCACACAGTTTCAGAAATATCTTAAACTGCGGCATGCACTGAAGGTGCACATCTGTCCAGACACGGAACTCCCTGAACATACTCCCCTAGAGGCTAAGCTCTTCATGGGCGGGCTGCTTAAGGAAGGAACTTCCCAAATCTACAGCACTTTAATCATTAACGACCCAGACAAATTTGCACTGCTGCAATCCCAAGGTTAGGAGTGGGTTGGATGCTTCGAGAAGGAATACTAGAGGGACACTATGATGGCCTCTCTCACCATAACCATCTCATGTAAATTAAGATTAGTACAATTATATTACCTTCACTTAGCCTATCTCACCCATCCCCACCTATAGCTGACATGTCTCCTCCCTAACCCCACATATTCCAGATGGTAAAACGCCCCAACAGACTTCTGCCATATGGTGTGGACAGGCCCCTTAAATGTCCTGGGGTGAAGTGACTCAGATGCTCTTAACGGTGCTGGGCTGGGATGTAGAGTTGTCCCGGAAGATCATTCTACTGGGGATTTTTGATGGGTTGGGGGGCACAAAAGTAGACCAAGCATTAATCAGAGGGGCCACCATGGTGGCTAAACACAGCATAGCCCAGACATGGAAATCACCCACATCGCCAACACTGACCCAGTGGTGCCAAGGTGTACACTGGAGAGCACAACAGGAGAGACCGGTATGAGGCACGGGACTGCCCAAAAACACTAATATATGGAGCAAGTGGTGGGATCACTTTGGGGTTGGCGCTTTACAGTAATGCTGTTTAAATGTGCACATGTGTCGGCTCTGAGATTGCTAATTTATGATGTGGGGTTTAATATGGGACTTGATGATTGTACTTGTTACAGTGGCCATATGTAGCTATTTGCTGTGTATGTTTTCTTGTGCAATACATTTATACAATTGATAATAAAAAATAGTGATATGGATGAGTGAGCTAGTCATGGGAATGTGACCACGTTTGCATGGTTGTTAGGAGTAGAGTAAAGGGAATTTTAGAACTTATGTAGTAGGCTCTCCAGTAGACATTAGAATTGACTTTTTTAACTTGGCAAAAAATGGTTTCATTTGAGAAAAATGTGTTAAAAATTTGTAATGACTCACTGTAATACCATTAGCTGCATTGCTTACAAGGTTCTGCATGAAGGAATGCAAAGCTCTTTAAGAACACACAATACAGTGATACAGTTAATAAATTGTTGTAAAAAGGATCATATTCTTTCCATTATTGTTTTACACAATGGTTTATGTAAATGTTTGCTTGTAAAAAGTTGGTCAATGATGTAAATGGTGTCAAGTGCATTTAAATCGTTTAACTTAAAAGCAAAAAATATTTCACAAAACACGTGTTGGCCAATAATATTTTGGATGAAGTTTCGGATTTTCATTCCAAGTTTTGTCAAAATAATGACCTTTTACAGAAGTAAAGATAAAATAAAAAATATAACAATGTAAAGGATAAATTGGCTGAGTGATAAGTTGGGAGTGCCTGATTTTCGAATCCCTCTTTGCCTCCTTAGTGAATATTTTTTTGACAACACATTCAAACAGAGCTGGGGGTATCAGGGTAAGGAAAGAGCACCAGTTGGAGTAAGCCCTTCACAAACCCCCTGCGTTTGGAATGTTGTGTTCTGTTTGGCGTTCTTTTCCATTGTTTCATATTCTTGTGATATCTGGTCTGCTTATTGTGTACTTATGTACTTCTGGTCTAATGCCCCTACGTGTTTTGAGTCTGTGCCTCAAGTTCAGTCTTTAATGGAAAACTAATCTAAGCCTCTAGGTCAATGTTTATTTCATGACAGTGTGGTTATATTCACTTTTAGTTTACCTCTGTGGAAGGTGGAGGGAGTGAATGTCAACGACGGTCCTTTTGCCATTACTGCTTTTATTGTTACTCTCGCCCTTACTGCGCTCCTTGCACTCTTACTGGCAGTGCTGGCAAATGTTTTCATAATTGAGTAACACACAATAATTACAGGGCAAAGGATATGGGACGAAGAGACAGGGCTGTAGCTGTGGGCTCAGGTCGGTTGGTGTAAGGCAGGCTCAGAGCCACAGATTGTGGGGACCGGCGGAAGGGGCCGGCACAAGGCTGGTGTGGCTTCCTTTGCTCTGCCATTCTGTTCACCTATCCCCACCTTGTCTCTTCTGTCTCTCCCTTTTCAACCTCTCTGTGAGACTTTTGTGAGGCTGTAAGTCTGTAAGACACAAAGACCCAAGGACCAAGGACCAAGGACTAAGAGCTACTAGAGTTATAGGAATCAAAAAAGGAATCAAACAAGGAAACAAGGAGAACAAAGCAAAGTAAGGCAAATAAGTGAGTGTAAGAGACAGTGAAGTGACAGATTCTAAAACTAACAAATTAATAAGTTCCGAAAATCGCCAAAAGCCACGACCTTCCAACATGTACAGAACAAGGGGAAAATCAAAGAGGGACAAGGAAGCCCTAATACATAAAAGAAATTACTCATGCATTAAACAGGAATTTGAGCAGGAACCAGAGCAGGATCCTGGAACTGTTCCCCCTAACTTCAGTAAAACCTACAAAACTAATAGAGGCAGTCGTAAGGGGATTCATCTTCAGAAGCCCAGGAGATGGGGATGTGTAGGGGGATGCAGGTGTGCCCAGTCTGAAACTCTTCTTGCCTTCCCATGCTGATACTGATGATACTAATAATATTGTGGCCACTGAAAAGTGTGGACAGGACCAAATTGATGATACTGGATGCGTAATAATGCCTGTCAGAAAGACCAAGAGGAAAAACACAAGTCCGGGCAACTCCACATATGTAATCAATAGGCAAGAACATGCTATAATGGTGCCCCCCCCGAGCTGGATGAAATTGAGGAGACTAGAAAACTCAACCAAGCACCGTATAATCAGCAACTGAAGGCTCACCCGCTCCCAATAGGCAAACATGCTGGCTGGGCAAACACCATACCCAATTATTATAACTATCTTAACTTGAGTGCAGTCCGGTTGCAGATGCAGCATTCCATGTTCTGCATTGCTCCCGAGCAGTTGCAGTGGGAAAATGGTGAAGTTAGGTCAGAGGGGGTCAAACTAGAGCAACTAGGGGCCCGGCAGCTAGAAATTCGCTCGCCGTCACCATTTCAATCAATGCATAATTTCCTAATTAAGGAGCATATTCTAAAAGTAACAACAACAAAAAAGCCCCACGGGAAGCAGCAGCCTTAGAGGATTACCAGGAGAACAAACCAAGAATTAGGAACATCACATGAACCATCCCAGGACTCAATCAGGGTCACTAGAATTCGAGAATATTATCCAAATATCTCAACTAGAAAGTGCTCAAATTGACACAGCAGTTGCTCAAATAATAAATGCAAAGGGACTTAAACTAGACCAGTCATTAAATATGCAGTCTTCAAAGCCCCCAAAGTCACAGTAGTCTACCACAGACCTAGTAGGAAAAGCCAACTATGTATTCGGTAGACAGGACTTTGGATCATTCAGTTTGGAGCTTTCCTCATTTGACAATTTTGCTATTGGTAAAGTAGATCCCCAGTTGGATAGTATAACATCAGATGACTTAAACTTCTTGAATGGTAACACTTTAAAGGAGACTAGGGATGAGGAGGAGAAGCAATTAGAAGGTCACATAAACAATGACCAAAATGGGCAAAGTCAAAAGAAGAACAAAAAAGACTTTCCCCTAGATCAACCAATACTCAGCATCATGAAGATCATGTGTGCAACATTGGACTCAATTGCAAACGCACTCATGGCCCAGTCTCTCAGACTTGACAGGCAACTTGAGTTGACCAGGCAATTCACAGCATTGATAGTGACCATAGATCATTGAATGGCTCTGGTGGAGGGCGCGTAAGGGAAAATTTAAGACTCCAGTCCATTGCTGAATCTGAAGATAGGCAAATATGTGTCCCCCTGTTGGAGAAATTATTGGAAGTTCCAAAAGTCATCAATGATATAATCGAGAACTGTAGACTCAATCTTAAAAATTTGCCCACGTCTGGCCCTGATATAAAGATAAAGTGCAGAGAAATCTAATGAAAAGCCCATCTCCACCACCCTTGGGTCTTGTAGACTGCCTAGAAACCTGCAGTTGTACTGGTGACACAATAGAGGAGCTGAGTAGAATTTTTACCCGAGCAAATGAAGCTTCAAGTGCTGATGGAAAGAAGGCCCGGAGGAAAATGTGTAAATTGAAGGGGAAAGCTAAAATCAAGGGGAAAAAAGCCAAGGGGAGTAAAAAAGGAGCAGCATAAAAGGTAAAACACTTGAGGTGGCAGTCAAGGGCAACATCAAAATATAATGCAATCTCTAAAGGATCATGTCACTTGTCAACAGAATGTAGGTCAAAACACCTTGGTAGATAGCCCTGGAAAAATATTTGGAAAGAATAGCACTTTCTGAACAAAAATCGAGGTCTGCTGTGCGATAATAGCTGCACCCTTCACTCTCATATAAAACATGTACCCACGGGATACAGGGGAAGTTTAGTATCCAACTTAGAAAAAAATACAAACAGGAAGAGGATGGAAATGGATCTGGCAATGAACCAGATGATAACCTGGGCAAGTGGGGAATCACCAACTGGAAAGGTTAAACAGAGCTCAGAGACATCAAACTAATGCAACACCATACCACAGGCACGCACCCCGAAGGTGAGGCTGTCACTAAAATAGAACACCCAGATCATGTACATCACCTGAGCGTAGTGGGAAATTGCAATGACACCCTACAACAAAAACCCTACTCCTTTACTAAGTGTACACCGCAAACAAATGCCAAGATAAAAACTATGATATCCAAGTGTACTGAATCAGAGGACATAGAGCAAAGTATAAAAATAGCCATCCATGGGGAAAATGATGATGATTCTCTATACCCTGCCCCTGCTCTTTCCTAAAAAACATACCATCACCAGGCCTGGGTAGACAAACATTGCAGCCAGATGAGGCTTGCCCAGCCTCCGAATGATAGTGTTCACCGGCATCACAATGGCCCGCACTTGATATTTAGGGCAAACTGCAAGATGAACCCTGGCTCCAAAGCAGCCAGACACAAGAAGGCTGTAAGTATGCTGAGATGCACCCTGAAAGAAATAAAGACCAGGAAGTCACAATCATATTTACCCTGAGTACTCTTTAAGAGGGAGCCAAGATATATTAAACAGGAGTAACATCTTATGCCTTGTAAACTCTTTGCTTAGCTTGCATAATGTAAAAACCAATGAATTGCTTTCAGTTAGATTTATACAAAGGAAAACGTCTAACAGCGGAAAATCTTCAGAAACATTCTCGGCCTCCTAAAGGATAGCTAAAAAGATCTTAAATCAGTCTAATTTCATGAAGACTTTGGGCATAACTATTGATACCCAGCAAAAGGAATTGTATCCCTCTATACTTCTTGAAACAGAACAACCACAAAATCTGCAAAGCAAGCACGATCCTAATGATAACATTGACTCTGTATTACAGGGAGCAATTAGTTTCTATCTGCAGCTCCCCAGATGGCCAAATTGGAGTAACACGACGGACTGCTTATCTAGTAAGAATCTAATGAACAACTCCTGTTCAGTACCTCAGCCGCAAGTACAACAGACGCTGGCAGAACAGCAGCAGAGAAGTTTGTAGCAAAAAATAAAAAAATTAAAGCTGAAATAAGATCGCCACTAAGCATTTTAAGTTGGAATATCACGGGCCTAAAGCCCAAGACCGAGGACAAGGTTTGGATAGACTTTATTAAACAACAAGAAGTTAGTTGCTTTCAGGACACATGGGGGGTCATTACGACCCTGGCGGTCATGGACCGCCAGGGCCGGGGACCGCGGATGCACCACCAACAGGCTGGCGGTGCATCCAGGCCATTTCTGACCGCCGCGGTCAGAAAAGGGAAACCGGCGGTTTCCCGCCGGTTTTCCCCTGGCCTGAGGAATCCTCCATGGCGGCGCTGCAGGCAGCGCCGCCATGGGTTATTCCGACCCCCTTACCGCCAGCCTGGTTCTGGCGGTTTTGACCGCCAGAACCTGGTTGGCGGTAACGGGTGTCGTGGGGCCCCCTAACAGGGCCCCACCAAGATTTTCAGTGTCTGCATAGCAGACACTGAAAATTGCGACGGGTGCAACTGCACCCGTCGCACCCTTTCCACTCCGCCGGCTCCATTCGGAGCCGGCATCCTTGTGGAAGGGGGTTTCCCGCTGGGCGCCCGCCCGCCCAGCGGGAAACTCAGAATTACCGCGGCGGTCTTTTGACCGCGCAGCGGTATTCTGACGGCGGAACTTTGGCGGGGAATGACCCCCATGGTCTGTTAACGCCATTGACTTATTCTACCTTTCACCTACCAGCAATCAACAAACACAAAGGCAGGCCAGTAGGGGGTTTGACTATTTGGGTTAGAACATTGTTACTCGAACATTCTGCAGTAACCCACGCTGTATTAAGCAACAAAAGTCATACAATTATAGTGAGACACGAGGCGCGGACATTTGAAATTGTGAATGTGTTTCCGCCTATTAGCTGGATTCAAGTCAAGCCAGGAGTCCTATTGCTCAAAGAGCATATCCTAAAGAGAAGAAGAACTGGTGATCAGTTGAAACTACCAACTGGATCAACGAGGGCGCACTCATTCCAGTCTTGTAACAATTTCCTACTAATATGAGGCAACTTCAACACCAAACCGCATCCTGTACTGGGGGATGAGTTAATAGCAGAAGAAGATAGCGCTTGTAATATTCCAAACCCTCCATTGAGCGATGTCGAGGTTCAAAGAAAGGAGAACTAATCTTTGAAGCCTTGTTGAAGGTGGAATTTGCACTCTAAATGGAAGAACTAAATCAGATAAACTATCGAAAACTAGCTTCCAAGCTGGAAATAGGCAAAATATAATTGATTACATGGTGATAAACATCAAAGCTTGCCATTATATCATAGACATGGTAGTTATGGATAGGATTGGAAGCGATCATGATCCCCTCCTAATGGAGATGGCCCATCCTGATATTGGCCCTTGGAAACCTGCTCCTTCGCACAAAGGAATTAGCCCAACAATCACTTTGAGGCCAAATAGGAAAAACATCACAACGGCCGCTGAGTGTGATCCCTATATCAATACCTCTAGTCAAAACTAGACGGCATGATTCTCTAAGATTCTAGATCTATCTGGCCTTTTCTTGCAAAAATGTAATGATCTAGTACACACATCAATGGAAAGATCTAAGAATGAAAATATTCCACTTGATAAACAAGGGAGGTTCGACGAAGAATGTTTAACATTTAAAATCGTGCTATCACAAGCCTTAAAGAATCGGCATTCGAGTAATACCAACGAGCAACAATTCTTAGACTGTAGGCAACAATACAAGAAATTGTTAAAGTATAAAAAGAAGATATACCCACACAAGCACTGGGAAATCTTTTAGATGCAATCTCCGCGGCAAATTCAAAACAATTCTGGGAAATAATCAGGTGGGTTTGCGAAGGCCCTCCAAAAAATTTGGAATTGAACATTAGTCCACAACTCTGGGTTGACTATTTCGCCACTCTGTACCAAGAAGAAGACAAGATTATGACCCTCATTATAAACATGGCGGTCCAGACACCATATAATATACGTGGCAGAACTGCCACTGGTGTAACTCCGCCACCACCAGGCAAGCAGCGCTGCCCACTGGATAATGTACCTGTTTTCCACCAGCTTTTCCCCGGCAGTTTATCCCGACAGGGAACGGATGGCAGAATGGGTGCCTGGGGGCCCCTACACTGCTGATGCACTTGGCATGGGGAGTGCAGGGGCCCCCATGCACAGCCCCATCGCTCATGTCACTGCCCAATTTACGGGCAGTGATATGCACGACGAGTGCTGCTGCACCTGCCGCACTGCTACATTGCCACCGGCTCCACATGTGGAGCCGGCGTCAATGTACAGGCCCTGCATTCCGCTGGGCCGGTTGGCGGAAACACTGCTTCCGCACACCGGCCCAGTAGAATGTTAGTAATGTGGCCGGCGGGGACTTCAACGCACTGGCGGTCTTTTGTAGAAAGCCAGTGCCGAACTCGGCGGGTTTTTCCGCTGAGTTCGTAATGACCACCTATATCAGAAAGCACAAATGATCCGATAGGTCATAACCAGGTGTTGAAAGGGAGCAATTACAACTTAAGTGAGATAATTCCACTAGCAAAGTACTCTGCGATAATGGCTCAGCGGCCTAAGGTGTCTGAACATGAAACAGCTGATCAGATAGTTTCTGTCAATACACTCCAGTTTAAGCCTGTGCTACAGTGCTAGTACACAAATTTAGTGGGAAAGAAGTTGCACAAGCCATCCTCTTGCAAAAAATGCATAAGGCAGGAGGCCCAAATAGAATTCCATCAGACGTCTATCGCAATCACCTAGCTTCATGGCTACCAGTTCTAACTCGCCTATACAACAGTGTCTGGTCCTTTGAAGAAATTCCGTCATCATGGAGAAAATCAATAATTGTTCCAATACATAAAAAAAGGGTCACGGGACATGGTATGTAATTACAGGCCAATTTTACTACTTGACAGTGTCGGAAAATCTTTGCCAAATTGATACAATCTTGCCTAGACAAGTGGATAGAAGAAGGAGATCTACTATCATCATACCAACCTGGTTTTGGGGGGGGGGGGGGAAGAGTACAATAGATCAGCTCTTTAAGATGAACCTGATCTGTTCCAAATATCTCTCCTTAAAATATTCCCTGCTGTTCTTGGTATTTGTCAATCTTCAAACAGCATTCAACAGTGTGGATCCTCCAATACTATGACAACTCCTGACAGAAATGGGTATCCCAGAAAAGATCTAAAGGCTGCTAATTTTACTACACGCAAGAAATACCACGAGGGTCAGATACAGCATGAGAAATGATTATATGAAAGAGATCTCAATCCAACGAGGTGTTAAACAAGGGTGTGTCCTCACCCCAAACCATTTCAACTGCTACATAAATTAAGTGGTTCAAAAACTGAAGAATTTAAACCTTAACGTGACGAAACTAGCTAATGAAAACATACCTATAATGCTTTTTGCAGATGATGCTGTGTTATGGACAAGAATAGAGATATCGATGCATCATATATTAAGGGGTTTTGAGTACTTTTGTGCCTCAAGAAACTTGATGCTAAATGCAGGCAAAACAAAATGTATCATTCTCAATCAAAAACAGAAGCTGTGAGCAACCTTTAAGGCCAGTAACAGGTCTCTGGACGGAGTAACGACCTATGATTACTTGGGGTGTCAAGTGGATGACAAATTCGCTTGGAACCTGCAGGAATGGAAAAGCAACATCTCCTTGGCCCAGCAAGCTGGTGCTGTGCTAAGATTTGCAAAATCTACGGGGAACCATTGTGCGAGATCCGCCTTGCTGGCTTATAAAATGAAGGCAAAGGCTGCTGTACTATATGGTACGGAGATCTGGGGATTTAAAAAGATCCCAGCAATACAAATAACTGAAAACAATTTTATATGAGGCTTGCTTTGTCTGGGCCGTGGCACACCAATGGACGCTATAAGAACAGACCCTGCAAATAGGAAAAATCAAAGACTCTATACAATTGGCACTAAGATACTGGTTCGGCATTTGGTCCAAGGAGGAATTAAAATCATACAAAGCTGCAATGACTGACCTCATGAACTTACAAATTATCAACAGTTGCCTTGGTTCAATCATGTTTCAACTACTCTGGCCGCCATAGGTTTAGAAGAACTTTGGAAAAAATCCAGAAAAAATTAAGAAAGTCAGTTTTGCCATAGTCATAAAGGGATATTGGGATCATAAGGACCTGAGGACTTTTAACTTAACTGGCCCCTTGTTAAAGCGCTACCTTTCATTTAACCAAGAGCTTAAATCGCACACTTTTATTGGCAGTATTTACCCTGAAGAAAAAGATCCCTTTATTTTCAATTTTGTATGGGAACGCTACCGGTGACCTAAGTGACAAAAAGTGGTACCCCACTCTGACAGGGAGGTTTGATTGCTGTCCCTGCTCATTTGTTGGCCAAGAAACATTAGTCCATTTCCTCCTAATATGCCACTTTATGATTCAACTTCGTGAACTGTATTTACGACCACTTTTTAAAAAGCATGGTGTCAGGAAATGCAAGAAGGCTGAAGCCTTGTGAATGCATTCTAACGATAACGACATTGGGATGACTGTTTCAGCATACAATGTAGAGGCATGGAAATTAAGATTGTTTATTCATTAACAGCTCTCAGTATTTTTAGAATTGTTATGGTAACACACTGCTAGCATTATCACGTTAATGCATTCCTAGCATAGCTGTGTCTTTCAGGTGCTTATCTTTTTGGGTCAAATGGTACAGGATATGGTGCATTCCAATAGTAATATTTCAACCTTGGTCTAATAGATGCTTTTGGTGCCCTTCACCCATGAAGTAATTACTGCAGGCGAGGTTGAAGTGTATCTGACAGGGAAAGTATTCTAGGGTGCTAGCATTTTTTGGGTTCCTTCACATAGTCTTGCCTGATCAGTTTTAGGATAATTACATCCAATTGAAGCCTTATTAAACCTGTATCGAGTTGATTAGTGCACTTCGTGATAAAGTAATGGTGTGAATAATACTCACAAGTTTAAATGCAACATATTTTGTAAGGTTTATACAAAATTATTTTAGGTGTTTTTAGCTCTGTGTGATGGCGCACATGAAAGAACTGATCATTAATTATATCATTTTTATTGATAAAACAGCATTTCATTATGTGGCCGTTAATGTATTGTGAAGTGACATTTTAACCTGTGAATTGATAACTTGTTATGGCAGGATAGGCTGACAACAATAAAGAAAAAGGGAGAGATACACTTTTATTTTGTTTGTATAGGTTTAAGTAACATATTTTAGGGATACAGGTGAGGGTATTGGTGAGACCCCTTCCTAGGCCGTGATAACAAGGAGTAGGCAGGCCAGTGGGGTGGTACGCCTGCATTCTTAAACACTGTTACTGTACGGTAAAACCCCAGTAGTACCATGCGATTACAAGTTAATCCCCACATAATGGGGGCTAACTATGTGGACCAGGTTCTACCATGGGAAGTAATGCTCACATATGCCAACTACTGTGAGCTGATGGTGAAGGTGAGCGAGGTGGGGGTTGGAGCAGGGCTGAGGGCGGATTGAAGGGGCTGGGCACAGTGAAGGAGGGAAGAGTAGGACATTGCTTGGCAGGGGAAGCATTACGTGCTTCCCCTTTGCCTTGGAAGGGCAGGGAAAGGGCAAGGGAGTTGGGGAGGGGGGCTGCAGTGGAGTCCATTACCAAGGTGACTGTACCAGCCAGATTTTCTGTTTGATAAAATGTGGCCCTTTTTTTCTAGCACCTGGTAAACCCTGGTGGGGAAACAATAGCAAGCTCATGACTGAGTAAAGCGGAATTAGACCCAGGAAATCCCCTTCTCTTAACCTGTAATCGGAGCATTTGCCTCTTGCTCCATTTTGATAGCCTACATTACATCAAGGTGTGGTTATTTCCCCTCCTGATATAAGGATCCTAATCAGTGAGTGTCCTGCTGAGTAGGTCACTTCTTGGTGCATTGTTTCAGAATGGGTACATCTCTTTTTGGAGTAAAACTTGATTACCCACAAGCAATATGCACATCAATTAGGCATTTCTTTGGCTGCTATCTACCAGTTCCAGATATGATCCCTGTGCGTTCCTTTAGATACATGCAAACCTCTTCAAAACGAAGGCTGAGCAGGCCTTTTATTTATCTGACATTTCCCCTGAGGGCGGGAGCCCTTGGAGGCTGTTTTTGAAAACCCCTTTTGGTGCCTATGTCACTTTCTCCGGCTCCCCCAGGTTAAGAGGGCACAGGTCAGCTTCAAGAGAAAAAGAAAAAAAAGGGGGAGGGGGACGCTAGATGGAAAGAGACCAGTGCAGGAGAAGAGAGAGAGGACAGAAGGAGAGAAAGAGAGTAAGTAGATGAATGGAGAAAGAGGTTGAACAAAGATATGAAGGGAAGGGAGAGAGGCTGTTTTTTTTTTTTTGCCAGGGCTGATTTTGGTTCCTCTGTCTGGCCCTATTTAAGGTCATATTTTGCAGTGTCTCACATATACTGGAAGGTAAGTGAGCAAATCCATCATTAAAGAGATTATCCTGTCTGGATTCTCCCTTTAAAAGGGGAACAATACAATCCCTACTTTATTTAGGTCAATCTCTTTGCGAGAGCGAATTCTGAGCTACAAAAAAACTGTTTATTGAATTGAGCGATCCTAGAATGATTATCTTTTTTTACAAGATGAGTTTAGTTCAGGTATGGACACCGTTTTCTTTCTTCAGGAACTTATTCTTAGCATTTGTAGACCATTGGCTGGTAATCATAACTGTCCTTAAAATGCACTGTACAAACACTGAGTTAGCCATGCCTTGAGTAGATGTATGCAGAAGTTTACACTTAAACTTCAGTGATGTTGAGGGACAGGAGCCAAAGAGTACATAGAGGTTTCTTTCATTAGATCCAACATCATAAAGTATGCTTCAAAATCCACTCAAACTCACCCAGGACCTAAAGATGACAGAGGATGCATGCAATGTTTCTAGATAAAATATTGCATTCTGACCAAAAGGGCGGCTTCAAAGGCTTATCATAACATTGAGTGTGCTTGAAAACATCACCCATGTGGGATTAAAAATATACAATACAATAAAAGTCTGTGGTGGATCACAGGTTCCACTGCCTTGGTTTGAACTGATTAACCCGTTCTACACTCACTCTCCAAAATCTCCTGTCCCTAAGAAGATGTGTGTGACATTTCTAGTTTAAACATGGCATCCCGACTGGAAGTAAATAAGGAGAAGATATCAATAGAGTTCTCTTTCTCCCCAGGCGGAATATGGGAGCTACAGACAAAATACAGTACGGTATTTCATTGTTTACTTATGAACTGCTCCAAGTGTACCCGATCTTATCTGTGGTATGCAGCATCTCATTGCTTCCTCATTCTCCTCATTCTCCAGGAGGTCACCTCCCAAAATGGGAGTTTGAGTGCATGCTCCATGCCTGATCAGAAAAGACAAAGCCGATCTCCTGGAGGTTTAAGGGATACAGTTACATTCAATCTGGTTGGATCGCCATGTAGCCAAGTAGATGCTGCTGAAATTACATGGGTGTTTCAAATTGAGTCTAGCTGTTCTCAGCCCGTATGTAAACCCAATAACAGTGATCATGAAATATATGTTACAGCGTTGTGTGGGTGTATGTAGATCCAATGTTTAACATTACGGAAACAAATTATATGTTACTGTGATGGTCTATAAACTCCGATTTAGGTTGCAACGTTTTGCAAAACAAAAAGGTTGACATATTACAAAATCCTAATTCTTATTGATTGACAATGATATACATACAAAGAGTTTCAGCCACTCTTAAAAAATGCCACCTCTTTTCTAATTTTCTCTAATTCATTAGGTTCCTTGAGCACAGTATCCTAAGTCCCTTGAGCACGGTATCCAGTAAATGAATCAACTTACATTTTCACACATTCAATAATTGTTCAAGTCTCCACCTCTAGAGTTCTTGTTTACTTTCCCTGGACAACCACTTGAAACTCTCTGCTTGGTGACCAGCACTCATGAAATATTCTACTTTACATCATATTCTACTACCGTGCTGTAGAGTTCTGGCCTTCACTCTTTGTCTTGTGTGTCCAACATGCGCCAGTTCACAAGGTCATTTGTTTACAGAACATAGACGGCACTTTGAATTTATTTTTTTTACTTTATCCAAATGTGATAGCAGACATGGTGGTTTGCTGACACCAGGACTCCACCGCTCTGGTGAAGGCATGCAGTTGTAGTGAGTCACAATTCACCTCCTGCCTCAAGAATATTGAAAAGGCAGGTTGGTTTGGGACCCACTGTGATTCAGAATTTTGTGATCTGACCTATTTGCTCTCAAAGTTCTTTTCCATTCTCGAACACTTAGGGCCTGATTACGACCTTGGCGGATGGGATACTCTGTCACAAATGTGACGGATATCCCGTCCGCCGTATTACAAGTTCCATTATATCCTATGGAACTTTTAAAATGGCGGGCAGGATATCGGTTACGTTTGTGACAGAGAATCCCATCCGCCAAGGTCATAATCAGGCCCTTAGTGTTTAAAATACAAGAGCATTAAAATATATATCTGTAGTAATGGACAATTATAGTGTACCTAGTACATACCTTTTTTAACAAGTTTCCATTAGAAGGACACACTCCAGAATGCAGTTAACAAGACCATAACATTAGTTTTCAAAAAGAATAAACCTTTGTCATCATGAAGTCTCAAATGGATCCATCAATTAAAACCACAAACTGACTCTCAAGCAGTGTTTAGATTTGATGATTAACCAATTGTACGCATTTACATTTATTTCAGGCAGTAGCCACCCTGTGAAAAGGCTGTTTCTTCTTTTGCTGTGATACAGCAGAAATGTTTGTATTGTCCCTCATGTCACAGTGATCATCTAGGTGTGACAATCTATTCATCATGTTAACAAAAGTAATAATATTTTAGTTGTAAAATGATGCACTGAAAAGCCATACTAACATGTATTCACTCTAGGTCAGCAGTTTAGCCGTTGAAAACCTTGTGGTATATATAGGCCTTTAACTTTATGTTTAAAGAATTTATTTGTACTTATGTCATATTTCATGATGAAAACTGTCAGCCTGCATTCAAGCAATATTAGATTTCATGTAGAAAAATGTTTTAAAAGCAACTTGCAAATGTAGAGAATGTAGTACCTCCCTTTAGCTACATGGAAGGGTTAACAGAGTCTTTTTGTTTTGAATTATTGTACGTACAGTAACTTATTAATAATACATTTATGGTTTAGAGTTCTAAATATATATTAACCGCATAAATGAATGTGCTTTTATAATTAAGTTTTCATTAGCCTAAGTGAGGCCTGTAAGGTCCTGCTTAGTGACTTTGCAGAGAATGTTTAGGCATTCTTGCTATCATGAACTTTCTTTTAGATATCGAACTCATGAGAAAGTTAGCTTGGAAATATATTTTCTATGTTTTGTGCATAGCAGGCTTATGTGCTAAACCTTGAGACCCGAACATTCAGGAACTGTGGAATAAATATGTATACAAAATGTTTCAAATTTACATGGAGGAGTACAGATGGAAGCATTTCACGTAAAGATCCTGAGAATTTCCACTGGTGTTAAAGTCTGAGTCATATGACTGTTTGCCATTGGACATTTCCACCTTTTGAGTCATATGGAATGATGGATGGACGAATCATCGTGCCCTATGAGCTTTAATATACCATTCCCAAGATGGACTTGCAGCAACTCCCCGCTCCTTCCTAGCAGATTGCAGAGCAGAGCCCCATTTCAGACCCCACAGAGACTTTTTATTCTTCCCTACTTGTTCAACCCCGGCCTGTTTTTTCCTTTGTACAATCCAAGTATGTCTGGAAGCAATACACCCTCATTTCATGTCCCAATAGTTCCCGATGCACCAGTCACTTCCCAAGGGATGTCACCAAACAGTGTGCAGAGATCAGTTAATTTGAATGTTTTAGCAGTGAAGATACTAGGTTCTCTTTTGACACCGTTAACCCCAACTCGAATTTCAGATCCAACTTCAATGACAAGTCAGTCAGGTTTTACTCCTGATGAGAGGTTTCCTCAGAGATCCACACCATATTTTGGGCCCATATCAGAGCAGATGCTGAGTGTTAATTGCAGTATCCTGCAAGGAAGAATACCTTTTAACCTTCAAGAAACATAGTGAACACCTCTAATCAAGTGAATGTGGTTCAATCGAGTGCTGAAATGTTACAGAATAATTCCGTAAATTTGAGATGTTTCACTGATGAGCAAAAAAAAAATGATTGGCTAAATAATTTGAGTCCCGAAGATGCAACAGGTGTGGCAAATTGCAATGTGAACACAGAAGAGACCACTGAGAGATAAATCACTGAATATGTCCAGACTGAGATTAGACTTAATTGAGATGCAACTGGGAACTCTGGACAGTGTACAATTAGATACTCACACAAAGGACAAACTGCGGTTATTGTGCAAAGACATTACTCAACGTGCAGAAAAGGCTTATGAAAGATTAACTGAAGTAGCTGAGAAATATGATATGGATTTAGAGAAGTTGAAGACCATAAAGAGAAGTTGTAGATTGGAATTTAGTAATAAGCATATACTAAACATAAGACTTCCTGGAATGAAATTGTAGATTATGGAATTAATCTCATACATCCATAAATGGGGTGTGATAGCTAAGTGGAAGGGTAGATGGGCAAAGAAAATAGATCAGAAGAAAGCAAAACCAGATGCGCCTACAACAGGAGCAAATCAAGCTGAGTCTAATGTGAAAATGCTTCCCATGCTAGAGATGGCAGGCGGAGTTTATGTTCATGTCTGTTGGAGTAGGAGTAATATTTTTTCATTTTCAAGTGATTGCCCAAAATTGAGAGAAAAGCCAGTGGAGTGGTATAGGCAGACAGAAAGACAGAAAGGTATGTGAAACTTTCAAAATGCCTGTGGGAAGATTTGAATATGCTGTTTGACATTGTGGTTCCAAGTGATTTGTGGGCTGAGGGTAAAGTTTTTGCTGATTGCACATAAAGTGAACTTCTAAGATATCCAGTAACAGGTGCACCATCTTAAGAGCTGATGAAAAAGTATCACAAAGTAATTAGCTTTTTGAAGGACAAAGTGTCTCCAAAGAAGAGTGATTGGGTGAAAATTAACAGAACAACACAGGAAACAAAGGAGTTGATGTATTCCTATTATGAAGGATTGTTGCAGGCTTTCAAACAATATAGCATTACAGAAACTATAGAAGCTAAAGATATGGGTTATTTTGTGTTCAGATTCATACAAGGATTGAAATGTGAGATAAGTGAAATGATTCAGCATCATTTGATTTGTTGGCAGAACAAACCAATTGACGAAATCCTGCTGCACGCAAAATACTGTAATGATAAATTAGAAATCAAGCATAGGAAATTAAAAGAGAAGGTCATGGTTATACAACTGAAAGCTGCACAGAAGGCTAGTCAGAGTCACAGATGGTGGTGAATACTGGTGCAATAGCAAGGAGTTAATGTTTTCCAAACTAGATGAAGAGAACGTGGGGTTCAGGTTGATCAGAAAGGAGTTGTTGCAGATGTTCAGACTTTGAAAAGAACTAATCCATGTCACACGTGTGGCAACTTGGAACATTGGAAGAGGCAGTGTCCTCTCAATGTGAATGCTAACCAGATTCAAAATGGAAATGTGATGCATTCACAAGGAAATTATCCAGTACAGTTTCAGAGAGTTCAAATTCACCAATTGTAGAATGTAAATGTGCCCCAAGGCGAGCAGATACCAATAGTATACAGCTCTGGTGGCTCAGCAGCAGACAGTTGTTTCCCAGCAGAATTTAAATCAGGTTGCAAATGTACATTCAAATTTGTTGACAACACAGTACCACCTGATTTATTTGAATGATGAAGAGAGTTTTTCGGAAATCATTCATTTGTATTGTTCATATGATGAAGGTTGCATGCTAGGTGCTTCCTTAAAAGTGGATCAGCATGGTGTATGTGTAAATGCTGATGTAATAGGTCACCATGTGTCATTTCTGGTTGACACTGGGGCTACGTGCTCCACTGTCAGAACAGCAACAGTACTAAATTTGCCACTTTCAGGAAGGGAAATTCAGGTTGTTGGAGTTGCAAATAAACAATTGCCCAACCCAGTAACAGAATTACTTCTGGTAAGAATAGGTACATTTGAAGATGAGCATCAATGTGTGGTGTTCGATTCAAGTCCAGTGAGCTTGTTAGGACGTGACCTGTTGTGTAAGCTAAATTCTTCTATTAGCTGTACACAGAGAAGATTTGAATCATAATGCTATTCCAAGGGAAATTGAGGTCCCAGCCTGCACTTTGTTGCCTGCCTTGCCAGGAGGAGGGGCTTCACGCCATTGCACCATTAGCTTTCAAGCAGCCCGTGTAGACCGCTGTGAGGGATGCCATTCCGAGGGACTCTAAGTCCGTGCCTTCACTTTACTGCTGCCCGGCCAGGAGGTGGGACTTCATACCATTGTACCATTAGGCACATTCAAGCAGTCCCTGTGGACCACTGTTTAGGATGCCATTCTGGGGGACTCCAGGTCCCAGCTTGTACTTTGCTTCCTGCCCTGGCAGGAGGTAGGGCTTTATACCATTGCACCATTAGGTGCATTTTAGCAGCCCCTGTGGACTGCCATGCGTATGCCATTTTGGGTGACTCAAGGTCCCTGCCTGCCCTGCCAGAAGGTGGAGCTTCATGCCATTGCACCATTAGGCACATTGAAGAAGCCACTGTGGACCGCTGTGTGGGACGCCCCAGGGCAAACTCCAGGCAAAGC
This sequence comes from Pleurodeles waltl, assembly GCF_031143425.1. Lineage (NCBI taxonomy): Eukaryota > Metazoa > Chordata > Amphibia > Caudata > Salamandridae > Pleurodeles > Pleurodeles waltl. The sequence continues at coordinate 680,371,340 of NC_090446.1, forward strand.
CCAGGCCAAGGGCAGCCCATCTGCACCCATCTGCGACAAGACAAGACTGGGCTGGGCCTACTCTCTTTGCAGTTGAATATTTTGTGATCTCACAGGGGGTGTCATCAGAACTGTTAAACAGGTGAGAGTACTTGGTTCAGCGGAGAAATGGGCAAGCACAAAACTGATGGCAGTGCTGTTGCACTGTCACGACAAATGGTGACCATCAATAGCATGTGGGAGAGGTCAATAGGGATAATCTCTAATGAGATTGCACTAGCGGAGCATAGACTCTCACTGGATATTGCCCTGCCTGCTAGCGATGTTGGAGACTGTAGTAATGTTAGTGACAGCCTTTTAGTTTCTTCTGATTCAGGAGCTGGCTCAATGGATCCTCATATGTTGAACACCAACCGTGTAGGGGCAGCTTCTGATATAGGTACCCTGCCAGAGCTGCTCAGTTCATCCTCTAATCAGTCTGCTATTCCTTTAAGCCAGGGCCCAGCCTCTAAGAGGAAATGACCCACAAGGAAGGCCTTCTGTGTTAGGCATGTACATAAGCAATTAACTCGGCAACAGAATCATCAAGGGCAGCTTTTGTTGTGGGTTCAATCCACCACCCAGTCTCAGTCTACTTGGCACCCAAGCACTCTCCCCAGAAACATGCAGGTGGTGTCGATGTAAGTCGAAAACCTATAGCCTGATTTAAGAAAAGTGGTGCTGCATCCAATGCAGTGCCACTTTTCTTGCACCCCTTAGCGCAATGCTGGTCCCGTCATGTGTGACAATACAATATGAGGTCATACTGAAGTTACCACCAGCAGCTTGTCTTTATTTCCTAGTTTTAGTGGGTTTGCCCCCTCTCGAGCTTAGGCAGCATGAGTCTTGGGATCAGCTGCACAGTAAAATGTTCACTGGCTATGTAAACACACACATTTTAATGCAAGTGGCTCTAATGAGATTATCATGGTGAGGAGGGTGGGATGGGTGGGGCAGCCACTGAAACTATAATGGGAGATTTAATTGTGATAAACTTTCGGAACCCCATGTGTGTTTGGAATATATTGCCTATGAAGGGATTTAGCTGCCATTTTGAAACTAGTATTGATGCTCTCCCCCTATGATAATTTTATAGACCAGCATCCCCCCATGCTCTTCTGCCCTTGCTAATCAGAAGCCCCTGCTTTTCATTAATAGGTTTGCAGCATTGGGTGACCTAGAAGACATAGAATGACTAGCTGGGAAGTCATTAGAGAAGTCATTGGTATTTCAGCACTTAGCATTTAACCGTGATGGGTCTCCATCTTGGCTCAGTATAAATTATTCCACTGGTGCCCCAACTGTCCTCCAGGAGTCCTCATTGAGGGTGTTAAATTGGAACATAGCAGGGTTACGGTCAAAGATTGGCATGTCCGATTGGTTAATTTTTATAAAGGGTTATGATGTTATTACATTTCATGAGATCTGGTTTACCTTGCCAGTTGTGGTTGAAGGATTCCAGTGTTCATGTGCTTAGTGGAAGTGGGTACTGACCATCTGGTTGTCAAGGCATTTATTGGTGTATGCTCAGGCATCAGGAAAGCTCTCTTGAAGCCCCTCCATCCCATAGCCAACACAACAAGATGGTTCAACTGTGACTGCATGGTGACAAATCATAAGCTTCGTCAGACTCTTGCAACAAACCTAGTGACCCCATAGTGGTGGCTATGGCACACAAACAATATAAAGAGTTCACCTTGAGGCAATGGGGGGAGGTGTTGACAACACAATGGGAAACATTAGTGCATGCAGCCTCCAAGAAACATAGTAAAATCCCTTGGTCCACGGTTTCCGACCTGAGGAGCAAAAACCAATCACTTTCTTTAATCACCTGCTACATTGCTAGGAAAACCTAGGCCGTTTGCCAATGTTTATTCTGCTCCTCCATCAGATATTGAGCTTTTAATAGGATTTCAAATTAGTTTGAGGAGGAGGGAGTAATTACTCAGAGTGTCATTCGCAAGGTACCAGGCCCTGATGGTGTTCAAATTGATTAAACAAAATACAGTGTTGACTTCCGGTCACCTCTTCTGGCTAAAGTCTTTAATAATCTTGGCCACAGTCAGGTTATAGATTCATGATCTACTTCCATTATAGTTCCTATATTTAAAAAAGGTGGCCTGTCCTAGCCCAGTTGTTATAGTAGGCCCATTTCTTTGATCAACGCTGAGCCATAATCCTGGGGTGGGTTATCAATAACCAAATTAAGGAGTGGATTAAAGCTGAATCAGTCTTGCCTACATTTGAATTTGATACTTGGCAAATAGACTGTTGCCAAATGTGCTCTACTTTACTTAGCATTCATGGACTTGACTTCAGCATTCCATTGTATTAACTGCTCCAAGTTATGGCAAATACTTCTCTCCCAAAGACTGGATGAACCACCAGCGCACCTTTTGGCTCATTTGCACATAGACCTAAGGCAAGAATCAGAATTAGCACTTTAGGGGAGTTAACTGGTGACATAGATGTCCTGCGGGGTGTGAGACAGGGGTGTGCACTAGACCCTCTTTTATTTATTTTATATATAAATGAACTTTGTACTGTTCTAACCACCATTACCCCAGAGGTACAAAATATCAGAGGTATGTTGTTCCCCACACTTTTATATGCTGTTGATGCAGTGCTTATAACATGTAGGCCCAGAGTCCTGCATCATCTGATTCTTGTGGATTTTATGGCCGCATTAGACTTATAGACAAAGGCCCTCAATATGACATTGGCACTAAATACTGTATACTACCGCAGTGACTGCCGTCAACATACCATTGCGGAGACGAATGTTTGTCCCCAGATTATGGGACATACACACAAAACCGACACAAACCAGCTGCAACCACAAATCCACCAGACCCAATGATAGCGAAAATTGTCAGAACTACCACCCATACCTTTATGCCACCAAAACAACGCCCTAGAAATAATGACCCACAAATCACCACAGAGGACATTCAACCGTGGTAAACCGTTGGCAGTGCACACTGCTGCGGCTGAAATGGCCACTCAAAAACAAAACAAGACAACATTGGCCAGAACAAAAAACCCACACCTGACACAAATACACACACCCCACACAGCCACCAACAACACTGTAAAACACCCCCCACATCATCCACAAACCTTTGCAAACATGAGAAGACTGCTACACCTTGCCACGTCAATCCCAGAGACAACTGCACACACACACCACAACTACCCATTCATCCTTCGCACACCCCACCACATCAGTCAACACCCTCTGCACATCACACACACAACACCCATGTCCTCAGAAAAGCACCCCCGTTTCACTGATGAGGGATTGCGGGTGATGTTGGAGGAAATAGTCAGGGTAGACCCACAGCTGTTTGAAACACAGGCACAGCAGATCTCCTTCGCAAGGAATATGGAGCTATGGCGTAGAATCGTGGACAGGGTGAACGCCATGGAACAACATCCATGCACAAAGGACGACATTCACAAGAGGTGGAACGATCTACGGGGGAAGGTGTGTTCCATTACAGCAAGGCACCAGCTCGCCATCAGGAGGACTGGTGGTGGATGCACACCTCCGGCCCCTTAGCTGACATCATGGGAATAGCAAGTTTTGGAAATCCTGCATCCTGAGGGACTCACTTGAGTAGCTGGAGGACTGGATTCTGGCGAGTCACCTTTAACAACTTACCACCATCCCATGCCTGCATGCCAACTCACCCCTTCACCCTGACTCCCTTCACCCCACACCATCCCACACAGTGCACTACCCCAATTACCACACCTAAATGTCAACCGCTGCATGCCATACCCACTGCAAGCACATTCCTCCCAGCTATGCATGCACACCCACCATCAATGCAAGGACAGCATGGAGACCTACCAATCCCACAATACATCAATCATACAATGCCAAAGGTGGGAAGACAACACCAATAACATTGGGAAATCTAGAAATGCTGAATATATGACAGACAATTACCCTAACAAATCACTTACATCCCCACATGTGCACCAGCCAATGTCAGTGTCGAGGAGGTGCACCCCAACCCAGTCCCCCACCAGAAGATGCCATCTCAAAAATGTCCCTCTTGTGCTCCACTGAGTCACCGTGTTCACTTTGGACTGCCATTGCTCCTCTTCCTAGGGCCCCATGGACACTGGACACTGGACCTCCACTACACTGGACTTTTACCAATCACCACCCCCACCCCATTGCACTTCCCATTGTTTTTGTAAAAGTAAAATAAACACCCTTGAACACAACTAGAGTAATAGTGCTATATCAGTAAGAAATGTGTAATGTATTGAGCTGTATTTAACTGCAAAATCCTGTGCAAATGTCCAGAAATGTGTCAATCCATCCAACAAATGTCTCAGCAGTCTGTAGTCATCACATCAGAACACTGTTGTAACGCCACCAACATCTGGGAAGGCATAGGTGACAGTCAATTAGGATGGAAAGGTAGTGAGTGGCATAATACTACAGACACAGAGCACATCACTTAAATTGAGAAATGTATAGATCAACAGTCTTACCTGAATGTCATTGGAAGTACTGCTGGATGATATGTGTCCTGCTATCCATATCCTCCTCCTCACTGTCCTCAGTGTCCACTGCTTCCATAGCCTCATTCTCACCCCCATCCTCCTGCAGATAGTGCACAAGGCGGCTGAGGGCCAAATTCTGCAGCATGCAGCAGACCACCACAATCTGGCAGACCTTCCCAGGGGAGTAACATAGGGATCCACCTGTCAAATGGAGGCACCTGAACATGGCTTTCAGGAGACCGAAGGTGTGCTCCACAGTCCTCCTGGTACGCCCATGAGAATCATTGTACCTATTTTGAGCCCCTGTTCTTGGATTCCTGACAGGGGTCAACAACCAGGATAGGTTTGGGTAGCCGGAGTCACCTGGAAGAAGTGAGGGACGCACATTAGCCATGCACAATGGCATGGGATATGACTCCAGTAGGCATACACTGGCATGCATTTATTGGGGACTCTAGCTCAGCTATGAGCCACACTCTCTGCCTCTGTAGTCGTCCCATCACCTGTGGGATGCTGCTAGTCCACAAGACAAAGGCATTATGCACAGATCCAGGATACTTGGCAGTGACGTGGGAGATGTACTGGTCAGCAAGGCATACCATCTGGACATTGAGGGAGTGAAAAATCTACCTATACCTTTACACCTGTTTATTTGCCCTGGGAGGGACTAAGGCAATGTGGATCCCGTCAATGGCCCTGATCACATGTGGTATGCGTCCCATTTTGTAGAATCCAGCCTTCACAGTGGGCAAATCATCAACCTGTGGAAATGCGATGTAGCTGCACATGTGTTTGAGCAAGGCAGCCAAAATCCATGCAAGCACAATGAAGAAAATTAGCTGTGACATTTCTGCAGCCAACCCCACAGTCACCTGGAAAGAACCAGTAGCCAGGAGATGGAGCACTGACAGCACCTGCACAAGAGGGGGGATTACTGTGGTGCAGGCAGCAGATCAGGCTCCAGTTATGCACACAGCTCTGAGATAGTGCCTCTGTCCAGACGATAGGAGAGTATGATGTGCCTGTCCTCCAGTGTAGCCAAGTCCACAAGAGGTCTGTACACGGATTCTTGTCTCCTCCTCTTATTCCTCCAAAGTGGTTGGTACCTAAGTGAGCCAAAATTAAAATGGGTGTGAGTCAGGACCTAGGGACACACAACATCAGAATACACGGAGCATGTATCAATGTAGGACACTAGAATGGTCTAGGTGTGTACAGTCGACACCTAGGTTGCACATATCAATTCAACACATGAACACTAGCATTGGGAAATGGCAACCGCCTGTCCTGTATGCAGGGACAGGTGGAAGTGACCTCACTCCGCCAGCATTAGGCGTCATGGCGGAAGGCGGTCTGCACCGCTGTGCAATTCCTCATTGGCTAACATGGGGCTCTCTGGAGTATGGGAACCAATGATGATCAACACCGGTGGTGACGGTGTTCACCGCAGCGGCTGTGACCACCATTTTCTTTCTACCACTTCACTTGATTCCTGACTTTCCACAAAATAACATCTCCACTGCGTGTACTGCTGTGACCTGTGTCTGGAACTTGCAGTGTCCCATGCAACAGGGAAAAGGGCCCCAGCCTTCACGTTGGAGAAGTTGGAGAGGCTCGTGGATGGGGTCCTTCCCCTGTATGGGCCGCCTGCCAGGAAAACTATTGCCAGTGTTGTTAAGTTCTTCCCTCAGCAAAAATTATTCCCCTTTTCCTTGTACCCACGTTGGTTGCAGTGGCATCCTTATTCCCGGTGGCTCTTGCGGAGGCTGTTCTTAGAATTAACTTCTTCTTGTTTAACTGCCACTCAAGATAGGGGCCGCAAATCTTTCTGAGGTTAGCACTCTAGTGTTAGTATCTTAGTGGCATATTGAAGCTTCCACCCAGCTGTTTCCCTTTGGGAGCTGTGCACTTCAACTGTCATCCTGAGGAGAATGAGAAGAGTCCCTGCGGTGCTTCGTTTCTTAAAGAATTCTTCCAGTTTTGAGTAATTAATTATTTTTCTTGTTATGGTGTGCACACCAGCTACTTTGTCCCTTTGGGAGAAGATGAATTTGTTCCTTCTTCCAACAACTGGCTATCGGCTTTCTGAGGAGAATTCGTTTTGGCTTAACAGAACTTCAAGTAACTGCAGTAAGGAATTTTTTTGTATGATTTCCAGACTTGCCTATATAAATATGTACATATATATTCAAAAACGCTTCCCTTTGCAGACTTGCCAGTCTTAGAGACAAACCTCAGTGCTCAGACTAATTCCTAGTGACTGTGATTGAGAAAACTGAGAAGGAGTTTTCGTTTCCTGTAAAAGACATTAGTAGATTGTATATTTGTGAACCTTTGAACTTTTCCCCAGAGAACCTTGGATACCTCTGACTCCTGGAGAAAAGAAGATATTAAGTTAACATTGTTCTCTTAGAGAGAGGCTACACTCTCAAAAGATCCAGGTTAGGAGAATAATAGAATCGGGTAAATGTGAATGGCTGAACAGTTGAATGCACAGTTGAAATGTACTTATCTATGCTCTTGTCACCCAACTGCAGGTCCTTCCTTAAAGAAATCCCAATAAGAAGAAAGGTGCAGGTTACAGAAGCACACACTGAATATCCTATCTTCAAGTGGGAAACACAGGCTGGAACTGGATCTGGAGGTGGTCTCTCTTTTTCTATTCCCATTCCCTGTTCCCCCTAGTGGTTGCAGGGTTCAGATAATTAATAAAGTCTGAGAACACATCTGTTGGAGGGAATTGGGTAAAAGGCATCTGTTCCTGTGGAAGTTTGATTTAATGAGTAATCTCCTTACACCTCCAGACCAACAGGTTAGTACTTCATGGGTACGTTGCATGTGACATGGCCGCATGGAGATGTATGTGTGCTAGCAGTGTGTCATTTGGGGGGTATGGCTGCAGACAATGTGAGTGTGGTGGTACAAGTCATGTGTGTGCTTGATGTGGGACAGATTCAGTATGTAGGCCATTTGTGTGACAGGCTGGATTGTCTGGATCATGGTGTCCTTCTGTCTGTAGTTTCTTTGCAGATCAGCACCCATCAGAAGAAGGGGTTGTGGTGTTCCATCGCCATGGACGTGTGGGTCCATAGCCGGCGGGGCACCCACTGTAGGAAACGGTGGGAGGACCTGAGACACTGGGCCAGGAAGACCGCGGAGGCCCAGCTGGGGATGGCCTCCCAATGATGGAGGGGTGCCTGTTGGACCCTGACCCCCCAAATGGCCCACATACTGGCGGTGGCCAATCCTGAGTTGGATGGGCGCTTGAGAGCAGCACTGCAGCCACAAGGGAGTGAGTACAGATTGTGTGGTAATCATTATTGCTTACCTTTCATGGGGTTTGGGTGCACAGTTCTAGTTAGTGGATGCCCCAATATGCTGGATTAGACATTCCTGCCTGGTCCTGCTTAGCTATCTAGGGTGACATGCATTTTAGGTATTGCTAGGTAGTTAGTTTCGCATAGCAGACAGGGCTTAGTTGGTCCCAGTAAGTGTGCAGATGGTAGTGTTTGTGTTCCTACCTGCTGTAGTGCCTAGGCAATGGTTTGTCACTGTGGTCTGTACTTCCCAATCTTAGTCCCAGGGAGTGATTGTGACATGTATGCCATCTGTGCTGTTGGTTCTGTGATTGACCCTGTCCTCCCTTTCTTCCTTTCCACCTCTCCTTTTGTCATTCTGTCCTTGTGTGCATTAGCATCATCTGGCAAAGGAGCAGGGGCACCGGTGAGTGAGTGAGCTGCAGCCCACGGGACCCAGGAGGCAGAGTCCACTGATGCCAAGGGGACCAGTGGGACAGAGGGTGAGGGGAGCACCATGGGGGAGACTGGAGCTGATACAACTGACTCTGATTCCTCCTCTGATGGAAGCTCCAAGGAGGGGGTGAACCCCTATGGAACCACCCCCGCTACAACATCTTCTGCCATCCCCGTACCAGCACCACCCTCCCAATAGCCCCTCACCCAATTGCCCATGCCCACTTACCCAGGAGGGTGGGTGTCTCCTTTGCCCCAGACACCTCAGCCCCTTACCCAGTCAGCCATGCTGCCCTCAGTGAGGAGGCTATTGACCTCCTGAGATGCATCTCTGTAGTGCAGACAACCATAGTGAATGCCATCCAAGGGCTGGCATCCCAGATGCAGCAATGCAATGCCTTTCAGGAGGGCATTCACAGTGACTTGGTGGCCCTACAGAGATCGTTTCAGGCTCTGGCCTCCTCTCTGACGGCAGCCAGTATCCCTGTTTCTTCCATCCCCCCTCCAACTACCTCTTTCCAGTCCCAGTCTCCACTCCCCCAACCCATCCCACACACACATTATGACAAGCATGCACCCAAAACAACAGACAGGACTCGCATGGACAAACACAGGCACCACACTTCAGTCCACAGTCACACACACAGCCAGCACACAGATGCACACACAACAACACCCACTGCCTCCATTGTCTCCCCCTCCTTCTCCTCCCTCACAGTCACATCAGCACTCACACCTGCATGACCTTCATCAACAGTCCCAGATCCTGCCACATGTACAGCCTTGCCCACAGTCACCACAACAGCTGACCCTCAGACATGCACCCCACACACCACATGCGCATTCACCACCACTACCATCACCACCTCCTGCAGCACAAGCACCTCACTTGCAGACACCACCACAACATCCATCCAAACATCCTGTTTGTCCTCACCTACCCTGTCTGCCCCCCTTCAAAGTCACACAAATGCTCCTACTCAGATCCCCTACAGCCATCATCCCACACACGCACACTGTCCATGCACCTGCACCCAAGTCCAGCACACCTCCTCCTCTAACAACCACTCCCTCTACCTCCACTCCCAAACCTCCTCCCACAGACTGCCCCATTGGTCCTAAGAAGCTTTTCCTTTCCTGCCTTGACTATTTCCCTTCCCCCCATCCTGCCCGTAAGAGAAAAGTAACACCCCCTATCCCAGTACCTCCAGCACAAAATCGACCCCTGTTTCTCCCCGCAAAATTCCACCTGCCATTAAGGGGCACAAGAGTGGCACTCCTGCCCCCTGCACCAAGACTACTCCCCACCCCTAAACGGAAGGGTAAATAACCGCCACCTCCTAAACCTAAGCCCAAGGACCCCTCTTCCATAAAGAAGCCCCGCCACCCTCAAACCCCCTGTCCCCTGAGGTGCCTGCCTATTACCAACATGATGCCCCTGCCCAGTGGAGTAACTGGGCTGTCAGGAGTCGAGTTGGGCCATGGACGCTGCCCTGTGGCTAATCACTGACATTGTCCTGGCCAATGGCCCTTTGTAAATAGTTTCCTCAATTGTTGTGGGCACAGGTCCAGGAAATACATAGATTGGACCTAAGGTATATGTCCTGGCTTTCTTTCCTTCCGGCTGATGTTACTGTTGTTTACTCTGCAGATAGTTCTGTGTGTGTGGTGTGTGTGTATGGTGTGTGTTGTGCGTGTGTGTGTCACTCTCCCCTCCTCCCTTGTGTGCTAGGCGGCTGTACTCCCTGTCGGTGTCTTCATCGGCATTGGTTCTCCTGGTCTGCCATGGCGTGGTACAGCATTGGAAGACTTCCAGTTCTGGTTCCATTGCATCTGCGGACTCCTCTGTATCGCTGGAGGTGAGTGCCTCCTTTTATATGATGTGTTTCCTCCAGGCTTCTGGTGGTGTTGGCAATGTCCCGGAAATCCTGGCGGTCTGCTATGTCATTATGTGGTGGGTAGGACCTTGTTTTCCACCTGCCTGAAGGTGCCCACAGCTGTGTTCAGTGGTCATACAGCACTGGCGGTTGAGGTGGTGCATTGGTTGTCTATAGGAGGGATCACTGCCATGGTAATTATTATTATTAAGTATTATTAATACCCCTGGCCTGGCGATGGTGCTACCGCCATCACCGGCGTGGAGGTCACCTGACCGCCAATGTCATAATGACCACCAAAGCTTTCCAAGTCACATATTATGGCTTGTGTGTCGAAATGTAAACAGCTTACTCCTTTTACTGTGGGCACTAAAAGCCTTAGTAGCACAAGCATTTTTTCTTTTCTAGGGATCACTTTTGCTGCCACAGGATCTGGGTACTGAAAGATGTGCAGCACAGGACAAATGTATCTAAAGCGATCAGCACCTTCTGTATTCTCGCACAACCCCTGGGTGGAGGTTCGCTTGCCCCACTACTGCAGATCTATAGGTCGAAATGTGTTGCGAATGCAATGTATGGGGCTGAGGTAGAAAAAACACTTTTGCAAGAGACTTCTTTTAGCCTCTAGAGCCACCTCTAGCACAGTTTGTCATGAGGAGCTTGGCCTACCCATCCTAAAAGAACATATCAGTACCCAGACAGCATTATGGTGGAAAGTTATCTGGAAAAAAGAGGAGGGTAGTCTTATCAGAAGTATAATTTTGAACTGCCTCTTGATAGAAATGGGGTTGCTGGTTGGCTAGGGTATGCACGTAAGCCAGTCAAAACCCACCTAGTCTAGTCAGGGCGAAGAAGTTACACACCCAAGATAACCACTGCTCACCCCCTTGGTAGCTTGACAGGAGCAGCCAGGCCCATCCCAGAGGCAATGTGTAAAGCATTTGCGCAACACATAACACACGTGATGCACTATCCCCACCACAAAGGAAACACAACACCAAGTTATATAAAAATAAACTGTATTGTACACAAAGGCCCTCATTCTGACCTTGGCGGGCGGCGGAGGCCGCCCGCCAAAGTCCCGCCGTCAGATTACCGTTCCGCGGTCGAAAGACCGCGGCGGTAATTCTGACTTTCCCGCTGGGCTGGCGGGCGGTCGCCTTCAGACCGCCCGCCAGCCCAGCGGGAAAGAGGCTTCCACGATGAAGCCGGCTCGGAATCGAGCCGGCGGAGTGGAAGCTGTGCGACGGGTGCAGTTGCACCCGTCGCGTATTTCACTGTCTGCGCAGCAGACAGTGAAATACATGTAGGGGCCCTCTTACGGGGGCCCCTGCAATGCCCATGCCAGTGGCATGGGCACTGCAGGGGCCCCCAGGGGCCCCGCGACCCCCCCTACCGCCATCCGGATCTCGGCGGTCCGACCGCCGGGATCTGGATGGCGGTAGGGGGGGTCGGAATCCCCGCGGCGGTGCAGCAAGCTGCGCCGCCGCGGAGGATTCAATGGGGCCGCGGTACACTGGCGGGACCCCGCCAGTGGTGCCGGTCCGACCGCGGCTTTACCGCCGCGGTCGGAATCCCCATTGGAGCACCACCGGCCTGTCGGCGGTGCTCCCGCGGTCCTCCGCCCTGGCGGTCAAAGACCGCCAGGGTCAGAATGACCCCCAAAGTCTTTAGACCAAACACAACATTTCAGTAATACCCTGCTACCCAATCAGGAGTCAGAACACAGTACTATTACTCTGCATAAACCAGCAGTAACACACAGGTTAATCATTATCCTGCAACATAAGCAGTAGTCAGGAAAAACATTACTATAGAAATGCACTTGTCATAAAAGTATCATAAATGCCCATGCCAGGAATATTAGAAAACATATGGCAAGTCATGAAAACATATTAGCGTAAAGGGGGTTATTAAAACTTTGGAGGAGGTGTTAATCCGTCCCAAAAGTGACGGTAAAGTGACGGATATACCACCAGCCGTATTACGAGTCCATTATATCCTATGGAACTCGTAATACGGCTGGTGGTATATTCGTCACCTTTGGGACGGATTAACACCTCCTCCAAAGTTGTAATAACCCCCAAAATGCCCATAAAAGGAACATTAGCAAATATATGGCAATTTATAAGAAACAGATTAGAATCACATTCCCAGGGGATTCATAAAGAATCTGTGGCCATTCAAAGTACCTGTATATGTTGGAGGCACCTCCTGTGCTACAAGGAAAAATGGGGTCCCCTGCGCTCCTCTATGCTCAAAGGAGGCCGTTCTGTGATTAGGGAGGAGGGTGGCATGCACCCCATCTGTTTTTACACAGGGGCCCCTCGTGGGGCCCACGCCCAAACTGGGTGCTGATAATCTCTGCTGCCTCCCCCACTGGGTCACGACCGGCATTCCAGGGGGAAGGGGAAGCTAAGGAATGACAAGAAAAGGGACCCAGCAGTGCCGGGGGTATCTAATGAGGCTTTTGCCACACCCGCGAGTCCTCATTATCCAGTGGGGGCCCAGCAACAACAGAGGCCCCCTTGGCACAACAGAGGGCGGACCCGGTGGCACTGAGGACACAGGCTCTGAAAAATGAGCTCCTGTCCGGCCGCAGGTACCTTTGATTGCAGAGGGGGGCGGGAGTCCGTCAGGTGGCTCCTCTGGGAAGGGGGAAGCTTTGTCTTCTCCACTGGCGGAGAAGAAGGAGGTGCACCATGAGCTCTCCTGAGCCAGGCGTCTCACTCCACAGCACGGCAGCACCCTATCCTGGTGCGCGAGTGTGCCTCTTGCTCCAGGCTGCGGTGGTGAGACCTGGCAGCAATATGGTCCGATTGGTGCACCCGGGGTGTTCCTCGGAGCGTGCGTCACCCCGGGAGCACTGCTAGGAGCACACTCGATCCAATCTTTCACTCAGTGGTGCCCCGTGAGCAGAGGAGACGGCACGCTCGTGCTTTATAAACACCGAGGTTGCGGCTGTGATCCCAGCAGCAATATTTAAAAAGCGCTTTTTAACCTGTTGGGTGCGGGCGTCGGCCACTGGCTGATGCCCACTGGCCGACGCCCACACACCCTCCCTGGTGCGGGTCACGACCAGTGGCCGACACCAGGAAGGGTATTAATAAATCCTGGGGTGCATCGCACCCGAGGATTTTTTTTTTTTTAAAACCTTCCCACGGGAGACACGGAAGCTTCCGTGTCTCCCCCTGTCCCCCACCCGCCCCTTTGTGACATCCGGCGCGCTGACGTTTCAAATGTGTTTTTCCCATCAAAGCAGGAAGCAGCCTTGCGGCCGCTTCCTGCTTTGATGGGGAAAACGGCCTTTCCCATGTTCGGGAAGGCCTCGTAAGAAAGGGGAGAGTCTCCCCTTTCTTACGAGGCCTTCCTGAAACTGTTTCCTGGCCCCCGATCGCAGCAGAGCAGGAACGCTGGGTGGAAGGAAATTTGTGGCTCCTCTCAGATTCCAGAACTTTCTGTCACCGAAATGTGAGGAAAACTTGTTTTTTTAGCCAAATTTTGAGGTTTGCAAAGGATTCTTGGTAACAGAACCTGGTCCGAGCCCTGCAAGTCACCCCTCCTTGGATTCCCCTAGGTATCTAGTTTTCAGAAATGCACAGGTTTGGTAGGTTTCCCTAGGTGCCGGCTGAGCTAGAGGCCAAAATCTACAGGTAGGCACTTCGCAAAAAACACCTCTGTTTTCTTCCAAAACTTTGGATGTGTCCACGTTGCGCTTTGGGGCGTTTCCTGTCCCGGGCGCTAGGCCTACCCACACAAGTGAGGTATCATTTTTATCTGGAGACTTGGGGGAACGATGGGTGGAAGGAAATTTGAGGCTCCTCTCAGATTCCAGAACTTTCTGTCACCGAAATGTGAGGAAAACTTGTTTTTTTAGCCACTTTTTGAGGTTTGCAAAGGATTCTGGGTAACAGAACCTGGTCTGAGCCCCGCAAGTCACCCCTCCTTGGATTCCCCTAGGTCTCTAGTTTTCAGAAATGCACAGGTTTGGTAGGTTTCCCTATGTGCCGGCTGAGCTAGAGGCCAAAATCTACAGGTAGGCACTTCGCAAAAAACACCTCTGTTTTCTTCCAAAAATGTGTATGTGTCCACGTTGCGCTTTGGGGCGTTTCCTGTCGCGGGCGCTAGGCCTACCCACACAAGTGAGGTATCATTTTTATCGGGAGACTTGGGGGAACGCTGGGTGGAAGGAAATTTGTGGCTCCTCTCAGATTCCAGAACTTTCTGTCACCGAAATATGAGGAAAACTAGTTTTGTTCGCCACTTTTTGAGGTTTGCAAAGTATTCTGGGTAACAAAACCTGGTCCGAGCCCCGCAAGTCACCCCTCCTTGGATTCCCCTAGGTCTTTAGTTTTCAGAAATGCACAGGTTTGGTAGGTTTCCCTAGGTGCCGGCTGAGCTAAAGGCCAAAATCTACAGGTAGGCACTTCGCAAAAAACACCTCTGTTTTCTTCCAAAAATTTGTATGTGTCCACGTTGCGCTTTGGGGCGTTTCCTGTCGCAGGCGCTAGGCCTACCCACACAAGTGAGGTATCATTTTTATCGGGAGACTTGGGGGAAACGCTGGGTGGAAGGAAATTTGTGGCTCCTCTCAGATTTCAGAACTTTCTGCCACAGAAATGTGAGGAACATGTGTTTTTTTAGCCAAATTTTGAGGTTTGCAAAGGATTCTGGGTAACAGAACCTGGTCCGAGCCCCGCAAGTCACCCCTCCTTATATTCCCCTAGGTCTCTTTTTTTCAGAAATGCACAGGTTTGGTAGGTTTCCCTAGGTGCCGGCTGAGCTAGAGGCCAAAATCTACAGGTAGGCACTTCGCAAAAAACACCTCTGTTTTCTTCCAAAAATTTGTATGTGTCCACATTGCGCTTTGGGGCGTTTCCTGTCGCAGGCGCTAGGCCTACCCACACAAGTGAGGTATCATTTTTATCGGGAGACTTGGGGGAACGCTGGGTGGAAGGAAATTTGTGGCTCCTCTCAGATTCCAGAACTTTCTGCCACAGAAATGTGAGGAACATGTGTTTTTTTTTGCCAAATTTTGAGGTTTGCAAAGGATTCTTGGTAACAGAACCTGGTCCGAGCCCTGCAAGTCACCCCTCCTTGGATTCCCCTAGGTATCTAGTTTTCAGAAATGCACAGGTTTGGTAGGTTTCCCTAGGTGCCGGCTGAGCTAGAGGCCAAAATCTACAGGTAGACACTTCGCAAAAAACACCTCTGTTTTCTTCCAAAACTTTGGATGTGTCCATGTTGCGCTTTGGGGCGTTTCCTGTCCCGGGCGCTAGGCCTACCCACACAAGTGAGGTATCATTTTTATCGGGAGACTTGGGGGAACGCTGGGTGGAAGGAAATTTGAGGCTCCTCTCAGATTCCAGAACTTTCTGTCACCGAAATGTGAGGAAAACTTGTTTTTTTAGCCACTTTTTGAGGTTTGCAAAGGATTCTGGGTAACATAACCTGGTCAGAGCCCCACGAGTCACCCCATCTTGGATTCCCCTAGGTCTCTAGTTTTCACAAATGCACAGGTTTGGTAGGTTTCCCTATGTGCCGGCTGAGCTAGAGGCCAAAATCTACAGGTAGGCACTTTGGAAAAAACAGCTGAGTTTTCTATAAAAAAAATAGGATGTGTCCATGTTGTGTTTTGGGGCATTTCCTGTCGCGGGCACTAGGCCTACCCACACAAGTGAGGTATCATTTTTATCGGGAGACTTGTGGGAACATAGAATAGCAAAACAAGTGTTATTGCCCCTTATCTTTCTCTAAATTTTTCCTTCCAAATATAAGAGAGTGTGTAAAAAAGACGTCTATTTGAGAAATGCCCTGCAATTCACATGCTAGTATGGGCACCTCGGAATTCAGCGATGTGCAAATAACCACTGCTCCTCAAAACCTTATCTTGATCACATTTTGGAAATGCAAAGGTTTTCTTCATACCTCTTTTTCACTCTTCATATTTCAGCAAATGAATTGCTGCATACCCAGTATAGAATGAAAACCAACTGCAGGGTGCAGCTCATTTATTGGCTCTGGGTACCTAGGGTTCTTGATGAACCTACAAGCCCTTTATATCCCCGCAACCAGAAGAGTCCAGCAGACAAAACGGTATATTGCTTTCAGAAATCTGACATCGCAGGAAAAAGTTACAGAGTAAAACAGAAAGAAAAATGGCTGTTGTTTTCAGCTCAATTTCAATATTTTTTTATTTCAGCTGTTATTTTCTGTAGAAAAACCTTGTAGGATCTACACAAATGACCCCTTGCTAAATTCAGAATTTTGTCTAGTTTTCAGAAATGTTTAGCATTCCGGGATCCAGCATTGGTTTCACACCCATTCCTGTCACTAACTGGAAGGAGGCTGAAAGCACCAAATACAGTAAAAATGGGGTATGTCCCAGTAAAATGCCAAATTTGTGTTGAAAAATGTGGTTTTCTGATTCAAGTCTGCCCGTTCCTGAAAGGTGGGAAGATAGTGATTTCAGCACCAGAAACCCTTTGTTGATGGCATTTTCAGGGAAAAAACCACAAGCCTTCTTCTGCAGCCCTTTTTTCCCATTTTTTTGGAAAAAACTAAATTTTCACTGTATTTTGGCTATTCTCTTGGTCTCCTCCAGGGGAAACCACAAACTCTGGGTACCATTAGAATCCCTAGGATGTTGGAAAAAAAGGACGCAAATTTGGCGTGGTTAGCTTATGTGGACAAAATGTTATGAAGCCCTAAGCGCGAACTACCCCAAATAGCCAAAAAAGGGCTCAGCACTGGGGGGGAAAAGGCCCAGCAGCTAAGGGGTTAAGGAGCTCAGCATAAAGCAAAATGTGCTCTCCAGGTGCTGCCAGCACTACAGGGAAAATCGCTCTCCAGGTGCCAGGAACAAGTCCAGAGCAGCGCTCCTCACATACTGAACGCAGACAATTGCCGGGGTCAGGGGCCACAGCACCCTGCCCCTGGGGACACAAAGGGGGAGCACAGGACGGCAGGGCCCAGCAGCAGGTCAGCACAAAGGGTTGCAGTCAGTGGCATTTCCTCCTAGTGACTCAGCAGGTCACAGGTCAGCACAGCAGTCCAAGGCAGTACCTGGTGAGTCCCTCCAGCAGCATTAAGTGTGCAGGTACAAGCATGTTAAAGTCCAGATTGTCTCCCCAAATTGTGGGGAAAAATCCCCTGTATTTAGACTCAGTTTTGCAAAGGTTTAACAAATAGGGGGAGAGGAGGTTCCAACTAGTTACAGCTGGTTCTGGGAGTGCCCCCTCTCTCCTCCAGCACAGGTCCTAAGCATCAGTTTGGGATAAACAAGATCTTAGTGTGAGGCCAGGGCACAGCCTTTACAGATACAAGTGTGCCCTGCCTCACCCTCTCTCAGCCCAGGCAGACCATTCAAAATGCAGATGCACCTCTGTGACACCTCCACCCTCCCTGTGTACAGGCTGTCCGAAAAATGTACACAAAGCCCAACTGTCACTCTGCCCAGATGTGGATTGGAGTCAAGCTGCAAAACACCAGAGACATAAGCACTTTCTAGAAGTGACATTTCTGTAATGATAATAAGAATCCACCTACTCCAGTAAGCAGCATTTCTCACTAGAATTACCACCATACCAAACATACCTATGCTACCCCTCATAAATCAGCCAATACCCCCTATACATAGGGCAGCGTATTTCCAATGCAATCCTATGAGAAGGCAGTACTCACAGCAGTGAGAAACCAAATAGGCTGTTTGTTACTTCAAGGACAGGCCACACAACCAGGCACAGGTCCTACCTTCTACATACATAGCACCCTGTGCACTGGGCTAGCTGGGGCCTACCTTCGGGGTGAGTTACATGTCGTAAAAGAGGAGTTCTGGGTCTGGCAAGTAAATTTAGATGCCAGGTCCCTGTGGCTGAAACTATGCATTCTGGCCCTGCGCTAGGAGGCCTCAAACAGGTTTAAAAGTTTGCTTTGGTGGATGGTGCAAGCAGAGCTGCAGGCCCACTAGTAGCATTTAATTTACAAGCCCTGGGTATAGGGATACCACTGTACAAGGGACTTACAGGTAAATTAAATGTGCCAATGAGGTATAAGCCAATCATATTAACTTTAGAAGGGAGAGCGCCTGCACGTTAGCACTGATCAGCAGTGGTTATCAAATGTTAAGTCTGAATATTCTAAAATTAGTCTCCAGCATGCTTTTGTTGGGCCAGGATTCTGTGAAATCTTAAATAAAAAAAAGAATGTTAGTCAAGCCTTATGTGAATTTGAGCGCTCCTAAAGATTTGCTAGGAAAGGGAGTAAATCCAGTATCACAGTTTATCAGAGTCTCTCTATATCTAACTTCAGCACAAATTATCTTTGGCGTTCACGTGGACGCTTGGAATGCTCATTATTATTTTGATTGTGAGCAAACACCGTCAAATTTTTGTTGTGTTTTCCATTGGGATACATGGGTGATCTAGATGTTATTCCCAGTGAAGACAAGTCTGGACAATCAATACTGCAGTTTGCACTTTTTAGTAATTATGATGGTAATTATACAAAACATTTTGAACCCTGCTCTTAAATGCGGTGTGAACAAGGCATTTTAAATCAGCTTAACTTTTTATAGCAATTATTGGAAGCCATTGTGCATGTTGGTTCTGTTTTTACAGACCACAGTAAGGGCCTACACTGCAATGCTTTTTTAAGAATGTTACTGTACTATTACAGGGATGTTATTGTATTGCTGCTATGTATATTCTTTTGAATTACCTTTATTGTGTAAAGTTTTTAAAATCTTTTGAATGCTTTGTGACTTTTATAGATGTTTGCATCATCCAAATAAAGATATTCTGACTTAACTTGAGATCCAAACAAATGATGAGGATGCAACATGTCAAATTGTGAAACAGTACCCGAGTATCACATTGTGCCCAATGCTGACGTGCAATGATTTGCCCGGAGATTTATAAAACACTGTGTCACCTGAAGTTTGGGATTTTTCAGGAAAAGAGATAGGATACAATAAAGGAGTTGAACCTGTAAAAACAACAGTTAAGCCAAATGTATTGTATCTTAAAAGTCCTCCATATAACATGTCACCCAAGACAATTGCAGGAATTACACCCTTAAAAAACTGTTTAACTCAACAAGTAATACAAAAAGAGATAATGGGAAGTCCCTGTAACTCTCCCAGTTTGGGGCTGTTGAAGTCCAATGGAAATGCTGCATAGTTGAGGACCTTAGAAAGGTGAATGAGATTGCCATTCCATAATGTCTCATGGTACCGAATCCAGTGGTGATTTTATTTCAAATTCCATGTGAAGCCAAATGGTTCACATTATTGACCTTTGTGAAGCTTTCTTTCCCTTATAGTTGCACGAGGAGAGCCAGTTTCTCTTCATGTTTCTGTTTGACAGTTGTGTTTTGGCATGATGCAGAATTCCACAAGGGTATCCTGAGAGTCCATTGATTTTTAACCAGATCTTGAAAAAGAATCTAGAGTCCCTTAAAATGCCCTATCATTCAATCTAATCCAGTATATTGATTGCCTGCTTATTGCATCAAACACTCAAGGAGCCTGTAGGAGAGATACTATTGCTCTTTTGAATCATTTAGGAGAAAACTAACATAAAGTTTCTGAGACAAAATGACAGTATTGTTAGACAGAAGTTCGGTACCTGTCACCACATTGAGAAAGAAGCAAGGAAGGTGTTGGAAGAAAGAATCACAGCAATTTTGAAAATGAATACCCTACCACACAGAAAGAAGTCAGAATGTTCCTGGGAATGGTTAGCTACTGTTGTCAGTGCATTCCAAACTTTTCAGTTTTGGCCAAACCTTTACAGAGGCTGACACCCAAAGATGTGTCTGATCTGATACCATTGGATGACAACTGTAAACGTACCTTCACAGAGCTGAGAAAAACTTTCTGTTGTGTCCCTGCTCTGAGCATGCCTGATTACAGCAAATATTTTTATTAGTATTGCTGTGAGAGGAAGGGATATGCTCTTTAAGCTTTGACTGAGTTCCATGGAAGTGCAAGCAAGCCTGTGGCTTATTTTTCTGCCACACTTGATCCTGTGGCTTCCGCTCTGCCTAGTTGTTTAAAGGCAGTTGCAGCCTTACGCATCAGGATCAAACAGTGCAAGGGCATTGTTATGGGTCACCTCTGAATGTTTTTGTGCCCCAATCTGTGGCGATATTGTTAACCAAAACCAAGTCCCAGTACCTCACTAGTGCGTGTTTGACTCACTCTGAGCAAGTCATCCTTGCTGCTCCAAATATCACATTGAAGAGATGCACTGTACTGAACCCTGCCAGCTTACTGGCTGCCCCTGTTGAACATGTTAATGATTGTATTGATGATTGTATTGATGAGGTTGAGCATGACTGGCTCAATGTTACTGAACTATGCACCAAGCAAAGACCTGATGTTCAAGGCATTCCCCTTACTGTGTCATGTTTGTTGATGGCTTCTGTCTAAGAGATAAAGATGGTACACTGAGAGCTGGTAAGCAGTTTGCAGTCCCAGATATGACTGAAGCTTCAAGGCTTCAAGGAGTCTTTTCTGCCCAAGTAGCCAAATTAGCTGCTCTTACAAGAGCATGCTTTGTTTCTTAACAGTTGAAAGTGACAAGTTTACAGATAGTCAATATGGCTTTGGTGTTGTTCAAGACTATGGACAGTTATGACAAGCTTTATAACCTCCTTTGGATCAAAAATTAGAAATTGGAACAAAGTCTGTAATTTGTTAAATGCATTGCATCTGCATGCGAACATTGCGTTTGTGAAATGTGCTGCTCACCATAAATCCACTGATTAATTTGGTATCTTTGGGAATTAGGTATGCAGATGAAGGGCTTAGATATTGCACCCTAAGCTGCACATCCGTAAATGGAGAGTGCAACAATGAGACAAATGATGAGACACGTCAAAATTTCCTGATATCTTCAGTTGATACATGTGAAAAAGTTAAAAGATTGCAGGCAGGAGTGATAGAAGAGGAACAGCAGAGTTGGGTTAGAGCAGGATGTGTCAAAATAGATGACATTTGTGTTTCAAGAAATGGAAGAGCTGTGTTGCTAAACAGTTTGTTATGACCCATGGTTAGACACTGTCATGGACAGGCTCATGTAGTTTGAAATGAGATGATCAGAACTTTTAGACAGACATGGTTTAACCCCAGGTTCGGATTGATTGCAGATCCTGTGTTTCACAGATGTGTCACATGCCAGCAGCTGAATGTAGGAAAATGCACAATAGTCACACTGAATCACATAGGTAGATCAGGAGGACCCTTCAACAGAATGCAGTTGGATTCTATAGAGCTACCTGTATGCAATGGACTGAGATACCTCTTGGTCATTCTGTGCATCTTGTCTGGTTGGGTTGAAACTTACCCAACCAGGAGAAATGATGGTCTCTCAGTAGCAAAGCTGTCATTTAAAGAGATGATACCTAGGTTCGGTTTGCCCTGCTCTAGAGTGAGACCTATGAGGGGACTCATGCCAACAATGAGGTCCTAAAATTATTATGTGCAGCATTTCAAGTCAGCAAAGATTACATTGCAGTTACAGACCTGAGGCTTCTTGATTGGTGGAGCAAGTCAAAGGTACTATGACGTATAGACTGGCAAAAGTATCTGCATCCACTACTTTGTAATGGCCAGATGTATTGCTTCTTGTTCTGATGAGTATGTGAAGAACACCCGAGTGAAAGACTGGCTTGTCACCTCATGACATAATCATGGGTAGGGCCGTGAGATTGCCAGCTGTGCCTGCAAATGCATTTGTGAACATTACAGATGACTTGGTGCTAGAGTAGTGCAAAGGCCTAGCTGATGTGGATTGTTCTATGTTTCATCAGGCTGGAGAAGCTACAGTTAGCCACAGGAGAAGCACTGCCATGATCTGTGTACAGGTGGCTGGCTCATGGTCAAGAAACATGTGAGGAAGTTCTGCTTGGAACCACATTGGAAGAGGCCCTGTGAAGTGTGCCCTAACTGGGTTAATGCAAGCTTCACTCCCAAAGTTTCAGGTCCCCTAAATAATACAGCACCTTTTCTTGAAGGGTCGGTTACAGTGAGCAAGGGGGATCAGGTTAGTCAAGCTGTTGGGGCTGATACATCACAAGTACGGTTTGAGGGATGTATGAACACTTGCAGACAGTGGTTGTGCCGGGACAGACTCAGTTGACTCATGCGAGCTCAGATGCTGACGAAGGACCAAATTCTGTATTATGAAAAGCTATGCCAGACAGTTGGCCAAGTGAACAAACAGTGCCAACTGTACCAGTGCCCTCAACAACTGCTGAAGAAACTGAAGAGTCGAGTCAATGACAGTGATGCTGAGGGATGAGTAATTAAGAGATTAAAGAGACATATTTTGCTGCAAATGAATGGGAGAAGAAATTTGCAACATTTTGTTTTAACAATTCGAATTCAGTTCAACATTCTTGAGTTTGTGATTGCAGTGGAACTGAACTTTGAAATCTTGTTGCTGCTTGAAGAACAAGGACATTATGGGGCATATTTATACACTGTTTGTGCTGGATTTGCGCCATTTTTTTAACGCAAATCCGGTGCAAACTTAACTCCATATTTATATTTTGAGGCTAGACCTGTAGCGTCAAAATATTAGAGTTAATGTCATCTTTTGCTTGTGGAAAACTACCTTGCGTCAATGAGATGCAAGGTAGGTGTTCCCAGGCAAAATATGACTCTAAGGCCTTTGCGCCCTATTTATCCTCCCATGCAAAAACCACACACGGGAGGAGGAGGGCCTTAAATAATGGTGCTAAGCCTGTTTAGCACCATTATTTAATGCCTGGGTCAGGGCAGGCGTTAGGGGACCTGTGGGCCATTTTCCATGGTCAGAGGCCATGGAAACAGCCCACCGGTGCCCTTCCCTACACCCTGGGACAGGGCAGGCGTTAGGGGACCTGTGGGCCATTTTCCATGGTCATAGGCCATGCAAACAGCCCACAGGTGCCCTTTCCTGCACCCAGGGACACCCACACCTGGAGGACACCTAAGGATGGGGGGACCCATCCCAGGTAAGTCCAGGTAGTTTTTTTCTTTTTTTAAATAAAATGCCATAGGGGGCCCTAACTTGGCCCCCCCTACATGGCACTGTGCCCAGTGGCCATGCCCAGTGGGCATGGCCATTGGGCAGGGGGGCATGACTCCTGTCCTTACTAAGACTGGAGTCATGTCCATGGGGGTTGTGCGTCAAAAAATGACGCTAGTCAAGTTAGAGTCAATTTTCTGACTCTAATTTGACTGGCGCCATTCTTTGACGCACAACCTCCAGTTTCCCCTACGTCTCCCCATCCCAGTTAGCATCATTTATTTTGACGCTAATCGGGCCTAACACAGTCTCTTAGTTTTGAATTATAGTGAGTCTAGTAACCTATTACTAATGAATTTATGGTTTAGAGTGCTAAAATGTATATTAAATGCATAAATGAATGTGCTGTTTTAATTCATTTTGTATTAGTACAAGTAAGGCTTGCAAGGCCCTGGTTGGTGACAGCAAATGTTTAGTTATCCTTGTTAACATGACCTTTCCATTAGATATCATTTGCATAAGAAAGCTCGCTTTGGAAACAGATATTCTATTGTCTTATGCATAGCAGTCTTACAAGCTAAACCTTGAGACCTGAACATTCAGGAACTGTAGGACAAATATGCATACATTTTTTTTCAAATTCACATGGAAGAGTACAGATGGAAGCATGAAGAGCCTGAAACTTCTCACTGGTGTTGCTGTCGGAGTCATAGGACTGTTTGCCATTGGACATTTCCAAATTTTGCATCATTTGGAGTGGTAGATAGACGGATCATCGTGCCCTATGAACTTTAATATACTGTACCCCAGATGGATTTGCAGCACTCCCCGTACCTTCCTAGCAAATTACAGAACACAGCCCCCTTCCAGACCAGACAGAGACTTTTTATTTTTCTCTACTTGCTCAACCACTTGGACTTGTCCTCTCCACCTTTCACCACTTTGAAATGTCTTGCTGAGACTTAGAAAGATTTTTTGGTGTACTCAATGAAGAAACCTCTTGACCGAGTTCAAAATGTGGATGCCTTCCCTTTTCACCTACTGTTTGTCAACCTTACTCGTATGTTTCCCCATATTTCCTTTTTCCAAATTCTCTTTGTTCTTTTTATGCTTTTTGCCTTTTTGCAACATGCGTTTTTACCCAGCGAATGCTAAATGGATTTGCTAATTTGTAGGGTTTCCCCTTGTATAAATTACTAAGAATTACAGGTGGAACAAGCTAACTGACTAACAGGATTAGACAGTACATGTTTAATCCTTTTCAGATTTTCCCTCTACTTTATTGCATTGCTATCATTGAATGTTTAGTGTTTATGATGTTAGTCTGTGTGAGCTTCCTTACGAGGTTCAGGCAATCTATTATGATTCTGTATATTTATAGCCTTGCTTTGAGAATTATCTATGTTACTTTAAGTATTAACTTGTAATAAAATCCCTTGAACTTTATTTCAGCTTGGAGTATCATTTGTGTGGCTAAATGAGTCATACTGTAAATTTAATTGATTATTGCAGTTTTGATGTTTAGCGCCTTCACACCCCTACATGCTGGGTGAAAAGATTCACCAAACCTGTCCTGGCATAAATCCGGCAAAGGTGCATACGCAACAGCTGCTGTCTGCCTCCACTCTGGCCTAACAGAACAGGAAACGACCCTCCCTTCCCTTTTAGCTAGGGGCACCTTGAAAGTTGGCATTATTGTTTGTCTTTTTTTTCACAAAAAAAGATTGAAACTGACATTCCTAAAAGAGCCCACCTACGTCAACCATTTCGGCCATCCAACAACCATTTGATTGCTTTTTCATTGCTTCCCTTGTGTCATGGCACATGTTCTCTGCCTAATCAGCTCATTTGCAAGGTGCCCATAAAAGACATTGCACAAAGAACAGATGATGGGCGGAATGCTAAACAATGCAAACATTCACCCCCAGTCACAAAGATCTGGGTTTAATCCATTGTTTTTGTCCACCACTCCACCACACTACCCCAGTTTGGACCCAGCCGTATGCAAATCAGTCTTGACCCTGTTCCTCATGGGAACAGTCCAGCCTGAACTGCCACGCTAGGTCCTCCCTGAACCAGAAATGAGCATGCAATGACCAGTTTCAGGGTATCACCCTTCATCAACTAGGTCAGCTTGAATCAAGTGGCGCTGTGAGCACGGTTCCCACGTCTGGGTATACCCTTCCCACTTGGGGTGACAAATGAAAAAAAGAAAAGATGATGGACAGAATGCTGAACAATGCAAACATTCACCCCCAGTCACAAAGATCTGGGGTTTTTCCATTGTTTTTTTCCTCACCACGCCACCCCAGTTTGGGCCCAGCCATATGCGAATCAGTATTGACCCTGTTTCCCATGGGAACAGTCCAGCCCAAATTGCCACGCTAGGTCCTCCCTGAACCACAAACGAGCATGCAATGACCAGTTTCAGGGTATCACCCTTCATCAGCTAGGCCAGCTTGAATCCAGTGGCGCTACAAGCACGGGGCCACGTCTGGGCATACCCTTCCCAATTGGGGCGACAAATGCAAAAAGAACAGATGATGAACGAAATGCTGAACAATGCAAACATTCTCCCCCAGTCACAAAGATCTGGGTTTAATCCAACATTTTTTGGCTCACCACGCCACCCCAGTTTGGACCCAACCATATGCAAATCAATCTTGACCCTGTTCCTCATGGCGCATGAGGAAGCATATGATGCTCTTTTCCTGGCCAGGTGACATTCCCCACTCACTTTCATTTTCTCCAAGTGCATAATTTGAACCAGTGGTTGATGGCGGGATGTCAGCACTCATTTTTGGGGAACAGCACTTATTTTTCTTCGGACGATTCCATAGAGCAAGAGAGGGAAAACGCACAAAGAGGAAAGAAGGAAAAAGAAAAAGACAGAAAAACAGTCACAAAGAGAAAAAACGGAAACTTGCAAGATTGCGATAAAGGGGAAAGGTAGTTGATTGAAGAACCTTGACGTGAATACCAAACTATGCAGCCTTGGTATTCGATACACTGGTGCCGGGCACCAGATTTTGACCGGAGCACTGGGCAGTGAAACCTTTTCTTCTCCAAAATTAAGCACTGACCTCGTCCCAGATTATGCAAGTTATTCTAAAACTGTTATCTGCATTTGTTGCACCTGCTTTCACCTGCATACTTAACTCATGTTTGCATTTGCTACTGTCCTTTGTGGGTGGAAGAAATGGGTCACCAAACTCTTTTTAAGCAAGTCAAATTTACACCACAAGGCAGAAGCAAATTATAGGCGCAGATCTCTTTTTTGTATTTTCGTTTGTTGGTTCTAAAAATAAAGAGCAGACAAGTAGTATACACATCAGAAGTACAGTCATTTCCAAAGGGACAGTAAGTAAGCACATTTTGAACTTAAGAGTTATCATTGTTTGTGTGCGTGGGTCTTTATGTTGTGGCCATCTATATAACTTATGGCTTGCAATATACCTAAAGGAGTAGCATGGACGCAATAGTGTATGGTGTAACAAGGAGTATAATACAACCAGTGCCAGAACGTTACTGCCATTAACCCTATCGTAGGGAGGCAAGGTCAGGTTTCAGTAGCTGCCAATGGCCCTAGGGATTTAGCATAGACAGACAGAGGTAATTTATCCTAAGAGACCCTGGAGTTTCTAATGTAAGAAGAGTTACCAAATGTTTTCAAACATTTGGAATTGATTATTCAACCTGTAGATCACATGTTCATGGTAGGCTATATCTGTCATGGGCTACGTCCATTTCTCTAGCATCGGAAGCTGTGTTTTTTTCTAGTGGCTCAGTATGAACAATGTGGCCACAGAGAGTGATGTGTTTAGCTACTGTTTCCTATGATTAGTAATATCATCCATGTCCGAGGCACCATGCAACTTAACTGGTGACGAATGTGAAGGCCTCTGGTGTTTGTCAGTGTGTTCCAAGGAGATTTCCTGATAGGACCAAAGTATATGAATAATAATTTCTTCCCTGGCATTGCCACTTCGACAACAATGAGCTTTTGGGGATAGCTTTGCCCAGCATAATTTATTTTGTGACTATTGCCAATCATGCAGAGTTTTAAAAAAACTAAGGGCCAGATTTACAAGGCCCTAGCGCCTCTTAGCGCCACACTGGTGTCATTAGGGGCAAGCGCGAAACGCTCCGTCCCTCTTCTAATTTCTCTTTGGGGGGATTTTACCCATGCCCATGTTACGTCAGTTACTTTCATTGACTTGTGGGTTTGCTTTTTAAAATCCGCTTGTTTTCATTAGTGAAAGGCATGCATACGTCATGCCTTTTCCAGTGTTTAGACCTCCTCAAGAGCACTGGTAGCCTACTGGAAACAATCGAGGCTCCATGATTTCCGTATGGTTTCTGGACTACTTTATCTCTTTATTTCACAGCGCGATCCTGCTGTGTTTTTTACACCGCAATCGTTTTTTTTTTCATTTAAAGTGGCAAGAAAAGTCCAGTTAGGAGCTTACAACACTAATCGCTCTAACACGACGTAATGCGAGATCTGGTGCATTGCAAATGCTTGCTTTTTAATGCTAATGTGGCATTAAGGAGGGCATTCTCCTTCAACATATTTACAAAGTTGCGCAATGCATGCATTGCGCCACTTTGTAACCCTTTGCGCCACAATATGCCTGTGCCAGCTATAATGTGTGAAAGGGGAGTGTTTCCACGCTGGGACGCCCAAAAAATGGCACAGTGAAATTTACAACATTTCACTGTGCCATTTTTAGTGTAATTTTTAATGCCTGCCCAAGGGAGTTGTTAAAATGACACGGCCAATACTTCCAATGGGCCTCCCTTTACTTTGAAGGATTATAGCCACAATGTATGCCCCTAACCCTGTAAAGTACCACCATAGCATCATAAATTGTGACACTATTGTCCCAAAGTGTGCATGGTGCACCGTATTGTAAATACAGTGTACATATGATGTCTTTGGGGGGGCTATCAGCACAAGAAAAGTGGTGCATCAAAGCTGATGCGCCACTTTCTTGTAAATATGGCCCTCAATTTTAGTCCTGCCTTACTGAGGCTCCTGTGACGAGTGGATAATACCTCCTGCCAAGCTGTTTCATTTAAAGGATTCTGGAAGACAGGGCTTCAAATATCGAAATAAGGGCCTGATTTAAAAACATTGACACTAATCCTGCAAATCCCATTGAGGCCCATTGTAAATAATGGTGCGCCTCATTTTAACACCGCTAAAAGTGCCAAAAATAATGACGCAAAGAAATCTGTTTGATTTGTTTGCACCATTTTTTCACCCTACCTAACGGGGGAACACCCCCTTTGCATACACTATGCCTGGTGCTGGCATAATGTAGCACAAAGGGTTTCAAAGTGGCGCAATGCATGCATTGTGCCACTTTGTAATTTTTGAGCGGTGATTTTGGCCTCGTTGGGCCACATTGGAGTAGGAAACAAATTACACTAATGTGGCGCAAGTCGGCGTTAGGAGCTCTTAAATCTGCCCCTAAATGTTTTTCCATTGGTTTGGAGTGCAAAACATTTACCATGTAGTTGTAGAGACCTAAAGTCAGTTGCCTAAACGTCCCCTGTTTTACCATGTAGTTATGGATCGTGAAATGGCACAGCTCAGTTGTTCGTCCACCCAGTTTCTGAAGCAGAGTGTGTTTCAGTTGCTGGTACTGGAGGTATTGCGTGCTGTGCAGGTTGGATTTAGGTCCGCATTTTGAAGATGGCGGTCTGGGCCGCCATGCCGGCAGTGGCGGTAATTACCGCCACCGTTATGGAGGTCCAGAACGCCATATAAAGAACGTGGCAGAACCGCCACTTTTGAAACGTTGCCAGGCTTCCACCACAGGCAGCCTGGTGGTTGGTGGCATTTCATATCTGACAGGGCAGCGCTGCAAGCAGCTCTGCCCGCCGGATAATGAGTCAGGATCCACCAGCCTTTCCCCGTGGGTTTACACTGCCAGGGAAAGGCTGGCAGAATGGGTGACTCGGGTCCCCCAGGGGGCCCATGCACTGCCCATGCACTTGGCATGGACAGTACAGGGGCCCCCATGCACAGCCCCATTGCGCATTTCACTGCCCAATTTACGGGCAGTGAAATGCGCAGCAGGTGCTGCTGCACCCACTGCACTGCCACATTGCCACTGGCTCATCAATGTTCAGGTCCTGCATCAAGCTGGGCCGGCTGGCGGAAAAACACTGTTTCCGCACGCCAGCCCAGCTGAATGTTCTTTATGTGGCCGGCAGGGGTGTTCTGCGCACTGGCAGTCTTCTGTTGACCGTCAGCGCTGAACTCGCCGGGGTTTCCGCCGAGTTTGTAATGAGGGCCTTAATCTGTAAGGTCTGAAAAGATTTGAAAGCTCCCTCGAATATGACCTGTCCCGCTGTAAGTATATGTTTCTGAGCCTAAAGGGATCTGCTCATTGGCTCTTGAACGACGCAGATTTCCGAATTGTTCCACAGGGGTGCGGCCTCATGAAGGTAGCCATTCTGAATCAGGGGCATGTGGCTAGATTCTCATACTTCGATCGTACTGGGCGTTATCGGCTTGCTTCTTGCCTCTTTAGAGGCAACTTTCCTGTACGCCTTTAAGGTTACCTGTAGGTGCCTTTCCAAATCTACTTAGCGAAGGGCTTCCAGGGAAGTGTGAAAATAGTATGCACTGGCTCAATTGGTTGATTTGTGAGCCGAGTTTAGTTGTTCCCCTGCCTAGTCGGGATGTCTTTGTTGAAAAGCATGAGCTGCAATGCACTTTCAGCAACGGTGAACGCTTAGGAGACTGCCATGGTGTTTCAGTCCGATCAGCACTCTTTTTGTTGTTCACAACCAAACCACCACAGCAGAAAAAACATAAAAATAGCCCTAACATCCTGGTCTGAATCAGTGCTTAATCTGTAAATAGAAACATGGGTGCTGGAGCGCAAAGCTCTCCTCTGAAACACGCATCTCCAATTAAATGAAGGAGCACACAGTACTGAGACAGTTAATCCTAAAGCCATCTCGGGTCCCTTTAATCCATGTACAGCCCCTCACTGCCCCTTCAGCTCACTATTGCCGCTTTTTGCTTTCTCCCTTTGTGACGCTTTTCCGTCTTTCTCGTCATCCGTCTTTCCCATATGTGTCCTTTGCTCGCAGTAAATGCCTGATGCAAAAAAATAGGTGCTGGTCTCCAAAAATAAGTGGTGGAGCCCCCCACCGGTAATCACCGGCTCAAATTAAGCACTGGTCTGAATAATGGCAGACTCGACCAGTGAAAATTAATGGCAGAAGCCCTTTGACTAAATAGGCAAGGTATATTCACAGGGACCAGCCCAATTCATGATACATCTCCCTCAGCAAACCCTCAATGATTCCCACAGGCATCAGATAGCAGCACATCCCAACAAAGCCAAACAAGTGTTTTTCAATGTCAGTGAAATACGAAACTTCGTACCTAGTGCTTAGAGATCAAATAGCACAACAAATCAGGGGAGCTGAGTGGAGGACTGCTCTCCCTCCAGGCACACGAGATCTGAACCTGGGAATATACCCAAGCTGCATGACATTGCATACCATTGAGCCATAGAACCAAATGCAATCCCTCTTCTGTAACAGAGAAAATAACTTGAAATACATTGTTTAATGTTCAGCTTTGGGGGCTGGGAATAGAATATGTTTGAGATGCAATTGGTTTTCGGCTGTGGATTCAATTTGTCAGGTTGGGTTTCTCTGTTTTCGAAAAAGAATTGCTGTGTGTCGTCAAAAATGCTCATTCGACACACAAGGAGGATAGCAATAATCTTTTTTATATGACTGCTTACTTCTTCCGTAAGAAAATACACCCCTTTCGAGTGACTTACAAAAAAAACCTTTACCACAGAACAACTAAATGCACCAGTGAAAATGATATTTTGCAGCGTTGCGGAGTATGCGTTGAAGGTCACGCCTGAGTTATAATTCTCTCCCACAGGAGGGTGAACTATGAAAAGCATGAACAGCAGCTACGGTAGGGCAGCTGGAGAGGAGGATGCGTAGAGAATCCCACACATTATCCGTAAAGTAGCAACCTGGGCATGGTCTGCTCCGTCCCAGTGTCACAAATCTATCAAAACAGGGGTTTTGATATTCAATCAAAGGGACATTTTGCCTTCGATTTAGTATATTGTTGAGCGGTCACACACCGCATATATATATATACATCGACCAGGTGGCAGGAAAAAAAAAAACTTGAACCAAGGAAATTGTGAGGAAATTGATCGGAGAGTAGATATTTAAAATTCATCAATTATGACTTGCATACTCAACGGCAACACAATGAAGGATAAGCAGGCGCAGCTGTTCAGTATCGTATAACAAGAAGCCTTCATCTACTAAGTCTGTGGCTTTCATTGGTAGAACTAGGGCATAAGACACTGAGGCGGTCATTCTGACCGCGGCGGGCGGCGGTCACCGCCCGCCATGCGGTTACCGCCGAATGACCGCACCGCGGTCAAAAGACCGCAGCGGTCATTCCAACTTTCCCGCTGGGCCGGCGGGCGACCGCCAAAAGGCCGTCCGCCGGCCCAGCGGGAAAGCCCCTGCAACGAGGAAGCCGGCTCGGAATGGAGCCGGCGGAGTTGCAGGGGTGCGACGGGTGCAGTTGCACCCGTCGCGATTTTCACTGTCTGCAAAGCAGACAGTGAAAATCTTTGTGGGGCCCCCAGGGGCCCCACGGCACCCGTTCCCGCCATCCTGGTTCTGGCGGTGGACACCGCCAGAAACAGGCTGGCGGGAAGGGGGTCGGAATCCCCATGGCGGTGCTGCAAGCAGCGCTGCCATGGCGGATTCCCTGGGCCAGGGGAAAACCGGCGGGAAACCGCCGGTTCCCCTTTTCTGACCGCGGCTTTACCGCTGCGGTCAGAATAGCCCAGGAAGCACCGCCAGCCTGTTGGCGGTGCTTCCGCCGCCCTCCGCCATGGCGGTCATGGACCGCCAGGGTCAGAATGACCCCCTGAAACTGCTGCATCTGAAGATCAAAGGCAAGTTTGTCTGTAGCCTCCTGAAGAAATCAAGAGATGTTATGGATTCACATGGCTGTGGGAAATCGCTTAATTTCCTTTTGGGTTAGTTTGTTTCTGCCGAGCACCTGCACCGAGTCATGAGAATGTAGATTTCTTCTTTTTTAGCTGGTGGATTATACCCTATTTCAATTGGGCCGTGAGACCACTGTCGATCATCAATCTATTTTCTTTACTCAGCATCACTCATTTATATGCAGATTAGACAATAGCAGCTGAAGTGTCATTCCGACCCTGGCGGTCCAAGACCGCCAGGGCCGGGGACCACGGAAGCACCGCCAACAGGCTGGCGGTGCTTCCCAGCCCATTCGCCGCGGTCAGAAAAGGGGATCCGGCGGTTTTCCGCCGGATTTCCCCTGCATGGGCTGAATCTCCATGGCGGCGCTGCAAACAAACAACCTATTTTATTTTTATCTACTGTGAGGGCTGCTCCTCCCACAAGTTAGCATTGGGAATTCCCTTATATACTTGTAAGTGGTAATTTCTGATCTGAAGGGAGTAGCGTGGGCATGGTTGGTATGTTTGGAATATAGTGAAAAATCCTGCTTACTGGTGTAGATGGATTTCACATTAGTATTTTAGAAGTGCCACTTTTAGAAAGTGGGCATTTCTCTGTGCATATAACTAGTGTTTTGCAGCCTGACTCCAATCCACGTCTAGGGCAGAGTGACAGCTACACTTTGTGCATACTTTCCAGACAGCCACAACACAGGAGAGGCTGGATGTGACAGGAGAGACATCTGCATTCATCTGCATATGGATAGTCTTCCTGGGCTAGGAGAGGGTGAGGTTGTTCAAACCTTACATGTTGATAGAATGTGTTCTGCCCTTACAAAAATCAATCAATCAATCAATCAGTGTATTTGTAGATCGCACTACCACCCGTGAGGGTCTCAAGGTGCTGAGTGGAGACGGGTGCTGCTACTGCTCAAATAGCCAGGTTTTGAGCCGCTTCCTGAAAGTCAGCAGGTCTTCGGTCTGTCATAGGGGCAAGGGAAGGGTGTTCCAGGTCTTGGCGGTGAGGTGGAAGAAGGATCTGCCTCTGGTAGTCGCTCTTCGGATGCAGGGGACGGTGGCGAGGGTGAGGTCGGCTGAGCGGAGTTGGCGGGACTGGGTGTAGAAGGTGAGTCGTCTGTTAAGGTTGGCTGGACCGGTGTTGTGGAGCGCCTTGTGTGCATGGGTGAGGAGCTTGAAGGTAATCCTTTTGTTGACGGGGAGCCAGTGTAGGTCTTTCAGAAGGGGAGTGATGTGGCAGTGGCGGTGGGCATCGAGGATCAGGCATGCGGAGGCGTTTTGTATGCGTTGCAGTCGTTTGAGGAGTTTGGCCGGGGCTCCTGCATAGAGGGCGTTTCCGTAGACAAGTTTGCTGCTGACGAGGGCTTGGGTGACTGTTCTTCTTGTATCTGTGGGGATCTATCTGTAGATCTTGCAGAGCATGCGGAGGGTGTTGAAGCATGATGAGGAGACGGCGCTGACTTGCTTGGTCATGATGATGCCCAGGTTGCGTGCGTGGTTGGTTTGTGTTGGGGCTGCTCCCAGAGTGGTCGGCCACCAGGAGTCATCCCAGGCTGAGGGGTTGGCGCCGAGGATGAGGACCTCCGTCTTATCTGAGTTCAACTTCAGTTTGCTGTTCCTCATCCATTCGGCGATGGCCTTCATTCCTTTGTGGAGGTTGGATTTGGCGGTGAGGGGGTCCTTTGTGAGGGAGCGGATCAGTTGGGTGACGTCGGCGTAGGAGATGATGTTGTGGTTGTGTAGCCGGGCGACGCGGGCGAGCAGGGCCATGTAGATGTTGAAAAGTGTAGGGCTGAGGGACGAACCTTGGAGAATGCCGCAGATGATCTTGGAGGATTCGGAGCGGAAAGGGGGGAGGCGGACGCTCTGGGTTCTGCCGGAGAGGAAGGAGGTGGTCCACTCCAGAGCTTTGTCCCGGATTCCTGCATTGTGGAGGCGTGTGCGTAGGATGCAAGGGCAGATGGTGTCAAAGGCGGCCAAGAGGTCCAGGAGGATGAGGGCAGCGGTTTTGCTGTTGTCAAGCAGGGCCCTGATGTCGTCGGTGGCGGCGATGAGGGCAGTTTCCGTACTGTGGTTGCTGCGGAACCCTGACTGGGATGGGTCCAGGATGTTGTTTTCTTCGAGGTAGTGGGCCAGTTGTCTGTTGACAATCTTCTCAATGACCTTGGCCGGGAATGGGAGCAGGGAAATAGGGCGTAAGTTCTTGAGGTCTCTCGGGTCCGCCATGGGTTTCTTGAGTAGGGGTTTGATCTTAGCATGCTTCCAGCTCTCGGGGTAGGTCGTGGTTTCGATGGAGATGTTGGAGACTTTGCAGAGGTGGGGGTGCAATGGTGGTGCTTGCTTTGTTAAAGATGTGGTGT
This sequence comes from Pleurodeles waltl, assembly GCF_031143425.1. Lineage (NCBI taxonomy): Eukaryota > Metazoa > Chordata > Amphibia > Caudata > Salamandridae > Pleurodeles > Pleurodeles waltl. The sequence continues at coordinate 680,405,916 of NC_090446.1, forward strand.
GGGCATGGGTCTGACGGAGATCCAGAGTAGATGGTGCCCATGGTTTTGATTGTGTCGTCTTCGTTCATGTTGGCCCAGACGAGCAGGGGGTCGTAGTTGAAGGTGGGTGGAGAGTCTGAGTAGTCGGTGATTGGCGGGGTGGTCTGGCTGTTGAAGCTGTCATGGATGTCTGTGATCTTGTGGTGGAAGAAGGCGGTGAGGGAGTTGCACAGGTCTTGTGAAGGTGGGATGTCGTTTGTGCTGGAGCTGGGGTTGGAGAGTTCATTCACGATGTTGAAGAGCTCCTTGCTGTTGTGTGCGTTGTTGTCCAGGCCGTCTTTGAAGAAGGTTTTCTTGGCAGATCTGATGAGGTGATGATGATTGCGGATGGCGTTCTTGAAGGCAGCATGGTTGTCCGGTGTCTGTTCGAAGAGCCACTTTCTCTCCAGTTTCCGGCAGGTTTGTTTGGAGGCTCAAAGGTCCGAGGTGAACCAGCTGGCTCTCTTGTTGGTACCTCTGTTGGAAGGTTTATTGAGCGGGGCGAGAGTGTTGGTGCAGTCGTCGATCCAGCGCCAGAGGTAGCAGGCTGTGAGGTTGGGATTGGTGGGTTCAGTGGGTGGTTTTCGGGCGAGGCTGGTGTTCAGCTGGTCTTGGCTGATTTTGCTCCAGTTTCCGGCGGGGGAAAAGGAATTTGAAGTGGAGGGAGGAGGGCGGGGCCGCAGGGACGCAGAGGCAGGGAAAAAGGAATTTGAAGTGGAGGGGGGGTGGGGTCACAGGGACGCAGCAGCGGGGAGACTAGGGCAGAGAAAAAATTGAGAACCTGGAGCAGCGGCAACACCGGCACGTGGTGCAGGGGAGCAACCTGCCTGAAGTAGGGTCAAGGGTCACTCGCCTCACCACGCAGCAGCTACCATATAAGGGGATGTGGGAGGGAGGGGCAGCAGGGAGGAGGGAGGGGACAGCTAATGGGTGAGCGGGGGTGGGGCCGCAGGGACCCAGCTGCGGGGAAAAAGGAATTTGAAGTGGAGGGGGGTGGGGCCGCAGGGACGCAGCAGCGGGGAGACCAGGGCAGAGAAAAAAAGGGAACCTGGAGCAGCGGCAACACCGGCATGTGGTGCAGGGGAGCGACCTGCCTGAAAAAGGCTGATTTACCCCCTACTGATGTCTAGAGCCAGGGCTGGGTTAGAAGGGGTTGTGTTACAATTGAAAAGATTCCTTTGAAATCATCCCTTGAACAAAGACATTTATTACTATAAGTACAAGGGCTATGACCCCATGTTTTTAGAGCACTTTTGGAACTGGGTCTGAGCCTCTGTCAGGAGGATTGCTGCACTTTAGAAATGACTCATCTGGACTGCTCTTCTGCTGTTGCCCTGCTGCCTACTACTTGTTGGGTGGCCTAAAGGACTCACTGAATTGCCTTTCTGTTTGTTGCCCTGCTGCCTTCTGCTCACTGACTTTGTTCTCTCACAAGGCACAGTGGTGCCACCAGGAGGAACTGCCATTGGACTTACTTGTAGTGCTGACCTGCTGCCTGCTGGGCTGCAAGAAGGACTGCCGCTCTGCTACAAGGCCCTGATGTGCTGGCCTACCTGCATCCTTCTTTTGTGCCCCCCAGAGTTCTCTAGGGCAGGTTGAGGTCCCCCCGTCTCTGAGTCCCAGGGTCATCGGGGACTCCGCATTTCAAACAACTGCCATGGGACTCCGTGTCCAGCAGTGTAGGTGTCAATTGTTTCAGCGCTCCTTGGGCCGGTGAAGAGTGTTTCACTGGAGAGGCTCAGCATGATGCTTAGTGGGCCGCTTGTGCTCTGTGCTTCTTCCTTTGATGCGTGGCCTGGAGCAAGAGTTTCCTCCTGAGAGTGGCGCCGAACCGGGTCGTCCAGCGAGTGCTCCCTGAGCAGTAGAAGGAAGCTGCTGTTGTGAGGTGCCACCTGGAGCCCAGTGCCTGTTGTGAAGAAAGGTGCCATGTGGACTACAGGGTGGAGTGCTTTAGATCCGCTAGCAGTGCCTCTCCAGGGACCAAGAAGCTGGGCGCTGCGTCTCCCCTCATTGGCCGCCTCAATAAATTACAACGCCATCCATTTTTTGCCAGGCATCCCAAGGTATGCTGCTAGCACTTTGCAGCCTGTCTTACCTGCGCAACTCTCATGCAGGAGAGAGACTGGCTGCACAAGAGTTTGTGCCTCAACAGCTGCACTGCACGTTTACAGATAGCAGCCTCTTTGGTGATTTTACATGCAGGGGCTCAAGGAGGGCTTCCCTGCAAAACTCTGATGGGAGTGGGCCCGTTCTCCTTACCACGGGGAGGGCCCAGGTCCATTACTTGCTGCAATTTTGGAACCATCACTAGGGAGAGCCTTTTATTTGGAAAGCCAAAGTACCATATACATTCTGAAAGGCACTGATGTTCCTGTGCCCAATGGCCACAAGCAAAGAACTCCTATGAAATCTCCTCCTGTCTGGCATTGCCATTGTGTGTCTACTAGGGGAAGAAGGTGTCTTCTTATTCTTCGCATGTGTGGAAAACTACAGCATTTTAGATGCTAACTAGGAGTGTATCCTTTTGGGCCTGTGTTCTTATTGTGACATTTGGTAATCCACATGTGTTTTTGTCATATTTCCCTTCCTTGATGCTATGGTCATGTTTACCTGATACACTGTCGATGAAAACGATTGTTATATTACTTTATGCCATGATGGTATGACACTGGTCGCTGTGTTACATTGTGAGAATTAGGAGGATTATAGGAGGATCTGCATAATATGCATAGTAATCATGATTTATGTTGGTTTTTGTCTTATGATATATTTATGATATATGTAGATATTTTTATAGAATTCCACGTGGAGTATATTTTGTGGTGTATTTATTGGATCACCGTTGTAAGTGTGTTGCGCAAACACTTTATACATTTCCTCTGGTGATAAGCCTGACTGCTGTGCCCCAAACTACCAGGGTTGAGCGCAGGTTATGTTTGGTGTGTAACTTACTTGCCCTGACTAGAGTGGTGGGTTATGCCTGGCTTAGGTGCATACCTTAGCCATCCAGAAACCCCATTTCTAACACATGGTATATGCAAATATGATGCCAGTTATTGAGAATGTATGTGCCCAATGGCAGTGGAACCCCTAGGTTGCATTCTGGGGAAGGGTGAGTGGTATGCTAAGTTTTTGCCTGGCTTTACTATGGAAATGTAATTGAATAGTACAAAGTAGGTAAACCCTTTGCAATACATTATGCTTGCACCAGGTGTAATGTATGCAAAGGGGTGTTCCCCCATTAGGGGGTCCAAAAAATAGCACAAGGAAATCTTGCAAAGGGGTGTTCCCCCATTAGGGGGGTCCAAAAAATCGCGCCTTTTTTTCAGCACTTTCAACGCCTGCTCCGAGCATGGCATGGAGCAGTCAGGCTTAACTTAAGACTAAAAGAACAAAAATCCAATCAGTAGAAGTCAACATATACATTTTTAAATGTGAAAATATTGCTTAGAAGCCTATAGTGGTAGAAAGGACACTAGAGATCGCAGAGGAACAGTGCAAATCCAAAATTCAAGCCGACCGTGAAGAAAGGTAGGCCGACTACAGAACCCATGCAGGGTCTGCTGAACAGTATCTTTTTGGAGCAAAGTGTTGATGGTGAGGACACAATGCATCGATATTTGTACCACACTCTGTGCAGTGCATCACCTTTTGAAGTTTATAGCTGCAGAGCCCACTTCTGAGGCCCACAATTGGAGTTAGTCACTTCAGGCAAGAGTAGAACTCACAGATGACAGAGTCCAGCAACACCAGGAGAGTTGCAAGCACTCTTTAATGTTCCAGAGACTGCAGAAGAACAGGGGGAAAGCCAGCAAGCCCACAGAGACTCTTGGGTTCACGGATGTAGAGAATATGTCTAGTCCCTCTCACTGCAGGGCAGAAGCAGCAGGCCAACACAGCAGAGTAAACAGCAAAGTGGCAGTGCCTCTTGTCACCGTAGCAGTCCTTCTTCCAGGCAGAGTGTTTTGCTTCACTAATGACCAAGCTGAAACCTCATGCACTGACAAAAATCTCTGGAATGCGCTTCTTAGCCTAAAGAAGACATTTATTAATTTACTTTGCAAGGTTCGTAAAGGAAGGTCAGCATGCTGAAAGCACCCATTTAAAAATGGTCACATCAATTCAATGAAAACATGTACAAATGATTCCCTACTGCAATATACACAGCCAATATATGTATCTATGTTATAATGCAAAGAAAATAATGAACTAAAAATATGCATCAACATGAGGTAAGGACACATCTGCTTCATCTCCCTCCTATCAGCATCAGATCGCCAGACCCCAGACTCAATCGTGGAGAGAGAGAGAGATCAATTATCCTCAAGGGAAGGATGACACACCTCAGCTTCCTGAGCGTGTCTGAGATCTGAATCACTTACACACCGGTCCATCTGGTATCGTCCTCTTATACTTTGAACAAACAAGAGAGGAAAACTCTAGAAACTCCCTCTCACTGCAGAAGTTTATTATGAAAAGAAATGCTGATCACTTTATGTCAGCTTTGAAAAAAACACATCAGGACTTGGCCAAAATCCCAATGCGTCCCTTCAAAACAAAACCATTCCCTGCCGTCCTAGTACATTATTATAAGCCTAAGCCCTTGTTGTGAAAGAACACGAAAACAACCAGAATAAAAACATGAACACATTGTATAACGTGAGCATGGAAAATTATTTTCAGCTTTTGACGTGGCGGTGGCTAATGATAAAATAAAATCAATGGGCAAAATGAAGTTGGTGGTCACTAATGTGATGGTGTGCTGCTGGACTAAGTGCAACATGGAGTCAGTGGTCAAAACACAAATATCATTACACTCCACCCTGTTGACCACTTACTCATATACCCTATAGTCCTAAAATCAACTTCTCTTTTTTTTCTTTTTTTCTTTTAAAACATTAAAAGCAAATTAGGTATGTGTTGTACACAACAACATAATGAAATGACAAGAGCACATTGAGATATTATAAACATCTAAACCAGGCACACCTACAATAAAAAGACTTAAGCCTAGATACTCTGATTGGGATAATAATTGAATCACAGTCTTCACTTAATTGAACAGTGTCTCTAATATAACGAGTTGGTATAGAGTTAGGTGAAAACATCATTAGTCCTAATCATGTAAAGGTACACCGTCCACCTGTAATGTTTGCTGGAATGTAAGTAAAAGTGAGGTTCCCATACGAGAATAGTCAGCCAACTGGAAACCTAAACATGTTTAATGTGACTGGCAACAGTCATTAGGTGATAACAAGCCTTGTGGTTGGTTCCATTAGAATTGCAATAAAACAAGTTGATAGAATATCCATGGTACTCTGCTTTATTCCCATGCAGAACTTTGATCTGTGGAGTACAACGTGCACCAAATGGATACATAGGCATTGCCCTTCATAAGCAGCAGGGGTGTTGCACAATGTGATTGATCAATCAGGTTCAGGTTGGGGGTGCTGTCCCTCCCGACTGCACACGCACACGCCCAAAGGGAGACCACACAGCACACTCATGGTCAGAGGCAAGTCGTAGTATGATCTGTAAAAGAAACAAGTATGATCTTTCTAGCAAATAGCATTTGTCAGCTGAAATGTGCTCCCATTTATCTATCCTACTTTTATGATCAGCAGGACATTATTAAGACTCTTGGCTATAATTTCCGTAGGCTCTGGAGGGCCAATTGGGGATTCCACCCACACCTTAGCACCAGGGTTTTTGTCAGTTGAACTAAAACCTCCCTTTCCTTGTACTGTCAGAAGGGTTGGGGAAGTCCCCTTCCTCACCAATCCTCCATACACTGGATTTATGACAAGTTGGGCAATGTAGGTCAAGACCTGCAAATTCTGGTGTGGTTCTGTAAGGAGCTGAAACTCTAGGTTTTATTTCCCAGTACACAATGGTGTTGGTGGCCACATGTGGTTGTATCAGAAGAGTTTCAGAATTTTGTAATGGTCTGTTATTCAGAATCTGGAGGGCTTCATTGAAATGCTCTCGCCAGTTTTTCAGAGTCCCATCAGATAATTTGTTAGTTCAGAACCCCAGGGATACTCCTGTTCATCTCTGCTTTTGCCACCTGTTCCAATCTACATATTGTCCCTAGATAGTACATGCAACACAATGTCTCCTTCCTGCCCTGTCCAAAAGTTTAAAGCCTGTTGAATTATTTATTTTGCCAAATCAGAAGCACACTGCTGCTTTTCACCCCATTCAAACTCATGTTTTTTTTCTTGTCACTTTGTGCCAAAGGGTTAAGATTTTACTCAGATGAGGGTCATGCAGTCTTCAAAACTCAAACAATCCCATGACTCACGGTGTCTCTTGCTTAGTGCGAGGAGTAGCAAACTCCAAAATCTTTTGTTTTACCTGTAGCAACATCTCTCTATGTCCTGGCCACATAGCTCCGTGAATATATTGTTAACATCCTTAACTTCTTGCTGGGTGTAATCTTTTAAAGAATGCATTTTAACTCCTGCCAAAATCTGTGGGCTACTCTGTATTTTTCGTCTAAATATTGGCAGAGCACAAACTACGTTCTGCTCATGTAGTTCACACTGTCCCCCACCTTTTTTAACCTCCGCATTACTGGAATGTGAAAAATCAGCTTTCCCTGTGACAGCTTGGTAGATGTCAGCCTTATCTTGTAATTTATTCTAACAAGAGAGCATAGTTACGGTATTTTTATGTCATCAGGTTGTTTCTGTTATTTCTTATTCTCAGCTTCTAACTGTCTACACTTCTCATGCATGTTTCTGTAAGTAGACAAAAGTATCCAAACCCTCCTGTCAAGAACAAAAGAGACATCATTCCCTTCAAAAAGCGCCTTTGTAAAACATATAAGTACAGTTATTAATTCTGTTTTATCCAAGCACCCATGCCAAAATTTAGAACGTCCTGATAAATAAGAAAACACATTTGCCAAGACATCATAAGGCATTTTAATTTCACATGCATTTTCAGAAAAGGTTTGTGATGCTTCCTTTAACTCTTTGAATAAAAACATATTTTCACTTTTAAATCATACACTTTCAATCTCCAACGTCCCTTTGGACTGTCTGACTATGCCAAAATGTTTTGCTTCACTAATGACCGACCGAAATACTCATGCACTGACAAATACCTCTGGAATGCTCTTCTTAGCCTAAAGAAGACATTTATTAATTCACTTTGCAAGGTTTGTAAAGGAAGGTCAGCATGCTGAAAGCACATATTTAAAAATGGTCACAGCAATGATATTAAAACATGTACAAATGATCCTACACTGCAATATACACAGCAAATATACGTATCTATATGATAATGCAAAGCAAAGAATTAATTAAAAAATATGCATCACTGTTAGAAATGGGGTCTTTGGTTCACAGTCAGGTTACCCCCTGTTCAAGCAAGGACCCTCACTCTAGTCAGGGTAAAAGAGAATCACCCTCAGCTAACCCTTGCTTACCCCCTTGGTAGCTTGGCAGAGCAGTAGGCTTAACTTCAGAGTGCTAGGTGTAAAGTATTTGTACCGACACACACAATAACTCAATGAAAACACTACAAAATGACACAACACAGGTTTGGAAAAATAGAAAATATTTATCTAAACAAAACAAGACCAAAAACAACAAAAATCCACAACACAGAAGTCAAGCTATCAATTAAAAAGCAAAAAGAGTCTTCATGTAGTTTTAAATACACACTAACACTGTTAGCGTAAAAATGTACCTTGGGTGCGTCAAAATAACCCTGCACGGGTGACTGTGCATCAAAAAGGGCTTGAGATGCGTCTATTTCACTCAGGAGTGAGACCTTGCGTAGTTTCTCCTATTGTCGGGTCGGGCGCATCGTTTCTTCTCTCCGCAGGAGAGCGATGCATCGGATGCATCGGTCTTGTTTTGTTTAGAAAAATATTTTCTATTTTTCTAAACCTGTGTTGTGACATTTTGTAGTGTTTTCATTAACCCCTTAGCTGCTGGGCCTTTTCCCCCCCAGTGCTGAGCCCTTTTTTGGCTATTTGGGGTAGTTCGCGCTTAGGGCTTCATAACTTTTTGTCCACATAAGCTAACCACGCCAAATTTGCGTCCTTTTTTTCCAACATCCTAGGGATTCTAATGGTACCCAGAGTTTGTGGTTTACCCTGGAGGAGACCAAGAAAATAGCCAAAATACAGTGAAAATTTTGTTTTTTCCAAAAAAATGGGAAAAAAGGGCCGCCGAAGAAGGCTTGTGGTTTTTTCCCTGAAAATGCCATCAACAAAGGGTTTCTGGTGCTGAAATCACTATCTTCCCACCTTTCAGGAACGGGCAGACTTGAATCAGAAAACCACATTTTCCAACACAAATTTGGCATTTTACTGGGACATACCCCATTTTTACTATTTTTGGTGCTTTCAACCTCCTTCCAGTTAGTGACAGGAATGGGTGTGAAACCAATGCTGGATCCCGGAAAGCTAAACATTTCTGAAAACTAGACAAAATTCTGAATTCAGCAAGGGGTCATTTGTGTAGATCCTACAAGGTTTTCCTACAGAAAATAACAGCTGAAATAAAAAAATATTGAAATTGAGCTGAAAACAACAGCCATTTTTCTTTATGTTTTACTCTGTAACTTTTTCCTGCGATGTCAGATTTCTGAAAGCAATATACCGTTTTGTCTGCTGGACTCTTCTGGTTGCGGGGATATAAAGGGCTTATAGGTTCATCAAGAACCCTAGGTACCCAGAGCCAATAAATGAGGTGCACCCTGCAGTTGGTTTTCATTCTATACTGGGTATACAGCAATTCATTTGCTGAAATATGAGGAGTGAAAAAGAGGTATCAAGAAAACCTTTGCATTTCCAAAATGGGATCAAGGTAAGGTTTTGAGGAGCAGTGGTTATTTGCACATCTTTGAATTCCGAGGTGCCCATACTAGCATGTGAATTGCAGGGCATTTCTCAAATAGACGTCTTTTTTACACACTCTCTTATATTTGGAAGGAAAAAATGTAGAGAAAGATAAGGGGCAATAACACTTGTTTTGCTATTCTATGTTCCCCCAAGTCTCCCGATAAAAATGATACCTCACTTGTGTGGGTAGGCCTAGTGCCCGCGACAGGAAATGCCCCAAAACACAACGTGGACACATCCCATTTTTTCACAAAATACAGAGCTGTTTTTTTGCAAAGTGCCTACCTGTAGATTATGGCCTCTAGCTCAGCCGGCACATAGGGAAACCTACCAAACCTGTACATTTTTGAAAACTAGAGACCTAGGGGAATCCAAGATGGGGTGACTCGCGGGGCTCTGACCAGGTTCTGTTACCCAGAATCCTTTGCAAACCTCAAAAAGTGGCTAAAAAAACAAGTTTTCCTCACATTTCGGTGACAGAAAGTTCTGGAATCTGAGAGGAGCCTCAAATTTCCTTCCACCCAGCGTCCCCCCAAGTCTCCCGATAAAAATGATACCTCACTTGTGTGGGTAGGCCTAGCGCCCGCGACAGGAAATGCCCCAAAACACAACGTGGACACATCACAGAAAACAGAGCTGTTTTTTGCAAAGTGCCTACCTGTAGATTTTGGCCTCTAGCTCAGCCGGCACCTAGGGAAACCTACCAAACCTGTACATTTTTGAAAACTAGAGACCTAGGGGAATCCAAGATGGGGTGACTCGCGGGGCTCTGACCAGGTTCTGTTACCCAGAATCCTTTGCAAACCTCAAAAAGTGGCTAAAAAAACAAGTTTTCCTCACATTTCGGTGACAGAAAGTTCTGGAATCTGAGAGGAGCCTCAAATTTCCTTCCACCCAGCGTCCCCCCAAGTCTCCCGATAAAAATGATACCTCACTTGTGTGGGTAGGCCTAGCGCCCGCGACAGGAAATGCCCCAAAACACAACGTGGACACATCACAGAAAACAGAGCTGTTTTTTGCAAAGTGCCTACCTGTAGATTTTGGCCTCTAGCTCAGCCGGCACCTAGGGAAACCTACCAAACCTGTACATTTTTGAAAACTAGAGACCTAGGGGAATCCAAGATGGGGTGACTCGCGGGGCTCTGACCAGGTTCTGTTACCCAGAATCCTTTGCAAACCTCAAAAAGTGGCTAAAAAAACAAGTTTTCCTCACATTTCGGTGACAGAAAGTTCTGGAATCTGAGAGGAGCCTCAAATTTCCTTCCACCCAGCGTCCCCCCAAGTCTCCCGATAAAAATGATACCTCACTTGTGTGGGTAGGCCTAGCGCCCGCGACAGGAAATGCCCCAAAACACAACGTGGACACATCACAGAAAACAGAGCTGTTTTTTGCAAAGTGCCTACCTGTAGATTTTGGCCTCTAGCTCAGCCGGCACCTAGGGAAACCTACCAAACCTGTACATTTTTTAAAACTAGAGACCTAGGGGAATCCAAGATGGGGTGACTCGCGGGGCTCTGACCAGGTTCTGTTACCCAGAATCCTTTGCAAACCTCAAAAAGTGGCTAAAAAAACAAGTTTTCCTCACATTTCGGTGACAGAAAGTTCTGGAATCTGAGAGGAGCCTCAAATTTCCTTCCACCCAGCGTCCCCCCAAGTCTCCCGATAAAAATGATACCTCACTTGTGTGGGTAGGCCTAGCGACCGCGACAGGAAATGCCCCAAAACACAACGTGGACACATCACAGAAAACAGAGCTGTTTTTTGCAAAGTGCCTACCTGTAGATTTTGGCCTCTAGCTCAGCCGGCACCTAGGGAAACCTACCAAACCTGTACATTTTTGAAAACTAGAGACCTAGGGGAATCCAAGATGGGGTGACTCGCGGGGCTCTGACCAGGTTCTGTTACCCAGAATCCTTTGCAAACCTCAAAAAGTGGCTAAAAAAACAAGTTTTTCTCACATTTCGGTGACAGAAAGTTCTGGAATCTGAGAGGAGCCTCAAATTTCCTTCCACCCAGCGTCCCCCCAAGTCTCCCGATAAAAATGATACCTCACTTGTGTGGGTAGGCCTAGCGCCCGCGACAGGAAATGCCCCAAAACACAACGTGGACACATCACAGAAAACAGAGCTGTTTTTTGCAAAGTGCCTACCTGTAGATTTTGGCCTCTAGCTCAGCCGGCACCTAGGGAAACCTACCAAACCTGTACATTTTTGAAAACTAGAGACCTAGGGGAATCCAAGATGGGGTGACTCGCAGGGCTCTGACCAGGTTCTGTTACCCAGAATCCTTTGCAAACCTCAAAAAGTGGCTAAAAAAACAAGTTTTCCTCACATTTCGGTGACAGAAAGTTCTGGAATCTGAGAGGAGCCTCAAATTTCCTTCCACCCAGCGTCCCCCCAAGTCTCCCGATAAAAATGATACCTCACTTGTGTGGGTAGGCCTAGCGCCCGCGACAGGAAATGCCCCAAAACACAACGTGGACACATCACAGAAAACAGAGCTGTTTTTTGCAAAGTGCCTACCTGTAGATTTTGGCCTCTAGCTCAGCCGGCACCTAGGGAAACCTACCAAACCTGTGCATTTCTGAAAACTAGAGACCTAGGGGAATCCAAGGAGGGGTGACTTGCGGGGCTCGGACCAGGTTCTGTTACCCAGAATCCTTTGCCAACCTCAAAAAGTGGCTAAAAAAACAAGTTTTCCTCACATTTCGGTGACAGAAAGTTCTGGAATCTGAGAGGAGCCACAAATTTCCTTCCACCCAGCGTTCCCCCAAGCCTCCCGATAAAAATGATACCTCACTTGTGTGGTTAGGCCTGGTGCCTGCGATAGGAATAGATCACACAACGGTCAATGTTGGTCCTTACGTGAGGCAGCTGTTGACCCTGGGGTGATCCATTCCTGACACAGACACTAGGTGTAGGCACTCAAGTGGGGTAATGTTTTTATCAGGACAGGTGAGGAGTCACTGGGTGGTAGGAATATTGTGGATCCCAGCATATTCCTGTAGTTTGTGTGACAGAAATGCGAGAAAAATTGAGTTTTTTTTCAACATTTCAGCTTTGCAGGGTATTCTGGGTAAGAAAACTTTGGGGAAGCCACACAAGTCACACCTCTGTGGACTCCCCCGAATGTCTAGTTTCCAGAAATGTTTGGGTTTAGTGTGTTTCTCTATATGGCCGCCAAATCCAGGACCAAAAACACAGGTGCCTGCCTTACAAAACCAGTTTGTTTTGCCATGGATAATTTTGATGTCTCCACAATATGATTTGGGTGGTGGAATTTGGGGCTGAACTAAATTGGGGAGCTCCCAAGAGAGCACTCTCTCTCTGCTTGCCGCCGCATTCACCTGCTCTCTGGGTTGGCCTAACCCACTATTACCCAGTTGCACAAACAGCTTGCGAAGGGACAGCAGGACTGTCCTCATCACCTCCCTCATAATGTACTGGAAGAGGAGTTATCGAATGGGACTCCTCTGACTGAAAAATCACTCCCAGAGTCTGCGCCATTGTCCTATCCCTCAGATGCTGTCTCAGTATCTGATGTCTCAGTCTCTGATCCTATGTCAGAGCGGTCCTCTATAACCCGAGTGTAGGCAGCAGTCATCCATCAAGATGCCATCTCTGCTATTGGCTAAACTGTTGCTCTAAAACACTAGCCTACGTAGACAGTCACAAAATCGATGGTGTGTGAGATACGTGCAACAGTAGAGGCCACCTTACCTGCGCTTCTTCCCTCAATCAGCACGTACTTTCAAGACACTCAAAAAACACCTTGTCACATACCATTCGTCACAGTCTTTAGCACCTCCTGCGCCCAGTCCAACAATCATTATTGGTGCTCCCACTCCCTCCTCCTCGGATTCCCTCATTACCACCCAGCAAAAGTGCCCTTCATCTCTCCATAGACTTTGCTAATGTACTCAGCTATTTACATAAAATACAGATTTGCTCTTTGCAGTAGGCATATAAACCTTCTGCGCTTCTTTATGGCACTAAAACTGCCACTAGACAAGTTGGACCCTTTTCCCCCCAGGGAAACCACACACATATTGACAAAAGTGATATATATATGACAGCCAATCACCTGAAACTCAACTCAAGCAAAACCGAAATAATCCTCTTTGGCCCACACAAAAACACCTGGGACCCCTCATGGTGGCCCACCACGCTAGGCCCTGCACCCACCCCCGCCAACCACGCACGCAACCTCAGCATCATCCTAGACTCCTCCCTCTCGATGACCCAACAAATCAACGCTCTCACCTCCTCATGCTTCAACACACTCCGTATACTGAAAAACATTCAAATGGATCCCCACAGAGACCAGAAAAACTGTCACTCACGCACACATCAGCAGCAGGCTTGATTACGGAAACGCCCTCTACGCCGGCACCACTCTAAAACTCAAGCGCAAACTACACGCATCTAGAACCCAGCAGCACGACTCATCCTCGACCTCCGCCGACACGAACACATCTCTCCACACCTCAAATCCCTCCACTGGCTCCCCATTGACAAAAGGATCACCTTCAAGATCCTCATCCTCGCACACAAATCACTCCACAACACAGGCCCTGCCTACCTCAACGAGAGTCACCTTCCACACCCCCACACGAAACGTCCGCTCAGCTGACCTCTCTCTCGCCTCTGTCCCCCGCATCAAACACACCACCACCGGGGGCAGATCCTTCTCCTACCTTGCACCCAAAACCTGGAACGCCCTCACAACCCACCTTCGCAAGACCCAAAACCTACTTCTTTTCAGGAAGGGCCTCAAAACCTGGCTTTTCGAACAGTGAACCTCCCAGCCCCTTTCCCTCCCCCCGCCCCCCCCAAGCGCCTTGAGACCCTCACAGGTGAGTAGCACACTTTATAAATCTCTTTGGTATATATAGATCTACCTCTATATATATATATATATATCTATGTACATAGATATATCTATAGATATATCCATGTACATAGATATATCTATCTACATAGATATATAAATATAGATCTATATATAGATCTATTTTTTTTAGTTGTTGTATGGTTTCCTTGGGGGCCAAAATGGCCCCCAGGGAAACCCTACAACATCTAAAAAAAAAATTGCCCCCACAGGGGGTCACCCTGCCCACAGGCGACCCCCTGTCATTTTATTTATTTTTTATTTTTTTATTTTTTTTTAAAAAACAATCCCCTGGGGGGGGGGGGCGCGATCGCGCCCCCCCCCCCCCCCAGGGGGCACCTACCTTTTTTTTTATTATTAATTATGCCCCCGGGGGGGGCGGCCCGTTTTCCGGAGGAGGCCGCCCCCCCAAAGTGAAATCCCTGGCGTCTAGTGGTGTTTCCTGGCCCCCGATCGCAGCTGTGCTGCGATCGGGGGGCCAGGAAACCTGAAAGTGTTTCCTGGCCCCCGATCGCAGCACAGCTGCGACCGGGGGCCAGGAAACACTTTCAGGAAGGCCTCGTAAGAAAGGGGAGACACTCCCCTTTCTTACGAGGCCTTCCCGAACGTGGGAAAGGCCGTTTTCCCCATCAAAGCAGGAAGCGGCCGCAAGGCTGCTTCCTGCTTTGATGGGGAAAACACCTTTGCAACGTCAGCGCGCCGCGAGGCGCGCTGACGTCACAAAGGGGCGGGTGGGGGGGCGGGGGGAGACACGGAAGCTTCCGTGTCTCCCGGGGGGGGGTTTAAAAAAATAAATAAATCCTCGGGTGCGACGCACCCGAGGATTTATTGATACCCTTCCTGGTGTCGGCCACTGGTCGTGACCCGCACCAGGGAGGGTGTGTGGGCGTCGGCCAGTGGCCGACGCCCGCACCTAAGCGGTTAAGTCACTGTGTGTGTTGGTACAAATACTTTACACCAAGCACTTTGAAGTTAAGCCTACTGCTCTGCCAAGCTACCAGTGGGGTGAGCAGGGGTTAACGGAGGGTGATTCTCTTTTATTCTGACTAGATTGAGGGTCCTTGCATGAACAGAGGGTAACCTGACTGTCATCCAAAGACCTCATTTCTAACATTGGTGATCAGCGGATGGGATTGGACTTGTATTTGTACTTGACATACAGTAATTAAGTGTAAACTACTGTTTTGATTTCAGACCACTACGTGACCACATACTACTTGTCTTGTGATTTTGCTTTGTCTTTTTGGGACTCCTTTTTGTTCTGCTTCCATATTTTTGGTGACCTCTTTGTTGATGTTGGAACTTTGCAATGGTTTAATGTCATGTCTCAATCTGGAGATGCAACAGCTGGAGCTGTGTTTGAATTAGGGGAACTGAAGAGGTACTCAGTTGCTCAATTGAAACAGTTCTGTGAAGATCTTGCCTGTCCCTTTAAAAGCTCTGCCAGGAAAGGGGAGCTGCAAAAGGCACTGAGGGCCTGGGTGACAGTCAAGGAGGCTGGGGGGCACACAGAGGATGAGGATGAAGAAGTGCAGAGTCTACACAATAGTGTAGTGGAGGTGCCTGTTACACCTGGGGGGAGGGTCTCCAGGAGAGGTAGCAGTAGGTCCTCTGAGGATCTGAAATCCACACAACACAGGGTTAGAAAGATAGAAAATATTTATCTAAACAAAACAAGACCAAAGACGACAAAAATCCACAATACACAAGTCAAGTTATCAAGTAAAAAGCAAAAAGAGTCTTTGTGTAGTTTTAAACACACACTAACACTGTTAGCGTGAAAATGTACCTTGGCTGCGTCAAACGTAACCATGCACGGGCGAGCGTGCGTCAAAAAGGGCTTGCGATGCTTTGATTTCACTCACTCATGAGACCGTGCGTTTTTTCTCCTTTCGTTGAGTCGGGGCGCGCGTTTCTTCTGCAGGAGAGCAACGTGTCTTTCCAGTCAGCACTCTCAGGTCCGGGCAGGCCTTGCTTTGTTTTTACACGCCCAGCGGTGTTTGCGTTGGAAATCCAGCTGCACGATGATCTGAAAACCACGCAGCGCGGGTTGCGATCTCCCAGCCTCCGTCAGCGATGCTGCGCATCATTTCCCCAGCTCCGTGCATCGATACTTCAGTCGTGTTTCCAACGAGCACCGATTTTCAGCCACGGAGCCGGCGACGCGTCTTTCTTCAGCCGCAGATCGGAGTTGCGTCAATCTTTTCCCCGCACAGCGCTCTGTGCGTGGATTTCCTCCTCTTAGGCTGCCAGCTTCTCCTTTCATGGTCCCAGGAACTGGATGGGCACCACAGGGCGGAGTGGGAGTCTCTCCAGAGACTCCAGGTGCTGGCAGAGAGAAGTCTTTGCTGTCCCTGAGACTTCAAACAACAGGATGCAAGCTCTAAATCAAGCCCTTGGAGACCTTCACAGGATGGAAGGCACACAAAGTCCAGTCTTTGCCCTCTTACTCTGGCTGAAGCAGCAATTCCAGGATAGCTCCACAAAGCACAGTCACAGGTAGGGCAGCTCTTCTTCTCAGCTCTTCAGCTCTTCTCCAGGCAGAGGTTCCTCTTGGTTTCCAGAAGTGTTCTAAAGTCTGTGGTTTTGGGTGCTCTTCTTATACCCCAATTTCTCCTTTGAAGTAGGCCTACTTCAAAGCAAAGTATCTCTTGAATGTGAAATTCTGCCTTACCCAGGCCAGGCCCCAGACACTCACCAGGGGGTTGGAGACTGCATTGTGTGAGGGCAGGCACAACCCTTTCAGGTGTAAGTGACCACTCCTCCTCTCCCTCCTAGCACAGATGGCTCATCAGGAAATGTAGACTACAGCCCAGCTCCCTTTGTGTCACTCTCTAGGGTGAGGTGCAACCAGCCCAACTGTCAAACTGACCCACACAGGGAATCCACACACCGGCAGAGTCAGAGAAATGGTAGAAGCAAGAAAATGCTCACTTTCTAAAAGTGGCATTTTCAAACACACAGTCTTAAAATCAACTTTACTAAAAGATGCATTTTTAAATTGTGAGCTCAGAGACCCCAACCTCCACATGTCCATCCGCTCCCAAAGAGAATCTACACTTTAATCAGTTTTAAAGGTAGCCCCTATGTTAACCTATGAAAGGGACAGGCCTTGCAACAGTGAAAAAGGAATTTAGCAATATTTCGCTGTCAGGACATATAAAACACAATACTATATGTCCTACCTTAACCATACACTGTACCCTGCCCTTGGGGCTACCTAGCGCCTACCTTAGGGGTGTCTTATATGTAATAAAAGGGAAGGTTTAGGCCTGGCAAGTGGGTACACTTGACAAGTCGAATTTACACTTAAAACTGCACACAGACACTGCAATGGCAGGTCTGAGACATGATTACGGAGCTACTTCTGTGGGTGGCACAACCAGTGCTGCAGGCCCACTAGTAGCATTAGATTTACAGGCCCTGGCACCTCTATTGCACTCTACTAGGCACTTACTGGTACATCAAGTATGCCAATCATGGATAAACCAATCAACCATACAATTTACACAGAGAGCATATGCACTTTAGCACTGGTTAGCAGTGGTAAAGTACTCAGAGTTCAAAAGCCAACAGTAACAGGTCAGACAAAATTGGAGGCAGGAGGCAAAAAGATTGGGGATGAACCTGCATAAGCAAAAAAGTCCAACAATCACCATGAGGCAAGGGCTCATCTGCTTCATCTCCCTCCTATCAGCATCAGATCGCCAGATCCCAGAATCGGTTGTGGAGAGAGAGAGATCAATTATCCTCACGGGAAGGATAACACACCTCAGCATCCTAAGCATGTCTGAGATCTGAATCACTCACACAGTGGTCCATCTGGTCTCAGCCTCTTATACTTTGAACAAACAAGAGAGGAAAATTCTGGAAACTCCCTCTTACTGCAGAAGTTTATTATTAAAAAAATGCTGATTACTTTAGGCCAGCTTTGAAAAGAACACGTTGGGACTTGGCCAAAATCCCAGATGCCTCTTCAAAACAAAACCGTTCACTGCCATTCTAGTACATTCTTATCAGCCTAAGCCCTTGGTGGGAAAGAACATTAAAACAAGTAGAATAAAAACATGAGCACATTGTATAATGTGAGCATGGAAAATTACTTGCAGCTTTTAACATGGCAGTGGCTAATGCTAAAATAAAGTCAACAGGCAAAATGAAGTTGGTGGTCACTAATGTGTCGGTGTGCTGCTAGACTAAGTGTAACGTGGTATCAGTGGTCAAAACACAAATATGATTACACAGAGTATCCTTGGTTCCAGTAGATATCTGATTTGGTGGAGTTTAGGGTCCTGAATTCATACTTTGGTGCTTGGATCTGGAAGGTGGGATAAACTTCCAGGCCTTCCTCTGAAGTCGAAAAGCTCCCTGTTCTGCCCTTCCTGGCTCTAGGCACCCTACAGAGGGTTATGTAGCCCTTTGTGTGAGGAGAGGCACAGGAGTAAGTGTCAGTTCCTCCCACCCATCTAGCCCAGGAAGACGCATCACCCGGGTGATAGGCCATCAATCTGCAAATGCCACACCCAAACTCACTTTGTATGTGACTATCTAGAGGGAATGCACAAAGCCCAGCTGTCAACAACCCGATATGTGTATTCAGAGACAAGCTGAAGCAAAGCATGGTTAAAGTAAGAAAATTCCAACTTTCTAAAAGTGGCATTTTCAGCCTTACAATTTAAAATCCAACTTTATCATAAGTTGTGATTTTTTAAATTGTGATTCCAGGGACACAAACACCAAATTTCTATCTTTCACAATTGGAAACTATACTTAAAAGATGTTTAAAAGTAATCTCAATGTTATTCAATGAAGAGATAGGCGTTGCAATATTGAAAAACAAATTCAAGAGTTTTAACTATCTGGACATGTTAGACTGAAAAGTACATGTCCAACTTTTTAAATACACTACACTCTGCTTGTGGGGATAACTAGAGCCTAACTTAGGGGGGACTTACATGTAATAAAAAGGAAGCTTTGGGCCTGGCAAGTAGGTACACTTGCCAGGTAAAATGGCAGTTTAAAACTGCACACATAGGCTCTGCAGTGGCAGGCCTGAGACATGCTTGAAATGCTGCTGCGGTGGGTGGCTCAATCAGTGCTGAAGGCCCACTAGCAGCATTTAATTTAGAGGCCCTGGGCACATATATTGCACTATGTGAGGGACGTACAAATAATTTAAATATGCCAATAATGTTTAATCCAACTATACCATGTTTAACGTAGAGAGTGCATGCACTTTAGTGACGTTTAGCAGTGGAACAGGGCCCAGAGTCCTAAAGCCAACACAGCAAGGTCAGAAAACAAGGAGGAGGAAGGCAAAAACGTCTGGGAATGATCCGGCATAAAGGCCAGTACCAACAGTAAGTTATTCAGTTCCATTCTTTTCATCCAGGTCACATTGTAAGAGCATGCGTTTGCAGCCTTATACTGAATAATAGGCTTTTTCAGCACAGACAAGGCTTCATTACAAGGGACTCATTAACAACCCTTTGGGAAATACCTTTACTGCATGTCATGTGGACATTTTTGATTTCACAATTTCCTCTATACATCGGGGAATAATCCGTGAGAACAATCTCCGTGACCAATATTATCATGCAATATTTTGCAGATTGCTTTGCCCATAAAAAATCCCCCAGGCATCACCTAGACTAATATGTGCCTGTAAAACCTGGATGAAAATTGTGCATGCAAAAACTGTGGCTCAAGCACGATTTCAACGGAGCCCCTGGTATCAAAGTGGCGCACTAATGGAGTCCAATTTGAATGTTATTGCAGCACCCAAAATGCTTTTATTTAGGTTTTTCATAACAAAAGGGAAAGCCTTTGTTCACCTTGGTATTCCATAATTATACTTTATGAACTGTCCAAATATTTGCACTCAATAGCAGTCACATGTCAAGTGTCAATTATGGCAACAGTATTGCCAAATATTTTTTCCTTTTTAACGCAGAACATGTGTAACTGAAGTCCTATCAAGGCGTCCAAGCTACCCCACTAGTAAAATAATAGGTGCAATGAGTAAACAAAAGAAGAAACACAGCAACATCATGGTGTTCTTCAAAGCAACTGTTCTGTTTTCCCCAAATAGGACGCAGGTCTGCAATGTGGCTGGTGGGCATTTTCACAAATTTTTGTGGGGAACTGGTGGTAAAGATTTGGTTTGCCTAACCAGATTAACAGACTGCCAGTGGCAATTTTAGGAGGGAGGGGGGCGGGCAGAAAGCACACTCACACTCATTCATTCACACATGCACGCACATCCATTCACAACACTCATCGACATTCAAACATACATGCACGTACCAAACATTCTTTTAACCCCTTCTGTGCCTTGGACGAGGTCACCTCGTCCAAGGCTACAGTTCCCGTATGCCTTGGACGAGGTCACCTCGTCCAAAGCACGGGAACTTGGGGGAGCACTAGCGCGCCCCCCCTGTGCACCCCCCTCCCTCCCCCAAGGCGGGGATGGAAGGGGAAGACCTTCCCCTTCCACCCCCGACCCCCCCATCCCCCCTGTGACGTCAGCACGCGAGCGCGCGCTGATTTGTTACAGGGGCCTCCCCCATTCCAGCGCGATTGAAAGAGAAATGCAAAGCATTTCTCTTTCAATCACATGGGGGAGGCCCGGAGGGGCTTCAAAGGGAAGGAAATGTATTTCCTTCCCTTTGAAGTCTCTCCCAGGGTTTCAAAAGCCGGATTGCTTGCCCTGGGGGCAGAAACCACTAGACAACAGGGAGTTTTTTATCTTGGCGTGAATTTCACGCAAGGGGAGCGACCCCTTAGGCAAGGGGAGCGACCCCTTAGGCAAGGGTCTCTTCCTGGGGGGGGGAATTATTTTAGGCCATTTCTGCCCCCAGGGGGGGCAGAAACCTCTAGGCGCCAGGGCAAATTTTTTTGGGGTGTTTTTTTTTGTTTGTTTGTTTTTTTAGAGATGGGGAGCGACCCATCAGGCAATAGTCGCTCCCCTGGGGGGCAAATTGTATTTTGACCATTTCTGCCCCCCTTGGGGGCAGATTGGCCGATTTAAGGTCAATATGCCCCCAAGGGGGCAGAAACAACTAGGCACCGGGGATTTGTTTTTTGGCACCAATGTCACGCAGGGGGAGCGACCCCGTAGGCAAGGGTCGCTCCCGGGGGGTGGGGGTTGGGGGCTGGGGACAAATTTATTTTAGGCCTATAGCCTATTATTAGGCCGATCTTCCCCCAGGGGGGGCAGAAACCTCTAGGCGCCAGGGCAAATTAATTTTAGGGCATTTCTGCCCCCACCTGGGGCCGGCTGAGTTAGAGGCCAAAATCCACAGGTAGGCACTTTGCAAAAAACACCTCTGTTTTCTGTGAAAAAATATGTTGTGTCCACGTTGTGTTTTGGGCCATTTCCTTTCGTGGGCGCTAGGCCTACCCACAGAAGTGAGGTACCATTTTTATCGAGAGACTTAGGGGAACGCTGGGTGGAAGGAAATTTGTGGCTCCTCTCTGATTCCAGAACTTTCTGTCACCAAAATGAGAGGAAAAAGTGTTTTTTGGGCCAAATTTTGATGTTTGCAAAGGATTCTGGGTAACATAACCTGGTCAGAGCCCCGCAAGTCACCCCATCTTGGATTCCCCAGGGTTTCTAGTTTTCAAAAATGCGCTGGTTTGCTAGGTTTCCCTAGGTGCCGGCTGAGCTAGAGGCCAAAATCTACAGGTAGGCACTTTGTAAAAAACAGCTCTGTTTTCTGTCAAAAAATGGGATGTGTCCACGTTGTGCTTTGGGGCATTTCCTGTCGTGGGCGCTAGACCTACCCACACAAGTGAGGTATCATTTGTATCGGGAGACTTGGGGGAACGCTGGGTGGAAGGAAATTTGTGCCTCCTCTCAGATTCCAGAACTTTCTGCCACAGAAATGTGAGGAACATGTGTTTTTTTGGTCAGATTTTGAGGTTTGCAGAGGATTCTGGGTAACAGAACCTGGTCAGAGCCCCACAAGTCACCCCATCTTGGATTCCCCTAGGTCTCTAGTTTTCAAAAATGCACAGGTTTGGTAGGTTTCCCTATGTGCCGGCTGAGCTAGAGGCCAAAATCTCCAGGTAGGCACTTTGCAAAAAACAGCTCTGTTTTCTGTCAAAAAATGGGATGTGTCCACGTTGTGCTTTGGGGCATTTCCTGTCGTGGGCGCTAGGCCTACCCACACAAGTGAGGTATCATTTTTATCGGGAAACTTGGGGGAACGCTGGGTGGAAGGAGATTTATGCCTCCTCTCAGATTCCAGAACTTTCTGCCACAGAAATGTGAGGAACATGTGTTTTTTTAGCCAAATTTTGAGGTTTGCAAAGGATTCTGGGTAACAGAACCTGGTCAGAGCCCCACAAGTCACCCCATCTTGGATTCCCCTAGGTCTCTAGTTTTCAAAAATGCACAGGTTTGGTAGGTTTCCCTAGGTGCCGGCTGAGCCAGAGGCCAAAATCTACAGGTAGGCACTTTGCAAAAAACACCTCTGTTTTCTTTCAAAAAATGGGATGTGTCCACGTTGCGTTTTGGGGCATTTCCTGTCGCGGGCGCTAGGCCTACCCACACAAGTGAGGTATCATTTTTATCGGGAGACTTGCGGGAACGCTGGGTGGAAGAAAATTTGTGGCTCCTCTCAGATTCCAGAACTTTCTGCCACAGAAATGTGAGGAACATGTGTTTTTTTAGCCAAATTTTGAGGTTTGCAAAGGATTCTGGGTAACAGAACCTGGTCAGAGCCCCACAAGTCACCCCATCCTGGATTCCCCTAGGTCTCTAGTTTTCAACAATGCACAGGTTTGGTAGGTTTCCCTAGGTGCCGGCTGAGCTAGAGGCCAAAATCTACAGGTAGGCACTTTGCAAAAAACACCTCTGTTTTCTTTAAAAAAATGGGATGTGTCCAAGTTGAGTTTTGGGGCATTTCCTGTCGCAGGCGCTAGGCCTACCCACACAAGTGAGGTATCATTTTTATCGGGAGACTTGGGGGAACGCTGGGTAGAAGGAAATTTGTGGCTCCTCTTAGATTCCAGAACTTTCTGTCACCGAAATGTGAGGAAAATGTGTTTTTTTAGCCAAATTTTGAGGTTTGCAAAGGAGTCTGGGTAACAGAACCTGGGCAGAGCCCCACAACCCCATCTTGAATTCCCCTAGGTCTCTAGTTTTCAAAAATGCACAGGTTTGGTAGGTTTCCCTAGGTGCCGGCTGAGCTAGAGGCCAAAATCTACAGGTAGGCACTTTGCAAAAAACACCTCTGTTTTCTTTAAAGAAAATGGGATGTGTCCACGTTGCGTTTTGGGGTGTTTCCTGTCGCGGGTGCTAGGCCTACCCACACAAGTGAGGTATCATTTTTATCGGGAGACTTGGGGGAACATAGATTAGCAAAACAAGTGTTATTGCCCCTTGTCTTTCTCGAAATTTTTTCCTTCCAAATATAGGAGAGTGTGTAAAAAAGACATCTATTTGAGAAATGCCCTGTAATTCACATGCTAGTATGGTCACCCCGGAATTCAGAGATGTGCAAATAACCACTGCTCCTCAACACCTTATCTTGTGCCCTTTTTGGAAATACAAAGGTTTTCTTGATAGCTATTTTTTACTCTTTATATTTCAGCAAATGAATTGCTGTTTACCCGGTATAGAATGAAAACGCACTGCAGGGTGCAGCTCATTTATTGGCTCTGGGTACCTAGGGTTCTTGATGAACCTACAAGCCCTATATATCCCCGCAACCAGAGGAGTCCAGCAGACGTAACGGTATATTGCTTTCGATAATCTAACATTGCAGGAAAAGGTTACAGAGTAAAACGTAGAGAAAAAGTTATGTTTTTTTCACCTCAATTTCAATATTTTTCTTTTTGAGTTGTTATTCTCTGTAGGAAACCCTTGTAGGATCTACACAAATGACCCCTTGCTGAATTCAGAATTCTGTCTATTTTACAGAAATGTTTAGGTTTCTGGGATCCAGCATTGGTTTCATGCCCATTTCTGTCACTGACTGGAAGGAGGCTGAAAGCACAAAAAATTGTAAAAATGGGGTATGTCTCAGTAAAATGCCAAATTTGTGTTGAAAAATTGGGTTTTCTGATTCAAGTCTGCCTGTCCCTGAAATCTGGGAAGCTGGTGAGTTTAGCACCGCAAACCCTTTGTTGATGCCATTTTCAGGGGAAAAACCACAAGCCTTCTTCTGCAGCCACTTTTTCTAATTTGTTTGAAAAAAACTAAATTTTCACTGTATTTTGGCTAATTTCTTAGCCTCCTTCAGGGGAACCCACAAAGTCTTGGCACCTCTAGAATCCCTTGGATGTTGGAAAAAAAGGACGCAAATTTGGCTTGGTTAGCTTATGTGGACAAAAAGTTATGAGGGCCTAAGCGCGAACTGCCCCAAATAGGCAAAAAAAGGCCTGGCACAGTAGGGGGAAAAGGCCTGGCAGCGAAGGGGTTAAAAACACACACATACTTACCTTCAGCTCGGAGGCCCAGGAGGGTTGGGACTGCTGACTTCCCTCACTGGCCATCCTAGGGTCAGCCAGTGAGGGAAGGCAGCAGTCCCAGACTCGTCACAGAGTGGGATGGGGTCATTGAGACTTCTGACCCCACCCCACTCTATGACGAGGTGTCACTGATTGACACTTGCCCTGGGTGTTTCAGGGCTTAAACCTGAAGCTCCCAGGTCGAAGTCAATGGGTAACTCTTCCCCTCGTCACTGAGGGGGAAGGCCTCGAGGCACCTTTGCTGAGCAGACGAGGTCACGCCCATAGGAGCTGTTACCTATTCAGCCCTGCAAAGTTCAGCTCAGGAAGCCAGGAGTCTGTACAAATTGCGCATGTCTAGCTCCTGGCTTCCTGAGCTGAACACGAAGAGAGTCTGTCAGGCTGACCTTTCATCAGACTGACATGCACTCTTCATGAGGGGCAAAAGGTGGGGAGGCGTGGCCCCTCCGCCCTAAAGGACGGGCCGCACTGCAGACTGCATCATGTACAAATACTATTTCTGAATAAATTACATACAAAGGCCGCATATATATGTAGATTGCTTGCCTGTGTGATCTCAAAATTATGTGAAAGAAGGGCAGGAAAATGTAAATTATGGTTTTGCAGGAGAAAGTAATTCAGAAATACAACGTTTACCTTATAAACACCTGCTGCACTAAATGTACAAATACATTTATAGTTATCTAAGTGAAAATTAAACTGCATTGCAGATAGATCTGGTAAAGCGCTTTTGGATAAAACTTTAATGTTAACAAGGGAGCTGTAAGTGTAAACTATCCCAGAACTACAGTCTGAGATTGTAGACAGTTTAGTTCAACACAAAACTGAAAAAGTCGAAATTTTTGTTTATAGTGTATTTAAGAAAAATGCAAGTTAGACAAAAAACAATAAAAGGTAGAAACATTTATTTCTATTTTTTTTTAAATCACTTTTAATACTACTCTGTATAACTTTAAAGGATGATGTAGGTGTCGCAGGAACGTGGACAAACAAGCATGTTCTTTTCTCTCATAAATGCAACACACAAATTAATGTTTACTTACTTTTCAAGTTTTAGTCAATTGTTGTTATAAAGCGTAAACGGATTGGTCCTAGCTATATAGGAAGGCTCATAATCAATTCTTCTGTGACCTTCAGTATATTGTTTACAGGTGGGGTATTTATTTTGCAGTTATTTGTTTTCAAATGTTAATTGTTTTCAAGAAAAGGTGAAACTTGCACCAGAGCCTGGATAAAGAGGCAGGCTTTGAAAGACTCACATGAGGCGTTCTTATGCAAAGTGTTACTATCACAGTGTGTGTCAAGCTGGAAGAAAGATAGGGGGTATGCCGTAGTGGTCTGTTAGATTCGGTTACGGATCTGTGATGTGCATTATGTGCATTGATGCATCTGGCAAAAGACATGTTAGTTTTGTTATACTGGGAAGCCAGTAATGTCAATTGCTCAGGTTCTTGTGGCTACTATGTTTTGATGCATCTTTCCCCATTGTGTGGAATTCTGTATGAATGAGGGTGTGACTGTGTCACAATGAATGTTTCCTTGAGATGTGAAGGAGTTAGCCAAAGAGATGGCCTGAAGTAATGTTTTGCAAATTACGGGTCTACGAATTGGGTTTAATACATTCTGTACAATGTTGGGATAGTGTTGAGTTCTGTTGGGATGCCCTGGTAGCCATTTAGGACATATCTGAGCTCTATTTGTAATATAGGTTACATTGATTTATAAAGGGGGTCGAGCCACAGTTGATGCTGGTGGAATGAGGGCCAGTCGGGAGAAGAGGCATCTACTGCAAGCAAGGGTGCCCGAGAGAAGTGTTACTGATGTCAAGGTACAGAGCTGGGCAGGGTAACCATAGGGAGATGGGTACAAACAACAGGAACTGGAGGTGAACATGGAGGAAGGAAGGTGCAGATGGGAAGTAGGTTTGGTGGCTTGGACAGAGAAGATGGGTGGAGGGCTGATTTCAGACCGTTCCCCTTTGACCTGTTTCAGAAGACTAGTTGGAATCATGACATACATTTCTTGACGGAAAGAAACAGCCAAGGATAGAGAAGGGGGGACAGAAGGAGTGTATGCTACAGACCCAGAAGTTAACAGCAAATAGGAGTACGGGGATAGCAGGTTGAAAACGCAAGACAGGAATAAAACTTCCAGTTAGAAAATGAGAGTGGACACCAAAAAATAACATCTTAGACACAGCACTTCCGATAGACAAAGAGAGGGACAAGGTATCTGACAGGGGAGGTAGGAGAAGAGGTAAGAAGAAGTTAGGAGTGACAAAGAAACTGTCCCGTATGAGAATAGCAGTACTGATGAGTGTCAGCTACTAGCAAGCAGATGCCCACCTAAAATATAGATAGTAAGAAAATATGACACAGTCAATATGTGTATACCTTTAAATTGCTGCATAGAGGAATACATTGCAAGGAAGGCTGCAAAGCAGAAAAGAGAGCTGGCAAAGCAGCATGTAGTACCCACCAATATAGAGACATTAAAGGCAATGTTGCCATTTGTGCCAGCATATTATCTGAAAAACATCTAGACAGTGCAGTGTAACATTGTTCAAGTACCTGGAGGTTATTAGGGCAGCAGATGTACGCGTCAGAGCTGTCACAGCGAAGGTACAATGAGGAGTTTTGGTCAAGAAGAGAGGTGGACTCTTCAAAGTACTTATGGGATGGAGTCATCGAATTCTGGCAATAATAGATAACCCCCGACTAGGCCAGAACCGGCAGCGCACACAGTAAGTGGACGACCCTTAACTCGGGTTCTATTTCAGGACCACCCAACCTTCAGGGATGTGGGGAAACAAAACAAAAGTGGTACTGCAGGTGTTTGCTGTCCTTTACAAAAAATGGTTTCAGAGAAAGCCCTGCAAGTTTAGCCACAAATGCTCGACATGCAACAGGAATCACCGAGTGGTCGAATGTGTTACTGGAGAGGGAATGGGAAACAGAGTAACAGCCAGAGGAAATGTAAGGGGCTATAAGAAAAGCCAAGTATACCAGTAAAGTCAAAGACCAAGGGGGCCTGTAGTTGAAAGAATACCCGGACTGGTTGGCAGAGGAGAAGATGAGAGGGTGATTTGCCGAAGGGTTTAGAATTCCATACACAGGCCCATGTCAGAGATGATCGGTAGACAATTTAAGTTCAGTAAAATGGTAAAGTGTACAAGAAAATATTGAAGGAGGGACAGCTGGAAGGACAGTCGGACCATTTGGGGGGAGACCCCTACCCTCTACCATCCCTGATGACTTAGCCATTGTACATGGTACTAAAGAAAAAGGTGGGAAAACGCAGGTTGATTCACGAAGGCAGTCTATTAATGACTGCATTGCCCAAGAGGAATGTTCTGCATCCTACTCCTACTTAGATGAGGCCCTAGACATGCTATGGTGTGCGGGCTGAATTGGGAAAAGCAGACATACAATCAGCATTCAGGCTGCTACATGTTAATCTAGATAATTTTCCTTGCAGGGAATACATTTTGAAGGAATGTACTATGTCAACAAGGCAGGGCCAATGGGATGCTCTGTGCCCTGTGCAGTCTTTGAGACTTTCCGTTCACTTCCGGAGTGGGTGACAGCGATGGTATCGAAGTTTGAACAGGTGCTGCACTATCTTGATTTCTTATTGGTTGGTCGGATATTGGGCCATGAAGAGTGTGCATGTCTAATAAGAGTTATGGAAAACATGGCTAAGAAGTTTGAAGTACCCTTAGCACCTGAGGAAACTGGTGGGCAACAACAACAATTATGTTTCTGGGCACAGAATTGTATTCTGTGGCAGTAGTATTTCACCTCCCAGCTGATAGGTTGAAGACTTTGAGGACTCTACTGTTGGCTGCAGAAAGCGATAAGAAATGAGCATTGAGAAAGCTGCAACAAAGTTTAAGCCACCTGAATCTCACAAACAAAGTCATTGCCCAGCATAGACCTTTATGTAAGCACCTGGTATTTGCCAGGAGGAGAGCAATGAAACCACACCACATGATAAGGAACACTGACAGGAAAAGGAGGCAGCACATGATGATGTGGTTAAGGTTTCTAGACAACTACAATGGCACACAAGAATCCATAATGTATACAATCAAAATATTTTCTGATTCATTGGGACTGTCTGGTTGAGCCTGTTCTGGTAATGGGGATGGTGTACTGAACAGTGGAGAGATGACAAAAGGAGACACAAGTGAAGCATTTCTGGATTTGTTTCCAAACTCTTTGTGTCAAGACTGCAGAAAGAGGTACCGACTAAAATAAAGCAACATTTGTCTAATATAATAAGGTGGTAGTGAAGATAAGTAACAAATTGCCAGCAAATGACCATGTGGATGAGACTACTGAAGGAGTTGACTCTGTGTTGCTTACATTGGAATGTGATGTTCCATGCCAGATACATATCAGACCGGAGGCAAGAGGTGGTGGGTGTTTTATCTCAGTTTCAGTGGAAGAGATTGCATCGATTGGCATCAGATACTGAACTGCAAAGGAGTGGGTGCTGAAAGAAATGTTAATGTTAGGGAAATGAGGGTGCTATAGGTAGCTGAGGGTTAATTGAGAGTCAACAAGACATTCCGTTCATCAAATTTGGTAAGAGGTCTTAAGAAGTGGTGTACAATGGAAAAGAGATTACAGGGCAGGATTGGCAGCATGGAGATCTGACATGGTGAATTAGGTGCTGTCATTAGTAGACAAGAGTCGATCAACAGACACCATTCAGGAGAAAATGGCATATATAGCAGAAAATATTTTGTGAGTACAAGCCCCTGGGTGTGAATCTGTCAAGTGTATATTGGAGGAGAGGCCTAGAAAGAAAGGCAGAAGGTGTGATGGGAGTAAGACACTAATGGCACAGGATCTCATAGATATTAAGGGCCAGGTTATGTGTGCGCATTCGTCTGGTAATGCATTGTATTCAGATCAATCTTTGCTTTTTTTAACATTCTTTTTATTGAGACTTTTAAGCATGTGAACGAGGTACATGGGGGATCAACAAAGGTTGAAACATCCATTAAATTATGAATAACACCATCCAGTACCAGACTTAGCAAGTGATATTTGTTGTTTGAAGAGCAATGGAAGTACGTAAATCAAGACTCATGACCAAAACAACATAACATCAAATTCCACCAAGTGAATTGGGAGTGGGGAGGTGTCTGAAGCTATACAGCGGATGGTGAAGATTAAAAATAGTGGTAGGAGCAAGGGGGTTGATATGGGTTACCTTGTTCGGGACAAGGTGAGGCGATGGGACAATACTCGGATGTCTAACAGAGATCATGCACAACCCTCACAAAGGTTTGGCTGGTGTGTAGGAGTGTGGAGAGAAGCGGGAGCCTTGGAATATCATAAGGACGCAACCTGAGAGGTAGGTTCTGGAGTAAGGTCAACTGGGGTGGCAAGTTGTAGGAAGTGAAAGAGTATAGTGCCCCATGTGGGGGCTATGGATGCCTATTAATGTGCTTGGCCTGCTCATAACGGAGAGCTGTGCCCTCTTCAGTTCCCCACTTTCATACTGCTCCGTACCATGTCTCTGCTGGTGGTCGGTGAGTTCCATCCAATGTAAGGTAAGTATTTGTTTAACTAAAAGTAGGCCCAGGCTAGGGAATTGGGTACAAACCAGCTGACGCCTCCTGCATTTAAAAATTGCCAGAGCACAGGCCTCCCTAGTGTCAAAATCAGTGCGTTTGGTGATGTCCCGTAGGACTGTTTGAATATCCTGCCAAAAGAAGAGAAGGGCAGGGCATGACCATACCATGTGTCTGGTATCTGCCTGGTCCAACATACAATGAGCGCAGGTCAAATTCACTGTGGGTAAATATCTGTTGAGTTGTGTTGGGGTGAGGTAGGCATGGTGTAAAATATGAAACTGCATGTTTCTTGAGATGGTGTTTGGAAATGCCAGTGCCCCAGCCCCTTCCTTATTGTTGAGTACCCTCCCAATGTCGTCCTCCCACTTAGTCCAGAGGGGACCTAATGAAATACCGGAATGGCCGTGGAGCCCTTTATGAAGCCAAGTGATAAAGTGTCGACCAGCACCAAAAGTAAGCAGGGTCCATAGCACATTATGTGTAGGAGGTTCCTCATCCTGTGATCTCCACAGCTTATAACAAGTATTGTGTAGGTGATGGCATGAAAGGAATTCGCCAGCCAGAAGGTCAAATTCTGTCTGGAGGTGAGAAAAGGGACGGAGATGGCCATCAGAGAAAAATGCACGGCTGTGGTGAGTGCGTGATCCTGCCAGGCATGTAATATCTCATCAAAATGTGAACCCGGATAGCATGCAAGACCCACTAGAGGACATCCTGGAGTGTGCGGGACAACATGTTGCAAAGAAGTGCAGAGCCTTTGGAGACATCTATATGCTACTTGGAGTGACTGCGAAGAGCAAGGTGATTGGTCTAGGAGGAGGAGCCTCCTGATAGCAGTAGTGGTGAGCGGGGGGATGATGGCAAGTTTCACCAAGATTTTGACCTGTTATGCACCTAGCTACCCATTGAAATTGAGCTGCCAGGAGGTACAGCTCAAATAAGGGAGCACCCAGCCCACCTTCATCTGGAGGTAATTGCAACTTGAACATAAAAGAGGCAGCATAGATTGTGGGAACTGCTGCGTCCAGGGACAAATCCAATCTGATCTGAATGGATGAGATCCGGTAAAATTTGGGCATACCTAGCAGATAATATCTTTCCCAGGATCTTGTAATCCATCCCTAGTATAGGGATACAGTGATGGGTAATAGGACGATAGGACCCAACACCAGCAGTGTCCCGGTGGGCCTTGGGGAGAGAGAGAGAGAGAGAGCAACAAAGACTCCTGTAGAGTGGATGGCAACTCGCCCAATAAGCAGACCTTGTTGTACTCACCAGCCAGACGAGGTGCAAGAATGTCATCAAACCCACTGTAATATATTCTATGAGATTTAATTCCGAGCCAGGTCCACCATGGCCTGTTTGACAAAAGCAAGAGCTATGACCGTGACCAGTGCATTCTGGGTAGGAGCATCAATATTATAGATGGTGAGGTGGTCCAGGAATGTAGTAACGTCACCGCTCTGGACCTTCTCTGGCATTTTATATATATCAGAGTAATAAGTGTGAAAGGCCGAGAGGATGTCACTGCATTTGTGGCGTGTCCCTCCGGAATGGGAGCGGAGCTCAATGACGGGGGTCTCCCTTTGTTCTATGCAACTCAGCCAGTCAAGGAGGTGACCCAGTTTATTGCCTTCCATGTGGGTTTTAGTCACGCACGCAGTAAAATTAGAGCAGCACAAAAGCTCCAAGAAGGAAGCCTGCTTTTTTAGCCTCCTCCAGTGCTGGAAGACAGGAGGAGTCTTGCTCCACTGAACGTTCCAGCTGGGGCAAGCAGCATTCAACCTCCCTCATTTCCCCTTCTAGCACGCAATGCACCACAATAATCCCCTGTAGGCAAACCCATAGGGTGACCACCTTGAATGCGTCCCACTAGAGGAGACTTTTGGAGGCTGTGCCTTCATTTTCAGTAAAGAAATGGGAAATGTGGGAGGCCTGGGAGGCCTGAAAAGCTGGGTCCTCCAAGCATTTGTGGAGCAGACGGCAAGTGGCAGTGGGAAGGTAGGGAGTTCCCCAATAGATATCTACGGTGTGGGTGTCGTGATCAGATAAAATCCCACTCAAATAGTCAGCCCCTCATAGGTAGGATGTGAGTGCCTGGGAGCACATGATATGGTCCCATCGGACACACAAATCGAGGGGTGGGGAATAAATTATTGTAGCTGGGTGGCAGGGTCCTCCAAGCATCTACTAACACCCAGTGTTGCACCCATTCCGCGGACCTGGATGTCTGGACTTGGGGAGGGAAATGTGGGAGAGGGGTGAGATTGATCCAGTCGAACATTGAGGACAAAGTTGCAACCTCCCTCCAAAATCCATGGAAAATGTGTCTTTTGTGCTAAGAAACCAGCGAGCTTCGACCAAAAAGCATCCTGGTCAGTACTGAGCACATATATACACCCGAAAAACACCAGGAGGCCATTGAGGCTGCCTTCCAGGAAGACATAGCATCCATCCCCATCAATTATACCATCAAGCACTTGCTGGTTTAGAGGTATCTGCAGTGGGACAAGGCAGGGAAGCGTCAAAGTGTCTGGCTATCCATTCCTAAGTCTCTTTGTGGTTGGTGAAGAAATGTGTCTCACCCTGATACATGATTTTGAGTCTGACAGGATACAGTAGGGAATACTGAACTCCCAGTTGTCTAAGACACGACTTAGCTTCGAGGAATGTGGTTCACTGGCATTGTACAACAATCGTGCAGTCCGGGAATATTATCACATGTTCATCCTCCAGTAGAAGGGGCCCCTTCTGGTGGGTCACACAAAGGATGGCATCCTGATCCCGGTAATGGAGGAATTTTGCCAGCATGGGTTGGGGTGGCCCTCCCAGAGGGGCACTATGTGCTAGAACACGGTGCACCCACTCTAGTTAGAAGAAAGCAGTAAGATTTGAGGCTGGAATGAAAGAACCAAGGGGCATATTTAAGAGCCCCTAGCGCCATTGAAGCTTCACTTTATGTGATGCTCCAGTGGCTTTAACCTCTGCTCCATATTTACAAGGAGGTACAACCCCACTTTTTGTGGTGTTACACCTCCTTGTGAATATGGTCACCTCCGATGCAGTTTTCTGTATCAGAGGAGTGTGCAATGGATGTTGCTGTGGGCGTGCCAGAGCAACACACATTGCATTTTGACGCTGCCTCAGATTTACGAGATTTTGTAAACCTGAGGCAGTGCCAAAATCTAATGCCACGCCAAGGGTGGCATTAGCAAGGTGCAACGAGGAGGAATACTTTTATTACTCCTTGTTTTTTGCTTTTTCTATGCATGCTGCGTTTTGCAGCATGCATAAAAAGAGCAAACTGCCAGAAATTATTGTTTATGCGCGGGAAGGTGTCCCTTCCTGCACATAAACAATCATTTGAAAATTACTCTTTGGCACTTCCATGTGTGCTGCAATCTGCAGCACACACAGAATTGCCAAAGCACCATTAGTGATTGTTTTTGTGCAGGAAGGGACACATTCCCGCACATAAACAGTCAAACCCGTCAATGCAGACATCCTTGCACGATGATGCAAGGATGCCTACGTTTGCGCTAGCAGCTAAATTTAGTGCCAGCTCAGGGGACAACACAGGGGTGTGCCATATTCAATCAAATACAGTGCATATTTGTGTTGTGAAAAGGACAGAGTGCAACGCTACCAATTTTAGCACAGTGTCGTGTTCCGTCATTTTCCCATAAATATGGGCCCAAGTTCCCAAGAATCGCAGAGGGTCCTTCCCTGCCACCCCTTCTGGCAGGCCAATTATGAAGATGTTGCTCCTACGGAAGCAGCCCTGAGTGTTGTCAGCACACTCCTCTAGCATATGGACCCATTCCTGAGGGTCTCAGATAGCTTGTGCATTGTCGGTGCGCATCCCTGAGAAAGGTCAATTCCATTACTAGGGACCCCAGGCCAGTCACCATGGACTTGCCAGAGTTTTCAATGACTGTCAGAATTTGATCCAATTTATCCTGCTGGAGCTATAAGGTTTTGGTAGATGTGTCCTGTTGGGGGTGTCAGGGACTGTGGAGAGGGGGGGGTCTGGTAGAGGAGTCTCCGATATTGCAGCAGATGTTTTCAAGACCCCATGTTGGGATTCGGTATCAGGGAAGGTCGACCCACGGCCCAGATGATCGTAATCTGACTAAGTCTTAGGATAGTCCCAGGAAGAAATGTTCTGCCATACCCTTATTTTGGGTGCCGAAGGGGCTAAAGTTGAACTGTGGAGCAGGTGAGGTAGCCAACGTCACAGCATCAATCCGCTGTGCCTCAAAGTCGACACAGAGTTCCCTAAGGTCCCCCACAGTTCCCCAACCACAGGGCAGGCAGCACAATCTCAGGAGGGACCAGCTTGGGAAGACAACCCACTTGGATCCGTTGATTGTAAGGATAAGTGAAGCCTACATGTCGCCCGGTGTCCACAGGGGCTCCCCCTCTAGGCGCAACCCGCTCCTAGGTCCTTTGGGAATTTGAGTTATAGCCGCAGTAAAGGAATAATTTGCAGTGGGTAGCAGAGTGCATCCAAGTGCCAAGGCAGCACAAGGGGACGGGCCCCTGGCCATGGACAGGAGGCAAGGTCACTGCAATGATAACAGAACAAATTGTGTGACAGAAATGATACAGGTGGTCTTCAGTCCCTGTCTCGACAAGGCAAGTCAGTTCTTTCTTTTGTGCTGCTCCTCCCCAGTCAGTGCCGAGTGTCCAGTCTAGTGGGGCCCCCATCCCTGGGAAAGCGCTGAATATTGTGGAGTTGGTGAGGGGGAGAGGCCTGGGTCCCTATGTCACAGAGCAAATTCATTCTATCGAGTGGGAGAGGGGAAGGGGCATAGACCATAAGCTAATGCCCAATGGGCCCTCAAATTGACATGAAAATGGCCTCCTCTCTAGCAAGTCGGGTGATGCTCCCTCTCACCGCAGACCCAGGGGTGGGAGTGATCTTGTGGAGCCCAGCAAGCCGATAGCTGAGGTGCAGATGTATCCCTAGGGTGCAGGTCACACCAAGACGGGAGTCAGGCATGGGCCCTGCAGGCTCTGGCAGGCCAAGAGGCATCAGATCCCCCAGGGGCATTGCTTCTGCTGCTCTGACATCCCTCATAGCCAGAAACTCACCACAGAGTCAATGAGTGTTGTCCCCTCTCATCTGCCCAGTAACCTCCGCAGCTGCATGCACCAGAGGCGGGCGGTGCAGTGTCCGCTGGTCATGAAGGCTGGGCCGAAGCAACTGGGTTGGCCGCATACACCCTCTGCTCCTCATGGCCCTGAAATTTAGGTCAGGAATGGGTGCCTCAGATAGTCCGGCCGCCCCAGCCGCTTACACCAGCCCCAGTCCTCTGTTTACAATGGGATTTTTCTCCTCGGGCTGGAAGTGGCTGTTGCAGGGAGGAGTTGGTAGGCCCAATGTTAGGTGCGAGGCGGTTGCCCCGATCGGAGGAGCATCCTCACCCTCTGCATCAATATGTTGGGGCCAAAATACTGTGACCTGGTAGCAGTAGGGCTCCGGTGATGTGTCCCAGTGTTACAGCTGTCGATGTTAGGCCCCGGTTTGGATGGAGGGGCAGAGACATGGTGAATAGCATGGCAAATCATTAGAGTGCATCCTTCATTATTGGCTTCCTGGCCACGCCTCCCCCAGATCAATCTTCTCTATTATGATTTATTGGTTATTCAGAATATTGGAGTTGGCAGTGCCAAGGTGTACAGGAGAATAGAGCTAGGCGATATAGGTACAAATGTCAGGTTTTGCAACTTGCAAATTGTGAAATTTAGCAACTCACAATTTGTCTCAGACACTGTTAGCGATTCGCGAATGGGTCGCAAGGGACATGCCTTAATAATATTCATGAGGCAGGTCACAATTTGCGACCCATTAGGGAATGGCTGCTTTCACAGGGATGGTGCCTGCTGGGGTCAGCAGACCACCATGTCTGTGACTGCTTTTTAAATAAAGCAGTTTTTTAAAAATGCAGCCCATGTTCCTTAAAGGAAAAGGGGCTGCATTCCAAAAAAAAAAGAAAAGTTTCCTTTTCATTTTTTCAGAGTAGGCAGTAGACCATGAGATCACTGCCTACCCTGAAAAAATGTTGGTGCCCCAATTCACAAAGGGGAAGGATTCCCTTGGAGAGCTCTTCCCTTTAGCAAGTGGTTTACCACCAATTTGAAATTGATGGTAATTGCGATTGTTTTGTAACCACATTTCCTGTCGCAAAACAACCATACATCCTCCTGCGAGTCGCTTTTAGGAAGGGACACTCTTAGCAGCCCCCCCTTCCTAATAGGAAGTCATAAACCCATTTTGCGATTCAGTAGTAGGTTACTGAATCGCAAAATAGAGTTTTGTACATTGGAAAATGTTTGTTTTTTTGTTGCAACTTTGCCAATTATGCGAATCGGGCCATTTGTGACCAAAATAAAACACTACGTACATGTGGCCCTTAGTGTTGATTTAAGATGAGTTGCATATTTCGGTTAGAAGGAGCAAGGCAAACAAAAGGAGTAACTGAACAAAGGTCACATTAAAGAAGGCATAGTGTGTTGCAATGTGTTTGTTAAGACCATATGGAAACTACCTGAAAAGGAGGGGTTGTATGCAAGTGCCTTTTAATGCAAAGAGGGGAGCAAGGGGAAGGAAAAAAGTGCTGTGATTCTGAAGAAGTGCTTCAAGTTGGGAGGTTTAGCCAGAACATGTCTTAGGGACCCACTTTTTTAGACTAGAAGTGGTGACAGAGTCACACGCTTTATGGCGGGGTGCAAATAAGTTCAAGAGAATAGGAAGTGGAAGTTCTGCAGGTCTTTAGACCGAGGGGAATAGCATTGTGTGGGAAGTCTATTAATGAGACGTGTTTTACCTTCAAAAAGTGATTGGCTAGGGGAAGGGATGAGGTCTGGGTTTATAACCATTTTATTGGGAAGTAGGCAGGAGAGCACATGAAGAGACAATCTTATGGTGAGGAACTGGGCCTGAATAAGAATACGTTGCTGGTGCGATGGCATGGTACAGGGAGATTGAGATAGAAAGAGCTACTGCCTACTCTTTGGAAATTGAATAGGAAGTGATCCAGGCCTGACACGATTGTGGTTCAGTTGGGCCAACTGACCTAGTTCAGCAGAATGAGCTGAAGACTTGAGGAGGATCAAGAGGGGTATAAAGATCATAAAGGATAGATAGGCCAAGGTGATTATCCTTTGGACCAATGTTCCCCCAGGAGAATACGGACAGTTGCGTGCAATCTATTTGCTATCCACAGTGCATGAAAGGAAGTCAACAGAGTGATGTTAGGGTTTTGCAAGTCTTCTTACATGGGATAGTGAGCTACGTTGACAGTGGGTATAAGTGATCCATCCTATTTTGGCAGAATGGCATATATTTGCCCTCCAAAAACATGAGGACTTTGATTAGGGTGATAGAAGGGCTAAAAACTGGTTGTGTAAGAAGGGATGCCAAGAGGTGAGACAGAAATTAGGTTAAGGTTTTCAGGTGTTTGATAAAGAGGGCTCAAGAGAGACGGCAGGAGAGAGCTAGGGTGCTAGGGGAAGAGACATTAAAAAAAGATCAGATCAAAAATGGAATAGGAGACATCCTAGGCCTAGTGAAGGAAGGCTGAAAACAAAGTTGATAGTGATGCAAGAGTAAAGAATACAAAGTAGAAGTTTTAGGTTAAAGGGTTTGACTTTGAAAGGGGTGGGCTTTAGAGCCTTAAGGGGAGGAGAATGTTAAGGGATATGGGATAAAGTTAGAGTTCCCTCTTAGAACATCGTTTAGGGACATTGGGTCAGGGCAGCTAAGGCAAAGGATTGCTAGTGTTTTGACGCCTGATTGATTTAATAAAACTGCTTATTTCACAAAGAGTGTTAATGCTGTTAATACTTTTATTTATGCTGTTGTCTGATGCTCTGTTCCTTGCGGGATCTCAGTTGAGAGAACTTTTATGTCTTACAACTTAATTTCTTTGGTAGAACAACTATGCAAATTCTCAGAATGGGTATTTTCCCGTGACGGTCTCTTTTTTCAACCCATTCATTTAGTTGCTTTCAAGGCTGGGCAGCGTATACCCTAAAATCTGCACATATGTGCCCTGAAAGTTTCCAGTCAATCGTTCTGACCAAGAGTGTCAGCATGCCAGTGTTTCGATGGAAAGAAGGGGAAGGAAGAGGAGTGCAAAGTGACTTCTTTATTTAACATAGACTGAGGGGCATATTTAAACTCTGTTTGCTCCGGATTTGCATCATTTTTATTGATGCAAATCCAGCGCAAACTTAACTCCATAATTATATTTGGACTCTCGACATGTCTATCGCCAAAATATTGGAGTTAAAGTCATTTTCTGCCTGCGGAAAACTACCTTGCGTCAGTGAGATGGAAGATAGGCATTCCTGGGCAAAAAATTACTCTAAGGCCCTAGCGCCTTATTTATCCTCCAGTGCAAAAATCATACGGGGGAGTAGGGGGTCAGAAATGGTGCAAAGCTTGCTTTGCACTATTTTTTAACACCTAGGTCAGGGCAGGCGTTAGGGGACTTGTGGGCCTATTTCCATGGTGGAACACCATGGAATAAGTCCACTGATGCCCTCCCCAGGGCCCAGGGACACCCACACCAGAGGGACAGCAGAGGATGGGGGACCCCATCCCAGGTAAGTATCGGTAAGTACAGGTAAGTATATATATTTTATTTTAAAATGTCATTGGGGGCACTGAAATGCTCCCCCCCACATGGCACTGGGTGCAATGGCCTTGCCCAGGGGACCCTGGTCCTCTGTGCTGGCCTTTGGGGTGGTGGGCATTACTCCTGTCTTTTCTACAGTAGTTGTGTGGTATGGATGGGTGTGCATCAGAAATGACTCTAGGCAGGTTAGAGTCATTTTTTTACTCTAACCTGCCTAACGTCATTTTTTGGTGCAAAACCTCTTCTTCCATACCTCCAGCCCCTCCCGACTAATGTAATTTTTTTTTTTTACGCTAGCCTACCCGTTGCACCGGCTTGTACCATTCCATGAATATTTTGCCCGGCAGGTCGACAGAAATGGTGCAAGCCAGTGCTAAACTTTTTGGTGTAAAACTGTGTTAGTGCAGTTTTGCACCAAAAAGTATAAATCAGGGCCTGAGTGCGCCATGTGTGGGACGAGTCGTTGAGACAGCTTCTTTGCTAGTATTTGCCCCTTCCTCCCTGGAGTCTGTGAGTACCTTTCTTAGTACACTAGATTAAATCTGCTGCAGCAAGTGCTGCACTTTGGTTTTCTATAAGAAACAACAGCCACATGCTTGAATTGATGAGTGATTCAACACTGCCCCAAGGAGCTTTCCCTTGTGTATTTCCTGATCTATTTGTATGAGACATTCTTTTTATCCTTGTTGTTGGACACCATTCAGCAGGCTTACCTCTTTCATAACTGCTATTTTGCCCCACCTCGTCTACTGTGGTAATATTTAACACTTTAGGGGTGACTTACTATCATTTTGAACTGGCTGTGCATTATAAAAGTGACACAAACCAGCACATTTTTTCCTATTTACTTTCTAGCACAAAACTAAAAGTAATGCAAAGAAGCGCAAAGCGCTGCTTTGCATTACTTAGCATCAAGGGGGCTTTACATGGGTGTTACAATGCAACTACCCACCCTTTTTTTACTCAAAACCCCATCTAAGAAAAATGTGAGACAATAGGAGAAGTTTTAAATGTTATCTAGGCATATGATTAAAACCTATGCTAGACTCTCTAACAACCCTTGCCCTATGGGACAAAGGTGTGTGGGTGGGACACAGCAGCAAAAACCTGCACTAGGGAGATGGGAGCAGAGAGCCATGTTTCTCTACATGTGGTGCTTTCCTGTTCCCTCCCTGTTGCGCAACGCAGCGTAGCATATTTAGCTGCTGCGCTGCGCTGCCTGACAGTTTGGTAAATCTGCCCCTTTATATTATTTTGTGGCTAGACATTCATCACTATCAATGTATATGAAGCAAAAGAAATCATCCAAGGGAGAATTTTTGGAAAGTAAAACCAGAAAGCCTAAGAGAAAATGTCATCAAGTGTTTAAAAAGGAAGAGCTGTGGGGGATAGGCCAAGCCTAAAGACACGAAGCACATATTTATAATTTTTCACTCAACGCAATACAACAGGACACCTTGCTGCACTGCACGTAAGAGAGAGAGAGCAAGAATGTGACCTATCTATCAAGACATGGCACAGTCCTACTCTCTCCTTTGGCTGCCTAGCACCAACACAGGCACCCTTGCACCGTGATGCAAGGGTGCGTGTGTTGCAGGCAGGATTGTTTTTGCGCAGGAAGAAGCCATAAAAATTCTTAACAGACCCAATAAAGTTGGCAGCAAAAAAGGAGAGACGCTTTAAAACATTTCTGAGATTAGAGTTGGCAAACTTGAAAAGATATAGGCCCTCATTCTGACCTTGGCGGTCGGCGGAGAGGCGGCGGTCGGACCGCGAACAGACCGGCGGTATTAAAAATGGCATTCTGACCGCGGCGGTCACCGCCGCGACCGACCGCCACTTCCCCACTCCGACAGCCACGGCGGTCATGACCGACGGGCTGGAGTCTGCGCACTCCGGCCCGGCGGTCGACCCAAGACCGCCAACGGTATCATGACCCTGCTTACCGCCGCGGTTTCTGGCGTTCGGGAACTGCCATGCGAACCATGGCGGTAGGCACTATCGGGGCCAGAGAATTCCTTCCCTGGCACTGATAGGGGTCTCCCCCACCCCCCACTGCCCCCCCGAGTCCTCCCCCCACACCCTCCACCCCCCTGCCACCCCCCAGAGGTGGTACGAACCCCCTCCCCACCCCGACATGCACATACACGCACCCCGACATGCACACACCCCCAACATGCACATATACACACCCCCTACACACACACATACACAACGGGGACACATACCCGCACACATACATGCCGACATGCGCACCCGCCGAATTACACACATTGACCATAGGCACAGCAGCACTCCCCGCCCGCATGCACGCACTCACACACACCCTCTACACACTCACACGCACACCCCCATGCACGCACACATCACACAACACCCCCCCACCCCCTCCCCTCACGGACGATCAACTTACCTTGTGCGTTGGTCCTCCGGGAGGTGACAGGAGCCATGGGGAGGTGACCGCCAACAGAAGACCGCCACACAGAAATGTGGGTCGTAATTCTGTGGGCGGTGTTCTGCTGGCGTGGCGGTGGAGGTTGACCAGTCTCCACTTTCCCGCCGACCGCCAGTGTGGCTGCTGGCGGTTTTCCGGCGGAACGCTCCCAGCGGTCAGAATGCGCACAGCGGCATACCGCCGCGGTCGGCGGTCTTCACCGCGGCGGTAACTCGGCGGTCTTGCGAAAAGACCGCCAAGGTCAGAATGAGGGCCATAGTTACTGATGTGATAAATCCAATTTCATATGAACACATATCACACCTTCTCAGACTTCATACCAGCCATGTTCACAAAGGAAGCGTCTGAGAAACAGTTGGTGCCACCGAAAAGGACTGATATACTTCTGAAAGTTCATTATGTGTGCCAAAAATTTGATATGACATAATGCTCTGAACATCCCATAGGACCTCATATCGTCGTAGGTATATGTGTTGAGTTGGATGTTGATTTCCAAAAAATTAAAGAAAAACGTTTTCAGAACCAACTTTGAATTTACCATTGAAGGACATTACTCCTTTCACGCCAAATTGGATAAGTATTAGGAAAATGTATTTACTCGACATTTTTCAGGGAATTTGAGGTCAGTAAAGTTATGTTCACTGGAATGTCAACTCCAAAGCACCAGAGTGTTGTGGAATACACAACTGTCATATTAGGAAGAATTAGCCAATTCTTCATAAAAACAGATTTTCTGGAATTCAGAACAGCGCTCCAAAACTCAGTAAATAGAAAACCCATAGCATGGCTGACCTGGCTAAGGGATGGTACGGGTACTGTTTTATTCACAGACGCTGGCGGATAACATTAAAACACTCAAGCACTTGCAGTTGAAGATATGGCCTACTCCCAGGACGTTTGGTGCTATCTTCACCTTCATAAACCCATATGTAGTATCCTATGCACGTTGAAGGAAAATCCAGAATGTCACAATGACAATATAATGTGCTAATGAGAAAATTGAATAGATTCCAATTGGAATTTACAGTAGATAAATGAGATGGAGATTATTGTCAAACATACTTAAAACAATGTAAATATATCTGATCAGCTGGTTCAGCAATATATATATAATAATGCACTTTTAAAGAAGATTCAAATTATATACTAATTAGAAGTAATGATTTACTCACATTAGGCCAATGCGAGCATGGAGCTTAAATAGAATAGTTACAACAGAAACAAGAGAAGGTTCAAGGCAGCTGCCCTGGTACTTACTGTGAGATTGAGTATTCAAGACAGAGATTGAGAAGGATCTTCAGGAATATTTTTAGATTAGTGACAATGAAAAGGTAAATGATGAAATGCTTCGGGGGGTTTATGAGGCAGTCATTAGATGTTGGAGTATTGACTGGCAGCAGCACTTAATAGCTGGAAGGACAAGTAAGGATAGTTTCGAGACAGAAGCTAACAAGCTATGAGCAGGAGTTAAAAGTGCGAAACAAATGCCACAAAAAAACTTTTAGATTTCTTTGTGCCATCTTTTCAGCTCCCCCTAAATTGGAAATGCCCCCTTTGCATACATTATGCCTGGGCCAGGCATAGTGTAGCACAAAGGTTTACAAAGTGGCACAATGCATGCATTGTGCCACTTTGTAAATTTGGCGCAGCAATTTTGTCCTTGGGCCACATTAATGTAAAAAAAATGAAGCTACTGTGGCGCAAGGAGGCGGTAGTTAGGGGAACTAGCGTAAAAAATGTTGATGCTAGTTCGGGGCTTTGCAGGATTAGCATAAAAAATGTTGACGCTAATTCTGCAAAGCCCATTGAGGCCCATTGTAAACAATGGTGTGCCTCCTTTTAAGGCCTGCTCTTAGCAGGCGTTATAAGTGTTGAAAGAAAATTATGCAAATAATCTCTTAGATTTCTTTGCACCATTTTTTGGGCCCCCATAACGGGGGAACAACCCCTCTGTATAAATTATGCCTGGCACAGGCATAATGTAGTGCAAAGGGTTACAAAGTGGTGCAATTTTACTTTTTACTTTGTAAATTTGGTGCCGCGATTTTGGCCTCATTGGGAAACATTAACGTAAAAACAAATTACACTAATGTGGCGCAAGGAGGCTCTAGATACTCTTAAATCAGCCCCATAATCTAATTTTATATAGTGCTGTTGTGTTTCTTTGGTTTTCTGTGGCTTTATTATTTTTCAAAGCCAAAACTACCCATGGTTGAGCATAAGGTTGTTCAAACAATCCTGACTGGACCCAAGACAGTTTTTGTGAATGTATTCCAAGCTAAGACTGCACAGCCATACCATATAATACACCCAAATCCTCATATAGATTAAAAATTAAAAATACCTGCTTCCCAAGGTTATTCTAATAGCTTTAAGTGGCCTGAAATAGTCTGAATTGTCACACTTGTAGGAGTGTGATGGTTTGAGTTGTGTTGGTACTGCCATTGGCAGCATTGGCAGGGGAAATGGGTGGTGCAAGCTGCAGTGCCCTTCTGAGGAAGGCTTTCGCACTTACTCTTTTGCGAACTAAGCACTGGGTGGAAATATTTCCAATGTTGACGAGCGACAATAAGTGGTTCACTTAGTCTTTAACTTTTCTGCTGAAGCTGTAAACAAAAGTGATAATTCATACCAAATATGATGGTGTTTCTTTTGCATAGCAACTACTTTCCAGTGACTTAGACCCAAAAGTGTTTTTAAATCGACTACCAAACAAACTACAAAACAGCAAATTTTTCAAATAGCTATTATTAACAATTTAAAATGCGCCAGCATCCTGGATTGGACACTTTTGTAAACTAATTGCTGATTGTGCAACGACCCAGTCCAAGTAACTTGCACAGTGTTGGGATCCATCTGATTGCACTGCCTTTAGCAACTCAG
The DNA here is from genome assembly GCF_031143425.1 of Pleurodeles waltl. Taxonomy (NCBI): domain Eukaryota; kingdom Metazoa; phylum Chordata; class Amphibia; order Caudata; family Salamandridae; genus Pleurodeles; species Pleurodeles waltl. The sequence continues at coordinate 680,449,740 of NC_090446.1, forward strand.
GCCCAGATTTATTCTTTTTGCACAAAACTGCACAAATGCAGTTTTTCGACAAAAAGCATAGCGCCGGCTTGCACCATTCTACAGCGCCATCTGAGCGCCGTATTTATTCAATGTCGCAAGCCAGTGCTAAACTTGGGCTAGCATCTTAAAAACAAATGCTAGTTGAGTGGGGGTGGCGGTAGGGAAGGAGGGGGTTGTGCGCCAGGAAATGGCACTAACCTGGTTTGAGGCAAAAAAAATGCCTCTAACCAGACTAGCACCATTTCCTGGTGCACAATCACAAAAAACTGGACTCCTGTCTTAGGAAAGACAGGAGTCATGCCCACCACTCCAATGGCCAGCACAGGGGACACGTGTCCCCTGGGCATGGACATCGCACCCTTTGCCACACAGGGGGTACCAAGTTAAGGCCCCAGATGGCACTTTAAGTAAAAAATAAATACTTACCAATACTTACCCTACATTCCTGGGATGGGGTCATACATCCTCCAGTGTCCCTCTGGTGGGGGTGGGGTGTTCCTGGGGCTTGAAGAGGCACCTCTGGACAGCTTCCATGGAGTTTAACCATGGAAATGGGTCCTGAGGTCCCCTAACGCCTGTTCTCACCCAGGTGTTAAATAATGGTGCAAGGCAAGCTTTGCACCATTATTTGACCCCTCCACCCACCCGTGTGTCATTTTAGCACAGTGAGATAAATATGGGACTATGAGTATAGCACCATTTTTCAGATAGGAACGCCTACCTTGCATCTCATTGAAGCAAGGTAGGTTCACTCATCTAAAAAATGGTGCAAACTCCAATATTTTGACTTTAAACATGACTAAGGTCAAAATATAAATATGGAGATAGGTTTGCTCCAAATTTGCATCAAAAAATGATACAACTTCGGCACAAATGGAGTATAAATATGCCCCTCAGTGTGTTCTGTTTTCTACAGAAATACAATGTCATTTTGGAAAACAAGATTTTTTTCCCTCAACCGTATGCGCTTGAGATTCTTTTTAAATATTGAATACCAATCACCTTTGTAGTTTGCTTTGTGTTTATATTGTACCAAATCTCATTTTTAGGTCTTGCTAAGATAACACATTCACTGTCTATTGTGACACGTTTTGCTATCTTACAGTTGGCTGAGAGATTTCCCATTGCTTACCATTGGTTGACCTCATTGTCACTCTCATTTGCTTACTGCTAATTCATCAGTTTCCGCAAGCATTCCTTCTTCTATTTGTGTTTGTTCATTCCCTGCTGCATGAATGTTTTAGTTTTGTCCTTCCACTGCTCATTTTCAGGTGCTACATTTTTTTCTTTTTTGAACACTTTATGGGAGTGTGTGTGTTTTCCAGCTGTCTTCTTCATGTTATTTGACTTCCACCTAAGCCAATCCTGTCCACTCTCTGTTGTCAGCTTGGTGCCCCAGACCCTCCTGCACACCCTCCTTTATGAGCTTGCTTCCCCATTCCCTGCCGCCCATCTTGTGTTATCAGTTTGCATCCCGTAACTCTCCCACCAACCCTGTAGCGTGCTGCTGCATCCCCTCGTGCCCATTCTTCATTGTCAGCTTGCTGCCCAATCCCCTCCTGCCAGCTCCCAATTGTCAGCTTGCTTCCCTATCCTCTCTCGCCCATCCTGTGTTCTCAGCATACTGCCTCATTTGTCAGCTTGCTGTCCCAGCCCCTCTAGCTCAAACCCCATTGTTAGCTTGCTTCTGAAGAGCCCAACCTCTGTTGTCAACCTTATGCCCTAGCCACCCCTACCCAACCTTTGTTGTCAGCTTGCTTCTCCATCCCCTCTGGTTCTTCATCTGTTGTCAGATAACTCTTCCAGGCTTTCCCCTCACTCTCCCCATTTCCTCCTGTCCATCCTTTGTTGCCAGGTTGCTTTGATCCTTCATTGTCAACTTGCTCCCCCAGGTCCTCATGCCCATCCTCCATTATCAGTTTGCTTCGCCAGCCCCTTCCACCAGACTCACTGTTGTCAGCTTGCCCTCATACACCCTCCATACACTATCCATTGTCAGCTTTTTTGCCCCATCCCCACCCACCCTTTATTTTGAGCTTGCTTCCAAATCTATTCCTGTCCAGCTTCTGTTGTCAGTTTATTATCCTTTCCCCTACCATTCACCCCCTATTGCCAGCTTTGATCTTACAGCCCCTCCTCCACACACTCCATTGTCGTCTTGTTTCCCCAGCCCCTCATAATCCCTTCATTGTCAGTTTACCTTCCCTGACTCATCCACCCACCCTCTGTTGCCAGTTAACTGCCCCAGCTCCTCACGCCCATCATCCATTATCAGCTTGCACCACAATTCCCTCTGTCAGCTTGCTTTCCCCTCTTCTCTGCCCACCCTTCATTGTCAGCTTGCTGCTCCAGCCACTCCTGCCCTGTCCACCCTGTGTTGTCGGCTTGCTTCTCCAGCACCTCCTGCCCGCCCTCCATTGTCTGTTTGCTTCTCCTAGCCCTCACACCCACCTTCCATTGTCTGTGTGTTTCCCCATAGTCTCTCATCCACCTGTGTCCTTCTGTACACCCCCCTCCCCCCGTTGCCTCACCTCCCATCCCACTCACATGCATTTTTTTTTTAAAGTACATTAGCACTGGTCGTGTTCTAGAACTTTTTAAAAAATATATATTTTTAGCCATACTATATAGCAGCCGTGCTGCTGTAGAGCTTGGTAAAAAATCATTGCTAAAGACATTAGCTCTCATTGGTGAGACCTATTGGCTTTGCCAGTGGTTGTTTAACTTTCAATGTGGATTATTTTTTTGTTACTTGGGATACAGCCAATCTGGTGTCTGGATCAATTTGTTGAGGGCTCTCCAATGAAAGTGAAACGGGTTCACAAGGCCTACATTTCCCTCATGATCTTCTCAGTGGAGTGATCTTTGTTTTAGCCATTTGCACAGGTTGGTGCAGACTGCACATAAGCAAGTGCTTCCGATGGAGATTGGTTTTTCAAGTTAAAACTCCAGCATTTTTGACAGCATATTCCCCTCTAGGCATTTAGTTGAGCCTTCCACAGTCCCCTTCCCTTGAGAGCCATTGGAGGTGCACCACACTGCAGCAATTGGGGTCGAGACTTTGTAGGCCAGATTTAGAAGGCCCTAGCGCCTCCTTGCGTCACATTAGCATCATTTTTTACGCTAATGTGGCTCAAAAGGGCAATTTTGCAGTGCCATATTAACAAAGTGGTGAAATGTGTGCATTGCACCACTTTGCGACCCTTTGTGCCACATTATGCCTGTGTGAGGCATAATGTATGCAAGGGGGGATTCCTTGCAAGATTTCAGTGTGCCATTATTGGTGTAATTTTTAACACCTGCTCAGTGCAGGCGTTAAAGTGTCATACCCATTGAAATCCATAGGCATCCTTGCACTTTATTGCACTAGCATCAAAATATTTGACGCTAGTGCAGCAAAGTGCCACAATAGCGTCAACAATTTTAACGTTTTTGTCCTAACGTGCGCCACGGTGCGCCCTATTGTAAATACGGCACAGCCATGGTGTTGTTAGGTGGCAGTAGTGGCACACAGGAAAAGTGGCGCATCGGGACATATGTTTTTTATTATAAACCTGATAAACAATACAGGTAAAGACACGTTGCACTGCTTCAGCTCTTTCCTAACTTTAAATCCAATGGAACAGATTTTGAATTTCATTCATTAAAGTAAATGATTGGTCTTGTCCGCTACCACCTTATTCTCCAGCAGAGTCGGCTCAAATGTTTGGCTGAAATTAATCTGGAAGTCTGTGTCTAATAAAAGGCACCTAATAATCTCTTTGTTGATGCTGCACTTGGTCAGGAGATCAATAAAGCCTGGACTTACCCGGGGTCATTTCACATGCTATTGGGAAGTGTTCACACACTAAAAAAGTAGAAAAGTAGAAGCATTTTTCTTGCAAAAAACATATTTTACGTCCTTGCTGAAGCAGCCTGTGTCTTAATGTCGGGATTTGTGCTCGCCGGGATCCGGCTCGGTGTTACATCTCAGTAGAAGTCTTCATGTTACAATCATTAATAACAAGACAAATGTTAGAGAGGAGAAGAGACTCAGCCAGGTATATCGTACAGGCTGAGATAGCAGGACAAAATCATTAATCTCTTTGTTGTGCTTTTCTGAATTAATCATGGATCGGTACACTGCATTGCCCTACCTTTGAAAATAAAACGAAACCCGAACAGCGAATATGTACTTTGGCACTGGATGCCAGATTCATCTCGGAGTAGGCAATTGCACTATATTAATAATTGGAGCGGGTTATGCACCCATTCAGTTCCGGGAGTCGATGAAACTGGGTGAAACCTGTTCAAAGCTGAGATAGAACAAATATATTGTTGAGTATGTGCTCAGAGAACCTGGCTGACACCTGTTCATCCCCGAGCTACACCAAAAGTTACTATTGTTGGGTATATGTTCAGTGTAACTGGGTGGTACTGATCCAGCACCGAGCTAAAAAAATGTTATTACTGTTGAGTATGTGCTCAGTTGACTAAGCTATATAGACGCATAGCTATAAATTATGGGATTATTTTCCAACATGGGGTACCGAGTGACATCTTAGACAATGAAAGAAAAGTCATGTTATATATGGTGCTCTTTAGAACTCTGAAGTTGGAAACTTTACAGCATTGGTACCTACCCCATCTACAGATCTCCCACCGCCATGTAAGTGTATTCCATGGATCAGCTGTTCTTGGTCAAATAATCAAATGGAATGCATACAATATAGCATTCAACACTCTCCCACCATTATCAGTGTCCCCCCTTCCAATACCTTAAAAACTACTTCCTAGGCATCCTAACACTTTTCCTTCTTCCCACTGGACTTGCCACCCCCGTCTGTGAAAATCATTTAACAAAGGTATACCTGGCCTTCTGACAACCTGTGCCACTACCCCCTGGAGTTGTCTTTCTCTCCTTTTCTAAGGGCCATACTCTGCTCTCCAACAGCCTGCTTAGTGCAGGTGCTATGGTGACAGTGGCTCTCTCCAGAATCTGGAAAATAAGGGTGCGATTTAAAGTTTGGCAGAGAGAGTACTCCATCACAGCTGCAACAGAGTACCCTCACTGCCAACTCTTCAGTCTGCTCACCTGATATACAGGTGGGTGTGCTTCAAGTATGTCAGCTACTGAGCCTCTTTGGACTTCTTAGCTGTCATATTCCTCTGATGGTCCAATTAACTTTGGCCCTCACAGGTTCACATAGAACACTGAATGCCCGATTTGAATAGATGTTATATGTTAATTTTTCTGTTCATCACCAAAACCTAGTGGCGAGGGACAGAAAACAAATAATGACATCCACAACGTAGGGGACAACTCCAATTGTGTTGGGGTCATTTGTGTTTGCTTTTTAAAAACACATTTCCGCTCTAGGATTTTGTTTTTACAAATAAAAAATCTTGTTAAAAGTTTGACGTGCAGCTATCATGTTTGACGGAGCCGTCAGACAAACGTTTAACACAATGACAGGAACCGTTTGATGGTGGTTCCTGCCAATGATGACTAGAGATGTTTGCAAGGATGGCAGACATCTCTAAATGCAATGTGGAGGATGGGTACTTCGTCAAGGCAACGGAGTGTACTACTTTGTTGCCCTGATGGAGAAAACACCGTAGTTCACGATTTAAATCAGGCCTTACGTTTTTTTCCAGCTGGCTGGTCTCAGCAGTAAGTAGCAGGCATTTGTTTGTATCGTTCAAACTATAGGGCACATTTACAAAACGTTCATGCAACAAAGGCCACCAGGCAAAGCTGCTGTGCTGCACTGTATAGAAATACTCTATATTTACAAAGATACGAAGCATTTCTGCTTTCTCCTTGCACTACATTACAGGCAGGATTGTTTGAGAGCAGGTAAAAACACCCCCTGCACAAAAAAATAATCCTTAGAAGCATTTTCCTCTTTCTATGTGTGCTGCAGGATACATCATACATGGAAAGAAGAAATAACAATGAGAAATAAAGATATTTCTCCTATGTTTGTTACGCCTCACTTTATACGGCTAGCATTTTGATGCATTCCCCGGTCTTCTGGAAGTGCATCAAAGTCCATGGGTGGTGCACCACCCATGGAATGTCTCTGAAGTTGACAAGTAACAGTGCAGTCAGCTGCCTTGTGTTACATTTCGTTACAAAGCCACTCATGCAAAACAGGCCTTCTCTTGCTTTGTAAACATTACTGAAACCTCTGCTTTGTGTTGCCTTGCATGAGGCAAGGACAAACCAAAGGCTTTATAAATATGGGCCTAGATGTTTGTTATTGAAGCTATACTGAACGAATCAGACATGATTTCCACACCTACCTCATTCTGTGGAAGTATATAGCAGAAAGGGAATAGAGGTAAGGCAGTAGCCCATCATCTGCTATTCCACGAACTTCTTTGTGTTTCTGAAGACCTGGGAGGTGGCAGATCAGGGCCCATCCTTCCAATGCTTACATCAGGTCCCTGAAAATTCAAGCGATAACAGGAATGATAGAGGGAGTGGCCATATCCACTAATGATGTCCTCGCAGTGAAAAACAATTTTGTTTTTCACAACTCTGTTCTCTCAGTACTGCATAACTTGATTTCAAATCCACTACTGATTATAGTGTCATTTTGTCAAAGGCAAATGCTACTAATGAGTTCCAAAAGTGATTATGGCTGCATTAAAAGGAAAATAGGAACAGAAATACATTTTCAGAACTCCTTTGAGATCTGTGTCTAAGAAACCCAGATGGCCATTTCGGAACTTCACTAGGCAAGGCCAAGACTAATATCCTTGAGTGCCCTTGAGCTACGCGTCACCCACAGGTCAATACTTAAGTGAGCTCCAAGACCCAGATTGCCATCCTAATACACCACTGTTCCATATCCTCCTCAGGAGGCTAAATCTTGCAGCACATGGCCATGGTGCAGTGTGTGCAGTGGCTCCTGATCCCAGAGGCTTGAAAGACCCATTAAGCTATTTCTGTGGTTTACTTCTAAAACAGCACTCAAGGGACAATTTGTATTGCTTACACCAGGGCCCATTACACCCTTGTTATGCCACTCATCCTACAGATCACTCGATTACTTGAAAAACAACATCCTTCATTCACAACCAGAGAGGGTATTACAGCAGTGAATTCATTTATCCAGTTTCGGATTGACTATAGTTACAGCATGTATTTTGGAACATTGGCAGCAATTTCACACTTTCAGAAGACAGAGAATGCTGCAACTTGTTAGGTACTAGGCACCGGCGGCCACAACAAATCTCAAGGGGAGGTCAGTGGGATGGACGATGGGGGATAAATAAAAAAACATATAATTAAAAAAACATACCTTTTTCCTGTTGGTCTTCTGGTCTTCTTGTGGTGTGCCAGCGACTGCTGAACACCAGCACAGGCTCTGCGACAATCCTGGCACTGCTTACATGCTAAACATAGCATGTAAGCAGCGTCAGGATTGGTCTGAGTGGCTCGGAGCGCCACTCAGACACAAGCCTGGGGTCTGTGCTGTTTCTCCAGCCGGCTGTGTATACAGTTGGGGTAGAGAAATCTAAGTGCGCCTGTGTGTTTGGCCGGCCTCAGACCGGCCAAACAGACATGAGCACTTACTGTACTCTTCCCTTCTCCCCCCTCCAACCTCCTACAGCCCAGCCCTGCCCAACCCTGGAACACACTGCTGGCTGAGTCAGCAGATGAAAGATAAAACGATAATTAAATATCGTTTTATCTTTCATCTCCTGGCTTAGCCAGGGGGCGACATCGCCCCTGGTACTTTGATAATGTTATCATTTATCTCCAGCATGTTATTTCTCTGCTCTGTTTCCCAGTGGATCAAACAATTCTGATGAAGGTGTGTGTCTGGTGCACAAGGTTATTTAACACTGGACCCTCGTTCTCTGACCTCTAGGTTTAAATATTCTAAACTGGGATGAATTCTGACACCGAGGGAAAACAAAACTTGGCTTTTGTATTACAGAATCAGTAATTGAAACCTTCAACTTTAGGTTGCCTTTCTTCACGGAACAAAGGAACATTTGGTAAATACGTGCACAACAGTTACCATGACTACATCTGTATCCATCATTGAGGAAAAGGAATTTAAGATCTGTGTGAAAGGTAGTCAGTGAAGACAGGAGTAGAGATTCGTTTTTACCAAAGAGAGAGGTGAAGATAATTGAATGTGAAAAATGAAATAAGAGGAAGACCAACCGAAAGAGAAGAAGCATAGTCAAGGTAAGAAAAGTTTGATGTGAGGATAACAATTAGTGTGGAAAACATATGGAAGGTGAAACATTTTAAGAATATTAAATAAATATGATTTGTACATAACAACAATGGAGGAAATGTGAGAGAAAAACAGATTGAGACAGTACCTATTTCATGGGCAGAGAGAGGAATAATAGGGAAAAAAGAGAAGAGGGTGGAGGGCCCACGTATAAAGAATGTGCATTGAGAAAATAACAGAAGTTTGGCTATAGTTCAGGTGGTTGGAAGTGTGAGTTTTCAAAGGGTGGACTTCGGAAAAAGAAAACTAGACAATGATCTTGGGGAAGAACAAGATAAGGACAACTGTAAGTTGTGTTGAGGCAGATATGCTAATTAAGAATATTAATAAAGATATATGTGCATTTATTAATGAGAAAAATGCGTAGAGAAATTAATTGCAGAAAACAATGTGCACGTTTGAAAATGTGCCCTGAGGGTGTGGTCACCATGTGTACTAAAACGACTGAAAATGTGCAAAATAATTAAAATATATGTGAAAAATGTAGTAATGTGTCATATTGAGACACATAACCTTTGTTTTGTATTGTTAAGTTAGCTGAACTGGAGGCCTAGTTCCACTGGGCCTTGCACATTCTGAACATGGAGAAACCGAACGACTTGCAAAGGACTGGTAACCGGGGACCGCAACCTTGAACCGCTCGAAGTTCAAGTTACTTAGCTAGAACATTCTGTAATGTACCGGCTGACAGGAGATGATGAAGACAATTTGATACAATTATGTGTAGAGCAGGCTAAATGTACTTTCCCAGGACTTGAACAATGGAGGGACTGACTGGAGAGCCATATGCAACAATTTTGATATCTGAAGAGCCGGATGATGAGGGCATTGCATTAAGAACCAATCCGCTTTCTGTGATTTGAAATGTATGAAATTAGGAGATTTGGTAAACAAAAACTATAGGTTAAAGTCATATCTGCTGAATGACTGACCAATTAGCAATTAGTGGGATGGAATGGAAGACCCTAATAAAAAGTAATGACAAGGGGCTAAGACTTCAGAATTCGGGGAGAAATTGATTACATCAGGAGACGCTGTCCGAGGTGCTGATATCGGGTTCATGCTTTGTGAGCCTGATCCGTAGCTGACTGATTGATGACCTGAAGACGAAGAACTGACTTGTTGCTGATCCATCTTGGATAGGTAGCTATGAAAATGTGACTGACGATTTTTTGCCTTTTCTTCTAGATGCACACTACATTGCTGTTGGAGATTCTCACTGGGTAGAATTTTTCCAAATTGATGTTTTCTCTAAATTGTTTTTGCATGAAGACCCCCATGCTAATGCTAATCTTGGTTAGGCAGGCTGTTAGGGGTGACGATGACAGTGACAAATGACTGCCGAACTTAATTGCTGAAGTACATTATCAATTGCTGGTATTCATAGCTTATGGTATTATATTGTTGCATATGTTATCTTCAAAATATAATGTTTTGCTATTAATGGGTTATTAAAGGTTGATTAATAAAGATTGAATTAACAGATGATTAGAATTGTAATCAATAGGGAATAAAAATTGTTAACTCTTTCCTGAGTAGTGGTTATTCTTGATCATGATGGTTTAAAGTTGTTTTACACAGAATGTTTTTCAATTGTTGATGTTGCCTATTGTTCCAGTGGTCACTGCATGACTAGGATACTCCATGCGATTCAAAAGATTCATTGACATATACGCGTCCCCTTGTAAGTTTACTTACTAAGGACCAGGTGCGCTAGCAGTTTTTGGTAACAGCTTGATGGCTAGTTTCCTTGGGGAACTAGTTATGTGGTGATTGCTGGTTATGGTAGTAGTTTAAGTTAGGATTAGTTGTTTGTATTTGTATGAGGTTTGAATTTTGTTTTTCTGAAATGGCAATAAAAGCAAAGAAGATGTCCCCTTAAGCCAGAAATGACTTTCCCAGATCCTGGATCCTGCTAGTAAAGTTGGGTATGTTCTCGGTGTGTTTTATGTTAGTGTGAAAGTGGTAGGTTGTGCTTGCATAGGCTTAAGCAAACCGCAGGTGAATTGTGATGTATGTGAGGTAAAGTAGGGAGTCTGCGTACTCAAGTTAAGGTTAGTAGGGGTGTGCGTACTCTGCAGTATGAGAGTAGGGAAGTCGTCGAACTTCACATGTGTGTGGCGCTTTGTGCTAAAAAATTATCCATGTGGTTGCTGGTGATGTACAGACCCTGCATGGTCTAAGACTCCGGAGTATATTGACAAGTATAGGTGACACTTGGTTATATGTTGTAATCTGTCTGGTTTAGTAGGTTGATCGGGGCGTGGTCAACAAGTCAGTGTGTGTGATAATCGAGTAAAATAAATTTAGACTGAGATTTGGCGAGTTCTACATGCACCAAGACAGACCCATTGATCAGTTGAGAGTGAAAATTTGTGGGTCGAATTTTGCTTGTGAATGTGGGAGACTGAGAAAGAGGAATAGCTACATGAGCAAAAGAGCCATTAGTGAAAATCCGTAAGGTCCCTGAAGCGATTGTGTCCCTTCCTGTAGTAAACCAGCAGGTTTGTTTTAGTTGTTTGGTTAAGGTGCTCGCAATAATTTGCATTAGTTGTGTGAGTCAAAGTAGGAGGACGAGCCGCAAGACTTTGTCAGCCACTGTGTGTGGGTGTGACATCAGAGTGAGCCGGGCTGAGATAGGTTGATTAGTAAGAAGAGTCGCAAGTGGATTGGCAGCCGCCCATAAGAGGCAATTGGTTGAGTAAGCGGGTGAAGGGAATCTTGGGAGTAAAAGTAATTTCATTGTTGAATCGAAGTAAATAAAACAGACAAAATTAAGTTTTTTAAGGCGTTTAGAAGTGCGATGAAAGGTGAGTCCTATATTAAAGCATCAGTGGGGAAACCGACCCACTGGAAAATTCTCCGGCTTACATTGTGCTGGAGGAGCGAGGTGTAGCACTGTGTTTGTGGTTAAAGCAGTGTTGCAAGCTAACTAAGAAGCGAGGGTCTTTAGCGTTTCCAGAGCATGGAATGTTTAATTTGAGAATTTTGGACCAATTGCGAATGGCATTATATGAGATGAAGCCATTACAGAGACCAGCACAGTTTAAGGCTTTAGCGGTTTGGGAACTAGTGGCCAGACAGCAACAAGAAATGAAGTTCAAAAGGAGAATGAAGTGATTAGAGATATCTTTAGCTGAAGCTAGATGGGATTGGGAACAGAAGAGATGGAGAGCGGAGACATTAAAGTGTGCTAAGTTGTTTCCTGCCATTATGGAGGGAGATGAGGCAGAGAAGGAAGATAGTGCTAAAGAGGATGATAGTGTAGGAAAAAAGAAAAAGAGAAAGTCTTATGTCGACGATGAGGATTCTGATGTTGAGGACCTCATTACGCAGTTGTTAAGAGATCGACCTCCACCTTTAACTACGTATTCAGGGGGTCCAGGTACTAGTGCCGCAACAACAGCTCCATCACAAGCGCAGGGAACTGAGGGAGCTGTTCAGATATATGGTGGACAGATACCAGGGGTAGTACAGAGTACACCTAATGCAGGGACTACTACTGTGGTCCAAGCGCAGATGCATCCGCCTTCGGTGCAGAGAATTTATCCAGATGTACCAGTTCTTGAGACAGTTTAGAACATAATGGTGCCAAGTAAGCAGGTGCTTCCGAAGCCAATGCTAGTTGAGACAGAACCGACATCAATGCTATTGCCTTCAGCACAGGCGCAAGGGTTGCTGAAGTTTACACCAATGACAGGAACACAGTCAGATATAACATCAGTCATGAACCAGGCAATGGAGGTAACATTTCCGCAGGGTGCGAGTGTTAGGGCAGTTCTAGATGCAATATTGCTACCAGTTACTGCTGGTCCAGCGGTACCCTTATTTGCGCAAAAGAAACCAAATGCAGGAGAGCAGAACGAAATGTCAGAGACCATTGTAAGAAGGGGAGTGAGTGATTCTAAGCAAGTGATGTCGTCCGCAGGTCAGACTTTCAATGGATCTAGACCTTTAATGGATCTTAGTCCACTTGTAGTGCTTCCAGATGCAGTGAATGGCCCAAATGCGAGTCAGAGTTTGAAACCTTTGACGCCGCAAGCTTCAGGTGCAGTGGTACAACAGATACCAGTGCCAACTGCAAGTAACATTTCAATACAGGGATTGTCAGCTCAGCAACTGAGTGAATGGTTAGATAGTCTAAACACTCCTCAAAATGCATCCAAGGGCAAAGATCAGATAAATCGCGTAAGGCTGAATATAGAAGCAACAGAACTAGTTGAGGGAACAATGGGTGTGAACAGATTGGAATCTTACACAGAAGAAGAGCTAAGGTATTTGTGCCCGAAGATTACAAGAGAAGTGAGTAAGATACATCAGAAATTGGCAGAGCTAGCAAAAAAACATGACATTGAAATTGAGAGAACGAAGCATTTGAAACGCAGTTACAGATTAGATTTCGAGGCAAAGGATTTTGAACACATGAGATCAGCAGGAATGAAGGCACATTTGAGAGAATTGCTGCAGAGTGCTCAGATTTGGGGGGCATTAAGGAAGTGGAAAGGTAGATAGACAAAGAAAAAAGATAAACGAAAACGGTATTCGCAATAAGAGTCTGAAGATGCCCAGAAAGGAAGGGAAGATGCTTCCGATGAGAGAGATTCCAAGAAGACAATTTGTTCATGTCCCATGGCACAGGAGTGATATCTTGACATTTACAAATGATTACCTAAACTTGAGAGAGAAGCCGGTCGAGTGGTATCAGCAAACAAATAGATTTGTGAAACTTTCCAAATGTCTGTAGGAAGACTTGAACACGCTATTGGAGATAGTGGTACCAGCTGACTTGTGGGTTGAGAGTAAGAGAGTAGTGGGCTGGCCAACAAGTGACCAGAAAGGGATAAAGCAGCAGGTGCACCTTCACCTGAGGTAATTAAAAACTATTATAAGGTGATTGAGTTCCTGAAGACAAGAATTTCTCCCAAAAATATTGATTGGCAGAGGATTGACAGGACAGTTCAGGAGTCTAAAGAGTCAATACATACCTATTATGAAAGTTTGTTAAAAGCATTCAAGGAGTACAGTGGCAAGGAAGCAATTGAGCCAAAAGACATGTTGCATTTTGTGTTCAGGTTTGTCGAAGGTTTAATACCAGAGGTGGGACAGATGATTAAGATTCATTTGATTTGCTAGCAGGCAAAGCCAATTGATGAAGTATTGCAATACGCAAAATACTGTAGTGATGAGATTGAATTAAAACAGAAAAAGTTGAAAGAAAAAGCGATGGTGATGCAAATAAAGGCAGCACTAACAGGAGTGCAAGGAGCTATAGTACCGCCTGTGCCACTGCAGCAGAGAGCTGTTATGTTTCAGCCTCAAGTGAGGGGTAGAGGACATGGAACTGACATGATGCGCAGTCCGGACTTAGGGACTGCGGTTGTTCAGAATGACATGCAGGGGATGAAAAAGATGTTGCTGTGTCATTTGTGCGGAAATGTGGGACACTGGAAACGGGAGTGACCGTTGATGGCGCAGGATGGTATTGTTCAGCAAGGTGATGTCAGTACATTTCAAACTGTGAAAGTCTGAAGAATGAAAGTATTTATACCTAATGTTCAGAATCAAGGACAGAATTTCTTACCGGTGCAGCCAATACAGGTGCCAGGCACATAATTAATACAGTTGCAACTAATACAGCAGCAGGTCCCCATGGTAGCTACACAGCAAATGGAGATACCTCAAGCCCTGATGGAGCATCACAGGTGAGAAACAAGACAGTAGTAATAACACAGTGCATCAATTTCCATTTTACAGTGAGGATGAAATAAACGAAGAATGGATGAGTGACAGTTCGGATGAAGGAGCTGGTACGCTTGCCGCTTCCCTAGAAGTAGATCACAGAGGACCTTTTGTGAAGGGAAAAGGTTACAAGGTCTCATTCTTAGTGGATACAGGAGCTATGCGCTCTACGGTAAGGGGTATAGAAGTTCCGAATTTACCTCTATCAGGCAGGACAGTTCAAGTTGTGGGAGTGAAGAATAGACAGTTGACAAACCCAATTACAGAACCAGTGCAGGTTGAAATTGGTAATTACCAAGGACTGCATAGATTTGTGGTGTGCGATTCAAGCCCCGCATCCTTACTGGGAAGAGACTTACTGTACAAGACCAGATGTTCCATTAATTGTTCGGACACTGGAATAGAAGTTCAAGCCAATAGTGATGATGAGGAAGAACAGGTGACTGAAATGATGGTTAACAATGCCAATGAAGAATACCCGTTGATTGAATTTTTTCCAATGTTTACTGTGAAAGAATTACTTGCAGGGAACAGTGAAGGAAGAAGTCTGTGATCTGACAGGTAAAGAAGTAGGTCTGATTAAGGGGGAAGAGCTGATTAAGATTACTTTGAAGCCCAAAGTAGTATTCCCGCAGCTTCCACAGTACAACATGCAACAAGATGTTTTGATGAAAGTGGCACAAATAATTGGGGACAAGGAGTTCTGAAGGAAGTGTTGAGCAGCCCATGTAATTCACCAATAATGGGCTTGAAAAAGCCATGTGGGAAAGTGCGTGTTGTGCAGGACTTGCGAAAAGTGAATAATTTGGTGGTTAAATGTTGTCCGGTAGTGCCCAATCCAGCAGTGATACTGTTTCAGATTCCTTGTGATGCAGAGTGGTTCACAGTGGTAGATCTGTCACAAGTTTTATTTTCCGTGCCACTTCATGAGGATAGTCAGTTTCTTTTTAGTTTAAAATTCTTAGACGGAGCCTACAGCTGGTGCAGGCTTCTACAAGGGAATACGGAGTCACCATCACTGTTTAATCAGATCCTGAAAAATAATCTGGAGTCATTGAATTGCCATGCCAATCGACTCTAGTGCAGTATGTTGATGATTTGTTGATCGCATGCAGAACAAGGGACGACTGTAAAAATGACTCGAGTGCCTGGTTGATTCATTTGGGAGAATTCGGACATAAAGTTTCACCTGTGAAACTGCAGTATTGCCAAAAATCAGTAAAATACCTGGGACACCAGATTGGGAAGGAATTGAGGAGAATCTCTAGAGAGACAATTACCATAATTCTGCAGAGAAGTCCCCAGACTTCACAGAGAGATGTCAGGATGTTTCTGGAAATGGCGGGGTACTGCAGACAGTGGATTCCAAATTTTGCTGAAATTGCTAAACCTTTGCAGCAGTTGACACATAAGGAAGTTACAGATCCCATTACCTTAGATGAAGATCAGATGAAAGCATTCACTGAATTGAGAGAGAGTTTGTGCAGAGCTCCAGCATTGGGAATGCCTGATTGCACAAAGCCTTTCACATTGTTTTGTCATGTCACGCTTGTTCTTTGTCTGTTTTGACACAGGTCTATGGAGGTGCTTATCGCCCAGTAGCCTATTTTTCAGCTACCTTGGACCCGGTCGCAGCAGCTTTACCAGTAGCCGCTATTGGTCAAAGTCTTTCCCAATACGAGGGAGTAGTTATGGGATACCCTTTGACTGTAATGGTACCACACTCTGTTGAGATTTTATTGACGAGGACGAAAACGCAATATTTGAAGGGTGCAAGACTGACAAGGTATGAGACGAGCATATTGGGTGCTTCAAATGTAACATTGAAAAGATATACAGTGTTGAATCCAGCAATTTTGCTTCCAAGTGATACTGTTGAAATTGAAAAAGAAGAAGATATTGAGCATGATTGTCTTGAGGTGACTGAGATGTCCACAAAACCAAGGCCTGATATTAGAGGTACGCGTTTAGAAGAAAATGACCAAATAGTCTTTGTTGATGGTTCGTGTCTCAGATATGGAACAGGCACACTGAGAGCAGGATATGCTGTGTGCACAATTACAAGCACATTAGAAGTTTCATGGCTTCCAGGTGTATACTCTGCACAAGTGGCAGAATTAGTAGCTCTTACTAGAGCCTGCTATGTCTCTGCAAGATTAAGAGTCACAATCTATACTGTTCGTCAATATGGATTTTGAATTGTTCATGAGTTTGGCCAGTTGTGGTCGCAGCGAGGTTTTATGACCTCTACTGGAACACCAGTGAGAAATGGCGACTGAATAAAAGAATTGTTGTACGCAATACAGTTACCTGAAGAAATTGCTGTGGTAAAATGCAGGGCACACCAAAAGACACAGGATTACATTTCATTGGGAAATGGATATGCTAATCAAGTCGCAAGGTTTTGCGCATTGAACTGTATATCGTTTGAAGCCAAGTGAGAACTAATGCCTGAAGAACAAAATAAGTGTGCAAGTTTTGCTTTAAAAGTAATTGACACATTGGAAGAATTAAAAACATTGCAAGAGAATGCAGATAAGGAAGATTTTGATTTCTGAGGACGGTCAGATGGTGTTGCCAAATAGTTTGTTGACTCATATGGCCAGGTATTACCAAGGCCAAGCACATATTGGAAGAGATGCCATGGTTAGACCGTTTAAGGTTGATTGGTTCAATCCAAAATTCAGACAGGCAGCAGAGGCAGTATGTCATTGATGTGTAATTTGCCAGCAGCTAAACGTGGGAAAAGGGACAGTGGTGAATTTGAGCCACATTTGAAGAGCAGGAGTGTTGCGTAGGCTCTCATTATCCTAATGAGACTACTGGATTTTGAGCGGCAAGATTGTTCACAGTGTGGGGGACTAAGTTTGGCCCACGGTGAAGGACCCTTGTCACTCTAAATCCGGGTTTTGCTCCAGCTAACTAGCAGTACCTCATCTCTCCCAAATGGGAGAGACAATTGTGCAGCTGAGCGCATGACATCTTACCAGAATACAGTCTCACAGTAGTAAAGCTGTTGCTTAGAGAATTAATACCACGGTTCAGATTTCCGATCTCTTTAGAATCAGATATGGGAACTCACTTCAATAACGAAGTGATCAAACTCTTGTGTGCAGCATTAAACACTGAGCAGAAGTTACACTGCAGTTAGCGTCCTGAAGCATCAGGGCTGGTGGAGCAAATGAATGGTACATTGAAATCAAGGATTGCCAAGATGTGTGCTGCAACTAATCTGAAATGGCCAGACGCATTACCTTTGGTATTGATGTCAATGTGAAATATTCCTGACAGGAAGACAGGAGTGTCGACCCATGAGATCCCCATGGGCAGAGCAATGAGGCTGCCAGCAATTCCAGCCAATGCTCTTGTCAATATTACAGATGATATGGTGTTGGACTACTGCCCGGTTCTGGCTGATGTGGTTCGCTCTTTCTCTCAGCAAGTGCAGGCTGTTGCCCTGCCACCCATCCAGGACCCAGGTCACAATCAGTGAGATGGAGATTGGGTCGTCATCAAAAAGCATGTTCGAAAGACTTGTTTTGAACCACATTGGAAGGGTCCATACCAAGTGGTGCTAACAACTACAACAGCTGTGAAGTGTGCAGGACTGCCGAACTGGATACATGCGAGCCATACAAAGAGAGTGATGAGCCTGTAAGAACATGATGAAGTGTTGTTGAGAACACCAACAGCAGCGAAACAGGTGGCTGTACCTGAGCCAGAACAAGAACTAGAACAAGTTGAACCTGAGATTGATCCTGAGCTGGTGGAACATGGGTCAATCACCCCTGTAAGAGACGAGAGTGCAAAATTACAGGAGGGTGAGCAAGAGTCTAACTCAACGGATACAGCAGGAGAACCACGTGCAGCAGGGGTTCTCCCAGAAGCAGACGGTGCTGCAAGACAAGCAGAGCAAGTGCCAGATCCAGAGGGTGAAAGAGTTGAGGCGAATCAAAGTCCAAGTGGTCCGACTCCTCCTGAACCTGTTGCAGCCCCTTCAAGAGAAAACACCATAGAAAAAGAAAAAGAGAAGAGTCCAATTCTGAGGAGAATATTGACTGAAGGAATGAGAAAAGGAGACAATTGGCTTGAATCGCGCATTGGGAAGAAGAAGGAATTGGTTATAAATGAAACAATGGAGGAAGAAGTGGATGCTACGAAAAAAGAGGAACTGAGTGAAGGAGAGTTAAGTGGAGAACGAAGGTTGAAAAGAAAAAGAGTGGCAAGTCGAAGATACGCAGGTCCTGAGTGGGCATATGTGGCAACAAGTGAATGGCAAAACAAGTTTATGTCCTTTTGTTTTGACAGAGAAATTCCGAATCAGTACTTTCATGCAACCTGAAGGGAATCAATAGACTGAGTTGTTGAGCTAATCTGAAGAAACCTGAAAAGAGACTGTTGAAATTAAGCCGGAAAAAACATTGATAACCTGATGTGACAAATTGAAAACTCAGATGTGACAAGCTGCTAACTGATTTTTTTTTTTTTGACAACGGAGAAAAGGGTTCCTATGTGTGAAACTGAACTGTGAGAAAGAAATATTTTCTTTTCTTCATTTTTTGATTTTTCAGTTGCACTTTATTTAAGAGTTGATTTTACTTTCTGATTCTTTATAGATCATGACTGAATTAAATGACCACGTTAAAAATATTAGATATTGTAGGTATATGAGTGTTGGAATAGCATCATGTGTGGAATAATGTTTATAATAATGATTGTGGGTATATCTGTTCACGAAATGAAGGAGGCTACTATTGCTTCAGTTCCTGAGACTACTACACTAACAGCTTTATAGAGGTTTAAATTAGATGAAAAATAGTTGCATGATTATACAAATGCTCAAGGAGAACTTTCTTCTAATGTGTTCTATCGGTTGTTGAGTGAGTATGTTGAGATGATGGATGCAAGGAATTGTCTTGTATGTACGCAGATTCCTTCCCCTGTGGAAGAAGGGCTTTCGTACCATAGCTTGCCTTTAACTTATGGCATAACTTGTAGTTTGCTTCTAACCAGATTCTATAGCCAAGAATATATCCAGTACTTTTATTCTAACTATGACCTCGTGTTTTCCTTTGTTCCGGTTATTAGATATTTGAGTAAAGTAGCTATAGAGCATGATATAGTATAAGTTAGTGGCTTCTTTGAACCGACATTAACATTTGGCACAGCGTACACTCACAGGAATAATTTAACTTGCTTACTAACCCCGTTAGAGAAGAGCTTCATAGGGCATACTGATGATAGAAGGAAGGCATTGAAGGAGAAGATAGAGAGAGGATTGGAGAAAAGGACTTATAAAAATGATTATGGTTACACTACTATTAAAACGCAATGGAAATTAGCTTTAGATGCATTACATGTAGGGAAGCTTTGCATATATAGGCCGAAATCATGCACTGACACTTTATTTGTGGGAACGAGTGAATGCAGGCATGTGTTTTTGTTCCAGAGTAAATGGACTTTTACGCTGAATGGTCAGGACCCTGCGATTCCTGGAATCTACTATATTTGTGGACTTAATGTTTATTACCGTCTTCCTAGAGGATGGTATGGGACATGCTATTTGGGGATAGTTTCCCCTAAAATGTATCAGATAGATGCTTTAAAGAAATTTCTCAAAGTGTCTGAATTACATCATAAGCTACAGTGGGGGGAAACCTCCTCTGCAATTGTGGGAGATATTTTTGGTGCAGTAATTCCTTCTGTAGGAGTTATTTTGAATGCAATCAAGATACGAAAGTTGTCTACTATTGTGGATAACATGCTGACAAACTTTTCAGGGGCAATACTCCTGTTAGATACTAAATTGGCTGCGGATAGAGCTATGATGCTTCAAAATAGGCTTGCTTTAGACATACTTTTAGTGAAAGACGACAGAGTCTGTAAAATGATTAATACTAGGCATTGTTGCTCATTCATACCCGATAGTGATAAGGAGATAAGAGACTTACTTACTAATTTAACTAATTCGAGTAAGGATTTGAAGGAATTGAAGGAACCAGGAGTTTGGGAAAAGGTTGGAAATAGATTTGCTTCTGTGGGTTACTGGTTTAGTCAAATTTGGAATGGGGTATTAAGGAAAATCGTCCAGGGAATGTTAATTGTGATTGTTTCTATATCAGGATTATGGGGTACATGCAAATTATGGCAAAAGATAAAATTAAGGAAATCTAAGAATGATCGGAGGAGGGAAGAACCACCCAGGAGAAGAATTTATAGAGAAAACTCAAAGAGAAAGCAAAGTACATTTGAAACAGAATTCTACAGTGATGTTAAGGGAAGGTGTGATGACATATTTAGTCGTCAGAGGAGGGACTGTTGAAGCAGATATACTAATTAAGAATATTAATGATGATAGATGTGCGTTTACTAGTGAGAAAAATGCATAGAGAAATTAATTGCAGAAAATAATGTGCACGTTTGAAAATGTGCCCTCAGGGAGTGATCACCATGTGTACTAAAACGACAGAAAATGTGCAAAATTAAGAAAATATATGAGAAAAATGTAGTAATATGTCATAATGAGACGCATAACCTTTATTTTGTATTATTTAGTTAGCTGAACTGGAGGCCTAGTTCCACTGGGCCTTGCACACTCTGAACATGGAGAAACCGAACGCCTTGCAAAGGACTGGTAACTGAGGACCGCAACCTTGAACCGCTCGAATTTCAAGTTACTTAGCTAGAACATTCTGCAACGTACCGGCAGACAGGAGATGATAAAAACAATTTGATACAATTATGTGTAGTGCAGGCTAAATGCACTTTCCCAGGACTTGAACAATAGAGAGACTGACTGGAGAGCAATATGCAACAATTTTGATACCTGAAGAGCCGGATGATGAGGGCATCGCATAAAGAACCTATCCGCTTTCTGTGATTTGAAATGTATGAAAATTAGGAGATTTGGTAAACAAAAATTATAGGTTAAAGTCATATCTGTTGAATGACTGACCAATTAGCAATTAGTGGGATGGAATGGAAGACCCTAATCAAAAGTCATGACAAGGGGCTAAGACTTCAGAATTCGGGGAGAAATTGATGATGTCAGGAGACGCTGTCTGAGGTGCTGATATTGGGTTGATACTTTGTGAGCCTGATCCATAGCTGACTGATTGATGACCTGGAGAAGAAGAACTGACTTGTTGCTGATCCATATTGGATAGGTAGCTATGAAAATGTGACTGACGATTTTGTGCCTTTGTTTCTAGGTACCAACTGTGCTGTTGTTAGAGATTCTCACTAGGTAGAATTTTTCCAAATTGATGTTTTCTCTAAATTGTTTTTGCATGAAGACCCCCATGCTAATGCTAATCTTGGTTCGGCAGGCTGTTAGGGGTGACGTTGACAGTGACAAATGACTGTCAAACTTAATTGATGAAGTACATTATCAACTGGTATTCATAGCTTATGGAGAAGTGTGGCTCAATGGTTAGAGCGGCAGACCCTGAAGCAGAGATCTGGCTCAAGAACAGGGTTCAAGTCCCGCTTCGGCAGGTCTTGGGCTCAATTCCCCTTGACCAGATAATTCTCGCCTCGGTGCCTAATCTAATTCATGGGACCCACTCTGCAACTCTGGGCAATAGCTTGCTTAATCTCCACAACGGCCCCAACAGCGCTTGGATGCCTGGCTTCACCCTGGGGGTGCTCAGGAGTGGGCGCCTCACAGGGAAAAGCCAGGAGGGGTTCCATAGCGGTATGAGTACAGCGCATTGAGACCCTAACGGGTGAGTAGTGCGCTATACAAGTGCTAATTTACATGGTATTACATTGTTGCATATGTTATCTTCAAAATATTATGTTTTGCTATTAATGGGTTAATAAAGATTGATTAATAAAGATTGAATTAACGGATGATTAGAATTGTAATCAATAGGGAATAACAATTGTCAACTCTTTCCTGATTAGTGGTTATTCTTGAGCATGATGGTTTAGAGTTGTTTTACATAGAATGTTTTTCAATAATGGATGTTACCTATTGTTCCAGTGGTCACTGCATGACTAGGATACTCCATGCGATTCAAAAGAGTCATCGACCTATACGCGCCCCCTTGTAAGTTTACTTACTAAGGACCAGGCGCGCTAGCAGTTGTCAGCAAAGAAGTGAAAAGGGGGCTTGGGAGAAGAGAGCAGGTAAGCAACAGGGCTGTGCAGGGGGAAGATTTTAGTGGTCAGGGAAATGTTGTTAGAAGTCACTATAATTAAAGAGGGAAGTGGAGATAGAATGATCAGGCCATGAAGCTAATTGCTGCCGTGAGAAAGATTGGGCAATAACCATGAGAAATGAGGGGAAGAGCAAATAGAGTTATTGAGTGTATCAAGAACCATCTGGAAATCAAAGAGAACAAAAAGGTAACTACTTAGAATGATGAGCTGAGAGTAGAATGAGGTAACTGATAAGATGGTGTTTTCAGTATAGCGAGCTGGAAAAAACTCAATATGGATGGACAAGAAGCAAATGTGAATGAAATAGTGTGAGGTCCGGTGTAGACCATCCACTCAATAGGAATAATGTGATCAGGAGCCCTGGGAGAGAGAAGCTGATTAAAGCCAATAAAAAGACAACAAGGATAGCAAGCGAGAGAGTTGATAAACTGATGGAAAATGGTAAGTACATGCATTAGTGGGAGGTGAAGTAGAGATTAAACAACTGATATTAAAGATATGTGATCTGCTGTTGATGGGATGTTTAAGGCAGTAAGAAATAAACGTCAGTGGTGCCAATTGGGCAACATTAGTGATGAATATTGCAATGATCATAGCTAGTAAAAATGGAGGAGGGATAAATACAGTTGGTAAAGTGTATGATATAGTGTTGACTTTTAGGGAAGATGGAGTAGGATTCCTCTTTAGCTCTTTGGGAGTTACAGATAAATGAAGCCGCTAGGGGTGTGTGAAAAATGCACAATTTAGTTTTGCGTAGTTATTTGGAATTTCTCTAAAATTAAATTAAATGCATGTATTCAAATTGCAAATCTGTCATTTAGCGACATATGTTTGCTCTAAATTCACCATTGCCTCAATTTGTGACATGAGGAGCATTTCATGATGAAGAGCGAAAAGTCCAACAGCCGCGATCAGCACCCGCTCACGTTTTGGTAGTTCATATTGCACACCCATGCCATAATTTTGTTGTGAACAGCTGCATAATTAAGCAACGTGGCATAATGGAATAATTTCATGAATTTTATGTAACATGTATAACAGGAATTGTACGAAATTTTGTGAAATACGCCAGAATAATTCATACGAACCTACTCGTTGTGTCAATTAAACACCCAATAGTATTAAGCATTCTTCCTAATGTCTGTGATAGTGACTTACATTCTGTAGCTGCGGTGGAAGCCCGAGCCCTCCCTTCCTGACGTACTCCCTAAGCGCAGGATTTTCCCTCCATCAACATGCAGTGAGCTCTGAAATACAAGATCACATGAAAGTTATGATGAAAAAATGTTTTGTTTTTTCCCCCATGGAAAAGCAGGGAGAGTCTGTCCTTTCACAGAAGACATGACAAGCGTTTATGTGGAAATGCAAATTGCCGGTTTTTGGTGCAGATGGGTCCCATATATTTCTGGCTTTGAACTTTAATTGGAGCTCCAGGAATGAGATATGGCTTCTCTCTCACTCGCGCAGATTTATGTTCCACACTTAGACTCCATTTATCTCTGTAAGTAGGGAGACGGCCTTTTCCCTTAAACAGATTTTCATGCTTGTGGCTTAAGAACTGGCAGAGGCGGCTCTCGTACTTGTTTTGTAAGCCTCGTTCAAGCCACTGCAGCTTTCCTGTGAAGTGGAGCAAGGAATAAAGAGACGAAAAGGCTGAATGAAAATGACTTTGGAACGGCTGATTTCGAAGGATCTGGCTGGAAAAAAGCTCCTGTTTTGATATGAGATGGAGGAAGTGCTGGTGTAAACTGTAATGTTACTAGTAAAAGGTGGATACTTCATAAGTGGATCTCTCTGTGCTTAGTTTGTAAATAAAAACGTGCCGGTGCCCAAAGCCCTCCTCTTAAACACGCGGCTGCTCCAATTAAATGTGCGAACAGGGAATACTGAGGCATCTTAATCCTAAAGCCATCATGGGCCTCTTCAATCTATTTACAGTCACTCCCTGCCCCTTCAGCTCACTCTTGCAGCTTTCTGCTTTCTCCCATTGTGACACTTTTTCGCTTTTCTCTTCCTCTGTTTTTCCTATGTGTCTTTTGGTCGCAGTAAATGCTTGAGGCAGAAAAATAGGTACCGGCCCTCATAAATAAGGGCCGGTGGTTCGCACCGGAAACAACAAGCACAAATTAAGCACTGCGATCTCTGTAGCAGTCTAAAAAGGTTAAATGTCCCCAATAGTTTGTAGCAAAGTCCTAGGATTGCCTCAAAAGCGTTAATCTTTGTTCTAAATCATGGGTTAGGCCCGTAGTTTGTGCTCAGTAGTGCAATCCTGTGGCATATGCAACCCTTGTGTCTTTATTCATACATTTTTAAGTTTTACCTGCACGCATGTGCTTGCTCGCTGTGCTTTTTAGATTGCGTCTGCACGGGTGAGCTTGTGCGTTGTGCTTACAAAATCTCTTGTAAATGTTTTTAGAAAACTAAAAACAGGCTTCAACCCCCCCTTCACTTACCTATACTAACCACTAGGTATGTCCGCTGTCACTCTCGTTTCCTTACTTCTTATTGGTCAGCTCGTTGTCGGGTTTCATTCTGCAGGTCTTCGTGCTCTGCTTTCTGTTCATGATGTGGCGTGGAGTTTGGTCAAAGTACAGCTTATAGTCACCCAGCACTGGCTGGTACAAGTGTCCTTCCCCTGGCTACAAAGGCTGAAGGTACTATTCTTTTTTTTGTTTGCCATCTACCACGCCATATGAGTGCATGGTATGACATAAGGTGACGTCCACTTCATAAAAAAAAAGCTGGTGCCTCCGACCTATGAAGCCTTGTTTGAGCAAGGGAAGTGACACTCTAACCATGAGGGGCACCCATGCATTTTCAGTTATAATGGGTGCTTTGGTCTAATAAGCCTATATTATCATTTAAATGCGGTTCAATATTTTTAGTACATCAAGCTAGATGGAGTTCATGCATCTCCTCTTCCGTCTATTTTCCCTTTGTGTTTGTTGGTTTCTGACCTTTGACCTGAAGTGCCTACTGGGAGGAGGTGAAGGAGGCAGTGCCTATAGACACTCACAGCTCGAGCAAGGGGACTTATTTTGCACTCCCAAGACAGTCAGGTGCCCACCACGCTCAGGCACCTCTCAGTGCCCAGAGCTTTCTCTTACTACAAGCGCTTGCTCAAATGTGGGGCAATTGTTAATTAAGGTTGCAAACTGCAGTGAGGTTGGAAAATGCCCTTTTATGAAGGTCCACGCGAAAGACATAGGAGTTTAGGGCGTTGGTTTTACATGAAGTGCAGTACTAACAGAATTTGAAATGCATGCTTTAAAGTGAATGCAATGACAGCAGTGTTGCGATTTCTCATCAAACTACGAGGAAGCTTTGAACGTACTGAAATAGCAGTAACGCATAAGAGAGTGGACAAGGTTCCCATGTCTAAACAGTAAATTCAGTATTCCATTAGTCATCCATTCATCCTTCCATCCATCCACACACCCACTCATCCATCTGTCCATCCATTCGCTCATATAAACCATCCACTAACCCAGCCTTCCAACCTTCAAATCCATCCCCCACTCAACCGTTCATCACCCAGCCAGTCTCAACATTCATCTATCTTTCCAAAGCCAATCCAACCAACTCATCAGTTCACTTCACTTAGTCATCCATCAATCCGTCCATTCATACACCTATTCATTCATTTCCCCATCCACCTATTTGACAACCAACCTTAATACGCCCACTAACCATCACTTATCCATTAATTGTTCACCTCTTGCATAAGATCAATTCATCCATCCTGACTTACTCAAACAGACCATTCATCCATCCATCTAGCCAAAACCAGCCACACAGTCATCTGTTTCCACATTCAGTCCGTCCTTCCATCCATCCATCCATGGTCAACCCACCCACGCTCATCACATCTATCCATTCATTCATCTGTGAGTCCCCAGACACTAACCTACCCCTCATCTGTTCCGTTGCGGTCGCCCACCTTGTTTCTGGCCCGCCCCCTCAAGCAAGCACCCTGTCTCCAGCTTGTTCTTCACAGAGGGAGGTGGGGGCTCAGTGCATACGTGAGCCTTGTCTCTCTCACACATACGCACCGGAGAGTGTTTCCAGGATTCTAAAGTTTCTCTTACAGGGAACTTTTGCCTCCCTTCATCCAACTCCATCCTGCTCGGCAATAGGGCTTAACAGGAGCAAATAACAAACAAAACCGCTGTGGAAAAAAACTGCTCTGATCCTGGCGGACCCATAATTCAGACTGTACGACCCTTCCAAATATAGTCCTTTCAAATGAGCTCAACCCTGGCGAGTGCTACATGGAGGGTAATAGAGAGGAATGTTATGAGAAACATTTCACAAGGTTGGGAAATCATCATACAGAGGTCACACTGTGATTAAATATACTATAGCAGAGCACATGATGAACAAATAAACAGTGCTGCGGTAAGATTCATTATTGTCAGAGCTACGTCCTCATTTATTTGGAACAACGTAAAACCCACTGTGCTGGCTTCGCAGGGCCTTAGGCTACTTCACAAAGTATCCATGCCCCATTGTATGGGCACGGCTGTCACGTGGTGCCGCTGGCCAGGGATGTGTCCTGGCAGTGACTAGGCCAGGCACTGGAGGCCTTGCTGATCCAAGAACGCCAGGTCACTGGTTGATTGTGGTAGTACGTACTAAATAAATAACCATACTATAACGTCCCATACAACAGGGGGCAACAATTGTGTTGAATTATACAATGTCTTTATTATTTTGTTTCCCTGACACAGACAAGCAAGATGCTACAATGTTGTTGTGCAAGGTGAGAAGGTTGTGGGTTTATATCAGTGGTCTTAAAACCTTTTAATGCCACACACCCCCAGTGGGGGAGAACGCAACGCCCCCCTCTGAATTTCTCACATTTATTCTATTAGTTTGACAATGCTTAAATATGTCAACATTTATTTAAACATTGCAGTTAAGTTCTGTTACTGTTTAGCGTCCAGCCTGCGAGTGCATGATCTAGCTTACAAGACGGTTGTGTACAGTAAAGGGCTTGGTGCCCGCTTGTCGCTTACCATTTGTTGGCATGCCTGGCAATGTTCTTAACAGCATCATCATTTGTTGTGGCAGCAAAGCATCATTTCCATTCCTGTGTGTGGAGCAGGGACTAAGCACTGCTTGATTCAACTTAATCAGTGCCCGTCCTCTGCCCACACTGTGATTGAGCTACTATTTTGGTCTTTTTAACTTCTAGTGCCCTGCCAAGATAAGGCATGTGACTGGCAAAAACATGCCCAGCAGACAAACAAAACTGCTAAGTATTATTTTTTTCGTGCTAACTTTTTTGTTTATTTTTCCAAGTCATCTTTTATCACTTTCTACTCATGTTTTCTTTTGTTTTTGCTCGTGGACACTGTACTCAAAAGATGATGATTATCTTGTTCAAAATATTGCAAAGCAACTTTCTTTCTTTATTATTTGTCATTTCTGAAATTATGCTTTAACACATGTGCAGTACACCCCACTCCAATCCGCCCCACTTCAATCTCCCTCATTCTACAACACCTCACCCCACACCAATCCACCAACTCCAATCCAAACCACTCACCCCAATCCAGAATAGGAGAAGAGTTGCTTGGACTAGAGTGCAGTCTGTCTTTTGTTACTTGCTAGTGTGAGAGTGTGAATATTCTAATATGTTTATTGATGATGTTCATACTAAAAAATGTGTAATGAACTAACGTGCAAAAAGAGTGACTTTTGAAAATGTTTGTTTTTCTGTTCTTGGCTGAGCAAAATAATATTCAGAAGCTGTGGTTATTTTCCATGACTCAAAGCTTTCATAAAAGTGTCTTCGAAGTTTGTGTAGATGTGCCCGCAGCTACCCTTATGGGTTGCAGCGTTATGCCTTACAAGGTCATCTTTTAACCAAACATTGCATAAGTTGAAATGTTCTATTGTTTGAGAATGTTACTAATATCTGATCTTTCCTCGAGGATGGAAGTGGATGGAAACTGTAAAAGTTTCTTAGTGAGAACAAGATATCCAAGAAGTGACAAAACAATGGAGTTACAGACGAGGCAGAAGAAGCAATGATACACCGGAGGAAAATGTTATAGTTAGCGCAGATTTGTTGTGTTTTAGGTCATCAATTTAGTTGCTGATTGGCTGAAATGAAACCACCCCATAGACTGCCCAATCAGGTGATTATTAGAGTTTAGTATAACAACCCGGGTAGAATTCTCTGAGTTATAATTATTAGAGTATTAACTGATTGAATATAGCAGATGAGGTTTGAGTTTAATGTTATTGGCTGTAGCTGTCGTTAGGCCCCAATCATCTGATGACACAACTGCTGGTGTCCTCAGACTGAAGCAAGCTATTTACTGTTTCTATTTTTATCCTTGGTAACATTCAAATGTGAATTGTGTCTCTTTTGCTTTTCAGGTACCAGCTGTAACTTATGATTTTATTTCTACACATTTCTACACATTAATAACATTTTCCAATTATTAATTGAGTTGGGAGTTTTTCTAAATTTGTGTTACTAAATTCTTTTCACATGAAGCCCAACATGTTGATGCTAATCTGTGGTAAGTGAGGGAACTAATCTTGAAATGCTCATTACTTATTTTGAAATCATTTGATGCTGAACTAATGTATACTTTACCATTATTACCAGATTTTGTATTATTAATGAGTGTGATACTTTTAGAGATAATTTGTTTGATTGTTTTAATCAAATTAAGATATATACGACATTTCAATCAACCGCTATTGATCTTATATGCTTATCATTTGTGTTTGAAAGTTATTTTCGTGACATTAGCATTGTTAATATAGGGAAATAAATCTATGACTTCTTCTTAATAAACTGGTGTAGTTATTGACTGAAGATTTATAATATTGATTGTTATTGATATTGCTGATCTTCACACCTCCCATTGATGACATCACCTCAAACCTATGTCGCTTCGATTCATTGTCCTCTAGTGCAGAATCCACTATTCAGGGTTGATACTAGCTAGGATTCCGTGACGCGTTCGCAATAGTGATAACTGTGAGTGATGCAGTGGATTGAACAAAAGAAATTCACAGCTAATCTGCCACACCTGTGTTTTCTTATCCTGAGCTATAGGGCAGCACAGAATGATGATTCCCCTCATAACAGGGTAACACAAGTGTTTTATTTCAGGCAATAAAACAGTTTGGCATTCCTGATGTGACACCATTACTGCAAGCCATCTACTCGTACAGTGCACTAGAGATCACAGGAAGGAAAGAGATGATTGTTGGTATTGACTAGAATGTGAGCAAGAGGAAGCTTGTGATGGTTGGTAAGCTGTGGCTGTTTTTCTGGTTAGAAGGACGAGTCAAGAGTACGTTTTTGGAAGATACTTGGTGCAGAAACAGCCACATGCCTGGGAGGCAGAACAATGCAGTTGACTTGCTAGGGTGATGGGGGGGCCAGTATTTCGGTGGAAGGAGATAGATTTTTGTGGTGGATATGGGTGTTGAACTAAAGGGGAGAGTAGTGGAGAGGTCTAATAGGCTCTGGGTAGGGATGGAGTAAGCTGAGGCTTGATAACATGCCGACTGGGTCGCAAGATTCTGGCCAAGAGAAGCACATAACTTCAATACCGCACCTTATATCTCTCTATCACTCCATTTCTTGATGAAGCATTTCCATTTTGCATATCAATTGCTTTTAGTAGATCCCATAGGTGAAGCCTATTGCGTTTGCCAATGCTTGTAACTTTCACTGGTTGTGGCTACTAGAGTGTTAGCAACTTTGTTCAAGTATGGCCTGAATTGGTTGTTGGCTCAAATTCACTGGCCCTATGTAAAATCCTGGGAGCTATGTCACAGGTGAGGCTTATACAGTTAAGACTGGTTTGGGTGTGACAGTTGCAGAGCGGGAGGGAAACTGCAGGGTTCTAAGAGTTGTTATCCTACTGGCTTGGTGGAACGGCCTTCTAGTGGTACATACTATGGTAGAACAGGTGTCAAATTGAAATCTCTACATTTGAATACGAATTTGAAATTGTTAAAGCTTGTTGTGTAGACATTTTAGTTATAGCTCCATGCACGTTAGTTTAACACACTAGGCCGCTGTGCACTTTAATCTAGGTATATTTTATTCGGCTTCACATTGTTATTTCTACAATAACCAGTTTTATGGTCTTGTTTTATTTTTATCTATCTAACTGTTTTTTCTTAGCCCTGCACCGTGTTCTCAAACAAGACATTCTTGATCACTCTGTGCTTCATTCAAGGCTATAGTTTGGTACATTGCCGGTAACGTGGTAGAAGTTTAGTCTCCAACATTCGTAGAAAAATACACATCTTTACGTAGCGACATTTTCTCAGAACATCAGCTGTGTTATTTTATAAACACTTCTTAGTCCCATTACACGTTAAGAGGGTGATTCCATCCAGGGAACCACGACTGTATGCTGATTGCTGAATGCTTCGCTACAGATGCTAACGCAGACCACAGGCCTTTTCTCAGGAATGAGGGTTGATGTCCTCCCGGGGGAACCTGAAAGGCAGAATTAGAGCTTAACAGGCTGTGCTCAGATTATGCCTTGGATAGGAAATAGTCCATCGATCCTAGTGACACTATGATAGCGTTATTCTTATGCTTCATTCTCCTCGTCACCATTTTAATACTGTCATGTTGTGTCGTCCTGGTTATTGCAGCTCACGCTTTGCTATCTAAGATGCAGTTGTTTTATTAAACCAATCATTGAAACATACTGCTTCTGTTTGTCGTTTATTTATGAGACTGAATTGTGAATGAGAGAACTGGATTGACCCGAGTGACCACGACTTCCCTAAAATGTCATGCGCTCGGCTGCCCAATCAACCCTATCCTTTGAGGGAGGTGAGGCACTGGTAGTTAGCCAGAGCAAACCCTGGATTTAGAGCGACACGTGTCACCCACAGTGGGTCAGACTCAGTCTCCCACACCCTGGACGATCTTGCTGCTCAAAATCCAGTAGTCTCATCAGAATAATGAGAGCCTTCGCGACAAGCTCATTAACACCTATAGCAGTGTTGAAGACTAAACCAGAGAATAGAGGCCTGAAACAAGTATGCATTTAGTCAGGTTTGAAGTGCTATTTTGAAAACAAAATGACAGACATGTTAGACAGATTATTTCAGATTAGAAGGGCCTGAAACAAAGAATGCCCTACCTTTGAGGGGCCTGAAACAAAGAATGCCCTACCTCTGAAATGGATTCTTGGAAAACGAGGAGTGTAAAGATGAACTTCAGAAGCTGAGGGAAGCCTTTTTCAGGAGGGCATTTTATTATTGTCCTAGAAATGAATTTAGAAGTCTTACTGTCAAGAAAATTGTGCACTATGCATAGCACTTTAAAGGTGCTGCGTTACCAGATTGGGTGCCAGCGCAAGTCGCTTAAAAGAGATCACATAGCAAAAGTGAGAAGAACCACCTACCATTCAAGTTGCCTGATTGTAGAGAGGTTAGTGGCACGGTTTGTCACCCGAGAAGAGTGTATTGCAGTAGGGCAGCCTTGAACCTTTGATGGCAGTAAGGCAAGCTTCTTTCAGTCAAAAGAGAACTGGGAAGCATATGAAGCACAGGAGCCTAGAGCCATAGGAAACCACTTCCTTTCTTTCCTCACCTTTGAAATTCTGGGAAAGACACCTTACTGATTGTGAATTTCATATAGGCACCACTTATTGCACGTATAACATAAATCTACCCAGGTCTATTGTGAAATGATTCGAGTACACCCGCATTACATTTACATCTGTTGTAAATATTCCAAGCAGTCTATAAATAATAAGTGGAGGTGCTACAAATAAGGATGTTCGATCTGTAAGAAGATTGGAGTTACCCTTCAACCCTTTCAGAAAGGATATGGAGAGGCTCCTGGTAGCACAGATTGTTATTGACCACATATAGCATGTCTCATGCAGAATGAGAAAGTGCACATAGATTTGCCTGATACTAAGGTAACTGGAAAACAAAAGTCACTGCATCGGTCATTCAGAAAGGGGAATAAACGAGCACCTGTCATTCACATCCTAAAGTGGTCATGGTCTAAAATATATTGAATATAAGTATGTTGGGAGTTAGAGCACAGATGAAGTAGAAGAGCATCGATTGCAAGGACAGGTATTTAGCATGACAGCACGCTGGAAGACTATTGTCTATAGGAAGAAGAAACATGGAATGCTCTGGACCTGACATTGAGATTCCAGCAGGGCTGATCTCATTGTGTGACATTGCACAAGGAATCCAGGTACAATAATAACACTTACAACAATCTAGACCCAAGGTCCATTTAAGTGAAATTGATCTCTATACGTGTTGTCACTTGCATTGTTTCCACAGCTGCTTAGTAATTTTGCCGCTATTTTCAGCCAAAAATACACTGTGATTACAAATGTTATGTTATATTAATTGAGGTGTTAACTGAACCCTCTGATTAAAGGGCACCAAAATAGAAGATGTTCTAGTGTAGACTTCCAGGTAAGTAGTTCCCCCGAAACAAGCAAGTGGGATCCCTCCTAGAATTATTTATTACAGCTATGCTAGAGAGAGACAATCATAAAATCCTGAGTGTTAGCCTAGATTGTAATTGGTATTTACAAACACATGAGAACCGCAATGAACAGGGTATATTTCCTTGTATGTAGATATAAGAAAAGTCACCAGCATGTTCCATGTCAGTTTAGTGGTGTCTGTTGCCAACTCAAATATTGACTACTTTACAATCACTTTAAAAATGAGATTATAGCTCAGATGAGGTATGCACTCATTAGTAGTACAGAACAAATAGAAATTTAACTTGTGCAGTAGCTCAGTATGTATCTTTCTGTGTCAGAAACCTTTACGAAACACTGACTCACTGGATGTTGTCATGCGTGATGTCATTTGAGCGGTCACCACCCGATGCGTTTTTACCACTAAGGTCTTGATCACAGATGTTGAATCATATATATATTTTACCTACTTGCAGTTGCCAGTAGGTAGTTATAGTTAGGACCATGTTTCCATAGAAAAAGTGATTTTTGACTTGCCATTATCTTTAGCACCGTTTGACAAATCTTCACAAAAAGTTCCCCAAAAATGTGTGTGCCATGATTCTTGTTGCTCATGGAGAGGTTCCGGATGATATGCCAGGCGGGCACGGGGAAGAAGGGGGGAAGGTCACAAAACGTGCATTTCACGTGTTAATTCATACAGTAGTTTTGAAGACGACTACAGCCGAACCGATGGACAGAATTACACTAAATTTGGCAGAAAGGTAGGTTTAAGTACGTAGATTATGCTTTCGAATATTTGGTGTAAATCCGCTCAGTAGTTTACAAGAAATCAAAGGGGAAATACATTTGTATATCTAGGGCCGTGGATCCATCATGAGGTTTTCAATAGCATCACAGCAAATTTGTGAATACGTGAGCCTACAGGAATGCTGTGATTGGCTGGCCACACCTGAACAGAAAGTTGTGGCTGCCATTCTATGTAACGGGACATCATCCCGGGGCCCAAAAAAATTCCTTTCGATAAGTGGTAAAAACGGTCAGCGTGGAGGTACCCTGAACCCAGTGGTGTGATATTGGGGTCTTTGAGGGTCAAATTATGCCTTAAAAACCATTTGTTTTAATGCTGGGTGATATATTGTTTTTCTAGGGAGACATGGTCCTAACTAACTAACCTATATATATATATATACATATATATATATATATATTCACTGAAAAAATAAAAGGTTACAGGGACATTATAGTTAGGTTCTGAATTAACTCATACAAAACCATAGAAATCCAGCAGTTATAGTTGTAGTTCTTTCAAACAACCATACCTCATGCCCTAAGGTAACTATAACTTGTGCCCCCGCCGTTCACGGTTTGTTCTCCAATAATGTTTCATTTACATTTTTAAAAATGTTATAGCACTTGTCAGGAGTGCTGTAATATATGAGGTAATTAGCAGTGTATGCTGAGGGAGGGAGTTATAGTTACCTTTAGGCACAAGTTTTCTTTGGGTGGACAGGGTCGTGAAGCCCCCTTCCCTAGGCCGATATCGGCCCTGTAAACTCCTTTTCCTGGAGCCAAGCCTAAATATATTAATATTTATTGGAGAGAGGGGGACTGGTCAGACCTTCCAGGCCGATCTCACCTCCGGGGATCTTATCCCCCGAGGCTGAGGCTAAACATTTAATTTATTGGGGGGGGGAGGCAATGTAGCCCCCCTCCCCAGGCCTATTTTGGCCCCAGAGAACCCATCCCCTGTGGCACAGACTAATTATTTACTTTTTTGGGGGGAGGAGGGACAACACGGATCCCCTCTCTTGGCCCATGTGGGCCCTGGGGACCCCATCCCCGCGGCGTGGCCTAATCATTACTTTTTAGGGAGGAGGAGGGGAGCTGCGTGGCTCCCCTCCCCAGGTCGAACTTGGCCTCGTGGACCCCATTCCCTGGGACGCGGCCTAATAAATTATTGTCTTGGAGGGGGAAGGGGGCTTCACAGCTCCCCTACCAGGCCGATCTCAGTACTGCAGACCCTATACCCCAGGGCCCAACCATGTGACCTGGGATCCCCCCAGGGCACACAGTCACAATGTTGGGAACCGTGGGGGAAGCCTGAAGGCCCTCCATGGTCCCAGATGGCTCCCAACCCCCTGTGGGAGCCAGCATTGCTGTCACAGAGAGCAATTGTTTCTTCTATATCCCTGCCTGCATCTCAGTGGGAAGGGAGACAGAGGACACCTCTGCTTTGATGAAGGGAGATCTTTTTGACAGCTCTCCCTTCATCAGACCAGAGTGTTTGCTATGGCTTTGTGGCAGCTTCAAAGCTGCTGCAAGTCATATCAAACAGCTATGTCCCGAGGTGGGCACCATGGGACATACCAGGATCCGGCCAAGGGAGGTGGCTGTCCCTAGGGACATCAGTGGCTCCTCAAAGGGGGCTGCGCGGCCCCCCCTCCAACATAGAACAGCCCCAGGGAGGTTGGGATCCCCAGGGCTTCAGGGGATCCTAAACAGAGCCTCTTTCGATTTTTTTAAATATTTGTCCTTGGTAGGTGGTGGTCCCTTGGGATGTTGCGGGGGGAGTGAATGCCCCGACCACAAGAAATTTTGTGAATACCTCGAGTAGATGGTGGTCCCCAGGGCAATGGAGAGAGCACCTGGCCCCTGCATTACATTACAAGGCCTGGGGAGGAGCAGTCACTGGGGCTGTGGGGGGGGGGTTGGGCACTCCCCATTATAAATAATAAAGGCCCGAGGAGGTGGCGGTCCCCGGGGCTGAGAGGGAGGCCAGGAGCACCCCCATTGAAATGTAACAACGGCCCTGGGACTTAGCCAGGCCATGTGCCAAGCGCTCGAAAGGCAGCAATCACACAAACCTCACAGCCTTTCACCAAGGGCAGCCAAGGATTAATCACAGGACCTGGCTCTGGGGACCACATGTCCATTTTTTAAAGGGAAGATGCAGCACACATAGAAAGTGGAACAAAAAAGGGAGAAATAAACATTTTTCTTCCTGTTATGACTCACCTGGGGAGGCGTGAGTTTTGGCACATTTCTAGTGGTACCACTTCTGCTAAATCTGGTAATGCATCAAAATCCACAGGTGTTGTGTGGGAACACCCACACAATGCTTATGGAATGTCTCTAAGGGGTAGATTAAGTCAATGCAGTGATTTGTGATGCGTTGCTTTCCTTGTGATTCATAAAGCCACTCAGGACCACACAAGGCAGCTTTGGTTGGCTTCATTAATCTCATTTTGGACTTGTGTCACTCTTGCACTATTGCACCAGAGAGATATAACTGAGCTTGTAAATATGCCTCTAGGTCCCAAATACAATATATATATATATATATATATATATATATATATATATATATATATATATATATATATATGTATATATATATATATATATATATATATATATATATATATATATTTGGAACTAAAGAAATGGTGGAAGTTGACCTCATTGACAAAATATACAGAAAATGGTTGAGTACCGCGACGTCTATGGATTCTAATATTACCCACCCTTGGCGACATGGACCCTGATTTACTCGAACAATGGAGATCGCACACAGCTGACTGTTCGGTTAAACTTATGGGTACCTTGATTAATCAAGCCAAATGACGCGTGGAGGAACAAATACAGATCATTGATCAACTGATGAAAGAACTAGAGAAAATGGGTAATCACAAGAAATACAATTGCTAATGAAAATGGAAGAGAGCATAAAGAAAAAAGAAGATTAAATCAAAATGCTGAAAGCACATCAATTCAATAGAGATAAAAAAGACTATGAACTTGGGAGGATTTACACTTTTGCT
Source organism: Pleurodeles waltl (assembly GCF_031143425.1). NCBI lineage: Eukaryota > Metazoa > Chordata > Amphibia > Caudata > Salamandridae > Pleurodeles > Pleurodeles waltl. Next base: position 680,486,196 of record NC_090446.1, read on the forward strand.
CGCAAGTACAATACTCTTCGAGTGCAAGATTAGATAAATTTAACAGAAGATACAAATTTACAATCTAACTCTGTAGATGAGAGCTCGGATCTAAGTTCATCAGCCGATGAAGCTTCTTACAACAAATTGGATTTTCATGGGGAAATGCAACTCATGGAAATGGTCATGCAACAGTCAAGCAGGAACAGAGGACGAGGTCGGGGAGGTACAAGACGCGGAGGGGGAAGAGGAAGAAACAACAAACATTAGGACTAGAGGGTGGTTCTACCTTTGACAACTCTAACATTATTGTCAATATTTCTAAATTCAATTTGACTCATAATCAAGAACAAATTCTTAATTTAGGTCTCAGTTTCTGTCCAATTGTGCATTGGGATTATGTCAACACACGAATTGAATAATACAAATTTACTCGTAAACTACGTCTAATGAAATATTTTTCTAGCAAAGCACAGGTGAAACAGCTTGCTCACAATACTAATGTGGTTAGATTTTCTGGGTTCAATATCAATGACATTCCAGAGCTGGTTGAGATTGGGGATCTAATCAATATAGATGAAACAACTAGTGAAAACACTTGTACAGACATGGAAACCTTGACGAATATGGGTTTTACATTTGACCATACTACCACCAGTTCCTTGAAACCTTCCAGTAGGTTTAATCCTCAGCTACCCAGTGGCAATTTAATTGATACATTTTATGAGCTGGCAGTTGGGGATATTGACAAATTTCGGAGTAATTGGAAATCCAAGAAATCCAGGGGGATCAACTTCTCTTCCTCTGATTAGAATGATTTAAATGCTTTGAAATCTAATACGGCTATCGTGATCAAGCCCTCTGATAAAGGTGGCAATATTGTGATCATGGATGTAGCGAGTTATACTAAGGAGGCACACCGCCAACTATCCAACATGGAGCATTATGAGAAATTACGTGTAAATCTGACTGCTCAATACCAGCTCAGCTATTGGGAGATGTTGGATAATTGGCGTGCGGGTTGCTTTATTGATCAGAAGAATATGCTTATTTGAAAGTTGTATTTCCAAAAATCCCTTGCATTTACTTCCTACCCAAAATTCACAAAAACAAAAAAAATCCTCCAGGTGACCTACTGTGAGTATGAACTCATCCCTGTTAAAAAATACCTCACTTTATTTAGATCTTTTTTGTGTCCCCATGTAACAGAATTGCCTTCCTATTTGCGGGATACTAATGATTTTCTATCCAAGATACACACTATCCCTTGGCAATCCAGTTATCTATTGGTCACCATGGATGTGGCCTCTTTATACACTTCCATCATGCATGATTTTGATATTCAGGCCTGTAGATATTTTCTAGGTACCCGCAAGATCAAATTTTTGCAACATACCAATATGCTTTTGTCTATGTTAAGATTCTACCTTACCCACAATGTCTTCCAGTTTGACAATGAGTATTACCTCCAAAAACAGGGGACAGCTATGGGAGCATCTTTTGCACCCACATATGCCAATCTTCATATGGGTTGGGGGAAAAGGAAGTTACCTATAAAAATTATATGGAACGAGTCATACTGTGGGTCATATACATCGATGACCTTTTCCTCATTTGGGATGGTGGTGAACAGTCCCTTTTGGAATATATCAGTGCACTCAATAATAATGAGTTCAATATTCATTTAGATTTGAAGTATAGTACACATACCATTGAATTTTTGGATGTTTTGCTAACTGTAAAAAATGAAACTTTGCAGACGACCGTCTATCGTAAACAGACTGCTTGTAATTCTATATTACAAGGAAATAGTGGCCACCCGAAAGCTTTGAAATGGAGCATTCTTTACAGTCAATTCCTGCGGGCTCACAGAATTTGTTCTGACAATGTAAGTTTTAAAACAGAAATTGCCACTATGATTCAAAGACTTTTGAATAGAGGATATCCTTTGAAAATTTTAAATGATGCCCAGAATAGAGTGATTAATATGTCCAGAGAAAAATTACTCTTTAAATACGAAGTCAGAGAAGAAAATCTACAAGAACACAGATCTCCACCCAGATTGTTTTTTGAATTTAATCAACAACATACAGAACTTAAAAATATCATACAAAAAAATTGGCATGTTTTACGACATGATCCCCACATCAAAGAGAACATTGGGTTACATCCCCGGATTACATATCGTAAAACATATTCGCTGGGAGATCACCTAACCATGAGTCTGTTCTGTTCTAAGGACAATCAATCATGGATATCCAAGAAACGTTTGGGCTTTTGGAAATGTGGTTGTTTTAAATCTTGCAAATTTGCCTATAATACACATAATTACACCACATTTGATGGCAAGACTTGTGAGATGACTGATCGTATAACTTGTGAGACTGAGTATGTTGCCTATGTCATAGAATGTGGCTGCCACAAAAAATATGTTGGCAGCACCATTCATAAACTCAAGGTTAGATTTTTACAACATCTCAGAGCGATAAAAAATCAGGACAGGTCATATCCACTAGCTAAACATTTCTGGGAAGTCCATGATGGTGACTGTAGTTCGCTGATATTTTATGGGATCAAAACCATTAAAACAAATCTGAAAGGAAGGGATAGAACGGCAGAACTAAGACAGATGGAATCAAAGATGATTTTGTTACTTGGCTCCGAAAACCCAAGGGGGCACAATTTAGATGCAGAGCTTTATGTCCATCTGTGATATCTTTACTCTGCAACTCTATCAAATTTATCTTTGGAACACTCTCTACACATAGTGGCATGCACATGGAAAATGAAGATCTGTTTTAATGATATTCTGCTCCAGATTTAGGCTGGTATCAGTATAGCCAGATTTACTATTAAAAAATATGACTTTTAATTGTCTATTTTTGCACATTTTTTCTATCACTCTATAGATTAGATATGACTACACTTTTTGACACTGAGCACTTTACGAACATAGGCGGTTTGATTACTCAAAAAAATATTTTTCTCTTTTATATGGATATTTATATGTATTTATATAATGTTTAATATATTTATATATGAGGCTATTTTATCTTGTCTTCCAATGGGCTAATATTCTTATTAGATTGATCTACAGTTGAGAGACATTTTGCTGAGGTGATTGATGTGATCTTCTGTAGTCCATATGTGCCTATTAAGGCCTTGATTTAGATTTTAGATGGGCTACAATGATCTTGTGCACGTGCTATAATTATTGGTCTCTATCTGCTGATGATGAAAATTTAATGATCTCCAACCGGAAAATCCAATTGGGACTGGTGTGGAGACAAAGATTTGAAATATTCTTTACATTACATCTCTTATCTATATATTTATTTAAGCAGTGAAATTTATATATATTTATTATGCATGAAATGTGTTCAATATATTTGTCTAACAATCGATATTCATATACTTGAGATTTATATCTAATCATTATTAGTTATGTAGGATATGATGATGTTTTTCTCACATATATAAATTTTTACCTATCTGTTGTGACAGAAAGCAATCATGTTTAAAGATGGCCGCCGCTGTTCAGTACACACATGGGCCCTCATTACAATCCTGGCGGTCTGTGTTAAAGCGGTGGTAATACTGCCAACAGGCCGGCGGTAAAATAAATGGAATCATGACCATGGCGGAAACCGCCAACATAGACAGCCACTTTAACACTCCGACCGCCACAGCGGTAGAAACAAACACCATGGCGGTCACCGCCAACAGACAGGCGGAAGACAGTGCACCGCCCACACTATTATGAGAGGTCAATCAGCCACCTTTTCCGGGGAGGATTCAACGCAAACAAAAACACGGCGGAAACAGGACTTGGAAGAGGAAACACTCACCTCTACACAACCCACGAGGAACCAGGATGCCATGGAGACAGAACTCCAAATCCTCCCTGCGATAGAATTCCTACTCCTCTACCAGGAGCACGAGAGACGGCAGCGACGACCACGGTGAGTACTGCACCTACAACACAGGGGAGGGGGGTGGGAAAAGAGAGTGACACACACATGCAACACGCAACACCCCCACCCTCACCCACAACAACACACACCAATACATGCTGCAACAATCGATTTACACCCCCCAAGCCCCCTGGAAGAAAGCAATGACAAAAGGAAATGATTGTAATGATTGTAATCAATAAAAATCCATTAGTCAAAACTTCAAATACAGTATAAACAATTATGTACACCAACTATACAAGTCCGTATAGTGCACCATTCAAAGTCTGTGGACCACTGGGCCCAAAATGCATGGGCGAGGCCCGCACTCGATACCAGACTGCAAACGGAGAGAACATTGCTGGGGAATCAGATTGAAAAGAAACAGACACCTCAGGGGGAAGGGAAGGGGGGGCACCTCAGCCGGATGAGTGCACGACGCCAGCTCCACGAGGGGGCTCCATGCCCACTGATGTATCCTGGGGAGTGCAAAGCCACAGTCTCTCAAGTCTCTCCAGTGGGTGGTTTGCCCACTGCTTTATCCTGGGAAGTGCAAAGCCACAGTCTCTCAAGTCTCTCCAGTGGGTGGGTTGCCCACTGCTCTATCCTGGGGAGTGCAAAGCCACAGTTTCTCAAGTCTTTTCAGTGGGTGGGTTGCCCACTGCTTTATCCTGGGGAGTGCAAAGCCACAGTCTCTCAAGTGGATGCCTTTCTCCACTGGTTCTGGAGGTTGCTTGGTGCCGAGATTGCTTCATCCTGCCAAGGACTAAGGTAGTTGATGCCTTTCTCCACTGGTTCTGGAGGGGGCTTTGTGCCCAGAGTGCTTCATCCTGCCAAGGACTGAGGTAGTGGATGCCTTACTCCACTGGTTCTGGAGGGGGCTTTGTGCCCAGAGTGCTTCATCCTGCCAAGGACTGAGGTAGTGGAAACCTTTCTCCACTGGTTCTGGAGGGGGGCTTTGTGCCCAGAGTGCTTCATCCTGCCAAGGACTGAGGTAGTGGATGCCTTTCTCCACTGGTTCTGGAGGGGGCTTGGTGCCCAGAGTGCTTCATCCTGCCAAGGACTGAGGTAGTAGATGCCTTTCTCCACTGGTTCTGGAAGGGGCTTTGTGCCCAGAGTGCTTCATCCTGCCAAGGACTGAGGTAGTGGATGCCTTTCTCCACTGGTTCTGGAGGGGGCTTTGTGCCCAGAGTGCTTCATCCTGCCAAGGACTGAGGTAGTGGATGTGACACTCCACTGACGGTGGTGCAACATGCAAGTTGGCCAGGCTCCTGGAACTGACCACCAGCCTCGTACGACTGACCACTGGGGATGGCAGCCATGTCTGCGGTGGTGCCACTGGCTCAGGATGTTGCAGGGCCGCTGGCGGTGCTGGCGGCGGTGTCAGTAGCGGCGGTGCTGGCGGCGGTGTCAGTAGCGATGGTGCTTAAGGCGGACTCTGTGGCATTGATGCTGGCGGCGGGTTCTGTGGAAACGGTGCTGGCGGCGGTCTTTGTGGAGGTGGTGCTGGTGGTGGTCTCACTGATTGCGGTGCTGGTGGTGGCCTCACTGACTGCGGTGGTGGTGACGGTGTCAGCAGCGGCGGTGCTGGTGGCGGGCTCACTGACTGCGGTGCTGGTGAAGGGCTCAGTGTCTGCGGTGCTGGTGAAGGGCTCAGTGTCTGCGGTGCTGGCGGCGGTGTCTGTGGCGGCGGTGCAGGTGCCGGTGGCAGTCTTGTCCGCCGTGCAGGTTGGCATCGACGTGGATCTGCCTTTGATTTTTTGGCCCTTCCCCACCTTGGATGGTGGTGCAGCTGTCTTCCCACTTTCCACTTTTGTTTTGCTTGAGCCCTTGATGGCAGGTGTTTTTGCCTTCTCCCTCTGGGATGTGGTGGAACCTTTTCTGTTTTGGAGGTGGGGGAATGTCCTTTCCTTCACTCCTTGGGACACTGGCAGCCCTGTTGCTTGGCGCACTCCAAAATCCCGCTGGGGTGCTGGGTTGGGACCTGGAAAGGTGGGCTTTAGGGGACGGAGTGGGGGGGAGGTGTAGGGAAGAGGTCAACATTTGATAGGAAAAGCTTTTTAGACACACTGGGACGGGTAGATGGTGGGGTTTGGGAGTGGAGGAAGAGGTAGTGGATGTAGAAGGTGTACGTTTGCTGACTTTGGGTGAAGATGCATGGACTGGAGGCTGTTGTGAGGTGGTTGGCTGTTGGGTGGGTGTGTGACTGTGTTTGTGTACTTTGAGATGAGGGCTCACAGACACACTGGGAGAGGACACGGAATGTGTGAATGGTAGCGGGGGTGGTGAGTGCATGTGAGCCGTGTGTGGTGATGGGCGTGCTGGTGATGGACGTAGTGGCTGAAGATGTAGTGCATGCAGGTGTGAGTGGAGATGAGACAGGGAGGGAGGAGGGAGATGTGGAGGAGGGGGACACAGTGGAGACAGTGGATGTTGGTATGTCTGCATGGGTATGGTGCTGGTGTGAGTGCTTATGGGATGTGTAGTGCTTATGTTTGCCTGAGCCACCCTTGTGTGTTGAGGTGTGTGCATGCTGATCTGATGGTGTGCTTGGGATAGGCTGAGGTACAGGGGATTGGGTCTGGGTGGAGGAGGTTGGAGGGAGGAGGCTGGACACAGGGACAATGGCTGCCATCAGTGCAGAGGCCAAAGCCTGAAATGCTCGCTGTTGGGCTGCCTGGCCAAAATGAATGCCCTCCATGTGTGCATTTGTTTCTTGCAAATGCTTCTCTACACCCTGGATGGCATTCAGAATGGTAGACTGCCCAACAGTGAGGGATCTCAGGAGGTCAATAGCCTCCTCACTGAGGGCAGCAGGGCTGACTGCTGCAGGGCCTGAGGTGCCTGGGGCAAAGGAGATGCCCACCCTCCTGGTTGAGCGGCCACGGGACACATGCTGAGGGGCTGCTGGGAGGGCGGTGCTGGTAGGGGGGGTGGTGGCTGTACCTGTAGATGCGGTGGGCACAGAGTGGCCCACCACCGCAAGGGAGCTCCCATCAGAAGAGGAGTCGGTGTAGCTGGTCTCTGCTCCTGTTCCCTCCGTGGAGCTCCCCTCGCCCTCCGTCCCACTGGTGACTTCAGACTCGCCCTCCAGGGCCATGTGGGATTCAGCTCCCTCCTGCTCCGGTGGCACTGCTCCTCCACCTGATGATGATAATGCACACAAGAACAGGGAGACCACAAAAAGGGGGGGGAAGAAAGAAGAAAGACATGTTCAGTGCATGCAATACTGCAACCGTTGACGGACACTACAGACACAGCAGCCCTCTGCACTACGGCATGCACTAAGAGTTCCCTCATTAATCACAGGGACATGGGGTACAAGGCCTATGCCAGATTGCTGCACACATGGAAGTCACAGGAGCCTGACTAGGTGTAGATGGCTCCTACCACTGGTGGGGTTGGGGTGCCACATAGCCTGCCTCAAAAAGGGTCCTTGCCTACAAAGCTTGCCCTGGCCTAGGGTAACCCACTGCCCCCCCCCACCCAGACACCTCCTAATATGCGCAGAGTCAGATGGATGTGACTGTACTCACCCCCTTGTGGCTGCTGTGATGCCCTCAAGAGCCCATCCAACTCCGGATATGCCACTGCCACGATCCCCAACCTCAGGGGCCATCCCCAGCAGGGCCTCCGCCGTCTTCTTGCTCCAGCGGCAAATTTTCTCCTATCTTTTCTGGCAGTGGGTGCTCCGTCTGTGGTGGACCCCCAGGGTCCGGACATCCTTGGCGATGGCATGCCAAATATCCTTCTACTGGTGGGCGCTGACCTAGAAGAATAGTACAGGGGAAAAGGAAGATCTTTAACCTCCCGGACCGTCACAGTCATTGGCTCACGTTCCCACCCTTGCCCTGACGCACATATACTCACCGTCCGCTAATGCAGGCCTCAGTCCCCCCCGTATCTTTGATCCACACCACTCCAAACAGGCATTGCCCATACAGCATGCTCACAGTGTACTCACCTGTTTGTCTGGAGGACCGTAGAGTAGCGTGTACTGGGGGAGGACCCCATCCACTAACTTCTCCAACTCCTCCGAAGTGAAGGCAGGTGCCCTTTCACCAGACACATGAGCCATTGTCGCTTCCAGACACAGGTCACAGCAGCATTTGCAGTGTAGGTCCTCTCCTGTCGAAGGTCAGGTCAGGTATCAAGTAAGTGAACAGACAGATAATGGTGTCACGTCCGCGGCGGTGCGTACCGTCACCGCCGGCGTACATCGTCATTGGCTCCTGGGACCCATAGGGCCCAATGTTAACCAATGCAGGATTGCGCCGCAGTCTTCGACCGCCTACCGCGACGGTGTACAATGCCAGCGCAGTTACCTCATATCCCTGTGTCTCACATTACAGGTCAGGCAGCTGCCATTTCAGGGGGCCACATGGCATTATTTTTAAATGCATCACATATATCTAGGCCTTGCATACACACAGTGACAGGCACATAGCATATTGACAAATGTGTGCAATAAATTATTTTCTTACTACCTCAGTGTTGGCTGACTCTGTGCTCGCTGTTCTCGTCCATAGAGCACGTCCGCTGGGGCAGGTGAGGAGATGGCGGCATCCTCCAGTGTACAGACCGCTTGTGGACCTGTAGACAATGGAAGGCAGACACATCATTTTCACTTACAGACTTGATCGTGCAACAATCCAGGAACTGTGTGCCCAGTTGGAGCCAGACCTGATGTCAGCTATCCACCATCCCACAGGAATCCCCCCTCTAGTGCAGCTCCTGTCAATACTCCATTTCCTGGCAAGTGGGTCTTTCCAAACAACAGTGGCCATTGCATCAGGGATGTCCCAGCCTATGTTCTCAAACGTGTTGTCCAGAGTGTTGTCTGCCCTGCTGAATCACATGTGCAGCTACATCATTTTCCCTCAGGTGGAGGATTTGCCCACAGTGAAAGGCGACTTCTATGCCCTGGGACATATCCTCGGCATCATAGGTGCCATTGATGGGACACATGTGGCATTTGTACCCCCCCACAGGAGTGAACAGGTCTACAGAAACAGGAAAAGCTACCATTCAATGAATGTGTTTGGCCGACCAGTACATCTCCATGTGAACGCCAAGTTTCCAGGCTCAGTGCATGATGCTTACATTTTGAGGAATAGCAGCATCCCTTATGTGATGGGGCAACTCCAGAGGCATTGTGTGTGGCTAATAGGTGAGGACAAGGACCCTATACCCTGTAAATAGTTGTCTGGGGTTGTCCCTAAGGGTTAGTGTGTGTCTAACAGTTGTCCCTCAACATTTGCAGGTGACTCTGGGTACCCCAACCTGTCTTGGCTACTGACCCCAGCGAGAAATCCCAGGACAACGGCAGAGGAACGCTACAATGAGGCACATGGGCGAACTAGGAGAGTGATCAAACTGACCTTCGGCCTCCTGAAGGCCAGGTTCCGGTGCCTCCATATGACAGGTGGTTCCTTCTACTACTCACCATAGAAGGTGTGCCAGATCACTGTGGCCTACTGTATGCTGCACAACCTGGCTTTGCGACGACAGGTGCCTTTTCTGCAGGTGGATGGTCCAGAAGGAGGTCTTGTGGCAGCTGTGGAGCCTGTGGACAGTGAAGAAGAGGAGGTAGAAGAAGAGAATATCGACAACAGGAACAACGTGATCCAGCAATACTTCCAGTGAGACACAGGTAAGAAGAGCATCACTGCCTCCTACATCTCATATAATTGTTAGACCTATCATATGTCTGTCACTTTCACCCAGTGTATGGACCCTGACCTGTCACTTTGCCTTTTCATTTCACAGATGTGGGTCCCACTGTGTGACCTCTGCTATGTTAACTCATGGACTAGAGCTGTGTGACATAGGTATGTTGACAATACAATGGACATTGCTATTTTCCTTAGTTATAGCAAATACACATTTGTGAAAGCACAGACTGACTCCAGATTGTTTTGTGTTTCAAGGGTGTTTATTTAAGTGCAAATTAGTGGAGGGTGGTTGGAAAATGGTCTCACAGGTGCATTGTCCAAAGGGGCATAGGAAGTGGAACTAGGGCAGTTGATGGATGACAGGGTGACGAAGTGGGACAGAAGGATGACATTCAGACTGGTCTCATTTCTTGGCGGGGGTCTCGGCATTGTTCTCTGTCTTTGTCCTGGATCTCAGGGACCTTTTGTGGGGTGATTCTCCATCTGCAGGGGGTGGGGTGCTGGTGTTGTGGTCCTGTGGCAGTGCCTCCTGTCTACTAGCGCCGGCGGAGTTGATGGGCAGTTCATCATCGAGGCTAGTGTCAGGGGCCCCTTGCTGTGCCACAATGTCCCTCCTGGTATTCACAAGGTCCTTCAGCACCCCTACAATGGTGACCAGGGTGGTGTTAATGGACTTCAAGTCCTCCCTGATCCTCAAATAATGTTCCTCCTGCAGCCGCTTGGTCTCCTGAAACTTGGCCAGTACCATTGCCATCGTCTCCTGGGAATGATGGTACGCTCCCATGATGTTGGAGAGGGCCTCGTGGAGAGTGGGTTCCCTGGGCCTGTCCTCCCCCTGTCACACAGCAGTCCTCCCAGTTCCCCGGTTTTCCTGTTCCTCTGTCCCCTGAACCGTGTGCCCACCGCCCCCAGGTCCCTGATGTTCTTGGGTTGGTGGGTTTGCCTGGGTTCCCTGTAGTGGTGGACACACTGCTGCTTGACGTGTCCTGGGGACAGAGGTATGGGCCCGCTGGGTGGGTGCTGTGCTGGTGTTTCCTGAGGGGTGAAGGCTTTGTGGTGGCATGTGCCAGTGTGTGGGGAACCGACTGTCCCAAGGTCCCAGATGGGCCGGGCTGGTCATCTAGATCCAGTTGGACAGAGCTGCTGTCATCACTGTGGGCCTCCTCCGTGGGGGGCTGGACATGTCTGGAACCTCCTGTCCGGTGACGTTGGGTAGGGGCCCTGCAGGGGTGTAAAGGCATGATTATTGCATCTGTGTGTGCCATCGTGTGCAATGGGTGGGTGACCCTGTACCCCAGTGCTTACATTCTTGTCTAGGAACTTGTGTGATATTTGGTTTGGAGATCTGTGTGGTTATCTGTAATGGGCATGCTTTGGTGATGGGTGTCCATGCTTTGGTGTTGCATGCAGGTCTTGGTGTTGGGATGGGTGGTTTGTGATAGTGGGACATATGTGAGGTGTTGGAGTAATGGGGTGAGGGTGAGGGTGGGGGTATGTGATAGCATGCAGGTAGGGTGGGGGTTGAAGTATTTAAGATCTGACTTACCAGTGTCCATTCCTCCTGCTACTCCTGGGAGGCCCTCAGGATGCAGCATAGCCAAAACCTGCTCCTCCCATGTTGTTAGTTGTGGGGGAGGAGGTGGGGTCCGCCGCCAGTCCTTTGAACTGCAATCTGGTGTCTTGAGACCACGGAACGCACCTTCCCCCGTAGGTCGTTCCACCTCTTCCTGATTTCATCCCGTGTTCTTGGATGCTGTCCCACTGCGTTGACCCTGTCTATGATTCTGCGCCATAGCTCCATCTTCCTAGCAATGGAGGTGTGCTGCACCTGTGATCCGAATAGCTGTGGCTCTACCCAGACGATTTCCTCCACCATGACCCTGAGCTCCTCCTCAGAGAACCTGGGATGTCTTTGTGGTGCCATGGTGTGGTGTGGGTGATGTATGAGGTGGTGTGTGTTGTGATGTGTGAGGGGACATGTTTGTGTTTGTTGTGTGAGGTGTGTGGATGTTGTGTGAGTGATGGTGTTGTGTGCCTGTGGATGCTAATTTGTTGATGGTGGTGTCTCTCTCTGTGCTTCATTCTCAATTTTTGTCATAGGGGTTTGTGGGTGATGTGGGTGTGTGTTTTATATTGTATTGAGTGTGTGGGTGTGGTGTGTGTATGTGTATCAGGTGTGTGTATTTCGATTTGTCCAATGTGGTTATGTTTTGTAAATGTGTGTGTATTTTGAGCACAGGGGTGTGTACGCCACTGGAATACCGCGGTTGAAAGACCACCACGTGGATTTGTGGGTTGTGATAGTGTGGGCGTATTCCTGTTGGCGTGACGGTGGATGTTTTTTTATTGCCAGTTTGTCACTGACCTTTGGGGCCATATGTACGAACACTTTTTACCATAGACACAGAATGGGTAAAAACCTTTGTTACATCTGGCCCTTGTTGTGGTGGACTTGTGTGGGTGTCTAGATTTTGGCAGATTCCGACCTGTGGGTCGTACTAGCTGTAGCGGATTTCCGACGCCGCAGCGGTGTGTTGGCGGTCTTCTGCACGGCAGTAAGCGTCATTTACCGCCAATGTTGTAATGAAGGCCACAGTGTCATTGAAACCAAAGATAGACTGTATTGGATAAACTGATGTGTGCAATAATGTCTGCCAATGTGCAGTTGAAGGCGTTTGCCGAAACGCGTAGACATTTGGTTGAGACAGCGTGATTGAGATTTTGTTCTGAACATATATTTTTTTACTATAAATAGCGGGCGAATGATTTGTGTTTGAGATTCCTTGAATATTTCATCTATTCCTCAGCTAAATGCGATCCTTGGGAAATTGTGCAACCGTCCGGTGATTTGATTTCTCACTGGATTTTGAACTATATATATATTTATATATTCACTTAAAAATCTGTACAAATAGCACTGTGCTAATCCTATGCTTAAAAACGTTGCTAGATAGGCATTTGAGGTGAGCAAATCTAGAATGTTGCTGGTGTTGCAGTGTCTTCGTTACTGGAGCTGCTCTCCACCTAAACATGGGAAGTACCCAGAGTTCTCTCTTCTTTTTTGCATATCTATATATTCACTTAAAAAACTAAAGTTACAGAGACTTTTTATTTAGGCTCAAATCCTCAACGTACAAAACCATAGAAAGTCAGCAGTTGTAGTTAGAAGTATTTCAAGTAACTATAACTCGTGTGCCCACCATGCACGGTTTTCTCCTCAGAAATGTTACTGCCAATATTACATTGAGGTGGTTGGGAGTTGGGAGTACACTGTCTCACATGCCAGCACAGTTTGTCCCTTTGCATCCTGGTAAATGCACTTCACAATTAGTGCTTACTTCAAAATTAGCTGTAGTTTTTAATCAAAGTTAGTGCAGACATTGCTGTATATCTCTAGACGTGTTTCTGGGTATAGCCCTTCATTAGTAGAGGACAGAAGTAGAAAAGAGCAAAGAAAATGTGTCTGGAGTTGATGGAAATGCTGCAAAATTCCTCTCAGGTCAGAGTACCACTCACAACCACACAGGTGCAGCTCCGAAGCTCATCAGCTTGCTGGCTTAAGGGATTCTTTTAAACAGGAGGTGGGTTGGGAGCACACTGCCTCACATCCCAGCACTCTTCGTCCCTTTGCATTCTGGTAAATGCAGTTCACAATTAGGGCTTACTTGAAAGTTAGGTATAGTTTTTCACCAAAGTTGGTGCAGACATTGCTGTGGACACCTGTTTCTGGGTTTAGTCCTTCATCAGTAGAGAGCAGAAGTAGGCGAGAGCAAAGAAAATGTATCTGGGGTTGCTAGAAATGCTGCAAAATTCCTCTGATGTCATAGTACTACTCACAGGCACACAGGTGCATCTCCAAAGCTTGTCAGCTTGCTGGCTCAAAGGAGTCTTTCAAACAGGAGGCGGGTTGGGAACACACTGCCAAAGCTTACAGGGACGTTATAGTTAGGTTCTGAATTTATTTCCACAAAACCATAGTAATTCAGCACTTATAGTTATGGTTAGCTTAAGTAACTATAATTCTCACCATACAGTAACTATAACTCGCTCCTATGCACCAGCGTGGAGTGGAGTTTGGTTGCACGCGCAATGTTTGGTTTTGGTGCTCACTCGCGATGACCACAATACTCTGGGCTGTTAGCAAGTGCACGCAAGTCTTTGCAATCGCCTGTGCTGTTTCCAGCTGCACGCATAAGACTTTGCATTGAGTTGCACTGTTTCTGGCATGGACAGTGGCCAAAACAGTCCCACTTGCAAACGCTAATGCACCTGGAGTAGATTTTCTACTTGAGATACATCTTAATCTATTCAAAAAGTGTGGAATTTCTTTTAAAGTGGACCCCACAAATTGTTTGTTTAGATTGAGAAACCTTTTTTTAAACAGGAAGGAAGTACCCAGAGACTCCAACTTCCTGTTCCTGTCCAGCAGGCTCATCCTAATGCTTTGTCCATTTCCTGGTCACTGTTCAAAGCTCCTACAAGAAGGAAGGATCACTCTCTTTGTCTCCCAGATATTCCTTTGTATTTAAGGGCTTTGTTTTGGGGAAATCACATTAAGTAAGTTCCAAAGCTTCTGAATAAGGGTGCGGTCTGTTTGCTTGGGCATGCACCAATATTTCTTTGTACTTTAATTTGATTTAAAAAAATTGTAGTAGTGGGTCTCCTGGAGTTTAAGTATGGGCCTAGTTATTTAATTTGCTTTTCATTGATTTTTCATCTTTTGTAAAGGACAATTGTTGCACAGCTCAGTACCTGTCCTTTTGTACATATTTGTAACATTTGTAATATTATTTTACAATGTGACTTCCAAAGGGCCATCTAGCCAGTAGGCCCAATACTAGTTGTCATTAGTACATAAAATAAATGTTTCAGTGGTATACGGTTTTAAAACTTTATTTAGGGCAGGGATGGCATTGGATTAAATTTAATATGTTGGCTATTGTTTGCATTTCATTGTTTTTACAAAAAGTGCATATGTTGTGTGGTAATAATTGATGGCATAAGAGGATGTGCGTACTGTTGTGAAATTGTTATAGCACAGCCAATTTTCCTGGTGTGCATTGCTGAATGTTCAGTGCTGCCACCATGCCTCCTTATGGCCATTGTGTGCATGTGTGTGTGTGTGTGTTTGTCGTCCTCACCATTGCCTGTGTTCTTGATGTCATGTGGCCAGTGGCCATTGTGTGTAGTCTATCTCCATAAGCTTACATGTGTCCTTCATTCTCCATGCCTCCTTGTTCACAGTTGTTGTTTGACCATGTGGCTGGTGGCCATTTCCTGCTCCCAGCCAGTGTGTCTTTGCCAAAGGCTTGCATGTGTTCTTCTTTGTTCTCCTTGCTCCTTATTGTTGTTGTTTGACCATGTGGTTGGTAGCCATTTTGTCCATGCAGCCAGTGTTTCTTTCCAAGAGGCTTGCATGTGTTCTTTCTTTGTTCCCCATGCCTCTTTGCTCTTTGTTGTTGCTGTTGTTTGACCATGTGGCTGGTTGCTATTTTGTGCCTGCAGGCTGTGTTCCCTTGCCATAGGCTTGCATGTGTTCTTTCTTTGTTTCACATGCCTCCTTGTTGTTATTGTTTGACCATGTGACTGGTGGCAAATTTGTCCATCCAGACAGTGTCCCTTTGCTGTAGGCTTGCATATGTTCTTTTTTTTTGCCATCCCTCCTTGCTCTGTGTTGTTGTAGTTTGACCATGTGTCTGGCAGTCATTTTGTGCATGCAGCCAGTGTTCCTTTGCCATAGGCTTGCATGTGTTCTTTCTTTTTTCCCCATGCCTCCTTGATCCTTGTTGTTGCTGTTTGGACATGTGGCTGGTGGCCATTTTGTCCTTTCAGTCAGTATCTCTTTGCCATAGGCTTGAATGTGTTCTTTGTTTGCCATGCCGCCTTGCTCCTTGTTGTTTTACCATGTGGCAGGCAGCCGTTTTGTGCAAACAGCCAGTGTATCTTTGCCATAGGCTTGCATGAGTTTGTCTTTGTTCAATATCTTCCTGGCTCCTTGTTGTTGTTCTGACCATTTGGCTGGAAGCCTTTGTGTCTGTCCACACAGTGTCCCTTTACCATAGGCTTGCATGTCTTCTTTGTTTGCCATGCCTCCTTGTTGTTGCTTTACCATGTGGCTGGCAACCATTTTGTGCTTCTGGCAAGTGTGTCTTTGCCATAGGCTTGCATGGGTTCTTCTTTATTCCCCAGACCTCCTTGTTGTTGTTGTTTGACCATGTGGCTGGCAGCCATTTTATCCATCCAGACTTGCATGGGTTCTTAGTTTGCCATGCTTCATTGCTCCTTGTTGTTGTTTTACCATGTGGCTGTCAGCCATTTTGTCCACCAAGCCAGTGTGTCTTTTCCATAGGCTTATATACATGATTATTGATAATTTATTTATATTAAGTTGATAATTTATTTTTTGTATCTTAATTTTCTATTTTATTTTTTATTTACATTTTTTATTCTTTCGTAATGTAATTTTTCATGTATTTTTTATTCTTATTTACATTTTTATTTGAATGTTCTATTTAAATTTTATTTTGTATTTAAATTTTTTATGTTATTTTTTTAATTTCTTGTTCTTTTATTTTATTTTGTATTTTAATTTTTAAATGTTTTAGTTTTTTTGTTTTTGTAATTTTTTTTATTTCATTATATTCAATTCTGCATTTTGCCTTGATCCATCCATTCATTCATCTGCATCCATTCCTCCAACCATCCATCCATCCATCCATCCATCCATCCATCCATCTACCAAAGGCACACAGAGGCATTACTGCATTTGGTTTCTCTGTGTGTGTAATAGTTCTATTTCCTCCTGGATACCATGGCTGCCACACACTGCAGACAGATCAGCAGAATAATTTATTTCCCATGGACCATCTTGCCACTATGTTTTTTTTTTTTAGGATTATTCCATTTTCCCATGGACTTCTCTCTGACTATCACAGGTGTCTCCTTTAAAACAGATGGAGGTAAATCAAAGAGCTATTTCTGTATGGGATGGATGTGGCATGAGCAGCACCACCAGATGCAATATTTGTAAGGCACCAGCAGAGACCCCTACCAACGCATAGCTCAGTAGAAATATGCACTGCAGAGAGGCAGTCAACGAACCCACCTACCTTTAATTCTTCTTCAAGCATTCACAGTGGCCTGGGAGGAAAGTACTCCTCCCCAGTTTGGGACTCTTTTTACGATTAGCAAACAGGAGGAGAACATTGTGATATGCTCCATTTGAAATGTGAGCGTTCGCCGAGGTAAGCCTGTTTCATGTTATGGTACTGGAGGTCAGGCGACCCATATGAAAAAACATCAAGCATTCCGGTCGGAGGAGCACCTTAAAAAATGGCTGAACGTGATCGAGGTGGTAAAGGTGAGGAGAGCTTGAAATAATCAGCTACAACTGGTCAAATCACAGTGGGAGATCAGGAAGAACATACTCATGCAAAGCAGCCCTGTCCCCAGCAGTGCTCCAGAATCACCCACCTCAGCGACCTCACAATGGCACAGGGAGACTCAGAGTCCGATGGAGACATGACAGCATACAGTGACTCCACCATGACGCACTTTAATTCTAACATTACCTACATCTCAAACGTCGCCTGCGTCAGTGGCCCCACAAAAGAAGAAAATCCAGGCTACCACTGTGGGCATGTTTCATCAGCAGGGGCCCTCCGACCGCAACCACCTAATGGCATGTTTGTACAATGGGAAGCTGGAAATTCTTTTAGCACTGGACCTCCTTCCTTCTTCTTTTGTGGAAGAAGTTTGGATTTTTAGACTCAGTGGCAGCCATCTGCTTGAAATGGAAGGTTCCAAGTGAGAACTATTTTGCCAGAGTTGCTGTTCCAATGCTGTATTATGATGTGCTGCAATTGGTTGGACAAGCTTTGCACAAAGTGTCCACACTACCCACCTGACGACTGACATTGTGACTAATTGTCAGGCTACTGATTACATGTGCATCACTGCACACTGAATCTATTTTGTGGGAGTAAAACAAAAGCTATCTACAGGTCTTGCCCCTGAATAAATTTATAAGAGCATTCAGTGGCATGCAACAGTAGCCATGTTCACCATGGAGAAATCAAATACGGCTGCAAACATCTTCGCCAAATTTAGTAGCAAGGTGTCTAAATGGCTGCAACCCCAAGGTCTCCAAACTGCATTTGTTCTCACGGACAATGGCAGTAACATAGTAAAGGCCATGTCAGATGGAAGCGATTTCAGGGTCTTCTGTTTGGCACACTCCATCAATCTGTTTGTTCAAGACGTTCCAAAAAAGAAGACATAGTCAGCAACATGCTAACCACCTGCAGATGTATCTTCACTCCTTTCAGCAATTTGTTTAGAGCCCAGAAACAGCTGCAGATTTTTCAGTGTGGTAACAGAGTACCAGTTAAAGCCCTGATACAGGAAGTGCCAACACATTGGAACTCAACCTATTATATGTTGCAACGTCTGTTTGAGCAATTCTGACAGATCAATGACTATGTCATTCTAAGAGGAGGGGATGGAATTGGAAATGCTATGAATGTTGATGAAGTCAAATGCCTATTCAAATGCCTGACAAAGATGCTGCTCCCTTTTGAGGGTTTCACACGGAAGCTAGCAAGGAGGACAGTACAATGGACCAAGCTATCCAATTTTTGCATCTGCTACAGGACAAGCTAAAGAAGGTGTCTTAAAGGTTCGTACATGGCCGTGTGAACGAAAACCCAGAAGCACATGCCTTGGTTGAGAGCCTAAGCTATTGCTTGACTTGTAATGTAAGGCTGGAAAATGACATTATCTCATCTAAAGAGTACGTCTGTGCCACCATACTTGATCCATGCTACAAAAATGTTTTTCCTCTGTTATTACTTTTTCTGAAGGGGATGTTTCAAAATATAAAAGATGGGTTGTTGAGAAAGCCGGAGAACTGAAAGAAGAACAGCTGGAACTTAGAGTCCCACTCTACAGTTCCAGGGTGTCACCTTCAACTTCCAGAGAGGACAGTCTTGTCTCACAGCAGTTAACACCAGCAAAAAGAACACTGGCAACAACAGCATCAGAAGAATCGGATCCAACCTCTGCATTGACTTGGTTTCAAGTGGAAGGTCTTAAGTCCAGTTCAGAGGCGAAGGCAAAATATGTCAAGCAAGTGGCAGCACCAATAACACTTTAGAGGATGTTCCAGGAGTATCTGGATGACTCAGATGAGGTATATGTGAATCACAACCCATTGGGGTATTGGTATGGGAAGATACCCCAATGGCCAGATCTTAGCAGGCAGCAATAAAGTATCTTCCTTGTCCTGTAGCCACTGTGTCTGCTGAAGGTATGTTCAGTGCAGCTGGTGCATTTGTTAAAGTGAGAAGGACCAGTCTCTTCCCTCAAAGTGTGGAGAGAATAACCATGATCAAAATGAACCAGTATTTTATACCATCTGAATACAATGTTCCTGAAACACCTCAGGAGAAGGAAGAGGATGGTTGGTTAGAATCAAGTGTGTTTGCTGACCAACGTCTGGGTGAACTACCTGAGTCTGAGGATAAACTCTACTTCATGGACTTATGCCAGTGCCACCATAGAACTTTTAAATATTTCTCATTGAACTTCTTCCTTTAGTTCTTACTTTGTAAAAAAAAAAATAGTTGGACCTGTGTGTAGTGAAGAAGGCCCCACATTTCCTTCAGGACATGAGAGACACTGCCTGCCTCCCTCACATGCCATTGCCTATTCTTTTTTACTTCTTATGGCCGGGTTGCCCCAGAAGATCATTGAGTAAAAGACTGCCTTTGCTAATGTCAAATTTCAATGTGTTGCTACCATCAAAGAGTAAATAATATTTAGTAACAATCAAGTACTGTGCTTGGATTAGAAGAGGTAACTACTAACTATTGCATCATTCACTGGTGAGATATTGAGTGATTGTGAGTGGTGATTGATGACGTATGTGGTGGCTGACAGTGAGGGAGGGAGTTCAACAAGTTTGTAAACTTGATTTCAATGATTTGCAATGTCTGGGGGCTGATTGGTGTTCATTTTTCCCTGAAATTGATTGGCTTTTTAAAGTTAGCAAAATTTACCTGCAGGGTCCACTCCTTTTTTCTGGTTTCTCAGAGACCAGACCAGTCGCTTTAGCTACCATCCAGTGGGGGAGGGGCCCACATGCCCTCCCTCCCCCAGCCAATTTCAGTCCTAGGGATAGCATCCCACTGGGACCAGCCATCTCTACTGGGTGCGCTCCAGGGCACCCAGTGTACAAAGGGACTGCAGGGAGAGCATCAAGGCCCCTGCAGTCCATGCCAGCTCCCTACCTCCTGCAGGAGCCTGCATTGCTATCACAGACAGGGAATTGCTAAACATACAGCTGCCTATTGTGAGAGCAGATGTTTCCTTTGTTTCCCTGCTTGCAAGTCGGCAGGCAGGGAAACAGAGGAATCTTCTGCTTCCAGCAAGCAACAGCTGTTTGACTGCTCTCGCTTGCTGGAACTGCAGTGTTTGTTCTGACTCCCACCAAGTCACAACAAGCAGCTATGTACTGGGGTTCGGCAACCTGGGACATAGCAGAAGCCAACCCTGAGGGGTTGCGTCCCCAGGGCCATTATTGGCTCATCAAGAAATTTGGGGAAATCCATGGATCTGCAGATTTTCCCAACATTTAAACAAAATGCTTTTGAGCCCTGGTAGGGCCCATAAGGGACCCCTAGACCAAGACTAGAAGTCCCAAGATTGCCACCAGCACTTCCTTGTTGAGGTTTCAGCTGCCAAACAGATAAAAACACTAGATATCTATACTTTTTAACCTATAATATCTCTAAAACCACTGAACGCATTTACACCAAATGACAAAAAAGTGTGCTTTCTAGACCAAGAGCAAGTTTTCTGCCAAATTTGGTGTAATTCCCCCCATGGTTTGAAAATCCCTACTGGAAAATGCATTTTAGGACCCCTTTTTTCTGGGCACCGACTTGACGGATCATCCTAAAACTATCAAGACAGCAGCTGAAATGTCCAAAGTATAAGTTTTGAAAATTTTGTGAAGATTCAACGCTAATCCTATTTAAAATAGGACCTATATATACACAATATATATATATATATAATAATAATATAGGATTCTTTTCTACAAATGGTATCCAAATACATATATACAGGGAGTGCAGAATTATTAGGCAAATGAGTATTTTGACCACATCATCCTCTTTATGCATGTTGTCTTACTCCAAGCTGTATAGGCTCGAAAGCCTACTACCAATTAAGCATATTAGGTGATGTGCATCTCTGTAATGAGAAGGGGTGTGGTCTAATGACATCAACACCCTATATCAGATGTGCATAATTATTAGGCAACTTCCTTTCCTTTGGCAAAATGGGTCAAAAGAAGGACTTGACAGGCTCAGAAAAGTCAAAAATAGTGAGATATCTTGCAGAGGGATGCAGCACTCTTAAAATTGCAAAGCTTCTGAAGCGTGATCATCGAACAATCAAGCGTTTCATTCAAAATAGTCAACAGGGTCGCAAGAAGCATGTGGAAAAACCAAGGCGCAAAATAACTGCCCATGAACTGAGAAAAGTCAAGCGTGCAGCTGCCACGATGCCACTTGCCACCAGTTTGGCCATATTTCAGAGCTGCAACAAGGTGTGCAATACTCAGAGACATGGCCAAGGTAAAAAAGGCTGAAAGACGACCACCACTGAACAAGACACACAAGCTGAAACGTCAAGACTGGGCCAAGAAATATCTCAAGACTGATTTTTCTAAGGTTTTATGGACTGATGAAATGAGAGTGAGTCTTGATGGGCCAGATGGATGGGCCCGTGGCTGGATTGGTAAAGGGCAGAGAGCTCCAGTCCGACTCAGACGCCAGCAAGGTGGAGGTGGAGTACTGGTTTGGGCTGGTATCATCAAAGATGAGCTTGTGGGGCCTTTTCGGGTTGAGGATGGAGTCAAGCTCAACTCCCAGTCCTACTGCTAGTTCCTGGAAGACACCTTCTTCAAGCAATGGTACAGGAAGAAGTCTGCATCCTTCAAGAAAAACATGATTTTCATGCAGGACAATGCTCCATCACACGCGTCCAAGTACTCCACAGCGTGGCTGGCAAGAAAGGGTATAAAAGAAGGAAATCTAATGACATGGCCTCCTTGTTCACCTGATCTGAACCCCATTGAGAACCTGTGATCCATCATCAAATGTGAGATTTACAAGGAGGGAAAACAGTACACCTCTCTGAACAGTGTCTGGGAGGCTGTGGTTGCTGCTGCACGCAATGTTGATGGTGAACAGATCAAAACACTGACAGAATCCATGGATGGCAGGCTTTTGAGTGTCCTTGCAAAGAAAGGTGGCTATATTGGTCACTGATTTGTTTTTGTTTTGTTTTTGAATGTCAGAAATGTATATTTGTGAATGTTGAGATGTTATATTGGTTTCACTGGTAATAATAAATAATTGAAATGGGTATATTTTTTTTTTGTTAAGTTGCCTAATAATTATGCACAGTAATAGTCACCTGCACACACAGATATCCCCCTAACATAGCTAAAACTAAAAACAAACTAAACACTACTTCCAAAAATATTCAGCTTTGATATTAATGAGTTTTTTGGGTTCATTGAGAACATGGTTGTTGTTCAATAATAAAATTAATCCTCAAAAATACAACTTGCCTAATAATTCTGCACTCCCTGTATGTATGTGTGTGTGTGTGTAAACATATATACAGTATATGTGTATATATATGTGTGTGTGTGTGTGTGTACAAGGTATAGGACTTTTCTCTACAAAATGCTGTGGCATAAAACCCATATGTCACAATTCCTTGCAAAATATTAGTTTCAATAACATAATGACTGCTCCATAACCTCTTTGTGGAGCTTTACCATCATCAAGGCTAGTAGAAGAGGACATGGTTAACTGCCTAGAATGGTGGATTCAGTTTTTAAGGATCCTGACGGGCGCCTGGGAACTTGCAAAATCTTCAAACATCCTGCAAGTTCAGGGCAACATCCAAACTCCCAAGAAACTGTATGCTCATGCGCTGCCATTACCTGTCAAAGCGTCTGCTGAATGTGAAGGGAGACTTCCCTTCTGTTGCAGCTTCCCTTGGAGGCCAGAAGACAGTAGGCCAACATGGGCCTCGAGGCGATCATGTAGGACAAGATCAGACGTAACCCTGCTCCTGACCGGCTTTGATAGCTCTCTGCCCCGGAACGCACCCCTGATGAGGCTGAGTGGCAAAAAACTGGTCCTGACTGGAGGGCCTGCACATTGCGGTGGCGCACCAAGAAGCCCTAGGGACATATTGTTTCCTAATCGGCCCACAACTCCTATACAGTGATGGTGTAATGGGACGAGTTCCATGAAAAGGAAAAATGGTGAGTGCCTGCTGAATAATGATGGGTGTCTAAACCCAATGCGGCCTTCCTGTGCAGAGTGAAGGTGAGGGCAAGCAATGTGATCAGCGAAACTGGCCCTGATACATCTGTGCAGTGTGAGGGAAATCTCCTTGCCCCAATCAGGAAAATTTGTCTGTGTGACAGCAAGTTTGTGACTCAGAAAACTGATGCCTGTTGCACCGAATATATAATGAGGGACAAACAGGGGATGACATAAGGAGTCTGGATCCGAGTTCCCCCCATCTGCCTGTGTGGGCACCCATTTAATTTCTCACAAGGCCCTGACTCCACATAAGGCATATTACAACATGAGCAAACACCCTCCTGTCCTCCTAAACCCCCAAGTGCCTTGATACTGGGTCGTGGCCAGATTGTGTGTGCAAGTAGAAGTCAGGACTTCTGCTCCTACCCATGTAACCCTTGGGAGCACTGCCTGCAATATGTAAGAAGACTCAGGGGGTGATTCTGACTTCGGCGGGCAGCGGAGGCCGCCCGCCGAAGTTCCCCCGTCAAAATACCGCTCCGCGGTCCAAAGACCGCTGACGGTATTTTGAGGTTTGCCCTGGGCTGGCGGGCGGCCGCCAAAAGGCCGCCCGCCAGCCCAGGGCAAACCAACCTTCCCACGAGGACGCCGGCTCCGAATGGAGCCGGCGTAGTGGGAAGGTGCGACGGGTGCAGTGGCACCCGTCGCGTATTTCAGTGTCTGCACAGCAGACACTGAAATACTTTGCGGGGCCCTCTTACGGGGGCCCCTGCCGTGCCCATGCCATTGGCATGGGCATGGCAGGGGCCCCCAGGGGCCCCGCGGCACCCCCTACCGCCATCCTGTTCCTGGCGGGCGAACCGCCAGGAACAGGATGGCGGTAGGGGGTGTCAGAATCCCCCATGGCGGCGCAGCAAGCTGCGCCGCCATGGGGGTTTCCAAGGGCAGCGGTAAACCGGCGGGAGACCGCCGGTTTACCCTTTCTGGCCGCGGCAGAACCGCCGCGGTCAGAATGCCCTTCGGAGCACCGCCGGTCTGTCGGCGGTGCTCCCGTGGCCGGTGACCCTGGCGGTCACCGGCCGCCAGGGTCAGAATGACCCCTTCAGTTCCTACACTACAGCACAGAGTGTGACACAGTCCTTTTTGACCTGGTTATTCCTTTAACACAGAAACTCCACCAGAAACAAGTTGCTTGGTGCCAGGGTGCCTATTTCTACCTCACATTTATTCTTGGCCTGTATGCAGCATTGGGGTAGTTTTGCAGATTTTGTTGCTCCTCTCCACCTCCATGGACCTCATACTAAAGATGCTTTACATCAAAGGCCATTAAAGACAGAACTAAGTCAAGCTCCTTATGGGAAGGTTATTGTTTTCACTTTTCACAGTGCTATCTTTCTAGACCAAACCACCTTGACCTCAAGATCGATACTGCTCCCATAGACTATCTACTCCAGAGCTGCCATTGAATTTTGCACTAGCTCTTTGGCGATGGACCTAGGGTTTCTCCACAATGACCATGGAAAACTAATGGAAAGTGTGAGAGCAGCAGGGGTGGATCTTAAACAACTGACTCTGCAACAAGCTACTCACTCTGCTGCAATAGACGACTTGCACACCCAGGTCCGTCTCCTGCATGACAGAGCAAAAGATGCAGAAGGAAGGGCACGGCGTAACAATGCGCACATTATTCGAATGCCTGAAGGGACAGAAGGCTCTAATCCAACTCAATTAATCGCTAATTGGCTGCAACACTCAGTGGCACTACAGGGCCTCTCAACTCTCTTCACAGTAGAGAGAGCACACAGGGTACCCACTTGATAACTGTCCCCAGACGCATTACTGCGGATCATGGTTGCACAACTCCTGAACTATAGAGATCAGGAGATCATCCTGCAAAAGACCAAAGTGAGTACACCGATCATAGTTGACAACTCAATGGTTTCCATATTCCATGACTACACCCTGAAAGTTCAGCGGAGAAGATCATCATTCTTTGTAGCAAAACATCAACTATGAGCTGAAGGACTGGCTTAGGCATTGATGTTTCCAGCACAACTCACTTCTGGTGGCATCCCCTGGAGTTGGAGGCAAGACTGTGTCAGACAGTTCTATCTCGAGGTGGACCGGCCCTTAAGCAAGCCTAAATATGGAGTTAAGTTTGCGCTGAATTTGTGTCAAAATAAATTACACAAATCCAGCACAAACAGAGTATAAAGATGCCCCCAAGTATCCAGGTAAAACCCCGTTGGATCACAACCCGCTCAAACTACACATTACATGGGGACAGAGCCCCATACCAGTCCCCACCTCGCGACTTCAACCCAGCCAGTTGGATGATGCAGCCTTTAAAAACACTCTGAAAACAACCATTGCTACTTACTTCATTGAGAATGCGGGCATGGCTTCATCACCGTCAGTTGAATGGGAAGCATTTAAAGAAGTTATATGGGGAAGATCAATGTCTATCTCCTCTGGGGCATGCCAAACAATATTACAAAAAATAAAAGAGGTTGAAAACTGGTTGAGAATACTAGATCAGGAGACAGCCCACAATGACGCCCAAACCAAAGAACTACAGGATTGCTGCATCCAATATGCGGAACAAATGGAACGCCTCCGGGTACTAGATTATCGTGCCTAAATGAATAAAATACACACTGAGGGTGATAAGGCAGGTGCCTTATTGGTCCACTTCAACCATAGTTGTCCCCATGCCTACGCTATCGATGTGCACATCCTAGGGAATCACACTCAAGGCACAAGACTCCATTAATACAGCATTATGTGAAAATTAGTCCCCATCCTTAGTCTCCAACTAACCTACATAACATATGACACTAGCACATGTCCCCAAGACACAAAGTATAGCACTAAGTGCACCCTTAACACAAGATGAAGTCCGTTGTGCAATAAATGATCTCCCACAAATAAGACACTGAGACTGGATGGCTTGCCGGTTGAATTGTACCCCACATATGCTACCCATATACTCCCACACTTAGAAATGTTAGACAATATGTCACTTAAAAATGGACCCTTCCAACCCACTGCTTCCCAGGCCCCAGTAACCTCACTGCTGAAGTCTGACAGGGAACCATAAGACATGTAATCATATAGGTGGTTAACCCCGCTCTCCACAGAATATAAAATATTGAGTAAAGTCTTAGCCACAAGGCTTCTCCACCATTGCCAGAACTTATTCTTACAGACCAAAATGTACATCATTAAACATTAGATGACTTTACCAACTAATGGAGGTAGCAAAATTGACCCACCCAAATGCTGGAGTTCTCTACCTTGAACTCCAGCAAATGTTTGATACTTTGAGCTGGGATTATTTGCTTGCAACATTGCAGAAATTTGGTATCCCTCAGTCTTATATCAATTGGGTGAAATCACTATATACCATTCCAGTGGCACACGCCGTAATAGGCTCTTACTTTCCCTCTGCTTACCCAATGTTTGGTGGCACTAGACAGGGTTGACCTCTGTCACCACTCCTATTTGTACTGGCATCCCACAAGGATGATACCATCATGCGATTTTTTTGTATGTAGAAGACCTAATCGTATATCTCCGTGACCTGATGATGGATATGTCACTGCTCAATGTCATCCTTACTCAATTTGCAGAACTCTCAGGACTCTGAATAAACCATAATAAATCCTGTGCTTTTACATTTTGAGAGGATACTCTAGCTAGACCTATAGAAATGGGGACGGATACTATCTCATTGGCTCCACACACATTTTGTTACTTGGGAGTCCAAATTTACAGAACTGCTTCGGACCTTTTATAAGGTAATCTAAACAAAACAATTGCTTCCCTCCGATGACAGATTCGGTTCTGGATCACTCTACCTTTATCAGTGGCCAGACATACAGTTTTGTAAAAAATGATAATGCTGCCCTGCTTATTATATTATTTAATTACTCTACTGGTAGTAGTCCCAGGGGTGTTTTACTGACAGCTCTTCACTTTACTAATAGACCTCATTTGGGGTACCAGCAAACCCATGGTGAGTCTTTGCTAAATTACAACTCCCTTCCAGATGAAGATGGTCTGTGTGCCCTGGACTTCAAGCCGTATTGTTAAGCATGCAAACTGTAATGGTTGGCGTACTGGCTGGCATGCCTCCACCTGATGGAAATCAATTACACATTATGAGACTTGGAGCAAGGCAGGTTACAAATACTGTTATTACCGGGTGTGCATCAGACTCCCCCTCCTCCTCCCCCCAACTACCTCTGCTTTTAAAAAACGCTCTAGTATATTGGACACAAGCTCTCAAATATACAAAAGGTTCCTTGTCCTATGCACCCAATATGCCTTTACTTGGCATTGCAACACCACTCCTGGGCCTGCTCACATCCATCCTTGGGATTCAGTAGGAGTACACACGGTCTGTGATTTATTCAATGATGGTGCTATAGTGTCCTACCAAGACTTTACCCAAATGCATGGATTACCAGAATCCCTCTTTCTCTTACATGCTGGAATATCCCGCTATGTTTGAAAAACATGGGTGCACAAGAGAAATGAACCACAAACACATTCACTGGTTCAGGTGATCTATGACATGAGAACAGGCAGACATTTAGTCAAGTGGCTGTACAACGGCATGCGAGTATACTCAATTCATATATATCTATCTAATAATATATATAATGTATACTCATTCATATATATCTATATATATATAGATATATATGAATATATATATCAATCACCAAACTCAAGTGCCGGAATCCCGAAGCTCAAAATGGTGGCGGTCCGAGAGTGGATCCAGCAATCCACATATACACACACATAATCAAGGCTACGGCTGAAACGCGTTGTGAGGAGGCATTGTCTTATTAAATATATGCGACCACGAATAGCTGACCGAGCACGTCCTTTGCATTTTGGAGGAGTTGGTGTGACATATGTATATATATATATATATATATATATATATATATATATTTTATATATATATATATATATAATCACCAAACTCAAATGCCGGAATCCCGAAGCTCAAAATGGTGGTGGTCCGAGTGTGGATCCAGCAATCCAGATATACACACACGTACTGGCAACCCTTAAGACTCACTGGGAGGAGGACATAGCTCAAGCCCTGAATGACAGGTAATGAGGTAATAGAACACCCAAGCAAAATTTCACGTGACTCCTCTTTTCAATTTATGCAGTTGTCACTACTACATAGGGCATATT
Organism: Pleurodeles waltl; assembly: GCF_031143425.1. Lineage (NCBI taxonomy): Eukaryota > Metazoa > Chordata > Amphibia > Caudata > Salamandridae > Pleurodeles > Pleurodeles waltl. Next base: position 680,514,375 of record NC_090446.1, read on the forward strand.
ATACGCCACAAAAAATACATATAATTTTTCGTTTAGTGTCCCCAGACTGTCCCAGATGCAGTGGCATGGGCAGTGCAGGGGTCCCCAGGGGCCCCGCGACTCCCCGTACCGCCAGCCTTTTCCTGGCGGTTCAAACCGCCAGGAAAGGGCTGGCGGTCGGGGACTCGTAATTAGCGCTGCCCAGGCGGATTATCACCGCCGGGGCAAATGTGACAGGAAACCGCGACCGCAGTGCTTCCACCACAGTCATAATTCCCGGGATTACACCGCCAGCCTGTTGGCGGTGCAATCGCCACAACAGCCCTGGTGGTCTTTGACCACCAGGGTTGTAATGACCCCCATGGTACTTTAGCTTGCCTTGTGGACTGTTAATCTATACATTTATCGGGTTTTCTGTATTATTATTTATCATGTCAATGTGACAAAAACACTGTAATTATTGAATAATGTACGATCCAGATGGAAGTTAACAATACTGAATGTAATACGGTAATGTTGTCTAGACTGATCCATTTCATTATAGTCACTTGAATGGGTCTTTAAAAAAAAAAAAAAAAAGTGTTTAAAAAACAAAAAAAAGAAACAAGAAGTCAAAGTGAATAGAATTATTTACCAATGGAGATCCAAATTATGGGGCAAGGTTATCTAAATTGTGCTGTAAAAAAAGGAAATTATGCAACACAGTCAAATTTATAAAAACTCTAGTTTACTAATATGATTATTGGCTTATTGTAAAACATTACAATGTATAACTACCCTGTTTATGTCACTGTTTCTGGGCAACAGGCAGAATTCTACAGTGTTTTAGCAATATAAAACCCCTTTTATTGATGTAACATGTTTTCTATGGAGGATATTCATTGGGCAGCAGTTCATACAAAATTATGTGCAAAGGTATCTTTCGAGTTCACCACTTTCTCAGCAAATATCTTGCTTAGATTACCTGCCATAGCAGTCTTTTTTAAATGTTCATCGTACTTCTTCTAATGTAGAATGTTCAGCATAAGTCAGTCTCTCTCTCTCTCTCTCGCTCTCTCTCTCTCTTTCTTTCCCCCCTCCCCCACCATTACCGGAAACTGTTCCTGAGAGGAAACCAGTCCTATTGGATGTGCCAGTCCGTGATCAATCTGTACATTGCTTTTTCAGTCCAAATTAGCCAATTAAACAAAGCATTGCTGAATCATTGTTGGAGACGGCACGCGCTCATCTCTTTCTGAGTTGGATGCCCTCACAGTATTTTCTCATTCCTTATTTATGGCCATCAAGAATTGTCCAAAGTAATGTCCATCCCGCCCACACTTCATTAATAAGGCAGATGAAATCTACATAGCCCAAAGTAGTTTGATACTGTGTGGAATACGAAATTGGAAAAAAAAGTGTTTGAAGTGAAAAAGTTACATTGAGTTTTTGTTCTAACCTATAAGTATTTGAGTGCAAAGATATTACTGCTTTCTAAAGTGGCTTCATCTGACCTTCTCCCTCAAATACACATTTAGACATGAAAGCATAATTAATATGATGGTATTGACCATTAGAATATCACATTCTGCATATTTACTTTTCTCGTTTAATTTCCGTTGTAATTGGTATTATTATAACAGAACCAAGGAACATATCTACAATGCTTCTTTTGGGGTCGCAAACGGCCCGATCAGGTATTTGCTTCTGCAAAAATCCTTTTTTAAATGTGCAGCCAAATTGCAAATATGTAACTTGTTACCAAATCGCAATTTTGTTTCTCAATTTGGTATGTAGAAAGGACGTGTGTAGGGCGTCTCATCCATATACTAATTTGGATTGGTATATATTGACGTTTTATGACTGAATACCAGTAGCTTAACATGAATATTTTACTTACACCTTGATAGAGTTAGTAATCCATTCGTAAATGGGAAGGGGTCCCCAAGGGACCCCATCCACAGTGAGATGTTAAAATAATATTTCTTAGGAGCAGACAGTGGTGCCACTGACCACTTTCTACTCTTAAAAAATAAAACTTAAAAGGTAAATTTTTTATTTTCAAACGCACCTCGTTTTTCCTTAAGGAAAAGGGGCTGCATTTAAAAAGGTTTGGTTTATTAAAACACAATCAGAGACATGGTGTACAGCATCAATTTAAGGACATACTCATTCCTCACTCCTCATCCCTACTTCTCATCCCAGCTTCTCATCCATCATCCCTACTTCTCATCCATCATCCCTGCTTCTCTTCCATCTTCCCTACTTCTCATCCAACAACCCTACTTCTCTTTCATCATCACTACTTCTCATCCTTGCGTCTGATCCCTGCTTCTCCTCCTCATCCCTACTTCTCATCCATCATACATAATCCCTACTTCTCATGCATCATCTCTGCTTCTCCTCCATCATCCCTACTTCTCACCCATCATCTCTGCTTCTCCTCCATCATCCCTACTTCTCACCCATCATCCCTGCTTCTCGTCCATCATACATAATCCCTACTTCTCATCCATCATCCCTGCTTCTCATCATCATACATCATCCCTGCTTCTCATCCTTCTCATCCATCATACATCATCCCTACTTCTCATCCATCATCCCTGCTTCCCATCAGCATACATCATCCCTCCTTCTCATTCATCATCCCTACTTCTCATCCATTATACATCATCCCTACTTCTTATCCATCATCCCTACTTCTCACCCATCATACATCATCCTTACTTCTCATCCATCATCCCTAACTCTCATCCACCATACATCATCCCTACTTCTCATCCATCATCCCTGCTTCTTATCCCTACTATTCATCCATCATCCCTACTTCTCATCCATCATACATCATCCCTACTTCTCATCCATCATTCCTACTTCTCACCCATCATACCACCACGATTTTCTGGGGAGGGCATTAGGCGGTCTGCACCACCATGCAATTCCTCATTGGTTAACATTAGTGTCTATGGGGAACAGGGGGGCAATCATGATCGCCACCGGCGGTGATGGTGCGTACCGCTGTGGTCGGCACCGCCATTTTGATTTCTCTTTGCCACCTGACTCCTGCACTCACCACGACCACAACTCCACTGCATGTGCTGCTGTGACCTGCATCTGGTCGTGAAGATGGCATGTGCTACAGGAGAGAGGGCCCCAGCTTTCACACAGGAGGAGCTGACCAGGCTTCTGGTCGGGGTCATAGCCCTGTATGCCAAGTTGCATGAGCGAACAGAGAAGCAGGTGAGTGGATTAACAGTATCCTAGCAGTGAGAGTGATTGCTTGGGTGCATGTATGTGCAAATGTAGTATTACCAAGCATATAGGAGTAGTGGGGTAGGCCATCAATGTGTACTTGTAGGAAGATGATAGAATTTATAGTGGCCTACTGTCAGTATGATTGTACCCTATGCCAGCATGCGTGTGGTAAGTCTAAATCAATGTGTATTCCTATGTGTCTCCCATACAGGTCAACGCCCATCAGAAGAAGGGGTTATGGCAAGCCATCACCAAGGACGTGCGGACCTTGGGGGTCTATAACCGGTGGTGCACCCACTGCAGGAAACGGTGGGAGGATCTGAGATGCTGGGCCCGGAAAACCACAGAGGCCCAGCTGGGGACCGCCTACCGATGAGGGAGGGGTGGATGTCAGACCCTGGCCGCCCTAATGTCCTACATACTGGCGGTGGCCTATCCAGCCTTGGATGAGTGCTTGAAGGCATCACAGCAGCTACAAGGGCTTCTCACACTGTCCTGCAAGCCAACTGTAATGGGGGGATGGTAGGCAATATGGGGAAAGGATGCTGTTACAGTGACTCATAGGTGTCAGGCTATTCAGGAGTTCAGCTTCTTGACCGGGTTGCGTTACCTTGTTGTGTAGGAGGCATGTGTACCCAGGTAATGTGGAAATTGGCTCATACAGTCAGTCAGGTAGCGTTCCTGTTGTCTTGCTAAGTGACGTAGTGGTACTCAAAACATCCAAGCATTAAATGGATACCTCAGTTGGAGTTGAGGGACATGCACAATGAATTTGTAGGGCACCACTGTCACTGTTGTGTACTCCAACAAGGGAGATGTAATCCCTATCAGTGGTACTTTCCTGTAGTGCAAAGGCTATGGTGAGGTGAGGTCTGAGACTAAACTGGACTGCATGTGTGCCTACCTGCATCATAGTTGAGTTGCTCACAGCCTGCATCCCTTTCTTTGTCTCCCCTTCCTCTCTGTTATCTTGTGTCCTTGTGTGCACCATCATCATCAGGAGAAGGAACAGAGGCACCGGCCAGTGGGATGTTTCAGCCCATGGGACCCAGGAGGCACAGGCCACCGACGGCGAGGGGACCTGTGAGTTGGAGGGTGAGGAGAGCACCACAGGGGAGTCTACTACCACAGCAGCATCAGACTCTGATTCCTCCTCCAATGGCAGCTCCCTGGTGGTGGCCGACCCCTCTAGGACCACCCCAACAACATCTTCATCCACCACACCCCCACCAGCACTGCACTCCCAGTAGCTCCCCACCAAGATGCCTGTGCCCGCTCACCCAGGAGGGTGGGTGTCTCCTTCGCTGCAGGCACCTCAACCCCTGGCCCAGTCAGCTCTGCTGCCCTCAAGGAGGAGGCTATTGACCTCCTGAGAACCATTTCTGTGGGACAGACAACCATTCTGAATGCCATCCAGGGGCTGGCATCCCAGATGCAGCAAACCAATCCCTACCTGGAAGGCATTCACAGTGCCTTGTCTGGCCTCCAGAGATCGTTTCAGGCTCTGGCCTCCTGTTTGACGGCAGCCAGTGTCCCTGGTACCTCCGTCCCCCCTCCAACCACCTGAGCCCCACCCAGCACCCCTCTTTCCGCACCCATCCCAAGCACACAAGCCAAACAGCATGCACACAGAAAAAACACACATGCCACAGAAGGACAGACACAGGCACCACAAGTCACACCGCAGCCATGCACACACTTAACATACAGATGCAAACACAACAGCCTCGTCCCCCACTGTCTCCCCACCCCCTCCTCCCGTACAGTAACCTCACCACACACACCTGCAAGAACTGCATCCTCACTCTCAGATCCTGCCACCATTGACACAGTCACCACAAGAGCAGTCACCCAGACATGCACCCCAGACACAACACCCGCACTCACCACAACAACAATAACAGACACCTGCAGCACACACCAGACATGCAGACACCATCACAACTTACATTCACACAACCTGCTTGTCCTCTCCCACCCTTTTTCATCCACCTCCTCCCACAAATGTAAACGCACCCACTCAGGCACCCACATTCATCCACCAAACACAAGCAGACTGAGCACCCACCTGCATCCACGTCCAGCACACCTACACATCCTACGACCACTCCCTCTACCTCTACTCCCACCCCTGTTTCCACAGCTCCTCTCCGTGCTCCTAAAAAACTTTTTCTTTCCCACATTGACCTCTTTGAACCTCCTGGCCCACCCGGTCTTGTCTCTGTGCATTCCAGTGACCTCCCCAACCCAGTACCTCTGGTTCAGAATCCTCCCTACGATTTCCTTCTAGTTCCCATGTCCCTTCCCCTCCAAGAAAACACCTGTCAAGAGCCTGATCCCGCTCCTACCCACCGGTCTAAACCCATACCCCCTGCATCAAAAGCTAAGGCCAAGCCCCCCTCCAAAGCCCAAGCCGACCCCCTTCCAAACCTGATCCGCATGACAAACCCCTCTCCCTGCACCCTGAGGTGCCTGCTCCATAGATGTCCCCACCCTGTGGAGACCATGGTTGTGTCAGCAGTCAAGTTGGGGCCTTATTAGGCTGTTTGGCCATATGGTCACAGACCGCAGAACTGCCCAATGGGCCCATTTGTAAATAGTTCCTGTTTCCCCTTTTGTTTTGCACAATAATATATCTGACCAACCTGCACATTTGGTGCACTTTGATCAAGTTGTCCTGCGTTTGACAATGTCTGCCTTGTGTGCACAGGTATGAGCACCGTTGTCCCCATCTGTGCATGTGTACTGTGCTTGTGTGGGAACATCACTTCTATTTTTCACTTTTTCCACTGTCTGTATTTGTGTATGCAATGGTGTCTGTGTAGTGATGGGTTTGGAAGTTGGTGTGGATGGTATGTGTGTGGGTTATTGATTGTGATGTGTGTACAGTTGTGCATGGTGTGGGTGGTGTGAGCGGTATGTACGATGGCGTCATGGTATGGTACCAGTGTATGTGTGGATGACACTTGTGGTTGTGTGCCATATGTGTCTGGTATGCCGTCTTCTGCCTGGTGTCTGTGTCGGCTGTGGTTTTGTGATCAGTTTGTGTGTGGCTGGGTATGAGTGTTGTGACGTGTTTAGGCTTGTGTTGTTTGGTGTGTGAATATCGTGTGTGTAGGGTGTGGTGTGAGTTCTGGTTGTGCGTGAGTGTATTGTGAGTGTGCTTGTGTGTGTATATGGGTAGGGGTGTTGCTGTGGGTATGTTTGTGTGTGGGCGTGGCAGTCGGTGTTGGGTGTGTATGTGGCATGTGGGTGTGTAATTGTCCCCTTCCCTCCCTTGCATGGTAAGCAGGGTAATCACCCTTGTCGCCTTCGTCGGCGCTGTGTGTCCTGGAGGTGGATTGTAAGTACTGGCATTGATACGATCCCCAGTTCACACTCCTCTGTGTCCCTACGGTGAGTGTTACCTTATATACTGTTTATTTCCACCATGCTTTGAGTGGAGATTGGCCCTCCCCAGAAAATCGTGGTGGTGTGCTGATCCGTAATACGGTGGGTGGTAAGGTCCTTTCCACTGCCCTGTAGATGGCATCCGCCATCGGCAGCAGTCAGCCCGCACTGACGGTACAGGCGGTGTACTGGGTGTGTACTGGCCTGTTCAGCGCCATGGTCGTAATGCATTGGTCTGCACCGCCAGCCTGTTGGTGGTCGGATCGTCACAGCCAGCAGAGCGGGCCTGTTTCCGCCAGACTCGTAATGAGGGCCTCTGTTTGGCATACAGCTAGCTTCTATGTTGATAGAATTACTTTAGTGGTAAGTCCTTGAAATTCAAACTGGATTATTATTGGTTGTCATGGAATTCACATTCTTTTCCATTAACAGGAGAGACAGAGTTTGCAACACGCCGGGCCTGCATCAGAGAAGGGTCATAACTGAAGAACAAACACAGGACTCAAAAATTCAACGGTATCTTTGTAAAGAATTTAATATGTGCTAGAGGGCATCACGTATGACCTACATGTGCATACCACTCCAAATATTTAACTTTTCTTTAATGCTTTTATCTCTACCTATCCAAAAAGATCCCCTAGGTTGAGGTAGGCCCGTGTAATGCAGCACTGCTTTTTATTATTGCTATAGTACTCACTCTTGCTTTTCCACTTACAGGAGAGGCAGAGTTTGCATTACACCAGCACCTGCAGTGGAGAAGAGCTAAAGCGAAATAATAAATATGCGACTCAAGAATTAACTCTCTGTAAGTTTCTAAGTTTGTGAAGAAATTACATGTACTAGAGGACGTCCCTAGTGACCCACAACACTCCAAACATTAAAATGTGTCTTTACACTTACAGTTCAATGTTGCCCTTCCTCAATTATTTAAAGCTTAGCTTCTAACAATTTTCATCCCTGTAGGCAAAGCTCTCAATGTCCCGCAGAGCCAAGAGTGTAGAAGGTTATTTAAGAGTACAGAAAGATTTTACAATTGAGGACGTTAATGGAAAAAAAATGCTAATCTATAAGTTTTACAGAGTGACAGTTCCCATAGTAAGTGGAAGGACAGCAAGTTGAATTTCAGAATATCTTGCATTCAAAACACACTTGAAGATTAAAGAACCTCCTAGAGAGAAGGGTGCAATGTGTCAGATGTTCCACCAAGAAACAATGACCTATGTCAAAAGGAAACAAGGTGAGAAAAACAACTTTACTCACAAGTTTGTACTTTAGTTAATTCTGGCACCAGCTTCCACCAGGCGCATGGTTCCATTTGCGATCGGTTTCTCATATATACAGTAGCAGCCAAGAAACTTCCAGGATCCACACAAAGGTATAGAAAATACCTACCAGACTCATTTCTGGCAACATTGAATATATTACATGAGTAATCCATGGTAAAGTGAAGATTTGTTTCACTGTATGAAACCCTAAAGATGTACAGAAATCCAGCAGGGAAGTACTTATCACATTTTGCGATGCAGAAAATGGGTGACTCCACCAAATGCCAAACCATCATGGAAAATTTGAATGTTTTAGAAATCTACAATACAGTTAGAGTTACAGCATTGATCCAGAGCGTGCTTAACAAGTTTGATAAGAACCAGAGTTATGTATGCATTTGTACTGATTCTGCTAATTACACGAGAACATTATGTGATGATCTATTAGAAGGAATGCCTAAGGTCAAGACTTTTAAGTGAGAGATCCATGCTATATCCTTGACTGTGTTTTAAACATTGTTTTAAAATATTCAGAACCTGTGAAAGAGATGTCCTTCATACATCATCCCTACTTCTCATCATCATACCTACTTCTCATCCAGCATACATCATCCCTACTTCTCATTCATCATCCCTACCTCTCATCCATCATAAATCATCCCTACTTCTTATCCATCATCCCTACTTCTCACCCATCATACATCATCCTTACTTCTCATCCATCATCCCTAACTCTCATCCATCATACATCATCCCTACTTCTCATCCATCATCCCTGCTTCTTATCCCTACTATTCATCCATCATCCCTACTTCTCATCCATCATACATCATCCCTACTTCTCATCCATCATTCCTACTTCTCACCCATCATACTTCATCCTTACTTCTCACACATTATCCTTACTTCTAATCCATCACCCCTACTGCTCATCCATCATATATCATCCCTACTTCTCATCCATCATCCCTAATTCCCATCTATCATACATCATCCCTACTTCCCATCCCTCATCCCTGCTTCTCATCCCTACTATTCATCCATCATCCCTACTTCTCATTCATCACACATCATCCCTGCTTCTCATCCATCATTCCTACTTCTCACCCATCATACATCATCCTTACTTCTCACACATCATCCTTACTTCTAATCCATCATCCCTACATCTCACCCATCATCCCTACTCCTCATCCATCATCCCTACTTCTCATCATCCTTACTTCTCATCATCATCCTTACTTCTCTTCTATCATCCCTACTTCTCATCCCTCATCCATGCTTCTTATCCATACTTTTCTTCCACCATCCCTACTTCTCATCCATCATCACTACTCCTCATTCCACATCCCTCAGTCATACCCACACATTTTCAGTTTTTTGAAACACACCTTCACACTGATTGGTTGGCAACAGCCAATCAGAGTTATGAGAGAGGCCTGCATTCAGTTTCACTGAAAAGCAGCCTTCTTGTTGCATCTGCTGGATGAAGATGGAGGAGAGGAAATGCAACTGTGTGTTTGTTTCTGGTGAATTCAAGGCTGTACAGCATTTCGTTTTATTAACTAACTGTTTTTCTGTTTACACAGGCATCTGTAGAAAGTGCTGCTGGTTTGGGAAATACAAGAAGCCCACAGCTTGGGCCATAAATCAGCTCTTGGAGAAAGATGGATGAGAAGTAGGAATGACAAGCAGGGATGAGGGATGAGGAGTAGGGATGATGGAAGAGAAGCAGGGATGATAGATAAGTAGGGATGATGGATGATGGATGAAAAACAGGGATGATGGAAGAGAAACTGGGATGATGGATGAGAAGTAGGGATGATGTATAATGGATGAGAAGTAGGGATGATGAATGAGAAGGAGGGATGATGTATGCTGATGGGAAGCAGGGATGATGGATGAGAAGTAGGGATGATGTATGATGGATGAGAAGGATGAGAAGCAGGGATGATGTATGATGATGAGAAGCAGGGATGATGGATGAGAAGTAGGGATTATGTATGATGGACGAGAAGCAGGGATGATGGGTGAGAAGTAGGGATGATGGAGGAGAAGCAGAGATGATGGGTGAGAAGTAGGGATGATGGAGGAGAAGCAGAGATGATGCATGAGAAGTAGGGATTATGTATGATGGATGAGAAGTAGGGATGAGGAGGAGAAGCAGGGATCAGACGCAGGGATGAGAAGTAGTGATGATGAAAGAGAAGTAGGGTTGTTGGATGAGAAGTAGGGAAGATGGAAGAGAAGCAGGGATGATGGATGAGAAGTAGGGATGATGGATGAGAAGCAGGGATGAGAAGTAGGGATGAGGAGTGAGGAATGAGTATGTCCTTAAATTGATGCTGTACACCATGTCTCTGATTGTGTTTTAATAAACCAAACCTTTTTAAATGCAGCCCCTTTTCCTTAAGGAAAAACGAGGTGCGTTTGAAAATAAAAAATTTACCTTTTAAGTTTTATTTTTTAAGAGTAGAAAGTGGTCAGTGGGACCACTGTCTGCTCCTAAGAAATATTATTTTAACATCTCACTGTGGATGGGGTCCCTTGGGGACCCCTTCCCATTTACGAATGGATTACTAACTCTATCAAGGTGTAAGTAAAATATTCATGTTAAGCTACTGGTATTCAGTCATAAAACGTCAATATATACCAATCCAAATTAGTATATGGATGAGACGCCCTACACACATCCTTTCTACATACCAAATTGAGAAACAAAATTGCGATTTGGTAACAAGTTACATATTTGCAATTTGGCTGCACATTTAAAAAAGGATTTTTGCAGAAGCAAATGCCTGATCGGACCGTTTGCGACCCCAAAAGAAGCATTGTAGATATGTTCCTTGGTTCTGTTATAATAATACCAATTACAACGGAAATTAAACGAGAAAAGTAAATATGCAGAATGTGATATTCTAATGGTCAATACCATCATATTAATTATGCTTTCATGTCTAAATGTGTATTTGAGGGAGAAGGTCAGATGAAGCCACTTTAGAAAGCAGTAATATCTTTGCACTCAAATACTTATAGGTTAGAACAAAAACTCAATGTAACTTTTTCACTTCAAACACTTTTTTTTCCAATTTCGTATTCCACACAGTATCAAACTACTTTGGGCGTATGTAGATTTCATCTGCCTTATTAATGAAGTGTGGGCGGGATGGACATTACTTTGGACAATTCTTGATGGCCATAAATAAGGAATGAGAAAATACTGTGAGGGCATCCAACTCAGATTGTATTGTAGATTTCTAAAACATTCAAATTTTCCATGATGGTTTGGCATTTGGTGGAGTCACCCATTTTCTGCATCGCAAAATGTGATAACTACTTCCCTGCTGGATTTCTGTGCATCTTTAGGGTTTCATACAGTGAAACAAATCTTCACTTTACCATGGATTACTCATGTAATATATTCAGTGTTGCCAGAAATTAGTCTGGTAGGTATTTTCTATACCTTTGTGTGGATCCTGGAAGTTTCTTGGCTGCTACTGTATATATGAGAAACCGATCGCAAATGGAACCATGCGCCTGGTGGAAGCTGGTGTCAGAATTAACTAAAGTACAAACTTGTGAGTAAAGTTGTTTTTCTCACCTCGTTTCCTTTTAACATAGGTCATTGTTTCTTGGTGGAACATCTGACACATTGCACCCTTCTCTCTAGGAGGTTCTTTAATCTTCAAGTGGGTCTTGAATGCAAGATATTCTGAAATTCAACTTGCTGTCCTTCCACTTACTATGGGAACTGTCACTCTGTAAAACTTATAGATTAGCATTTTTTTTCCATTAACGTCCTCAATTGTAAAATCTTTCTGTACTCTTAAATAACCCTCTACACTCTTGGCTCTGCGGGACTTTGTGGAGCTTTGCCTACAGGGATGAAAATTGTTAGAAGCTAAGCTTTAAATAATTGAGGAAGGGCAACATTGAACTGTAAGTGTAAAGACAAATTTTAATGTTTGGAGTGTTGTGGGTCACTAGGGACGTCCTCTAGTACATGTAATTTCTTCACAAACTTAGAAACTTACAGAGAGTTAATTCTTGAGTCGCATATTTATTATTTCGCTTTAGCTCTTCTCCACTGCAGGTGCTGGTGTAATGCAAACTCTGCCTCTCCTGTAAGTGGAAAAGCAAGAGTGAGTACTATAGCAATAATAAAAAGCAGTGCTGCATTACACGGGCCTACCTCAACCTAGGGGATCTTTTTGGATAGGTAGAGATAAAAGCATTAAAGAAAAGTTAAATATTTGGAGTGGTATGCACATGTAGGTCATACGTGATGCCCTCTAGCACATATTAAATTCTTTACAAAGTTACCGTTGAATTTTTGAGTCCTGTGTTTGTTCTTCAGTTATGACCCTTCTCTGATGCAGGCCCGGCATGTTGCAAACTCTGTCTCTCCTGTTAATGGAAAAGAATGTGAATTCCATGACAACCAATAATAATCCAGTTTGAATTTCAAGGACTTACCACTAAAGTAATTCTATCAACATAGAAGCTAGCTGTATGCCAAACAGAGGCCCTCATTACGAGTCTGGCGGAAACAGGCCCGCTCTGCTGGCTGTGACGATCCGACCACCAACAGGCTGGCGGTGCAGACCAATGCATTACGACCATGGCGCTGAACAGGCCAGTACACACCCAGTACACCGCCTGTACCGTCAGTGCGGGCTGACTGCTGCCGATGGCGGATGCCATCTACAGGGCAGTGGAAAGGACCTTACCACCCACCGTATTACGGATCAGCACACCACCACGATTTTCTGGGGAGGGCCAATCTCCACTCAAAGCATGGTGGAAATAAACAGTATATAAGGTAACACTCACCGTAGGGACACAGAGGAGTGTGAACTGGGGATCGTATCAATGCCGGTACTTACAATCCACCTCCAGGACACACAGCGCCGACGAAGGCGACAAGGGTGATTACCCTGCTTACCATGCAAGGGAGGGAAGGGGACAATTACACATCCACATGCCACATACACACCCAACACCGACTGCCACGCCCACACACAAACATACCCACAGCAACACCCCTACCCATATACACACACAAGCACACTCACAATACACTCACGCACAACCAGAACTCACACCACACCCTACACACACGATATTCACACACCAAACAACACAAGCCTAAACATGTCACAACACTCATACCCAGCCACACACAAACTGATCACAAAACCACAGCCGACACAGACACCAGGCAGAAGACGGCATACCAGACACATATGACACACAACCACAAGTGTCATCCACACATACACTGGTACCATACCATGACGCCATCGTACATACCGCTCACACCACCCACACCATGCACAACTGTACACACATCACAATCAATAACCCACACACATACCATCCACACCAACTTCCAAACCCATCACTACACAGACACCATTGCATACACAAATACAGACAGGGGAAAAAAGTAAAAATTGAAGTGATGTTCCCACACAAGCACAGTACACATGCACAGATGGGGACAACGGTGCTCATACCTGTGCACACAAGGCAGACATTGTCAAACGCAGGACAACTTGATCAAAGTGCACCAAATGTGCAGGTTGGTCAGATATATTATTGTGCAAAACAAAAGGGGAAACAGGAACTATTTACAAATGGGCCCATTGGGCAGTTCTGCGGTCTGTGACCATATGGCCAAACAGCCTAATAAGGCCCCAACTTGACTGCTGACACAACCATGGTCTCCACAGGGTGGGGACATCTATGGAGCAGGCACCTCAGGGTGCAGGGAGAGGGGTTTGTCATGCGGATCAGGTTTGGAAGGGGGTCGGCTTGGGCTTTGGAGGGGGGCTTGGCCTTAGCTTTTGATGCAGGGGGTATGGGTTTAGACCGGTGGGTAGGAGCGGGATCAGGCTCTTGACAGGTGTTTTCTTGGAGGGGAAGGGACATGGGAACTGGAAGGAAATCGTAGGGAGGATTCTGAACCAGAGGTACTGGGTTGGGGAGGTCACTGGAATGCACAGAGTCAAGACCGGGTGGGCCAGGAGGTTCAAAGAGGTCAATGTGGGAAAGAAAAAGTTTTTTAGGAGCACGGAGAGGGGCTGTGGAAACAGGGGTGGGAGTAGAGGTAGAGGGAGTGGTCGTAGGATGTGTAGGTGTGCTGGACGTGGATGCAGGTGGGTGCTCAGTCTGCTTGTGTTTGGTGGATGAATGTGGGTGCCTGAGTGGGTGCGTTTACATTTGTGGGAGGAGGTGGATGAAAAAGGGTGGGAGAGGACAAGCAGGTTGTGTGAATGTAAGTTGTGATGGTGTCTGCATGTCTTGTGTGTGCTGCAGGTGTCTGTTATTGTTGTTGTGGTGAGTGCGGGTTTTGTGTCTGGGGTGCATGTCTGGGTGACTGCTCTTTGGTGACTGTGTCAATGGTGGCAGGATCTGAGAGTGAGGATGCAGTTCTTGCAGGTGTGTGTGGTGAGGTTACTGTACGGGAGGAGGGGGTGGGGAGACAGTGGGGGACGAGGCTGTTGTGTTTGCATCTGTATGTTAAGTGTGTGCATGGCTGCGGTGTGACTTGTGGTGCCTGTGTCTGTCCTTCTGTGGCATGTGTGTTTTTTCTGTGTTCATGCTGTTTGGCTTGTGTGCTTGGGATGGGTGCGGAAAGAGGGGTGCTGGGTGGGGCACAGGTGGTTGGAGGGGGGACGGAGGTACCAGGGACACTGGCTGCCGTCAAACAGGAGGCCAGAGCCTGAAACGATCTCTGGAGGCCAGACAAGGCACTGTGAATGCCTTCCAGGTAGGGATTGGTTTGCTGCATCTGGGATGCCAGCCCCTGGATGGCATTCAGAATGGTTGTCTGTCCCCCAGAAATGGTTCTCAGGAGGTCAATAGCCTCCTCCTTGAGGGCAGCAGAGCTGACTGGGGCAGGGGTTGAGGTGCCTGCAGCGAAGGAGACACCCACCCTCCTGGGTGAGCGGGCACAGGCATCTTGGTGGGGAGCTACTGGGAGTGCAGTGCTGGTGGGGGTGTGGTGGATGAAGATGTTGTTGGGGTGGTCCTAGAGGGGTCGGCCACCACCAGGGAGCTGCCATTGGAGGAGGAATCAGAGTCTGATGCTGCCGTGGTAGTAGGCTCCCCTGTGGTGCTCTCCTCACCCTCCAACTCACAGGTCCCCTCGCCGTCGGTGGCCTGTGCCTTCTGGGTCCCATGGGCTGAAACATCCCACTGGCCGGTGCCTCTGTTCCTTCTCCTGATGATGATGGTGCACACAAGGACACAAGATAACAGAGAGGAAGGGGAGACAAAGAAAGGGATGCAGGCTGTGAGCAACTCAACTATGATGCAGGTAGGCACACATGCAGTCCAATTTAGTCTCAGACCTCACCTCACCATAGCCTTTGCACTACAGGAAAGTACCACTGATAGGGATTACATCTCCCTCGTTGGAGTACACAACAGTGACAGTGGTGCCCTACAAATTCATTGTGCATGTCCCTCAACTCCAACTGAGGTATCCATTTAATGCTTGGATGTTTTGAGTACCACTACGTCACTTAGCAAGACAACAGGAACGCTACCTGACTGACTGTATGAGCCAATTTCCACATTACCTGGGTACACATGCCTCCTACACAACAAGGTAACGCAACCCGGTCAAGAAGCTGAACTCCTGAATAGCCTGACACCTATGAGTCACTGTAACAGCATCCTTTCCCCATATTGCCTACCATCCCCCCAATACAGTTGGCTTGCAGGACAGTGTGAGAAGCCCTTGTAGCTGCTGTGATGCCTTCAAGCACTCATCCAAGGCTGGGTAGGCCACCGCCAGTATGTAGGACATTAGGGCGGCCAGGGTCTGACATCCACCCCTCCCTCATCGGTAGGCGGTCCCCAGCTGGGCCTCTGTGGTTTTCCGTGCCCAGCATCTCAGATCCTCCCACCGTTTCCTGCAGTGGGTGCACCACCGGTTATAGACCCCCAAGGTCCGCACGTCCTTGGTGATGGCTTGCCATAACCCCTTCTTCTGATGGGCGTTGACCTGTATGGGAGACACATAGGAATACACATTGATTTAGACTTACCACACGCATGCTGGCATAGGGTACAATCATACTGACAGTAGGCCACTATAAATTCTATCATCTTCCTACAAGTACACATTGATGGCCTACCCTACTACTCCTATATGCTTGGTAATACTACATTTGCACATACATGCACCCAAGCAATCACTCTCACGGCTAGGATACTGTTAATCCACTCACCTGCTTCTCTGTTCGCTCATGCAACTTGGCATACAGGGCTATGACCCCGACCAGAAGCCTGGTCAGCTCCTCCTGTGTGAAGGCTGGTGCCCTCTCTCCTGTAGCACATGCCATCTTCACGACCAGATGCAGGTCACAGCAGCACATGCAGTGGAGTTGTGGTCGTGGTGAGTGCAGGAGTCAGGTGGCAAAGAGAAATCAAAATGGCGGTGCCGACCACAGCGGTACGCACCATCACCGCCGGTGGCGATCATGATTGCCCCCCTGTTCCCCATAGACACTAATGTTAACCAATGAGGAATTGCATGGTGGTGCAGACCTCCTAATGCCATCATGATTTACGCCAGCGAAGTCATGTCACTTCCATCGGTCCTCAGCATGTAGGCCAGGCGACCACCATTTGAAGTGTAAAATATAATAGAGGGCAATCTCTACTCGCCCTCCATGCTGTCATATCTTCTTGTACATTTTAGGCTCATCAGTCATACACAGTAATACATGCCTTATGTGATGTGTGGCATCAGTTAGCTGCATTTGTAGGTTGCATAGCACCGTGATCACACGTCGATTGTCAAAATGTTAGCTGTATACAACCCTTCCATTATATGAAGGCGATGTTTGTGCAGTTGTGTGTGCATTGACATCATACGTAATGTGTTGGTGTGGTGACATATGTGTGTTGGACCTCCCTAGGTACCGACCCATGCAGAGACTGAGGCATGCACTGGTGTATCAGCTCCTAATTGACCTGGCAACCATGGAGGAGACATCATACTGACCTACCATCTGAACTGGAGGACCATGCGTGAACTGTGAGCCCAATTGGAGCCAGATCTACTGCCAGCTCTACATAATCCCTATGCTATTCCCCCTACTATGCAGGTACTATCTGCGCTACATTTTGTGGCCAGTGGGTCATTTCAGGCGACAGTCACCTTGGCAACAGGTGTGTCACAGCCAATGTTCAGTAACATCTTAAGGGATGTCCTCACTGCCTTACTGAAACACCTCCACAGCTGCATCAAATTTCCCCAAACTGGTGACTTGCCCACTGTGAAATCTGATTTCTATGCCATTGCACGCATTCCAGATGTGATTGGGGCCATAGATGGCACCCATATTTCTCTATTCCTCCCAGGGTAAATGAATAAGTGTATAGGAAAAGTTACTATTCCATTAATGTATAGGTGGTGTGTCTTGCAGACCAGTACATCTCCCAAGCGATTGCCAAATTCCCTGGATCTGTGCATGACTCTTACATTTTGAGGAACAGCAGTGTCCCACACCTGATGGCACAGCTACAAAGAGAGAGAGTCTGGCTTTTGGGTGAGTGAGATGTGAGAGTGCTGTAGCTAACAACCTGCCTTTCTTACTCTTAACCTCTACACAATGATGACATGTGCTATGTATTCCCATCTTCCCAGGTGATTCTGGCAATCCAAACCTGTCCTGGTTGTTGACACCAGTGAGGTATCCCAGGTCAGGGAGTGACATTCGCTTCAATGAGGCACATGGCAGGACAAGAAGAGTCATCGAAAGGACCTTCGGTCTACTGAAGGCAAGATTCAACTGCCTGCATTTGTCAGGTGGATCCCTGTACTACTCCCCAAGCAAGGTTTGCCAGATCATTGTGGCCTGCTGTATACTTCACAACTTGGCGCTAAGGAGACACATACCCCTACTGGAAGAGGAGGAAGGACTTGATCCACCGGTAGCAGCTGAGGGGACAGAGGACAGCGATGAAGAAGGGAAGTTTGATGTGGACTACAGAACTCAGATCATTCAGCCATACTTCCAATGAGTTGAAGGTACATTTTGCCTAATGTTTCCCACAACATTGCCTACGTAGATTTGTGTACAATTGTAAGAATGTACAAACAGTGCTGGAGACACAGCAGTGTGTGTGTGTGGTGCAATGTGTGTACTGTCACATAGCCCTTACTGCTTCATGTGTTTGATGACTCCCAAAGGTAGTTTCCACACAGACGTTTTGTTTTCCTGGATGTGTTTCCTTCCTTCACATGTATGGCCTGTTTGGACATGCTGCGTGGATAGAGGGCATGGGCTAGTTTTGCTGTCAGTACTTGTGACATTACATCTCCTCAGTACTTGCACCACAACCTAGTGTCCCTCACTATGTGGGTGGAGGTCACCTCAGCTGAAGTAGATGGCCCTGGTGTTGTACTAATCTGCAAAGCTGAATATCTGAGTTCATAACTGTTGTGTAGTGCAAATGACAAATGGTAATACTGGTCAGTCAAGAAGTGACAGTACTCTGGCAATGATGTCCAACTTTGGACACAAAGCAGGTACATGTGTCATAGAACAAACTATACCTACAGGTATGCTACATATCTGTTCCTCACAGGTCTTCCTATGGTGGGATATCCTTTGCCATGCTGTGTACAAGGAGGATTAAGACATTCCTGGTGCAAGTGTCAGGAAACAATTTCTCAGATTTGGAAGTTTACATTCCTGTAGACATTCGCCCTAGCCAATATCTGGTACTGTTTCAACATTTTACTTTGAGAAAGTAATTCATCACATGCATGCATTATGAACAAAGCACAAATACATTGGGAGTGAATGTACAGTGTTTATTAAGTGCAGCAAAATAAGGGATGAGGAAATACAAGGGAGTGGGCAGATGGTGGACAAAATAGTCAATTTGGTGATCACAGCTGTTGGTAGCACAGGTCCAGAGTCCATGGGGACATTGGGAAATGGAGCACTGACAGTAGATAGTCAACAAGGTGTGTCAGTGGCACACAAGAGAGACAGTTGAAGAAAGGATCACTTCCTGGCCGTGGGTTTTATCATGGCTACAGTGTCTGAGGTATGTCTGGTTGGCTGCTCATGTTTGCAAGGGGGTTCTTGGGCAGCAGAGGAAGGGGTACTGGTGTGCTGTGAGTCCCCTGGCAAAGTGTCCTGCCATTTGATTAATTTTGTTTGACCAATGACTTTGTGTTTCACCACTGCGCATATTAGTTGCTCAATGTTCACCAGTAGCACATTGTATGTTTTGTTCAGTTGAGCCGCCTATTGGCTTTGACATGGCATTAGCCATGTCTTTCTGTATTCAGTTTAGCCGCCTATGGGCTTTGACATTGCATTAGCCATTATATTCTGTATTCTGCCTATTGGCTTTGACATGATGTATTCAGTTTAGCTGCCTATTGGCTTTGACATGCTATTAGATATTACATCCTGTATCCAGCTTAGCTGCCTATTGGCTTTGACATGATATTATATATTGCATTTTGTATTCAGCTCAGCTGCCTATTGGCTTTGACATATTATACATTGCATTTTGTATTCAGCTCAGCTGCCTATTGGCTTTGATATGACACTATACATTGCATTTGATATTTAGGTTAGCTGCCTATTGCCTTTAACGTGGAGTTAGACATTGCAGTTGAAAATCCAAGCTGTATTTTTCCAAGCTGTGTTTTTGCACAAGATGAACCAAGCTGTTTTCTTCTCACAGTAGACTAGACCTGATAAGAGAGGGTACATTGGTTGTTTTTCTCTCTGCTTGAGCTTGGGAAGAGGAGCAGTCTCGGAGATCTGGCCAGTCTCCAAAGGCTTGCGTAGTTTTCCCGAGTCTGAGAGGAGGGGGCACACCTTTATAACGAATGTCACAGGCTTCAGAGAATTAGATTCGAATCTGCCTGACTTCGTGCTGGAACTAGGCGCCAGTTGCCAGCATCCTGTGTGGGTAGATAAATCTCTTTCTCGCAGCTGACAAGGAGTCATCAGCTTGCAGACCCTAGAAAGATGAAGCTGTAAATAGTTTATCACACGGTGAAGTATTTGTTTTGCTTTGCATTCAATATCTTATAAATATAACCTGCTGTGTATATTGCAAACTGTGCATTAACGTGTGCTTGAAATCTACAGATTCGTCATTTACGAAATAGCGGTTTTAAAAGAATTAACAACGATAAAAGTCTTCTTTGAACTCAGAAGTGCATTCCTGGTATGTTATGTAAGTGCTGAAAACGAGATAAGTAGTGAAGCACTACACAAAGCCACCAGTCCACTACCAGCAGCACATGTGGAGGGCTGGGGTGTCTCATGTCTTGTGTACGGGGCAGCCAATGTTGTTGGGGTGGGGCCAGCTGTGCACCCCTGCACCGCTGAGGAGATTGCTCCTTACTTAACCTTTGGAGGCTGTGTGAGGACCCCATGTGGAATGCCCACGATTCCCCAGTAGCTTTCTCAGAAGCGGCAAGCTATGCAGTGGTATCCGTACTCCACTTCCAGGATGTGGTGTAACGTGCTGCCCTCTTGTAAAACTCACGCCTCTCCTCATTTCTCATGTTAGCAGCTGTAATATGAGGACAATCAACCATCAGTGTCAGCATTGGGTGGAGTCTGAAAGATTACTAGTTTACATTGCTACATCTAATTACACATACACTCCAACACACATTCCAGAAAAGACAAAATTCCTCCTCATCTGTGTCTATTTCCAACTACACCTCACCAGTATCTTGTACTTGTCAGTGGGAGGAGGGGAAACTGTTGTTAACTAAAAGAGCTGATAGGAACAAAGACAAGCCTGATCAAAATAACTGTCACCTGCACTGTGAGCATCATGATCCATATTTATACTTTTTTAGTGCCGCATTTGCGCCGCTTTTTTACGCAAAAGCGGTGCAAACTTACAAAATACAATTGTATTTTGTAAGTTTGCGCCGCTTTTGCGTAAAAAAATTATGCAAATGCGGCGCAAAAAAAGTGTAAATATGGGCCCATGTCTTTCTACAAGTTTGATAGTCCTCCCTCCCTTAGCCTGGCGGGTGGGATGGCCATGCTATCCATTATCTCAACAGTCCTGGTCAACCACCAAGGCCTGAGCACTCTTCATGGAGACAAGGAGTGGACCATTTGATAGGGGGGCTGCTAAATAGAAAGCTAGTATTCAAAGGTTAATCACATCTACATTCATGTGTCCAGATGTAAACACCCATGAACATGTGGTCTGCTATTACTACTCCTTTTACACACAGTTCCATGCCAGCACACTTTGGGCCTTGACCTGCATGCAAGCCAATCACATTCTACAAAAGTGGAACTTCCACGAAGTGAAAAAGACAGAGTGCCATGCTTTGGGAAAATTGGCAGCCCAGTCCTATGCATTTATAACAACACAGGGATGCGATGAATGAAATGTAAAAAGGCGCACCCCTGTGTTGTCACCAATGCCTGGACACATTTTGCTTACATACTACAATCCAGAGACCCTTGCCCCATAGTGCAAGGATAGCTGCATTGAGTGAGAGATTGCTTTTGTGCAGGAAGGGACACCTTCAAAGACAATAAATTAATCTTCAATTGTTTTTTTCAATTTTATATGTGTGCTGCCTAATGCATCACCCGTTGAAACATCCAAAATGGAGGATACATAAGAGCATTTATCCTCATTGCGCATTGCTAAGGCCCCCCCTTGGGGTGAGTTCAGAATTTGGCACTGCCTCTGGTGTAAGAAAATCTGTAAACCTGGGACTGGGTCTAAATGCAATGGGTGTTGCTGTGGGCGTGCCACAGCAACACCCATTGCATTTCTTACACTGCCCCAGATATTAGAGTTTTATTACACCTAAGTCAGTGCAAATTTTGCTAACCCCACGCCAGGGGTGGTGTTAGTGGGTGCAATGAGGAGAAATATAGTATTTTCCCCTTGTTTTTTGCTCTTTCTATACATGCTGCACTATGCAACATGCAGATATAGAGCACATTGCATTTGGAAATTGTTTTTGTGCAGGAGGGTGTCCCTGTTAAGATACGTAATGCGTCCTCCATTGATCCCAGATATTTGGCAGCTACCGCTTTGTACGCATCTTCCACAACAACATTGTGTGGTGATGTTGGAACAGAATCTAACGTATGACTTGGGTAATGTTAGGATCGAGCCTCCTCCTACTACTGGCAATTTGTTAGTTCCCATAACCTTGGTGGTATTTGTGAGATGTAATGACTGTCATGCATACATATCATGACTTATTTCGAACAATCAGTGGGTATCTCAGAGCCGTCCATCCACATCCTCCATAGAACATGGTTACTCAATTCTACCAGCATCCCACAACCTAGCTAATTCTTACCATAACTGGATGATGTAGAGGTTATTAATCATCTTAGTGCTGTATTTATCTTTTGAAGACTACCTACCAACATGGCTAGGTGTATTCCGACTCAATGTGATGTTGGGTATCTGATAGTATTGGACTATGCAACACACAGTGATGCACCCACACCAGATTGCGAATTAGGGCCCATATTTATACTTTTTGACGCAAAACTGCGCCGGCGCAGTTTTGCGTCAAAAATATTTCCGCCGGCTAACGCCATTTCGGTGCACTGTGCAGGCGTCAAATTTATACTTTGACGCACGGCGGTGCAAACCACAGGTGTAAGTCTTTTTTTTTTTACGCACACCGCAGCGTCAAGTCGTAAAGCAAAACGACGTTAATGCGGCGGAAATGACTGTGTTTTTACAATAGCGTCAAAATTCCCCGCAAGCACAGCCATTTCAGCAGAGGAGAGCCAAAATGGATCCCAGATGCCTGTACAGACCCCAGGAAGATGACAACAGACCAGGAAACAGCCAAGAGGACCCACACAAGACCCAGGACAGTTTGAAGAAGAAAGGAAAGTGTTGCTTCAGTGCAGAGGAACAGGAAATTCTGGTGAAAGAGGTGACGGAACACCACCACCTCAAAGTTGCCAATCATTAGGAGACAGGCAATATTGCAACAAATTGTTGACAAGATTAACAGTGTGGCAGAAGTACGCTGAACAGTCATCGAGTGCAAGAAACGATGGCATGACTGCAAGCGCAGGACCAAGGAAACGATGGCCAGGAACAGGAAGGCAGCACTGCAGACTGGAGGTGGGAGTCCAGCACCGCAGGAGGCCCTGGACCACATGGAGGAGATGGTGGCAGCCGTCATCCCAGAGGAGATCGTCACAGGGATTCAAGGACAGGACAGTGCAGACTACCAGGATACAACGCACATGCAGGGTAAGTCGCATGGGGAATTAAAATGCACTAACGTCAACTGTAAGCGGGGGAGGATACTGACCACAAAATGCATGGAAGCCATGATATACATGGAGTGGCATGGGTAAAGGGGTATGGCATGGGGGCATGGCCTGTAC
Organism: Pleurodeles waltl; assembly: GCF_031143425.1. Taxonomy (NCBI): domain Eukaryota; kingdom Metazoa; phylum Chordata; class Amphibia; order Caudata; family Salamandridae; genus Pleurodeles; species Pleurodeles waltl. The sequence continues at coordinate 680,537,653 of NC_090446.1, forward strand.
AAACAGAAGCTGGGGCACAACATAACACAACACCAACAACAGTCCCATGGGAATATGCTGCCATGCCAATGTTTCAGCAAAGGTAAAGCCATGCCAGAAGGGAAGGGCACAATGTCAAACTGACATCCCGTCACACGTCAGCCACTATACCCCCTACATTAACTAGGTCCCAATTAACAGCCTCTAGCCATACCGACAACTGGAATGTAACAGTGACAACAGTTGCCACTACCACCTCCGCTCTGTGTGCAGCTCAAGTAGCCAATGGCAGTAACGTCCCCATAGATCATACACACCTAAATTAGTGGGTTGCGGATGACAACTTTAACATTCCCCTGAAACAAGACAAATGTTCCAGTCCTGTCAATTGTGAATGCCCATAGTTCCCGCAAACATCAGCCAATGTCATCAACATTAGGAGCTACACAGCACTAAGGTCACACCCATGCAGCTTATGCCAGGGTCCATCTTGTGCCTGGGTCACAATGCAAGATCCCAAATGTCATACTGCTCAGCCAACAGCATTGAGGGGGAGGACACATGTAACTGGTCACTGACATACACCTGCACAGTCAGAGGAGGAAATAGGACACTGCTACAACTATCAGGGCAATCCAATCTCCACACATTCCCCTACATCACCTGTACACATTACCAATGCTAACATCCATATCGTGCCATTACAATGCTATGATTAGGATACGCTACATTTCAACTAAGTGGATGTGAAAGATCAGAGACTGGGGCAGGTCCAGATTGTTAAGTGTGCTGCTAGTGCCATCAGAGCACCCACAGCCAGTGAAAGACCTCGCCATTAGAATGGATGTAGACGGAGGGTTGAGTAGGACAAGAAGCTGGCAATTCACTATTTGGCCACAATGTGATTGGTGGTTGCAATGAATGGTGGAATCTTTGCAAGGTAGCTCTGGGGTAGCTGCCAATCTTACAGCTCAGTTGGGATTTGTTCGTAGCATAGGACACAAATGTAACAGAACAGAATTCATGTACACTTATGCCAAGGCCCTGATCAACAAGCATTTTACACATACTGTAAAGGGTTCACTACATATTTATTAAACCGTAATAACAGAAGAGGAAACTCGGGGAAAAGTCTTACCTACCCTAATCTACCCTAACTACTCATTACCCACAACTGTTCCTCACTAACCTAACCTAAACTTACTTATCACATGTAACAAAACATTCTTAATATCAACACCCCCAACCCCCTTATGAGACGGGACACATGGAGGACAACAGATGCTAACCTAAACACATACTATCCTATCCTAAACAAATATACTTTTTTTTGTATTTTTTTAAACTTTTTTATATATATATATTTTTTTCTAAACACACAAGAACCCCAACATAGACCCCAACCACCCACCCACACACTCAAAAAGAAAAAAATTGAAATATTTAGGACCCCCACCCACTAACACTAACTAAACTAACAGCCTATAGTAACCTAACACTAAGCCCCCTAAGCCCACTAAGTATAAGAATAAGGAAAGAGGAGGGAGGGGAGGGAATCATGTCCATCAACAAAGTCTAGAGATTGGCCCTCCGGAGGGTCCGCTTAATGGACCTCACACGCCTGTTGATATGGCGAACATCCCGCTGCATGTGAATCATTTTCCGGAGGACACGGTCTATTTTGCGCTGCATGTCCACAAAAGCAGCAGGGTCAATTGTTGCAGCTGGGGCGGTCTGGGTACCAGCTGAGGACATGTGTGGCCATGTAATGTCAATGCCTGTGGGCTGCCCTGAAGGTGGTCCACTGCTAGCGCCTGGAGCACTTGCAGATGCTGTTGGGACAACGGTCCCAGCTGTGGGTGGTGCCACCTGGGTGGTAGTGGTGGTCATGCTGGTGGTGGCTGTGGTGGGAAAAGTAGGGTCACCCTGTGGGAAAGCCCTCCAGGCTCCGGAGGCACGTTCGGTCCTGTATCTTCGGGCCATCCTTCTGTACCCGACTCTACCAGCAGGATATGCTGGTAACGCATTGCCCGCCTCTGGAATTCATGGACCTGGATGGGCGTCATATTAGCAGCTGTGAAGACAAAGGAAAAAATATTACATTAGGAACTGCATTGTGTGAAATGGCACAAGAAGTAAATCATACAGTACATCTACTGTACTTGTAACAGCTCCTATCATCATACAGATCATTGAATGTCCCTGAGGAAGTACATGGCAGGCCAACCTACAAAGGTCTTTTCACACATAGCACATCCAAACCCTACAAGATGGGTAACAACTGGCATGATTTTGGCATCAGAGTTCTGCCAGTTGTCAGCTAGCAATCATGCTGCACATCCTCCGCCAATGCCAGGGCTACAAATGTCAGTGTACGGGATGGAAATCTCGGGCCACATGATCTGCAAGTTGTAAATGGACTTGCTAGTATAGTAATCATGTGCTATACCTGAGTGTGTATACTAGGTTCCGACCAAAGATTCACTGATTTACATGTCTGTGTAACATACTTGTGTCATCAGTTCTAGGTACACTATTCACAAACCCATGCCTGTGTTTCATGGTGCGGGGGGTGGAGAAACAACTAACAATTTCAAACAACATGGACACCCAGGAAGCTTAGGAAAGCTGGACACGTGTTTGGCTCAACACACACACACAGGTAAGATGTATCTACAAATAGGAGACAGCAAACCCTTGACCAATCCCAGCGCCACACGTCTGGCAATGCAGACCTTTGTCCACATCATATACTTCCAGTAAGCCATGACTTACAATAAACACAGAGTTGCAACAACACCCCTGGCCATGATTTGCATGCACACCTAGGCCATTGCACGCAAGTGCCACATACTTGTAGCACTACATGTGGAGCTACATGCTGCTAGGAAGTTCAACCTACAGTTTAAAAAGTACATTAGTGAATAGGGAAGCAGAAGTCTGTGGGTAAGCATTTTGCAGCCCCATTCTGGGAGAATGTGGGTCTGGCAGGCAGACTAAATCTGAGATTAAGTCCAGTGCGACTCTTGTTGATACAAGTGTTATCCACATGACTCAACCCAATTCACATTGCAGGTCCTACAGGAACGACCTAGAATCCCTAGATAAGAAAATAGGAAAAGCATTGGCAAACTCCAAAATGCAGAGTTAATGAAATCCCACTCATGGAACAAGACAAATGATGGGCCAGCGCATCACCTTGCTATTTGTTCAACACACAGGAGTCCTTCACACATCACCAGCAAACACAACACATAACAGACATATCAACACTTACTGGAGTAGTCGGGGTCCTCGAATGAAGCCACCTCGCCCACAGTGTAGGGTGCGGGTCCACCTGTAAGGCATGGAAGGAAGAAATGTGCTCAAAATCTGTGCACTGACCAACAATTCCAAAGACAAAAACTATGTGTAAGATTACATAAGTAAGTAAAGCCACTCAGACATGATGATACTGCATCCGATATGGCACGGCTAACATGTACATAGCATGGGTCTCCTGTGACATTTACACACATATCTGCACACATGCAGTGGCTCTAACTATCATGTGGTGGCAAACATGCTCCTTCATTAGTGAGCAGAAATAATAATGGAGTGTATTCGTCTCATCATGTGCATCCAAGAGAGACATCCAAAGCCTGTTTCCTTGAGGAGTGCATTACCAGTCAAACAGCCATTGTGGCCATGACAAATGTATGACACATAGGTACAATGTACAGAGGGGTAGGGACATTTGTAAGCCCTCATGTTGTTACCGTTTCTTCATTTGAAGTGGCCCAGCTATGATGAGTTGCACCAACCATGGAGATATGAACCCATGTGCATACCTTTGGCCTGTCATCCCTAAACGAAAGGTGGAACACCAAATACCAGTGTAAGATGTTAGCTGAGGGCAACTTGCACTTTTTCCCTTTTTTTCCAAATCCAGATCTGACATGTATCCAAAATGATCAAGGACCACAATAATCCCTAACATTCATAGAACTTCCAAGAACGCTTTCCTTACACACTCACCAGACACACATGAGACATATGTGTGGGCCACATTGCTGTCATGAATTAACGTGAAGCCTGCACTCATTTTCTGCATCATGTCGTGTTTCTAAAGTCAGTCTAGCTGTTGCGTCAACTAAAGTCAGTAATATTTTGGAAAATGTATACCTCACTGGCAAATGAGACCTATATAGACATGATTGGCTCCTAATTTGTGTTGCTGTCTGACACAAAGATGACACCAACTTACATTAAGCAAAAGTATTCAGTAAATTTGCAGAGCACTTGCTTCCTGACAGCTAGCAATTGTGGTCCTTCACATAGTCCATCAATGACCCTGTATGTTTCCAAAGCATTCCACACACTCAACAACATAGCCGGCAGATATTGTACAAATCATCTGATGTCACTACAGAGCTTTTATTCGTGCACATTTACATGATTTGTACTCACCAACAGGGCCACCAATCAATATTCCCAGGTGGTCCAGCAGATCTTGCTCCCTGGAGATGAGGTCAGCCCAGCGGTGCTTCAGCTGGTGGTCATTCCTCTGGCTCTGATATACGCGCTGCAAGTGATACAGGACCTTTCCCCACCGGATTTGATGCTCCTCGTGTGATACCCCTGTATCACCCGCCCCCCTGCCTCAATCATAAGTCTGAGGAAATGCACACCAGCCATATAAACCCCCCAAGCTCCTCCTCCCCCATCTTGCCAAGACGTGGCCTACCCAACATCTTAGCACCGAAAAAGGGGAATAGGAGATAAAGAAGAACAAAGGAGAAAAGGGGGAAGTAGAATTACAAAAAAGTAAACTTAACAAATAAAAGAGCCCAACTATCCCCAAACTAACACTACCCACAACAGACTCCCACAAACAACAAAGACAATAGTACACAATAAACACTCAGACAGTATACACCAACAATTTTAGATAACAAACTAACAAGTAATGGAGCACACAGGAGACAAAAGCACAATTTCACTGGACAAAACTCAGAACACAGCCACACAGTCTAGAAGAATCACAGACTGCAAAGTGAAAGTACCCACACTGTACATAATCTGTAAACAGGATATCCTATTACATCACTTCCTGCATAAAATGGCCACCGTTTTTATCGTTATGCGTCATAATTTTTGACGCATACAGTATGTGCGTCATTTTTTTCGACGCACAGGTGTAAAATTTAGGCCGCATCTATATATTTGGAAATAGTCTTAACACTTAACCAATTTTAAGGGCATAATGCGTCGTTTTTCGGGCATGAGCGTTATTTTTTGATGATTGTGTGTCATTTTTTGATGCGTATGCGTCAAAATTTCAGGGCAGTAACTGGGTTTGGGTAATTTTGCCATTTTAATGTAATGTTACATTTGTGAAACAACTGAGATAGGCTGATTGCACCCACTTTGGTGTTGACGGTGTATGGTCACATGTGAGACATAATACTGCTGCGGACCATGATCCGCTACTTCCTTAACAGGATTCTCACGCTTGGCTGACGCACTAGATGGCCCTATGTGTGGCCTACATATATGTATTGCACAAATTGGGAATGTTTGGCATCAGGAGAGGATAGCAAGGTGACGCACATAAGTACAATACCTCAATGCCTATGGCTCAATGTGTGTGCATTGGCTACTAATGTAGTTGTCGACCCAGTGTGTGTGCATCACAAGATGCATTATTAAAAATATGCTTGTATGAATGTGAAGTCAATGTGTCCAAACCTTAGATACAAGTCAGTGTGGAAATGAGAGAGGACATGTGAGTCATACATGTAGCAAAATCTGTTGTGTGCACTTCCAAGATTTTGAGTAACGTAGACACCACAAATGACAAAGCATGCACCGGATAGATGGCAGATGCTTGTTCATGTCAATGGTCCACAAGTTGCCCATCCCATGTCCTAGAAATTTGTTAACTGCTTCCTAGGCACTTGTTGGTGAACCCACCATGAATCTGGCACATGTACAGACTAAGTGGGTACCATGTTATTGGCACAGACAGCCAAAGGTGACCCCCAACTGTTATATCATGCCACAGTTGTGGTCATATGACTGAGCCACAACTCTCCAGTGGCTGTGGTGGGCCAGCAGACGAGGCAGCACATGGCCACATATTTCCACTGATCAATTGCACAGAGGTGTCTGGTTCATGTGTGTGGTCCAATGTTGATCCAGTATATTTTTAGGGGTGTGTGTTGTCACAGTTACATCCAGGTCTCATCATGAGTCAGTGTTGGGTATTCCTTTATCTAGTGAGTAACCTTCGGAGATCAATGTGAGTAAAGTCGATGAGAACATGAGAACCTACATGGGGATGGTCCCACCCTGTCACTGCAGACATGTTATGAGACTGTCAACAGGGCAACCTTGGTGTGCTGAGTGCGATCATATCTCAGGAGTCATGTTCCGGCAGGTGTCATTACAACATTTGTACACAGGTTGGCCTGTAAACTTCCCACTGAATCTGGGAACATCATAGCCTCTGTGTTGATTAATCTTGCAGCTATTCACCATGCACAGCCCATCAATATGTTGTGAGGAATGTGATTCTGCGTGTGAACTGTCAGGGTCCTAACATGTGTGGACTTTTCATGCACATTGTCAGAGGTAGCTGGTTCTGCTGGAGGCACCATACACAATCCCTGCATACGGCCCTGGTACACTGTCACACTTTGTCGTTCATGCATACATGAGACCCAGACAAGGGATAGGCCATGATTTTGGTATTCAAAGACAATTTTACTAATATGGTACTGTAGGAGGCTGGACTGGCTTGTAGTGAGTACCTAGGGGTACTTGCACCTTGCACCAGGCCCAGTTATCCCTTATTAGTGTATAGGGTGTCTAGCAGCATAGGCTGATAGATAATGGTAGCTTAGCAGAGCAGCCTAGGCTGAACTAGGAGACGAGTGAAGCTCCTACAGTACCACTTAGTGTCATATGCACAATATCATAAGAAAACACAATACACAGTTATACTAAAAATAAAGGTACTTTATTTTTATGACAATATGCCAAAGTATCTCAGAGTGTACCCTCAGTATGAGGATAGCAAATATACACAAGATATATATACACAATACCAAAAATATGCAGTATAGTCTTAGAAAACAGTGCAAACAATGTATAGTTACAATACGATGCAATGGGGACACATAGGGATAGGGGCAACACAAACCATACACTCCAAAAGTGGAATGCGAACCACGAATGGACCCCAAACCTATGTGACCTTGTAGAGGGTCGCTGGGACTATTAGAAAATAGTAAGGGTTAGAAAAATAGCCCACCCCAAGACCCTGAAAAGTGAGTGCAAAGTGCACTAAAGTTCCCCAAAGGACATAGAAGTCGTGATAGGGGAATTCTGCAGGAAAGACACAAACCAGCAATGCAACAACAATGGATTTCCAGTCAAGGGTACCTGTGGAACAAGGGGACCAAGTCCAAAAGTCACAAGCAAGTCGGAGATGGGCAGATGCCCAGGAAATGCCAGCTGTGGGTGCAAAGAATCTGCTACTGGACTGTAGAAGCTTAGGTTTCTGCAGGAACGACAAGGGCTAGAGACTTTCCCTTTGGAGGACGGATCCCACATGCCGTGGAGAGTTGTGCAGAAGTATTTTCCTGGCGAAAGACCGCCAACAAGCCTTGCTAGCTGCAAATCGTGCGGTAAGGGTTTTTGGATGATGCTGTGGCCCAGGAGGGATCAGGATGTCGCAAATTATGTCAGAAGACAGAGGGGACGTGGAGCAAGACAAGGAGCCCTCTCAGCAGCAGGTAGCACCCAGAGAAGTGCCAGAAACAGGCACTACAAGGATGCATGAAACGGTGCTCACCCGAAGTTGCACACAGGAGTCCCACGTCGCCGGAGAACAACTTAGGAGGTTGTGCAATGCAGGTTAGACTGCTGTGGACCCAGGCTGGACTGTGCACAAAGGATTTCCGCCGGAAGTGCACGGAGGCCGGAGTAGCTGCACAAGTCGCGGTTCCCAGCAATGCAGTCTGGCGTGGGGAGCTAAGGACTTACCTCCACCAAACTTGGACTGAAGAGTCACTGGACTGTGGGAGTCACTTGGACAGAGTTGCTGGATTCAAGGGACCTCGCTCGTCGTGCTGAGAGGAGACCCAGGGGACCGGTGATGCAGTTCTTTGGTGCCTGCGGTTGCAGGGGGACGATTCCGTCGACCCACGGGAGATTTCTTCGGAGCTTCTAGTGAAGAGAGGAGGCAGACTACCCCCACAGCATGCACCACCAGGAAAACAGTCGAGAAGGCGGCAGGATCAGCGTTACAGAGTTGCAGTAGTCGTCTTTGCTACTACGTTGCAGTTTTGCAGGCTTCCAGCGCGGTCAGCAGTCGATTCCTTGGCAGAAGGTGAAGAGAGAGATGCAGAGGAACTCGGATGAGCTCTTGCATTAGATATCTAAAGTTTCCCCAGAGACAGAGACCCTAAATAGCCAGAAAAGAGGGTTTGGCTACCTAGGAGAGAGGATAGGCGAGCAACACCTGAAGGAGCCTATCAGAAGGAGTCTCTGACGTCACCTGGTGGCACTGGCCACTCAGAGCAGTCCAGTGTGCCAGCAGCACCTCTGTTTCCAAGATGGCAGAGGTCTGGAGCACACTGAAGGAGCTCTGGGCACCTCCCAGGGGAGGTACAGGTCAGGGGAGTGGTCACTCCCCTTTCCTTTGTCCAGTTTCGCGCCAGAGCAGGGCTAAGGGGTCCCTGAACTGGTGTAGACTGGCTTATGCAGAAATGGGCACCAAATGTGCCCATGAAAGCATTTCCAGAGGCTGGGGGAGGCTACTCCTCCCCTGCCTTCACACCATTTTCCAAAGGGAGAGGGTGTAACACCCTCTCTCAGAGGAAGTCCTTTGTTCTGCCATCCTGGGCCAGGCCTGGCTGGACCCCAGGAGGGCAGAAGCCTGTCTGAGGGGTTGGCAGCAGCAGCAGCTGCAGTGAAACCCCAGGAAAGGCAGTTTGGCAGTACCAGGGTCTGTGCTACAGACCACTGGGATCATGGGATTGTGCCAACTATGCCAGGATGGCATAGAGGGGGCAATTCCATGATCATAGACATGTTACATGGCCATATTCGGAGTTTACATTGTAAAGCTACATATAGGTAGTGACCTATATGTAGTGCACGCGTGTAATGGTGTCCCCGCACTCACAAAGTCCGGGGAATTGGCCCTGAAAAATGTGGGGGCACATTGGCTAGTGCCAGGGTGCCCTCACACTAAGTAACTTTGCACCTAACCTTTACCAGGTAAAGGTTAGACATATAGGTGACTTATAAGTTACTTAAGTGCAGTGTAAAATGGCTGTGAAATAACGTGGACGTTATTTCACTCAGGCTGCAGTGGCAGGCCTGTGTAAGAATTGTCAGAGCTCCCTATGGGTGGCAAAAGAAATGCTGCAGCCCATAGGGATCTCCTGGAACCCCAATACCCTGGGTACCTCAGTACCATATACTAGGGAATTATAAGGGTGTTCCAGTAAGCCAATGTAAATTGGTAAAATTGGTCACTAGCCTGTTAGTGACAATTTGAAAGAAATGAGAGAGCATAACCACTGAGGTTCTGTTTAGCAGAGCCTCAGTGAGACAGTTAGTCACTACACAGGTAACACATTCAGGCACACTTATGAGCACTGGGGCCCTGGAAGACAGGGTCCCAGTGACACACACAACTAAAACAACATATATACAGTGAAAAATGGGGGTAACATGCCAGGCAAGATGGTACTTTCCTACAGGTACAATGAAAAAGCAGATGATGCTATACTATGTATTTGGGTGTGCATTGAGGAAGCACATGACAAAATACCCCCTAAGGAACGTGAGGTTTGGTAACGCAAGTGTGGTACATATGTAGCCAAAAGGAACCTTTAGGGTAACGCACAGACAGGTGCCAGTCAGGCTGACAGGATGCAGGGTCAATCAGGATCCAGCAATTTCACAAGGTACATACTCAGTGGTCTGACTAAGATTGGTCGGAGGAAGAACAAGACAGTTGACAAGGAAAACTGTGTTTGTCCTGTGGTTTTGAAGGTGACACATAAACCCAAGGGCTGTGTTACACGGCTTAAATACTAGCAATGCATAACAGTGTATTTGACAAAATGGCAACTTCTATGCTATTCCAATCATCTGCAGGGGCAGTGCATGTTGAAATGGGTGGTGTGCATGGAGGTGATCACAGGTGTGTGCTGCATCAGTTTATCACAAGTCCTGTAGGTGAGATTCGAGATCAAATGGCCAACAGTACCTTTCACACGTGAAGCAATCTACAGGTGATAACAGGGCTTAGAAACTACAAGCCAGTGTATTAATTGACCTGACGTCCATGCAGTCAGGTGTACTATGACAATGGCTTAACATAGGAAAAGGTGTAGCACACTGGATTACTATTGTTAGTCTGTGTGTGTAGAGGAGGGAATATCAGGGTACACGTATTACCATTCCAGGGACCTCTTCAGACAGGTGGGTTGAGACCTGGAGCATGGGTGTGTCAGGAGTTAGGAAATGGGCTGACATGTACATGGAATGTCATGTGTGCAATGCTTGTCCTAGGTATGGCACTTGTGCTCTCTATGTTCTGCTTCTAGGGAACTCTAGTCACAGATAGTCCTTGCAAAGATAGGTGCTGTACGACTTATCACTGTGAAGGGTCTGGTCATACATTCCTGTAACATATGCAATGGCACATCCACTGCGTCATGTATGAGGCATTTTTTTCCCTTATTGACTGATGGTGTCTTAGTTGTGTGCCATATGCTGTGATGAACCATGTTGCCAACATGTATGTGTGAAATAGGTGTGGTCCTCTGCTATTGCCCTTCAAAGATGAAATGTACAGGATATATGTCATTTACAGTCTGTGTGTATGTGACTGCTGTATGATACGCATCACAATTGCTCAGGAACTTTCTGTGTCCTGATCGGTATATCAGCAATGCTCCATGAGGCTACACTCTTATTCTGATAGTTAGATATAAAGGTGAGCACAGATGATTAGCCATACCATGATATGGTGATTATTATCGGTGTTAATTTCCATTAGTTAATACATTGGTGATGGTGAGTTGTTTTAAAAGAAATTGTTCACAATATGTTGGTGCCTACGCAATCCAGCAGCTGTGTTTTGTTGTTCCCCATTATGTTGCAGGCCAGCATCCTCCTCTTCCTCCTCTTCAATGCATGGGTGGCTCTGGGTCTAAGAGGGGAATGTTCCTTCGAATGCAAATGTTGTGCAGGATGGCTCATGTTAGAATGATCTTACAGACCATTTCTGGGGAATATAGGAAGCTGTCACCAGTGATGTCGAGGCACCTGAATCTCGACTTGAGGATGCCGAAGGTCCTCTCCACTATGTTGCGTGTCCTGCTATGTGCGTCATTGTAGGCACGCTCTGCTGCAGTGCTTGGGTTGCCAAATGGTGTCATTATCAATGGCTGGATCCCATACCCCTGATCAGCTGAAAAAGAAAATGAATGGGATCATGTTGATGTAGCTTGCCCCACTGATATCAACTTGCATGGCAGTAGTTGTCTTGTGTTGTCTGTGACTCTTTTGTGTTAGTGTGTTCCTTCCTAGGCTTGTAGGATGTACCATCTGCATTGGGTTGTTTCCTTGGCTGAAAGAGTGTTTGCCTGCTGATCGGTTGTCAGCAGTATATTTGGGTATTTGCAGTACAATGTGCACTCCCTAGCATTGTGACTTGTGATACAGGTGTTCCTGTGTCTCCACTAGGGGTGAGATGATAGTTCCATACACAGATTAATTTTGACAGTGGTGGTAACACGTTAGCATCTATGTACCCTGGACATCCCATACCTTTAGACTTATGTAATGGATTAATTTAAACATCAGTGAGACGCTTACATTTTGCAAGGTGACAATTGGCCAAACATCTCCAAACGTTGTGATCATTGACATCTTAACATTAGACTGAACACTAATTTCAGATGTGTGACAGGTTCACTGCAGAACTATGAAACATGCCTAGCGATGTCACGACCTCTGTGTGTTCCTGTCCACATGTTGCTGTCGTGGTGTATGTGTTGTTTCTCCTAGAGGGTTGCTGTGCAGTGTGTATATAAGTAGGTTTCTGTACTTACCAACAAGTAGTCCATTGCCATATCGTCCATCCTGGAAGTGTTGATTGATGGTAGAGTGACGGAAGATGAATGAGTCATGTACACTCCCAGGATACTTTGCCACGATGTTTGTGATCAATCCTTGGTGATCAACAATGGCCTGCACATTGATGGAATGTGTGTGCTTCCTGTTGCGCTAGAGGTGTTCAGTTGCAGCAGGTGGCACAAGGCATACATGTGTGCAGTCGATGGCACTAAGGATGTGTGGGAAGCCACTAATGAGGTAAAACCCCTGTTTTGTCTCCTGCTGCTTCTGCAGTGTGTTTGGGAAGCAGATGTGGCGGGTGTGAGTCCAATGATGGCATCCAGTACTTTCGGCAAGAAGGCAGAAAATGATGGCTGTGGTATTCTGGCAACCAGGGCGCCAGTGCTTTGAAAGGAGCCACTTGCCAACATGTGAAGTACAGCTAGCAGCTTGGTTTCTGTTGGGATGGTGCGGGGTGTCAGCAAGGTGGGTGCCAACTGTGGCTCTATGTTGTGCACCAGCTGCTGAATGGCCTGCCAGTTCAACCTGTACCTCTGGATGATGTCATGTTCCCTGAGGCCATGAAGGGTTGTTCTGGTGCAGAATATTCTCTCCTGCCTTCTGCGTTGCCTTTGGGGTCCCTGCTGGTGTTGTGGTAGCTGCTGTTGTTGTTGCTGGGCTCTGCGTCTGCATGCACGCTGGATGAGTAGCACCTCCATGTCTCCCTTTTGCTGCTCTGCTGTTGCTTCTGTGTGTTCTGATTAAATACAGGTGTGTTTGCCCCATTTTAACGCCTGCCCTGACCCACGCGTTAATTTTTTACGCAAATCGGGCTGTGTGTCATTTTCCGCCTCCGCCTCCCGGCCATGCAGCATTTTTGCCCTGAAGCATAAATACGACGCACGGCCGTTTAAGTCATTTTTTGGACGGGAACGCCTACCTTGCATATGATTAACGCAAGGCGGGTTCCCGCATCCAAAAAATGACGCACACGGCAGGAGTTTGACGTCCGTAGGCTCGGGCGTCAACGTTTAAATATGGGGCAAGTTCTGCGCCGAATGTGCGTCAAAAGTTTTAAATATGCCCCCTAGGAGTCCAAAACATTTATGGGATACATTATTACAGTTAGTACTATGCAATTGTTCTGTTTTGTGAGTGAGACTGAGTGTTGCGTTTTGCTATGTGATGTGTAATGTTGTCATACAGAGCATGCTATTTAAAGCTGCAAACACAGGACATGCATTGTTGATGATGGGCTAACTGTTGCTACCTAGGAGATATAATCACACATCTGTCTTAATATTTAAATTTGTGTTTTAAGGATACATGTGTGAAGGCAGCAGATTTGTCTGACAAGTGTACATCTTTGGTACATAGTGAGTGTAACACACTGCCTACATTACACCCAGACTATTCTTTGATCACGCATTGTGGAATTAACTCATTGCTCATGTCAATAGTTGTTGTATTTGTATAGGGTATCTGCAGCCCTAGCTGCATTATCTCTCATCCAAACCAATGTGCATTCCACAAACATGTGTGCATTAAGTGTGGTCAAGTTTACCCTGTGTCAAGGTTGTGCCCCATGGCAGTGGCAGGAAAATATCCCATGGATAGACTGTGCAGGGTCTACTTCTACCAGTGGTTACTATCCCTGGTCTAATCATGATGACCATAGTTACCTATGAAGTCCGCCCCTTGTCATACATGTTCCATGCAGCCATTGCAACTATCACACTGAGTTGTGACAGTGTTCAGTTCCAATATTACTTAAGATCAATTTCTTGACATCCCCTACCCTATATGTGGGCCCCTTGCCTACAATCTTTTGGGCCATGGTGTAGTTGGGTGTGATGGGCTATGACATTGCAAGTTGGCCACGTGAATGTACAAAATATGTAGTGGCCCATGGATTGAGTCCTTCAGTTGTCATAAACCAGTAAACAGACTGTAAGTGATATGTGAGATGGAGGCAGTATAATCTCTTGCATCATGTAAGATGTTGCTACAATACTTGTCACTTTAGTGTTTATTTCATGCTCCCTGAGGTTAGAGTCACATCCCTATGGTATATGTTGTGAAGAATGAGTAGACCAAGGCAGAATTGGTGAAAAAAAGAAATGTTTATTTACAATAATTACATTGGCCCTCATTACAACCCTGGCAGTCGGTGATAAAGTGGCGGTAATACCGCCAACAGGCTGGTGGTAAATACCGCCAAATTATGACCATGGCGGAGAGCTCAGATAGAGAGCCACTTTACCACACCAACTGCCAGGATGGAAACAACAGCCACCACAGCAGTAGCCGCCTACAGCCAGGCGGAAGACAATGTTCCGCCCACCATATAATGACAATCCAATCCGCCACCTTTCCGGGGCGGTACCAATGACATCAAAAGCCTGGAGGAAACACTGCACAGAAGGGAAACAACTCACCTTTGGAGACATAGGGAACAACCACGCCGCCATGGAACCCGAGCTGCAGATTTTTCCAATGATCTTCTATGTCCTGCTCCACCACGAACACCAACGAAGGCGAAGACGACCACAGCGAGTACAGTCGCCTAGCACACGGGGGGAAGAGAGTGACACACACACACACGCAACCCACAGTCCGCACCCCCAGCACCATACACACAATCAGATGCAGTAAGAAAACATATATACCCCCTACCCATCAGGAATAATGCAAAGACAACACGAATAGATGAAAGTGAGTGTAATAATATAAATAGATCAAAAATACATACATCCAATCTAAAAGTATATACATATGTACAAAGCAAGGGACACTGCCCAGTCCTCAAAGTGCGTGGGCCACAGGGCCACATGACAAAGTCCAAGGTCCCACTTGTCTCCTGCAACAATACGGAGAGAACGCTGCAGGGGCATCAGTTGAAAAATAGGCAGGCACCTCAGGTGGACGGGGAACGGGGGGGCACCTCAGCTGGCAATTGGAACAACATCACTGGTCCTTGAGGGGGCAACATGCCCTGTGCTTGGTCCTGGGGGGTGCAAGGCCACAGTCTCTCAAGTGGGTGACTTGCTCACATGCTCTGGAGGGGGCAACATGCCCTGTGCTTGGTGCTGGGGAGTGCAAGGCCACAGTTGCTCGAGTGTGTGACTTGCCCACATGCTCTGGAGGGAGCAACATGCCCTGTGCTTGGTCCTGGGGATTGCAAGGCCACAGTCTCTTGAGTCAGTGACTTGCCCACATGCTCAGGATGGGGCAACATGCCCTGTGCTTGATCCTGGGGAGTGCAAGGCCACAGTCTCTTGAGTGGGAGGCTTCCCCACTGGTTCTGGAGGGGGCATTGTGCACTGTGGTCTTCATCCTGGGGAGGATGGGGTGAGTGGGTGGCTTCCCCACTAGTTCTGGAGGGGAATCGTGCCCTGTGATCTTCATCCTGGGGAGGATGGGGTGAGTGGGTGGCTTCCCCACTGGTTGTAGAGGGGGCATCATGCCCTGCGATCTTACTCCTGGGGAGGATGGGGTGAGTGGGTGGCTTCCCCTCTGGTTCTGGAGGGGGGGAACGTGCAATGTGCTTCTGATCCTGGGGAGTGCAAGGTCACAGTCTCTCAGCTGGGTGTCATACCCACAGGATTTGTAGGGGCAAGGCTGCACAACAGCCCATGGAGGCAGATCTACAGAATGTTTGCCGGCGGTGACAGCTGCTCAGTGGTGGCAGTGGTGCTGATGCTGGTTGTGGGGGGAAGCTCCAGCCCATCCCCGGCAGCCTCCGACGGCTGCCCACTGGTGCTGCTGCTGCTGGTGGTTAGGGGAAGCTCCAGCCCATCTCCTGCAGCCTCGGACGGCTGCCCACTGCTGGTGGCAGTGCTGGTGATGGTGGTGGGGGGAAGCTCCAGCCCATCCCCGGCAGCCTCGGATAGCTGCCCACTGGTTCTGCTGCTGGTGCTGGTGGTGGTGGTGGTGGTAGGGGTAAGCTCTAGCCCATCCCCTGCAGCCTCGGATGGCTGCCCACTGATGGTGGCAGTGCTGCTGGTGCTGCTGGTGCTGGTGAGGAGAGGCTCCAGCCCATCCCCGGCAGCCTCGGACGGCTTCCCACTGCTGGTGGCGGTGGTGCTGCTGCTGGTGGTGGGGGAAGCTCCAGCCCATTCCCTGTCGCATCGGATGGCTGCCCACAGGTGGTGGCAGTGCTGCTGCTGGTGATGGTGGGGGGAAGCTCCAGCCCATCCCCTACAGCCTCGGACAGCTGCACAACCATAGTTGGTGGGGGGCTCCAACTGATTCCCTGCACCAGGCCCCTTTTCCTTTCTGCCTGCTGGTGCAGGCTCCTTGCCCTTCCTGGCTGCAGCTGGGGATGGCTCCTCGCACTTCAGAACAGCAGCTGGGGCAGGCCCCTTGCCCTTCCTGGCTGCAGCTGGGGATGGCTCCTTGCTCTTCAGGGCAGCAGCTGGTGCAGGCCCATTGCCCTTCCTGGCAGCAGCTGGGGATGGCTCCTTGCCCTTCCAGGAAGCACTTGGGGCAGGCACCCTTTCCATGAGGCTGCCTGGTGTCCTGGATCCTTTACCACCACGAGTTACTGTGGACACTACTGGGCCCGTGGACTGGGTGGCTGAGGTACTTGCCTGTGCTTTTCCTACCCTGGCCAGATGTGAAGGATGGGGGGAGGGGTAGGGAAGAGGTCATTGATGGAGAAGAATAACTTCTTAGGGACATTGGGGCGGGAAGAAGGTGGTGCTTGTGTTTGCCTGAACCAATCTTGTGTGATGTCTTGTGTGCATGCTGGTCTGCCTGTGTGCTTGGGATAGGTTGGGGTTGAGAGGAATGGGATTGGGTAGAGGAAGTTGGAGGGGGAGGGTGGAAGCAGAGACAATGGCTGCCATCAGAGAGGAGGCCAGAGCCTGGATTGATCTCTCTTGGGCCGCAAAGCCATTGTTTATGCCCTTCAGAAATGCATTGGTTTGTTGCATTTGGGCTGCCAGCCCCTGGATGGCATTCACAATGGTTGACTGCCCAACAGAGATGGGTCTCAGTATGTCAATAGCCTCCTCAATCAGGGCATCAGGACTAACTGGGGCAGGGCCTGAGGTGCCTGGGGCGAAGAAGATGCCCACCCTCCTGGGTGAGCATGCACGGGCACCTCGCTGAGGGGCTGCTGGGAGGGCGGTGCTGGTCCGGGGAGTGGCGGCTGTACCTGTAGCTGGGGTGGGCATCGAGGTGTTCACCACCACCAGGGAGCTTCCATCAGAGGAGGCATCTGTGTCCGAACTGTCACCTCCAGTTTCCACCGTGGTGGTCCCCTCGCCCTCTGTACCACTGGTGCCATCACCGTCGGTGGACTCTGCCTCATGGGTCCTGTGGGATGCAGCTCCCTCCATCGCCGATGCCTCTGCTCCTGCACCAGATGATGCTAATGCACATAAGGACAGGATGACAAAACAAAAAGGGGTTGAGGAAGAGACAAAGGAAACACTTGGTCAGTGTCTGCACCAACACCACTGTTGGTGTACACAGCACCCTCACACACAGTGAACAGCCCTACGCACCATGCAGTGCACTACCAGTAACAATGCTAGTCACCAGGGCATAGAGAGGGACAAATACCGCCAACTGTAGCATACCTGGGACCCACATAGCCCTGCCCAGTAGTGGATGCCCACTAGCTAGGTAGGAGGAATATCACATCAGAACCCTGCCGAACATGGGACCTACTCTGCGATGTCAGGTCTGGCCTAGGGGTACCCACAAACACACATCCCCCACCCGGACACCACCCTATCATGCGTAAGTTGTAATGATGGGAACTGTACTCACACCCTTGTGGCTGCTGTGATGCCCTCAAGCACCCATCCAGCTCAGGATAGGCCACTGCCAGTATGCGCGCCATCAGGGGGTCAGGGTTCGACAGGCACCCCTTCCTAGATGGGAGGCCAACCCCAGTTGGGCCTCCATGGTCTTACATGCCTAACATCTCAGGTCCTCCCACCGTTTGTGACAGTGGGTGCTCCGCCTGCCATAGACCTCCATGGTCCACATGTCCTTGGTGATGGCACACCATATACACACAGGGAAGGGTATTAGTCAAAACGTCCTGCCTGTTACACTCATGGCCCACTATACCCCTTCTCATCCTCATTTGCACAGACATGGCCCAGCACATGGGACATCCACCAACACCTCCTACACGAGACCTTCACACACCCCACTCCATGCATTCATGCCCCATGCATCGTACTCACAGTGTGCTCACCTGTTGGTCTGGAGGCCCATACAGCAGTCCATACTGGGGTAGGACCCCATCTGCCATTCGCTCCAACTCCACCAAGGTGAAGGCAGGGGCCCTTTCCCCAGTCACACGAGCCATGGTAGGTTCCAGACACAGGTCACAGCAGCACATGAAGTGTAGGTCCTCTCCTGTTGAAGGTTGGATAGCAAGTGAGTGAACAGATAGAAAATGTCAGTAATGTCCGCAGCGGTGCATACCATCACCGCCGGCGTATATCACCATTGGCCACTGAACCCCATAGGGCCCAATATTATCCAATGAGGCATGCACGGGGGTTCCTGACCGCCTCCCGCAACAGGACACAATGTCAGCGGAACTCTCTCACTTCCACCTGTCCATCCACACAGGACAGGCAGACGCATTTCAGGGGAAGCGGGGGCAGGCACTGGATTATAACTGCGTCACAGTTCACAATTGTACATACGGGACAAATGACACATATATATTTCAAAATAACATCATGCATTGTACTGTTGTGGCTACATTGTATAGTTTATCACCAGCTCCTTACTCTTTTGTCCCTTAGATTGCAACCGCTGCGGATGAATAGGAGATGGAGACATACACACCTGTACAGACCCCTGGTACACTTGGCAGCAATGGAGGACAGGCACATTATCCTCACGTACAGACTTGGCAGGGCCAAAATCACAGAGCTGTGTGCCCAACTGGAGCCTGACCTGATATCTGCTATCCGTCACCCCACTGGGATCCCTCCTATTGGACAAGTGCTATCTGTGCTCCATTTCTTGCAACTGGTTCTTTCTAAGGGACAGTGGGCTTGGCAGCAGGAATGTCACAGCCAATGTTCTCAATAATGCTGACCAGAGTGTTGTCTGCCCTGATTAAACACATGTGCAGCTGCATTGTTTTCCCCCAGATGGAGGATTTGGCCACATTGAAGGCTGACTTCTATGCAATGGGACATATCCCCAACATAATTTGGGCAATTGATGGAACACATATTGCAATTGTCCCCCTCCCGGCAAAATGAACAGGTCTTCAGAAATCAAAAGAGTTTTCATTCCATGAATGTACTAATGGTGTGCCAGGCGGACCAGTACATCTCCCACGTCAATGCGAAGTATCCTGGGTCTGTGCATGGAGCCTTTATCCTGAGTAATAGCAGCATCTCAAATGTTATGGGCCAACTACAGAGGCACAGGGTGTGGCTAATAGGTGAGCCCTGGTTCCAACCCAGTGGATGTTGGTGTATGGGTATGGTATGGGCCCAAAGGGATTATGTGTGGCTAAATGTTGTCCCTCGATATTTGCAGGTGACTCTGGTTACCCCAACCTATCATGGCTACTGACCCCGTTGAGGAATCCCAGGACAAGGGCAGAGGAACGTTACAATGAGGCATATGGGCGAACAAGACGGATCATTGAACGTACCTTTGGCCTTCTGAAGGCCAGGTCTCGGTGCCTCCATCTAACAGGTGGATCTCTGTGCTACTCACCACAGAAGGTCTGCCAGATAATCGAGGCATCCTGCATGTTGCATAACCTTGCCTTAAGACGCCATGTGCCTTTTCTGCAGGAGGAGGAGGCTGGAGATGACCATGTGGCAGCAGTGGACCCTGTGGACAGTGAAGATGAGGAGGCAGAGGATGAGGATGAGGACAACAGAACTGCAGTGATTCAACAATATTTCCAATGACACATAGGTAAGACAGTGGTACTTCACATTTCATTGTCATTTTTTGTTTAGCATTGTCACTGGCAGGCTGTTATTTCCCACTTCTATGCCCACTCACTGTACCCTTTGGGAACTCTTTTCACAGATGTTGGTGCCCCACTATCACTCCTGATGTGTTCACTGCAGCCAACTGCAGCTCTATCCTACATGCACACTACTGTACAGCTGATTTGCAATGTTTGAAATTTGTTAAACGAATACATACTAAAATCATTCGACATACTCCATACTTGTATTTTTTCAAAGTGTGTTTATTGCAGTGCTAAGAAGAAAAGGGGGAAGTGCAATGGAATGGGGTGATAATGGAGGAAAGTCCAGGGTATTGTTCCAGTCTATTTGTAGCACAGGTACATTGTCCAAGGGGGCATAGGAAGGGGAACAATGGCAGTTCAAGGTGGACAGGGTGACAGAGTGGAACACAAGGGTAACAATCAGGATCGTCTTATTTCCTGGAGGGGGTCTTGGCAATAGTCTATGGCTTCTGCCTGGATCGCAAGGAATGTTTGCAGGTGGTTCTCCTTCTGCAGGGGGAGGGGTGCAGTCCTATGGCAGGCCTCCTGTCCACTCGCGGTAGCGGAGGTGGAAGGTTGTTCAGATGTCTGGCTAGTGCCAGGGGCCCACTGTTGTAAGACTAGCTCCCTCATAATGTTGGGCATGTCTGCCAGCACCCCTGCAATGGAGACCAGGGTGGAGTTAATGGCCTTCAAGTCCTTCCTGATCCCCTGGTACTGTCCCTCCTGCAGCTGCCTGTTCTCCTGCACTTTGTCCAGCATCTGGCCCAGTGTTTCCTGGGAATGTTGGTATGCTCCCAGGATC
Organism: Pleurodeles waltl; assembly: GCF_031143425.1. Lineage (NCBI taxonomy): Eukaryota > Metazoa > Chordata > Amphibia > Caudata > Salamandridae > Pleurodeles > Pleurodeles waltl. The sequence goes on from NC_090446.1 coordinate 680,558,526, forward strand.
TCAGTGAGTGCCTCCTGGAGAGTCGGTTCCCTAGGCCTTTCCTCCCCCTGGCACACAGCAGCCCTCCCAGCTTCCCTGTTGTCTTGTGCCTCTGTCCCCTGAACCGTGTGCCCACTGCCACTGACCCCAGGTCCCTGATTGTCTTGGGGGTGAGGCGTGCCCTGGGGTCCCTGTAGTGGTGGACACACAGCTGATTGACATATCCTGGGAACATAGGTATGGATACGCTGGGTGGGTGCCGTGGTGGTGTTTCCTGAGGCAGGAGGCTCTGTGGTGGTGTGTGACTGTGCCTGGGTACTGACTGTACGGAGGTCCCTCATGGGCCAGGTTGGTCATCCAGATCCAGGTGAGCAGAGTTGCTCTCATCACTGTGGGCCTCTTCTGTGGAGGGACTGGCTAGTGCTAGCACCTCTTCTCCAGTGACATTGGCTGGGATACCTGTGGGGATGTAAATGCAGTGTTATTGTTTCTGTGTTTGACATTTTCTTCAATGGTGGGTTGCCCTCTTTGGTTATATTTGCCCTGGCAGCTTTAACTTGTGTGAGTTGGTATGTGGCGGGCTAGCTCATTCTCTCCAGTGTGCATGCTTCAGTGATAGGTGTCCATGCAGGGCTGTGAATGGTGTCCATGCATTGGTGGTGCATGCAGGGCTTGGTATTGTGATGAGTTAGATGTGATGGTGGGGGTCTGGGAAGTGGTGGAGTGATGGGAGTGAGGGTGGGGGTATGTGATGGCATGCAGGTAGGGGGGTGATAGTAGTAAATAGTTGACTTACTAGAGTCCAGTCCTCCTCCTACTCCGGCCAGGCCCTCAGGATGCATGATTGCCGAGACTTACTCCTTCCATGTTGTTAGTTGTGGGGGTGGAGGTAGGGGTCCACCGCCAGTCCTCTGTACAGCTAGTTGGTGTCTTGATGCAATGGAACTCACCTTCCGCCGTAGGTCATTCCACCTCTTCCTGATGTTGTCGCGTAGGCTCTCATTATTCTAATGACACTACTAGATTTGGAGCAGCAAGATCGTCCACGGTGTGGGAGACTGAGTCTGACCCACTGTGGGTGACACCTGTCACCCTAAATCCGGGTTTTGTTCCAGCTAACTAGCAGTGCCTCATCTCTACCAGAAGATAGGGATGATTAGGCAGCCGAATGCACAACATATTAGGCTTCTCAGGGAAGTCGTGGTCACTCAGGTTGCATCCAGTTCTCTCATTCAGACTTCGGTCTCATATGTAAATGACAATACGAAGCAGTATAACTTTTAATAACTGGTTTAATAAAACAACTGCATTTTAGATAGCAAAGCGTGAGCTGCAATAACCAGGACAACACAACATGACAATATTAAAATGGTGATGAGGAGAGTGAAGCATAAGAATAACGCTATCATATTGTCACTAGGATTAATGGACTATTTCCTATCTAAGTCATAATCTGAGCACAGCATGTTAAGCTCTAATTCTGCCTTTCAGGTTCCCCCGGGAGGACATCAACCCTCACACCTGAGCAAAGGCCTGTAGTCTGCGCTAGCATCTGTACCAAAGCATTCAGCAATCAGCATAGAGTTGTGGTTCCCTGGCTGGAATCTTCCTCTTAACATGTAATGGGAGTAGGAAGTGTTTTTATAATAACACAGCAGATGTTCTAAGAAAATGTCCACACGTAAGGCTGTGTATTTTCTACAAATGTTGGAGACTAAACGTCTACCACGTTCACCGGCAATGTACCAAACTGTAGCCTTGACTGAAGCACAAAGTGATCAAGAATGTCTTGTTTGAGAACACAGTGCTGGGCTCAGCAAAAACAGTTAGATAGATGAAAATAAAACAAGACCGTAAAACTGGTTATTGTAAAAATAACAATGCGAAGCCGAATAAAATATATCTAGGTCAAAGTGCACAGAGGCCTAGTGTGTTAAACTAACGTGCATGGAGCTATAACTAAAATGGCTACACAACAATGTCATCACTTGTTCTGGGGTGCTGTCCAACGGCGTTGACCTTGTCCACGATCCTTCGCCATAGCTCCATCTTCCTAGCAAAGGGATATCTGCTGGACCTGTGCTCCAAATAGCTGTGGCTCTACCCAGATGATTTCCTCTACCATGACCCTTAGCTCCTCCTCAGAGAATATGGGGTGTTGTTGTGATGCCATGGTTATTGTATAAGGTGTATAGGTGAGGGTGTGTAGGGTAATGTGTTGGCATGTATGATGTGGGGTGCGTGAGTGGTGTATAGGTGTGAGGGGTATGTGGCTCTGGTTGTGTGAGTGCTCTTGCTGTCTCTCTCTGTTGGCAATTATTTGTAGTTGTAAAGGGTTGTGGGTAATGTGGGTGTGTGTTTTATAGTGGTGTGGGTGTGGTGTGTGTATGGGTGTCAGGTGTGTAGGTGTGTGTAGTTTGAATTGTCCAATGTGGTGTTGTTTTGTATGTGTGTGTGTGTGTATTTTGAGCGCGGCGGTATGTACCACCAATGGTTTACTGCCATTGAATGTCTGCCCCGACGATTCATGGGTCATAATGTGGTGGGCGTATTTCTGTTGGCTTAACGGTGTGGGTTTTGATTCCACCAGTTTATCACTGACCTTTGGTGTGGCAGAGTTGTGTCTGTGGCTGTATAGTGACGTATTGGTGTGTGTGTCTTGATATGGTGAACAGATATCTGCCGCGGCGGCGGTATGTTGGCGGCAGTCAGCATGGCTGTAAGAGTATTTACCGTCAATGTCATAATGAGGGCCATAGTGACTTCTGTGGGTTTTAGGTTTAAAGGTTTTCAACAATGTGTTGTCTCCAGCGTGCCCCAGCAGCTGTGATGAGCTGTTGCCCCTCCAAATCATCAGCATCATCCTCCTTCTCCTACGGCAGGACAGCAACCTGGTCGTACAATGGCACATTCATTTGCACACAAATGTTGTGCAGGATGGCACATGCAAGAAATATTTTGCACACACTGCGTGGGGCATAAAGGAGGCTGCCTCATGTCAGGTACAGGCAGCTGAATCTTGATTTGAGGATGCCAAATGTGCTTTGCACCACATTGCGTGTATGACAGTTTCCCTCATTGTAGGCACACTCTTCAGCTGAATTAGGGTAAGCAAATGGGGTCATGACCCACAGCTGTATGCCAAAACCCTGATCTGCTGCAAAGGTAAGAGAGGAAAAGTGTTGTTAAAGCTTGAAACAGGTTTTGAATATACCATGGCTGTTGTTAGTTGGAGTTAGATTGGTGAATTAGACGTGTTTGTGGTATAGTGTGAGTTCCTGGTCATGTGCTAAGATTTTATCGCACTGTGTTATTGGACATGACAATCTTGGGTATTGGCTTAAGGACCTGGGACATCTAATTAGGATTCCTAAATGATGCTTAGTATGTATGTCCCATGTGTTCTGTAGTGCATCTGTGTAGCAGTGTGTTATTTATCTAGGGGACCTGACACGTCCTTGCTCCACAATGTGTCAGATGTAGAGACGACATAGTAGTTCTACACAGCCTGTCTATCCCATCCATGTGGTGGTACAATTGCAGTGCAACACTTAGGCCCATATTAAAGGGTAAATGACAGAGCGCAACATAGCTCATAAATTGGCAGCGCCGTGCTCCGTCATTTTCACTATGTAGGAATGGTCCAGTGGCCCCACCTTCTCAAAAGCATACCCGAGGTGCAGACTAGATTTTGTAGTCACCTCAGACACCTTTGCATAGTCTTTTAGTGCGTCCGTACTAACGCAAGTATGTATATCATTTGAGATGACAACCTTGTTGGCCAGTAAGGCATGTAGTATAAGTTGAAAATCACTGGTGAGAATATGGAAACTTGTAGAATGTATTGTTTTAAGACTATCTGGACAACTTGGATTATGACTCAATACAGCACTCAAACCACTTGAGGTAGCTGCTCCTTCAGGATGCAAGGGCGTTAAGCAGAGCTTATTGGTCAGCACAGCTGTCTCAAGAAAGAAGTGTTGGCTGGCTTAATTCATTGAAACGGTTGTATCTGTCATATACCCTACAAAGCATTTCATATAAACCACAGGTACAATAAAGGTTGTAATGTTGGCAGTGATGGAAACAAAACATCATGGGCCATACTGTAGCATAGAAAATATATCTTCCCTCTAGCTGAAGATAACTGACAAAGTAAGCCAGCCCAAGGAGTTTTCCTTACCTGCAAACATCTGTGCACAAACGTTCTGTCAAGCGTTATTTTGGTTTCTGTACTCTGGTGCCATATCCCAACATCTTCTTCAAGGACAAGTTGGTCAAGACAGAACAACACAATGACACTGAACCTGCTGTGACATTCCAAAGATAATTCTGCCTTGCAACACTCTGAAAGGGACCTCGTTCTCCAAACTTTCCATAGTAGACCTAATAAACTAACTCCAGACGCCGAAGAACACATCATATGAGGACAATACAAGTCCATTTTCAGTTATGAAGACGAAACCTAGAAAAGTAATGATAATACTAGTGGACAGCATCAGAAACCATACAGATCTTATCTTCCCTCAAGTAGCCAAACCTAGATCCTGACAACATCTAACAGCAATTTTGGTGGTCACCTGCAGGTTGAAGAAGGCATTCTTCATGGTCTTCATAGATGCATTTCCTGGAAGGATAAAGGTCACCAAGGGACATGTTCTTTGTATTCCCAATGGTGATTGTTGTGTTGAGGTCAGATAGCTTTGTGTTGATTTTGGTTTGGGGACTGGGGCACACTACATAAGAAGAAACTTGATGAAATATGCACAGTCCGAAGAAAGTGGCAGTAGTGTACCGTGAAGGAACTGAAATTTGGATGCTGCTGGAGTGTCCAGGGATACAATTTTTAAAGGATTCATGTGATCACCTCTTCTGGGCAATTAAGCGTGTCAGTGGCTGGAAGCGGTAGCATTATAGAACCAAGAGAATGCTAATCAAGCCTGGGACAAGATATGATCCCCTTAAAATATGGTAATGATGTTTTTTATGTTAGTGACTTCAGCTATGTCAAACGGGAGAAGGGCTGCTGAACATGCCCAGATGAGTATAATTTAGCAAGTGCGTGGTACGCGTTTGCTGGTGGTGGTCAATGGAAGTTTATTGGAGTTGTTTGGGTTGCTGGTGCTGTAGTGCATGTGTGGTGCTATCCTCATTGGAACAGTTTTGGTTTGGCATAGAGATGCGTAGAGCATGCCTCACGTGAAAGCGCTGTTTAAGCTGTGCTATGCAAGGTGTTTGAGACAGGGTTTCTGGCCTGTATGCCATTAGCAAGCTCTCACAGGCACCAATATTAAATCATCGGCTATTAGCTGCGGATTCCCAGGTGCATGATACTCTTGGGGTAGAAGAGGAGAGTGCATAGTTGGGGTTGATTATCTTAGCATGTTTCTGAAATCGGCAGTCATGTGGTCTACTCCCAGTTGCTTGCGGGACATACTGAATCAGATTGGTCTTTCAAATGTTTCTCTTCCTGGTTAGTGCCAGGGATGTTTTGGTTCTACCTGAGAGCAATTTGTGCGACCTAATTTGTTAAATGGTGAAGAGTGATGTTTTGAGACCATCCAGAAATAAGCTGATTCTGCATACCTTTTACATTTGAATCAGTAGGTTGTTTTGTGTTTATGACACCAACAGGGTTGAGGCTATATCTGTGAACTGCTCATTTACGTATCTTTGTTTTCTAAGGTGTTATCAGTGCTTAATCTTAGCTGTTGGGGCCCATCTGCAGGTCTGGTCGACTGGCACTAATTTCTAGGGACAGGTACTTCTTTTCATCATCAGATTTGGATCCAAGCCAAGAAAGAGAAAGACAGAAAATTGCCGACAGATGAGAAAGGGATTGTCCAGTGATGGATAAAAGAGGCAGGCGTTGGAAATAGGACTAGAGGCCCTTAGTTATGTTTTCACTGCAACCATTTCAAAGGTAAATGATTGCTGTCATGTGCTATCTACATGCAAATCAATACCTGTGTCGTACTAGTAAATCACCTGCTGAGGGGCCTGTTCTGACTACAAGTGGCAGCTTTCTGCAGCCACCCAAGTATCTTATTACGAAGATTAATTGAACGAGAACCACAGTTTTCCAAAATAGGTAAACACAGATAACCGGTCGATCAAAAAGGTGGTGGATGCCCCCTCCTCCATATTAAGAGTGCATTGATGTCAATGGCATTCGATTTACGCCAGAAAGGCAATACACAACTTTTTTAGTGATTATTCTGCTCTACCAAACCTTAAATAAGTCTGAAACTCTTTTCGTCCTAGGCCTTAAAAAAATGACAATGCACAACAGCTACGCGAAAGTTGCATATTTACTTAGATATTTACTTCTCATATTTTGTAGTGGATCATTTAATTCAATAAGATTAGGTCAGTAAATTAAATTCATTTTTACTTTGCGGCACTTTTTGTTTGGAATGTGGGAAGAGAAAAAGCATAAAACCCCAGGAACAACATCATGATTACCAAATTCCTAATGAGATAATTTATGTATTTTATAATTTTCAATCCATGCATCCGTGTACAGAGCAGCCGGGGCACCACAGAACGTGCAACACATTCAGTCAGTTTCTTCTTCTGCTTTCTGGACAACAGAAATGTTCATTAAATCACATGACCACATTTCCCTTTTAATATGCATCAGCATGCCATCATCTTGTGCCCATTTTGTACATTGTCCTGTGCCCCCTTAATTCAAACAGCCCAGTGTCCCTAAACTATACATCCCACAATGCTCACCTGATGCGCTACACTCAGGGCCTCATTACAAGTCTGACGATCTCTCCACCAGCCACATTACAAGGTTTCTACTGGGCTGACTGGCAGAAAGCAAGGTTTCCGCCATTCAGCCTAGTGGAAACTGTGTGGCGGCATTGGTTTTGGCTCCACATGGAACCAGGGCCCATGCCGGCGCACAGGGGAACCTGCCAGCACCCTTGGAATGTTCACTGTCTGCAAAGCAGACAGTGTGCATTCTGACAGTGCTGGGCAGGTGGGGACTGCACTGGGGCAGTGCAGGGGGTTCCACTGTGGCCCCTGACACTGGCTTTCCACCAGCCTTTCCATGGCGGGGACCTTTCCGCCAGCCTTACCATGGTGGGGACCGCCATGGAAAGGCTGGCAGAAAGCTGAGCTGTAATCAGCCAGCCCTCTCTGAGTTCAGCGCTGTCCTGGCTGAGTAAAACTCAGATCGCCATCAGCCCATCAGGAACCATGTTCCTGGTGAGGACGGTTTTTCCCTGGTGGGCCCGCCTGCCAGCATTGTAATGTGGGGTCGAACTGCTGCAGTAGCTGTGGTCCCACCGCCACTGTGAGGCTGGCTGTCCTTGGACCGCCAACCTCATAATCAGGCCCAGACATGCTCAACACATGGATAGTATTTAGAGCTCCCTGCAGTTCAGTGTACTCCCATGAATCACATCAGCAAGGGTTCTCCTGACAAAAGTCTCCCAGTGTTTCCGGCGTGTTCATCATCCAGTGGTCCATTAGTGCCACTCTCACTGGTTTTCCTTGCTGCACATCACCCTCTGCACCGCTAATGCACATCACCTTGTTGTCTGCTGTGCATTGCCCTGCTCACCTCTGAAGCTCGTCAATCTGTGTTTCCGCCAGTAAAATAAAAGTGGCAAACATATGCACAATATCCGTACTGTAGATCCCACATCTCGGACAATTTGTTCCTAATGACCCCCCCCACTTGGCAAGATGCGCTGGTGTATAATACAGGTTGAACACGGTCTTATAATGTTGTGCTTGCAACGAAGAGGAGAGTAAAATAGTATGTCCCAGTTCCAATGATTTAAAAAAATTACTGCTCCCATTGACCAGCTTGTCCTTCCACCTCTTGCTTATTTTCTCCAGGTCGTCAGGTTGCTCCGCCATCAATGATAAGTAGATTGACCTAATTGTTGTATTGGATTTTACCAAGATGTCGTTAAGCAGTGGATTGCTTCTAAATCCCAGTGCCCCCCCCGTTTTTTTACCCAAGTAGTCTCGTATCTGTAGGTATTTGAAGAAGTCCCTTCGCTCTAAACCATACTGCCCTTGAAGATCACTAAACGCCTTAACCCCAAGATTATCAAACAAAACCCCTAACCTTCCTATACTTAGGGACGCCTACTTTGCCATACAGCTATCTTTAAATATTTCGGGAAGCAATGAGTTATTCTTTATTATAGTATAATAATTGAATATACCAAGCCCGTTCTTTCTCCCCCATAATCGCCAGCTTTTATAAGCCGCCTCTAATACCTTAAATCAAGCTTTTTTGTAGTACCAAGGCTCGTGAAATGTTAGCAGGCAGCCACTGGCTGCTGCTCCTATCTGCAGCTCATAGATATTAGGACAGTCCTCTACCTCCATCCCTCCTTTCTTAGCCCCCCATAGTGTCCGCATATACTGAAAAGCTGCTGCCATTTGGTACAATTTTATGTTTGGTAAAGACCACCCCTCCTTTCCCGTGGTAGAGACATAAACTTACTCAATCTTCTGCATTTGCCATATGCCCAGATAAATCTAATGACCAGCCGATCCATCTCCTCAAATCTAGGGTTTGTAAAACTTAATGGTACAGCGCAAAAAATATACAACAGTTTGGGGAGGAGGATCTTTTTACCCATATTGCACCTCCCCATTATAGTCATGTGTAAATTATTCCACCTGCACATACCATTTTTGGTTTTCGCAAGAATTGGGTCTAAGTTTAGATTGATAATCTCTCCTACTCTTGGTGTTATATCTATACCCGATACACTGCATGATCGACCCTCCGATTATCCTGAGTATTCGTGTATTGATTAATCAGTATTTGCGTTTTAGTTCTATTTAGCAAGTATCCAGAAAACCTTCCGAATTTCCTAGTCACCTCTTCAACTTCTTTTAGTGTCAAATCTGGATTGGAAGTTATGATGGCAATGTCATCCACATATGCTAGGACGTTTGTATCCCATCCATGCCTACACACTGGTTGAATCCTGCTGTTCTCTTCTAACTGTCTAAGCAGGGGATCTATATATAACGCAAACAGCAACGGAGAGCATGGACATCCCTGTCTGGTACCTCTCCTCACCTGGATACACTCGGATTGCCCTCCCATTAGTTGTATTTTCACACCCGGTGACCTATATACAGCCCTTACAGCTAAAATGAATTTCTTCCAGAGGCTATAATGCTCCATTACCTGCCATAGATATTTCCAGTTGGCCCGATCAAATGCCTTCTCTGCATCTAATAATGCGACTTCCATGGGCTCCTCTGCTACTTCTGTAGCATCGAAGAGCGTGATGACTCTTCGAATATGATCTGTAGTATCTCTGCCCGGAACAAATCCATGTTGTCTAGATATTATCAATTTCTTGATCACCGAGGACAATCGGGTGGACAGTATTTTTGAGTATATTTTTACATCACTATTAATCAGTGTAATCGGCCGATATGAAGAGGGAGTTTGTGGGGCCTTCCCTTTCTTCAAAAAGACTACTATGTTGGCTGTATCCCATGATGGTGGGATTTCCCCATCATTCTGTACCTGAACAAATAACTCCATCATCAGAGGAAGCAGTTGTACTTTAAAGGTTTTATAGAACTCTAGAGGGATCGCATCAGGGCCTGAGGCTTTCCCAGTGGCAAGTTCACTCACTGCCTTGTCTAATTCTAGGGTGTCCATCTGCCCTTCCATATGTAGGTGTTCCTCCTCCGATAATCTTGCAATCTCAATAGAATTTAGGAATTCTAGCATTTCTGTATCTGAAAATACAGATGTGTCATTATATAGTGCAGCATAATATCTCTGGAACACATTCCTGATTCCATCCACGTCTGACACTATTTGTCCTTGCCAATCTCTAATCTCTCTAATGACCCCAGCTGCTGTTTTCTGACTTGCCCTTACAGCCAACAGGTGCCCAGATCTTTCCCCGAACTCATACCCTTACGATTGTTGTGCCAGGTATTTCTCTGCTATTCTTTGTGCAGTAATCTCATTAATTGCTGCTTTCGCTATAGCGACCTCCTACTGGACCCTATTTATGCCCTCCCCCGTTTCTATAGCTATAATCAACTGTCTTTCTGCATCCCTCAACTTCATATTCAGATCTTTTATTCTGCATTGGGAATTTTTCTGTCTCTTAAGACTGAAACTCAAAGTTTCCCCTCATACTCTCACTTTCAAGGTATCCCAGACTATCTCTACTGATGTTGACCCCTGGTTGAACCCCAGAAATTCCGCATTCCAATTTCTCATATAGTCACAATATTCAGGATCCTTAAGGAGCCCTCTTTCGAATGTCCACCTTCTAAACTTTATACTCAAGCCCGTCCTCTTCCAAATAAAATACTAATGGGTTATGATCTGATATAATCCGCAGATACAGTTCCATTCTTCCATGCGTTAATAATTCGGGGGATGTCAAAAAATAATCAGGTTGTGCCAACTTCATATGAGGGGCCGAACAGTAAGTATATCCGGGGTCTGGGTTGCATAACTTTACCCAAGCATCCATCAATCCTAACACTTTCTGGATACCAACCGTTGCCTTCAATACCCGAGGCTTTCGCCCCTGGTATTTCTTGGTTGTGGGTGCTAGCAAATCCTGCAATCCATCCCAAGAACCATTGAAATTGAGATCACTGCAAAGGATATATGGGGGAGACCAACCTGTTAGCTCTATAGCAAGAGTGTCCAATACTACTGGGTCGTCCGTGACTACGCCATATACAGAACATAGTGTAAAACTATCTTTCCCGTAGCAGCATTCTACAATCACCCATCTCCCATTCCTGTCAGCCCTCTGTCTAATTAATTTTAATTTGTTACTCCGATCCAATATTGCCACCGCTTTAGTTCTGACATCTTGCTCTGAGCACACTATCATTCTCATACAGAGTGACCCTAGAATTCTGGAGTTTTTATACTCCACATGTGTCTCTTGTAGGCAGTAGATATCAGCCTTAAGAGTTTTTAAATCTTTGGCAACTTTCCTTCTCTTACGGGGGTCATTTAGTCCACATATGTTAATTGAGGCAATTCGAAGTCTAGTCATTTTCTATTATTTTTAATTTTTTCCCCTTTTTTGCTTCCCTTCTCTATTTGCTCCACCGTCTCTGTCCTTGTGCTTCCCCTGCTTCCCTTCCTCACCTCCTTTCCTTTTTGTTTTTTCTTCCCCCCTCCCTCTTCCCCCTTCCCCCGTGCGCTGCCCTTCTCCCCAACCCCTCACCCAGCCCCTCCCTCTTCCCCACACCCCTCCCATCCCCCCTCCCCACCCCCAGGGCTGGTTGCGATCTCCATCTCCCAGCCAGCCCCCTCCCATCCTGTTGAGCAATCAGACCCCCGATGGGCTGAATGTTGGTGCCATGTAGATGAGGGCCGCCCAACCCCCCGAGTTCACTTATCGTCTTCTTGTCTCTATCCTCTATTACTTAAGCCCCATCAAATATTCTTTTGCCTGGATTCCTGAAGTGAATACTCTTACTTTCCCATTCACTATTGTTTTAAGTAGAGCAGGGGCCATCAGATAGGCCTCCCCCCCTTTGTCCAAAAATGGTTTAATGAGCTGTCGAAGCCGCCACCTCCGTTCAACAGTTGTGTGGCAAAAATCTGGCTGAGTGAAGAATGTAACCCCTTCCACCCTACGTGGGGCATTAGGACAAGCTTTATCAAAGATAGCCTGTCGTAACAAAAAGTTGCCAAAAAAGACCAATATAGCTCTGGGGTATTTGGATTCTGCCGACTGACCTCCCTCCCGCTGGGTGACCGGAAACCTATGGACACGCTGGATCTCGTTATCCCAATCCCAATTACCCAGTTCCGGGAAGGCCCCCCACAAGAGTTTAATCATTTAGGCACGAATATTACTCCCTTCCAGCCCTTCGGCTATACCCAAGAAGCGTAGATTGTTTCTTCTCTGTCGATTTTCAAAGTCTTCCAGTTTCCACATTACATCCTTCAGTTGGTCGTCCCTCGTAGTACTCAGTTGTTTAAGGGCATCCACATCCTCTTCTACCGCCCCTATCCTTTCGTCCATTGAGCTTAATTTGGCTTCAATTTCCGTGCATGATTTTGCAACCTTGCGGACTGCTCCTTGCAGTCGCTTTGTAGCGACCCTTGCTCAGCGACTTTCAATCCTGGTCTCTGTTTGAAGTTCTTTAATTGTGTTGTATATCGACTGCAGCATCCCGGAGTCGGCGCCAGCTAAACACATACCACTTGCAGGGCCTCCTGTACTTCCTTCCATATTGTTATTAACCAATTCCTGGCCGCTTGTGGTAGGCGTGTCTGTTAGTCTAATGCCAGAGTAATCCCATTTTAATGTCCTGCTAACAGTAGATGTCGAGAGTTCGAGACCCTCTTGAGAACCAGGCCGTACCTTTGTACACTTCCGATGCCACTGCAGTTGCAGCACTGTGGGTTCATTGATTGATGATTTATTTCCAGTCTCAGAGGTTTCACTGCTACCAGTCTCACCGAAGCTATGCTCTCCACTGCTGACGTCTGATTCTTCTGTCAGAGAGTAGAATTTATCACTACTGTCTTTAGCCCAATCTGAGGTTTTCAGATCTTTTTCAGTTATCTTGCCCCACCCTTTTGGGTTCGGTGGCCCCATTTGCCATTCTTCGATACTCGATGTAGCACTTGGAGCACTCGCAGCTCCTACCCTGGTTAGGTCCTCAGATCGCTGTGCTTGAGGTTGCGCTTGGGGCTGTTCCTTTCCGGCGAAGGGCCCCCCTCCTTCCTTCTTACAATGCTATTGTCTAGAGCCCCTGACAGATCTCCAGTACCTTGTCCAGTTTTTATAAGTGGTTCGTTACTTTCAATAAAAGTCTTCTCGCTGCAGATATCCGAGGGGATCATTTCTGCCACCGTCGAATTGTTTTCAGAGCGAAGGGTCATATGTACAGAGCAGCTTTCTTGTGCACCCCCGGCCAGAAAGGACATAATAGTAGATTGGCTGTTGCCTTTCCCGCCTGACCTCTAGCAGGGGGTTGGCGTTGTCACTGATCTTAGCGTCTTTCCCTGGGCCAGACATATTTTTCACGGTTAGTTTACCTTTCGTCGATGTGGGGCGCCTGTTTACTCCAGCCAGGTCTCCTTTATCTCCTTTATCTCTTCCTGTACGTGTTATTTTGGATCCATCACTCTTGTCTCCAGAGTTTCAAGCAGCTTTTGGTGCCATGCTTATTTTCAGAGCATGAGGTAGCGTTCTCACAATTTCAGCTAGCCCAGCCACTGCCACTATCACGTCATATATCACCCGTCTGATAACACTCCTTACTGGCTGAGAGGGAATGTGCGAGAACCTAACTGTGCCGGCCTGTACATCAAGCAACATAGAGGCCCTGAACACTCGTTACTTTGCGTTATGGCCGTTAACCTTTCCAGCAGAATTTGGTGATTCTCTAGAATACCTCCACAAGTAAGAAGACCCCTGCTGTGAGGGTGAGTAACAGATTCAGTAATGAGCAATAGTGATTCCTTAGGTACACTTAATAAATGTCTTAAAGTCCTTTAAAATGTATTTACAGTACCATTGGATATGTTTTTAGTTTGACTTCGCCTGGTTATTAATCAGATGAGGGGTAACTTGATTAAGGCCGGTGCCACCAAAAAATCCTTCACTAGAATCCTGGCGCCTACTTTACTGTCCAGAACTCCAAAACTCCAACCAAAGCCAGTATCTCACTCCCCTTGCCTCCTTTTCTTACTTGGTTTCGCCGGTAAAAATTAAGCAGCACAGCAGGGACCTCGTCCTCCTTACGGTGATTCCAGCTCCAGCTCCAGCCGGAGATCGGGTTTTAAAAGGGCCGTGGTAGCCCAGCCTCATAAGTTCAAATCTGCGGCCGGAGGTCGAGCCGCCCTGCTCGTGGCAGTTCGCTGGCTCAGAAAGAGTACGGGGTCGCAGGAACTGCCGCAGTTGCTACCGCGGTTATCTCTGTGTACTAACAGTCCTTGCCGGCATTCTGAAAGTCGGCAGCAGCTTCTCTGCCCCCGTCTCCGCGTCCCATGCTACACGGACGCGGCGCGGCGCAGACTGCAAGCCTCAAACTCCGGGGTGGGCGGGGTTGATGCGTCTCACAGCCACACGGCAGCCATGTTGCTCCTGTCAGTGCTTTGTTCTATTGTGTTTGGAAGCTTTAGACTTTTTCTAATCAATTTCAGTTTTGGCACAGGAAACCAGTGCACATGAAGATAACATAATTTGCTCTTAATCAGAAGATTTGTTCTTGGGGGGAGTCTGGATTAGTGCCCCAAACCTCTATTTGCCTAGGTGAAAATCCAATGGTTAGACATCATTACCAAGGAGCACCTCGCACCCCAATACTGACAAAGCAAATTTTTGCCCCTGATCCACAATTTATTTCCATGAGTAGTCGTCACTTTTAGACCTGGCATCCTTGGTGTGGTCTCCCCCTGTCTTTTTTTTGCCTCTGCTTCCTATATTCTGACTGTGTGCTGGACTCTGTTTCTGCTGTTTTTGGTACTCTGGACACTTAACCACTGCTGTCAGTGCTAAAGTGTAAGTGTTCCTGTGTAAATTGTATGTGTAATTGGCTTGTACCTGATTGTCATATTTGATTTACTAGCAAATCCCTAGTAAAGTGCACTAGAGGTTCCCAGGGCCCGTAAATCAAATGCTACTAGTGGGCCTTCTGCACTGGTTGTGCCACCCACATGAGTAGCCCTGCAAACATGGCTCAGACCTGCTACTGCAGTGTCTGTGGGTGCAGTTTTAAGCTGCTAATTCGACCTGGGAAATGTACCCACTTGCCAGGCCTAAACCTCCCCTTTTTCTACATGTGAGCCACCCCTAAGGTAGGCCCCAGGTAGCCCCATGGGCAGTGTGCAGTGTATGTTAAAGGTGGGTCATGTACTTGTGTGTTTTAAATGTCCTAAAAGAGAAAGATTGCTAAACTCAGCTTTCACTGTTGCAAGTCCTATCTCCCTCATAGGTTCACAGCGAGGCTGCCCTTAAATGATACTTAAGCACAGATTCCCTTTTGGGCAGATGTAAATGTGGAGTTTGCCGTCTCTGAACTCACAATTTAAAAATACATTGATTTTTAAATTGTCAGTTTGAAAATGTCACTTTTAGAAAGTGGGCATTTTCTGGCTTAAACCATTCTGTGACTCTGCCTGTTTGTGGATTCCCTGTCTGGGTCAGACTGACAGTTGGGCTAGTGTGAATTCCCTCTAGACAGTGAGACAAAGAGAGTTGGGGAGTAGCCTGCATATCCTGATGGGCCATCTGAGCTAGAGTGGAAGGAGAAGTGATCACTTACACCTGAATGGGCTGTGCCTGCCCTCACACAATGCAGTCTCCAACCCCCTGGTGTGAGCCTGGAGCCTGGCCTGGGCAAGGCAGGATCTTGTGAACAACATAGACTTTCCTTTGAAGTTTGCCAACTTCAAAGGCAGAAAGGGGTATAAGTAGTGGACCCAAAACCCCAGACTTTTAGATCCCTGGGCGTGAAAGATCAACATCAAAGACTGCCCAGACACGAGGTGCCCATCCAGAAATCGTTGCATCGCTCTCTTGCAAGGGTTAAAAACGATGCACCGCCGACCCAACCGTAGAAGGAATCGATGCATGATTGACTTTTGTTTGATGCACACTCGCCTGTGCGGTGTTATTTGTGATGCAAACCAAGTACTTTTTGTAAGAATAGCATTCTCACTGTTTTCTAAGGATTACCACTCATTCTTTTTAAATTCATATCTTGACTTGTGCATGTTGGATTTTTGTTGTTTTGGTCTTGTTTGATTTAGATAAATATTACCTATTTTTCTAAACTGGTGTGGTGTCCATTTTGTAGTGTTTTCACTGTGTTACTGTGTGTGTTGGTTCAAATACTTTACACGTTGCTTCTGAGGTCTAAAAATGCACCTAAAAGCACAAATTGAAAACCTCAGGTATCGGATCACGCTGGACGAGGTCAAAATCAAAAGTCAAGGCTGACTGTGATGGATCACTGATCGGCTATTTGGAGCAGGTTTGTCTCAGTGGAAAGTTTACCTTTGGAATTAGAAAAACTGGTTGTTGATGAGTTGATGGCAGGGCAAGCTGCAGACAGGATCTGAAGTGAGGCTCAACTATGGCGATTTGCTGAAGAGCGGGTTCCCAGTGCGGTTTTTCACAAATACAGGAAAACTTGTGGTAGGCAATGGCTGAAATCTATGCCTAGGAATACCTTGAGTGACTTGTTGCTGCTCATTATCAGTCCAGATGAAGCTCTCAACATTCAAACTTTGAAACTTTTCCTGGAAGTCAGCTCTCCTTCAGTGGGGCACACCAACAAGCTGAGACCTTCCAGCGATTCGACGGTGACAGCTGTGTCTTCAACAGCGATTCTCCAGGCAGAAAGTTGGCAAAAAGTTTCTAATTCTCACTTTTTTGTGGTTTAGACACTAGTCAAAGTCCAGGACCTGAGGGATGGAGGGGCACCACTTGGAGGTTAGGACTCCAACAGAAACCAGCAACAGGGTCCAAGGCAGGTCCAGCTGAAAATGATCAGATGGGCAGTTGCAGGAATAGAGGCCTCTTGAAGCTTGTTGTATCCCTGTAGCTCAAACAGATGGTCAGACAACTTATACTTGGAATCACTTTGCACGTACTGGGTTCAAGGCAAGCAGGTCCAGTCTTCCTTCAGGTTCTCAGGCAGGAGAGCTGCCCTTTCTTTTGATTCTTTACTTGTCCAGGAATGTTCTGGCCAGTTCCCCTACCCCTACTAGGTTTGGTGTCAGCCTAACTACAGAGACAAGGGGGAGTCAGGTCTAGGTGTGAGCTTCATATGCCAGTGACAAGGTAGACATCTTTGAAGCTGAGAAAGGGGTTGGGCACAGCCCCACTGGCCATCCTGTCAAGGGAAGAGCCCCCTTCCCCACTTCCAAGGCCTTTTGTCCCCTGTATGGAAGCAACACACAGCTCAACACAGCGGAGCCATCGGGGTCAGGTGACAGCTGGACACTGGCAGGAAAGCCTTTTGAGCTTATGCAGGAAAAAACTACTTGTGGTCTCATTACGAGGCTGGTGGTCCCAGGACTGCCAGGTTCGCGGCTGAAGTTGGAGAGCCAAACTCCATGTGCTCCAACCTACAAATGACAAGCTTGATGGGCGGACCCACATGCAGACTGCCGTCCCCGTCAGGAACATGGTTCCTGATATGGTGACAGCAGTCGGGGTTGTAACTAGCCAGGGCGGCGCTGAACTCAGCACCACTGGCTGATTACAATCCCATTTTCTGACAGCCTTTTCATGGCGGGGACCTGGTGGGAACAAGTATTGCAATGTTCCTGCCACTCAGTCCAGCAGGAACATTGTTATACGCTCAGGGGGGACATCACCAGTGTGGCGCCCTCCCTGCGACTTTGGCAGTCACCGTCAAAATGAGGGCCTTGATCATTAAGTTAGTTTTTAACTTACTATTAAAATTAATCCTTGAACCATTTTTCTAGCTACTCACAAATTGAATTTAACAGTTAGTAAAGGTAAGTGTGCAACCAGTGTTCAGCTATGGGAGAACAAGTCTTGCCAACTTGTAATTTTTTTACTGCCAGGACATGTAAAACATAAAGTATACATGTCCTACTTTTAAATAACATTCGTCCTGCTCCAATGGCATTTTAGGGGCTTTGGGGAGAATTATGAGCATAAAAATAGAAGGTTTATGCCTGGCAAAAAGTTTGTTTTGCTAGGTAGAAATGACATTTTAAAAAATGCAGTCGCAGGTCTGGAGACAAATGCGACAGTGCTACTTTAGTGGGTGGCAAAATGAGTGTTGCAGCCTACTAGTAGCATTTAATTTATGGGTCCTGGGTACATATGGTATCTTAAGCTATGGACTTATCAGGAAATTAAGAGGCAGATTTAAGAGCCCCTTGCGCCATCTAACAACACATTAACGTCATTTGTGTTACACTAATGTGGCGTTAGATGGCCAAAAATGTTGTGCCAGATTTAGAGAGTATTGCAATGCATGCATTGCACCACTTTGTAACCCTTTGTGCTACATTATGCATGCACCATGCATAATGTATGCAAAGGGAATGTTCCCCCGTTGGGGGGGGGGGGGGGGCGAATTAATGGCACAAAGAAATCTAAGTTCCATTTTTTTCTTCACTTTTAACGCCTGCTCAGAGCAGGCATTAAAAGGAGGCACACCATAATTCATAATGGGCCTCAGTGGGCTTGCGGGGTTAGCTTCAATTCTTTTTACGCTAATCCTGCAAAGCTCTGAACTAGTGTAAAAAATGATGATGCCTGTTCCCTAAATACTGCCATAGTGCACTGTATCTAAACAGCGCACACATGGTGGCGTTAGGGGGCGCTAAGGGGTGCAAGAAAAGTGGTGCTGCACTGGATGGGGTGCCACCTTTCTTAAATCTTGCCCTAAATGTACCATTTGGCATATGCTAATTGTGCCATGTTATAAGGGAGCAAACACACATTTTACTACTAGTTAGCAGGGGTGAAGCGTGCAGAGACCTATGGCCAACAAAACCAGGTTCAGTAAAAGAAGGCAAACAATCTGTGTTGACCCTGCTGAAAGGGAAGATTTCCAAAACAACCCATCCCATACCTAAGACTCAAAGGGGCCCAATATAAGTGGTCCAAAATGTTATATTAAGACCATAGGCTACCTTTATTCTTAACACTCTTTAACTCTCTTTATTGCCACTCCAACAGCAAGCATTTTTAAAAACCCTAGCTAACAAAATAGTATCCAGTAATTACAATTCCCAGCAGCATTCAACAACCTTCCTATTTCAAGTCTTATCTAGTTTTTAATGTTGTGATACATAGAAAGCGTAAAAAATATTGTTAATACAGAAATATTGTGCCACAGAATACCACTGTCAAGAGAATATATTTTTTACATATAATTCAGTTTTATATAATACTGTTTTTTATAATATCAAATATAGTTGCAAACATATTGCTTTTGTTTAGCATAATTGTTATTAATTTTTTTGTGGTTTAGTTTGCTATTTTAGTGTGAGATGTTAAAATAAAAATAATTTTATTTTAATGCTAATTCAACTTTAATTGTTAATGGATGATTAATGATGTAAATTGTGTTTTGAAAAAGTTTGATTATTATATTTTTTAATGTTTACAGTATATTTAAATGTTTACATTTTGGTTAGTAATGTACATGTGTGTAGCCAGTTGTTGGTTCTGCATGGTAATTGATTAGGAAGGTATTAAAATAATAGTAGTTGTAAAATAATGCGTTTTGTTACATTAATATTTAAAAATATATTTTGTTGTAGTCATTATGTAAGAAATGCTTCTTGTTTTTTTCTATTTTTTTGTGGTAGAGAAATATTTTTTTAATTGTTTAATTGTTTTATTGCATTTTGTATTTTTAATTTATTTTATAATTACTATGTGATATCTATTTTATTAGGAATATGATTTTTTTAGAATTGTAAGTATATACATGTTTTGTACAAAATTATTAGCACGTGGAATGTTATTTGTAGATTTTCTGTATTTTTGCTTAGAGTGTGAATAGTAAATGTAATCACTCGGGAGTCAAACACTTTCCTTACTGTTGCTTTTTCAGAAGTGGGAATAGTAAATCTGATCTTCTGGAGTCCAGCACTTTCTGTACTGTTGCCTACACGAGAGTGGGAATAGTAAATGTAACTCTTCCAGTGTCTGACACTTTTCCTATTGTTATTTTGATTGTAGTGAGAATAGTAAATATAATCCCGTTCGGTGTCCAACACTTTACCATACTGTTCCCTACACTGGAGTGGGAATAGTAAATCTAACCCCTTGAGAGTTCTACACTTTCCCTACTGCTGCTTAGACTCACATGGGAATAGTAAATATATCCTCTCTGTAGTCCAAAACTTACCTTACTGTTGTATAAAATGGAGTGGGAATACTAAAATGATCCTTTGTAAGTTTGTTAACCTGCTATTTTTTAGTAATTTTGTATTGATATTTCATTTTCTTCTATGCTTATTTTTCATACCTATTTTTCATATGTTTTTATGTTTATATTAGTGTGTAAAATGTGTTATTTTCTGAATGCAAACATTTGTAAAAGTTTTTAAAAACGTAACTTTTAGTCTTTTAATGTTTATATTTAGAAATTTTTGAAAAAATATTTATTTATATATATATATATATATATATATATCATTATAACAAGATTTTAAAAATATTACAGTTAAATTTATTAAAAGATCTGTATTTTATAATAACTTAATTCTTAGGGCCCACTAACGAGTTTGGATGTCGGATCACCAGATCGCCATGTTGGCAGTCCCAAAAAGACTGCTGCGCTGGGGGTCCCCAGACTGACGTATTATGATGTAGACAAGCAGGACCGCCGCCCACCAAGCCAAAGTGTTGACTGCCAATGGCTCAGTGGTCTGATATCTTGGTGGTCCATACTCCGGCGCCATCAGTGCCGCGGCCAACTGCCAAGCCTATCACAAACACACAGTCAATGTGGGGTCACCATGCAGCAGTTAGCCAACGCCGGGTGAATTCGACAGTACGCGTTTAGCAAGGCAACAGACAAAAGCCCATTCGAAAACAACACAGCTGGCAATCATGGGCCCAGTGGACACACCTGCAAAGCACACCATAAAACACACCCTTTCACAGACAATGATCCTTGGCATCTCCCCTGGAACCAAGAGCTGATTACTGACCAGAGAGATGAAGCACCCTTTTTTAACTATCCCTAAAAGCCATTTCACACACTTTTCCCCATTTACTCCCCAAATCGCTTTCCTTTTCTAATGAACTCCCTGTCACCCACTTTAGTTCCCGAACATGTCATGTCTCAAAAATCCCCGTTTTTCAGAGGATGAGGTGAGAGTCATGGTAAATCAAATCATAAAAATAGAGCCACAAGTGTTTGGAGCACAAGTCCAGCAGACTCCTCTCAATAGGAAAATGGAACTGTGGCAAAGGATCCCTGATAGATTGAATGCTGTAGGCACCACCCTGTGCACAAAGGCGGACATTAGGAAAAGGTGGAATGACATGAGGGGCAGGGTGTGTTCCCTGGCCTCCAGGCAACAGATGGAGGCTACCAAGACTGGCTGTGGCCCCCAGTGCTCCATTACAACTTTTCCCTGGGAGGACAAGGCCCTGGCTACCCTGCATCCTGAAGGCTTGACAGGGAACCTGGGGAGTGGAGTCTGGTAAGTTATAACACAAAAACTGTTGCTAAACTGCAATGTCAGGCATGCTCACAGCTCAGCTTTTGTTACTTTGTTGTTCATTGAACAACATTCAATACACAGAGTATCTGAGATGTAAGACTGTCAATGTGTATTGTTGGACCTAACATCACAGTTGCCAAGGCCAATCACATGACATAAGTTGGAATGCTGCCTGTAAGTGTTTCAGTTACAAAAAATCATCTCAGTATTCGTGGTATGTCTCAACATGTAAATGTATGCTCCATCCTAAATGCAGTCTGTTAACAGATGTGTAATACTCAACATTTGGCAAGTGTTGAGAAGTAGAGGGAGAGACCTGACTGCAACTCCCAGGAGGCCCTGTTTCTGTAACTTCAAACACCAGCCCGGTGTCCACTTGCCCAATTATATCTGTTAGTAAACTCCCAAATAAAGTCTACTCACCTGGGACTATACCATTTGTCAGGTGTTGGGAAGTAGAGGGAGTGGCCTGACTGCAACTCCCAGGAGGCCCTGTTTTTGTGATATCAACCACCAGCCCAGGGTTCACTTGCCCAAATACACCTGCTTGTAATCTCTCTAATGCTGTTCACTCACCCGGGAGCATACCATTTGTCAAGTGGTGTAAAGTAGAGGGAGTGACCTGACTGCAAATCCCAGGAGTCCATGTTTTTGTGTCTCCAAGAACCATTACACCTGTTTGTAATATTGGTAATGCTTTTCTATCATCTGGGAGTATATCATTTGTAAAGTGTTTGGAAGTAGACGGAGTGACCTGATTGCAAAGCACCATTAGCCCTGTTTCTCTAACTCCAACCATCATCCCAGTGTCCTCTTGACCAAATACATCTGTTAGTGAACTCTCAAGTTAAGTTTACTCACCTGGGAGTATACCAGTTGTCAAGTGTTGGGAAGTAGAAGGAGTGATCTGACTGCAAATCAGAATAGTCCCTGTTTCTCTAAAATCAAATACCAGCCCTGTGTTCACTTGCCCAAATACTTCTGTTTGTAATCTCTCTAATGCTCTTCACTCACAATTTGTAAAGTGTTGGGAAGTAGAGGGCGTGACCTGACTGCAACTCACCAGAGGACCTGTTTTGTGACTCCAACCACCAGCCAGTTGTCCATTTGCCCAAATATACTTGTTTGTAATCTCTGTAATGCCCTTCACTTGTGTGGGAGTATACCATTTGTCAAGTGTTGGGAAGTAGAGAGAGTGACATGACTGCAAAGCACACAGGCCCTGTTTCTCTAACTCCAACCAGCAGCCCAGTGTCCACTTGCCCAAATATATCTGTTATTGAACTCTCAAATGAAGTTTACTCACCTGGGAGTGAGCATTATATAGATCATGCGCACTCATAGACGTGTCTGTCTACCTAGCTCAATTTTGCCATGGTATCCCAAGATTAAACCATTGAGGACAGGAATGACACCTTACCAAATATGTATTCCAAGTATTTCTAAGGTCAAAAGCTGCATCAGTAGTTTGGTAGCAGCAGCAAACACATTGACACAGCACTGCACACATGAGTATTGCAGATACAACAATGTTGTGTGTTTGCCTGTGTCACACTCAACTAGGCCAGGGGTCTGCAAAGACGGTCCTGGAGAGCCGGGTCCATGCCAGATTTTTAACATATCCACATTTAGAAAAATGTAGAATTCTGAAACATCTTGTTTCTAAATGTGGATATGCAAAAATTCTGGCATGGACCCGGCTCTCCAGGACCGACTTTGCATAACCCTGAAATGGGTTATTCTGCACACTGCACATGTTGCCTCACCGCTGTGCCCACAACAACACCTCTCAGCACTGTTGTGTCAACATCACAGGCAACAACGTGCCCCCAACCTGTGTACCTTGCACCGTTCCAACCATCTTGTGCCCCCCAGTCCTGGATCTTGAGGTGTAACCCAACACTCTTGGCAATGAGGTTCTAGGACCCAGTTGGAGAGGGAACCATCTGTCAAGGGCACAGGCGTGTGGGGGTAGGGTGTGTATGAGAGGTGCTGTGGGCCAGTGGAGTGAGGCCACTGGGGCTGCTGTTGGCCGGGGTACCATTAGCCACCTCTTGGGGTTTTATCAGGAGTCCAAAGCCATGATGGGTCAGGTGTACATTGAACTCCAGGAAATGAAGCAGTTACAGAGGGAGATGATCCAAAAAATGGATGACCACAATTCAAATATAGGCACCCTAATAGGGGTCCTGAGGGACAGCCACAAAACCCTGAGTAGTGCTTTTCAACCACCATCCATCGCTTCCTGTGGGCCAAATAACTCAAGGCCAAATAAATCTGCAGCAGCCACAGGAAGCGAGTGCCTGCTAGCGGTTCAACCACCTTCAGATACCCCTGCCTCTGCAACAGCTTATCCTCTCCCCTCACAAACGGGGACCTCCATGCAAGAATCCAGGAGGCGCGGCTGGCAAGACACCCACCACTGCCAGCAAGAAACCTCTTCCTTAATGTCCTCATTTGTGTGTCTTACACATACACTCAGTGGACTGATTCTGAACCACATTCTACTTCCAATGGGAGGAGTAGTCTGAACTTTGGACATCCAGTGGTGTGGGATCTATTCCAATGATTTCATTCACCATGACTGACCCCTTCACTGTACATTTTTGTTTCTTTGTGTCCCAGATTATTTTTCTGTATTGCATTGTAATAAATTCACCAGGCCCAAACTCATTGTCCGCTGTTTTAAAATTCACATTTAACTATATAGATATCTATTTCCATGTGAACCATACAATGAAGACACATGCTACTTGAGCAAGCAGGAATATGTAGCATATACCATGTGTCAAGCTCAGGATTACAACCATTACACACTAACTCATATTTGTAAGTGTCTTGTTTCAGACAAGGTTTAATACATTGTTCAGCACATAGGCTGTAAAAATGTCAGAAACTTAGAAATTCAGACATCACCATATCAGACTGTGTAGGCACCAAATATACTGGTACAGACCCCCAGAACATTGCATGAATGGACATATCAGACATTGACCTGTAAAAAAAAGCAAAAATGGATATGGTTCGTGTCATCAGCTGGAGCAATATCCCCTAGCTCTCAAAAGGAAGCCCATCTCATATAATGCAACACCCAGACAGATTTCAGAACAACTGTCCCTGATCACAGGGTCATTATAATCCAATGGTATTGCATCTGGTGGCATGACACAAACTAATGGCAGTGATGTACCGCAGGCACTTTGACCTACAGTGATGAAACACATTAACAGCTACAAATAGTTCTGGCATAAAGAGTGTTTAGCCAATGTATAGGGGAACTGACATGGATTTGGCCAACAACAACATTTTTAAAGTCCACACGATGACGCACATAAAGCATCATGGGAACACATACACCACAACAAACAAGCCCAACCGAGTCTTCAACACTTCCATCCAATCACTGTGCAAGCTGTCTTGACACAGGTCTTTTACACCCAAAGTCTGTGAAATACATTACCAGAAACAATCCATGTCCACTTTAGATGTCCCAACACAATGATATACCTGCCAATGTTGTAACTCTGAAATGCCCAAATGAAGATATCATGGTGAAGGTACCTGAAAAAAGAACAAAACAAGCATTATAGTTATGAAATCATACATATGATACAAGGCACATAGTAAAATGTCTGGAGAATGAAGTCCATTTGAAAAATCTGACACAAAGCAATATCATCAAAATGTTAATTTGCCAAAAGCTTTCTCATCAAACACTCTTTGGCAGATTTTGCCTGAGCCTCAATTCCCTAACTATTTTCAAAAATATACTCCACACATTATCACAACTACAGCTCATTGTACAGTCATAGTAATGACATCACATTACATAATACACTCATGAGAAGTTGCCAATGAGATCTTGTTGCAAGTCAGCTCCTTCCTCTTCACCATATCATCTTCATTTGGCATTTCAGGATTCTGACTCAGTGAAACTGAAGGCTCCCTCTACTCTGGGATGCAAGGGATATTCCTTAGCAGGGCTATGTTATAGAGCATGCCACAGTGATCTGACACACCTTCCCAGGTGGGTAGATGAGGACACCCCCAGTCTTGTCCAGACAGCAAAATCTGGCCTTCAGGAGCCCAAAAGCCCACTCCCCTGCCCGCCGTGTTCTTTCATGGACCTCATTGAAGCGGACTTCCCTTGGCTTAGTTGGATTCCTCAGCGGTGTCAACAAGCAAGGACAGTTGGGATATGCTCAGTCTCCTATTTTGGAATGAGTCACAAGTGCCACTATGAGTCACTAACTTCGTGATTGCAGCACCTGTCATTGCACACACAAAATCAGGACAGATTTGACCTATCAACCCAGTAGGCTCTCTCTGGTTACAGTTGTGACATCAACTAGGGTATGGTGTAGTTCTGCATGACAAAGGAATCATGGGTTAAACCTGGAAACCGGGCACAGACATTTGAGATTTATAGATCTGACAAGCAGACAACTTGCACATTGATAGAAAGGATGTGCTTCCTGTTGCAATAGACTTTTTCACTGGCCTGCAGTGGCACAAATTCTATATGTGTGCCATCAATGGCTCCCACCACATGTGGGAGTCTACCAAAACCTTAGAAGTCAGCCTTTACTTTGCCTAAATCCTCACGTCTGTGGAACATGATATAGATGTCAATGCCTTTCATCGTTGCTGATAGCAGGTCTCTTAACACACCACTGAATATGGTTTGGGACATACCACCCAATAGGGCCACTGTACGTTGGAAGGACCCTGTGGCCAGGAACTGTAATACTGCCCGGACATTAACAATGGGTGGTATGCATGTTGGATTGGTGTTTTCAGGCATCAGATCTGACAACATAAATCCATAATAGTTTGCCTATTGAGATGGAAGATGGAATTGTTTGATGATGTAACATTCTTCCATTGTTTGAACATCTGGCAATGGACAGTATACTGGAGCTTGTTGCCTCCATTCTCTTCCAGGGTACCTATTTGTGGAAATAAATTAATTGGAGCATTAGTCACTGTGTCCACACGAACAAACATGATGAATAGGACCAAAATAATGTGAGAAAGCTTTACTGACTGGAAATACATTACACTAATTACACTGTCTACTACTCAGTGGCCAAACGTGAGTCCCATGGCTGTGTACTCATGTGTCAACAACATGGATTTGGGCATCACCCAACTACCTGCTCCTTATGTATCCCTCGAAATTTAACAGTCTATTCCGACTGGTGGACAGTGCACCTCCATAATATACCATCTGTGACCACCAACACACTACACTGGTGATTGTGTAGGAGTACTTACACAACAAGGGTGCTTTAGATTGTTTGTGATGATCAGACACATATATTGATGTTCTAACACATTTAACAGGGCCCAATTCTTTATTTACAACTGCCAAAATAGGGGATGCCTGACCCACTGCTCGCGACTGCCGGTGGAGTTGACCTCATGGTGGGCGGACTCAACCGCAGTTGACACAGTCATAGGATAACATTGGTGACTGTGATGGTCACGGGCTAATGGCTGTGGTCGTCGTTGGCAATGACTGTGTACATGGCGTACATGTACGTGATGTTTTGCTAAAAGACTCACTTGACTCCTGAGACTACAGCCATCAACAACTCCAACACTTCAGAGGCTGTGTGCCACCTCTAGGAGCAATGATGCCACACCAAGCAGGTGAAAGGGCCCCTCCTGAGGAACTGGAGAGACTTACTGAGGACGTCCTTCCCTTGTATGGTCAGCTCAATGGCTCACCAGAGGAGCAGGTAAGTACCTCAGAGGCATGTTGACTCTGTTCAACACTATCCTTTCCCTCCTCATAGGCTACAATGTGCCTCTGAGTGCCAGTGAGACTTTTCAGGTGCCTGTTGTCACATTTTGTATTCCATATATGGGATGTAAATGGTGAAGGTAGTGGGGACAAGTACTCTATGTATTTCACAATGTATTGTGTGATTAGCCCTACAACCTCCTTCTGTTGCATTCATATATCTAGGCAAGGAGACTTTGCAGTCATACAATGAAATATCCTACCTCTAGGATTGATGCAAATGGAAATACTGAGGACACTGACTTTTTAAAAGGTTTTGTCAGATGATTCTGCATGCAGTACCTCACTCAGCTCTGTTATTATAATAGATATTCTTGTGAAATTCTTATGCCAGTCTGAATAGATGAGGAGCAGACACTGAAGATTGAAGAGGGCAGGGCTGTTATGATGTCACACTCACAGCACATTATGCTGAGTAGTAGGATGCATAGTCAGAGATTTGCATGTAGGAATTAAAACAATGTTGTGACACTATGAGCTATTTTTACGAATGGAATTAGTGCGATGCAGAGGCACAGAGAAAGAAACACAGCCAGTGATAATATGTGTGAGAGTAAGTGAGGGTGAAATGAAGATGTAGAAGTGAGACAGACAAAGTCAGAGCAACAAAGAAAGCCACAGGGAGAGTGCGAGTTATAGTGAGGTAAGAGATAAGTGTGAAGCACATTAAAAGTGAGAGTGGCAAAACGTAAGAGAATGACAGCAAGAGAGAAATACTAATGAAAAAGAAGAAACAGACCATATAAGAGACGTCCTAATTTACAGGTAGTAAAAGTTCTCGAATCATTCAGCAGTTGTACTTTGACATTCACAGATCTCAAATGACCTGGTCTTAAGACAGATAGCACTTGACAGAAAGAAAAGAAGTAGGGGTGGGAGCTCTAGCTAGGACGTGTACAACCCTAACACATGGACATGCACACATTGTGGCAACTATCTGCAATGGGCCTCATACGGTACTACCCCCTTTAGTTATTCCCTTGGATGCTCCCACGCTGCATGGTACATGTGACAAGGGATGCCACATTTCTGCAATGGCTAGGTAGCTCACTACATCTCCTCCCAACTTAGAAAGTTATGAGAACTTTTTTCCAAACAGTTAGTAACAATGTGTGAACCTAACATATAGTTTATAACATATATAGGGTCAGACTTAAAAAGGTTTTGAGTCGGGGTTTCCGTTACTTTTTTAACAGACTAGCCTTTACCAACTGCCTAAACATCACTGAAGACTCAGATGCTCAGAGCTTAGTTTAGGGTGAACTTAAAATGCTCTACATCGCCTCTACCCTGTCAGGGTGTGACTTTCCAATACTGGATGCACAGTCGGGTAGTTTTGAACTTACTCCCGTGAAAGGGAGGCCTCTTGTCCCTTCAGATTTCCTCTGGAAGCACTAATGTGGTAATGATTTTCTCCAGCACAGGTTGGACATGGTTGAAGATTGTACATGCCACCAGGACCACCCCTGGAAATTTGGAGTGGGCATCCCACCTAGTAAGCTGCCAATATCCATGCTAATCTTAGTCCACAGTGACGTCATTGATTCTAAGGTGGGGACATTGGAGGTCTACTATGACCCTCCATTTAGTGGACATGCCTGCATTGTCTCTTCGAATGTACAGTGTATCCCTGGGAGCAAACAGTCTGCATTTGGTCTTAGTGACCCCTTTATGTCCTTGGTGGGCTACAGACATTACTCTGGCTAGCAAGCCTTGTGGGGCTACAATGGTACGCATTCTGAGTATGAGGCTTCCCTTTGCAGTGCTCAGTTATGTGCTAGCTCACCACAGTTGGGAAAGAGTTCCTCCTGTCTAGCAGTTATGTGCCTGGGTGTGCACAAGGAAATGTTTCTAGGAGTGCTGTTACAACAGTTGCTTTACCTTTTTAAGGTATTTGTCCCATGGTGACTCAGCAAATAGGTAATCACTCTTCATGGCCTTGAGGAAGCCTGCTTGAGAGATAATTTGGACATACTCGTCAGTCTCCCCTTTATGTTGGAGGGCTGTTCATGTTCTTCTTGGGTGTCACAGCAGGCAATCTACAGGGTTGTGAGCCCCAAGCTCTAGATGCCTGTGAACTGATATTGCTGCAGTTGAACTATATACTTTTTAATTTGTGTGAGAGGTGTGAGATTCGTGACCACCTATAAATCACATCTGTATAGATAGAGGAGAAAGTGGGCACCTCCCATTTAACGGCCAGTACTTCTCACTCTACCTGGGTGTAACTGGTTTCCACATCCACAAATGCTCAACTTACCGCTTTCAATTCCATGGGTCTTGCATCTACCACAAGTTCAGTTGCTTTCTGAGGACTGAAATACGCCATGTGATGTCATTTAGAACCCCAGTTTCCCTCACTCACATAGGGTAATTCCTCCTGCCATTTGCCCTGGGTCTTGGATTTCAAACAAGCTCATAGTAGTTCTTTTAGAGTTACCAAGTTTGGTATATATTGTCTGCAAGAATTACCCATACCCAGGAAACTTTGTATTTCCATGACTGTTATGGGGACATTGTTCAGGAGATTGTCCAATTTCCAGGGCTCTATCTGCATTTTTCCAATAGAGAAGATATATCCAAAGAGCTCAATCTGGTTCTCATAAAACGTGTGCTTGTCTTGGTGCAAGGCTAGGCTATAGCTTTGCAGTTAATACCAGAGTCGGCAATATTATCATTCTTGGATGATGTCAAGTCTCTCTCCAATTTAGCTGGCTCATCTGGGGAGCCACATGTCTATACAGAGCCGCACAGCCCCCTTCAGCTGGACTTTGCAGTTAACACCAGGGTTGTAGCTTTAGGGTGGTGTTTAAGTGTTACACCCCTCTAATAAATTGATTTTCTGGGAAATTATTGGGTACAGATAATTCAGTCAGGTATAGTAAGGTGTCTGTCGGATTTTACCAGGAATATTTACATACACACAGACAAAAATGCACACACTATCTCTCCCTCTCAGTTTTAAAAGTCTTCAAAAATGTTGGTTATTTTACCAAATATTGTGTTTTCTCTCACTTAGTACCCCTACCAATCTTCATTACTCTCCCTTTCCACTGCCCGTTTAGCCCCTCTCATGTGCCCTGCTTGACGTATAGTGTATTTTACCATTATATGCCAGTGTGATGGGTGGAATATCTGATGATCACTCTCTCAATCTTACTGACCAAGTAAAGCCCCTGGTTATACCCCTTGGGAACACCCACAGGGTGTGGCCAGACATTCCTTCAATGACATCCACTATTTTCAGTCTCTCTAGTTTTCTACTACTTACCGGTGTAGTAAAAAGGCCACTCACAGGAACCTTAGGGATATCAGCTGCATTTTATATCAATATGTAGTTTGATAGTAGTGTTTTCTGACATCTGAGGCTTTGGAATATTTTCTTTCAGGAACCCAAGTCTTCCACAATGTGGCAGCTGTGGAGTGTCCCTGCTCCTTCCATAATGATGTGAAATTGTGTTTCAGTGTGCAGATCCTTCTGGCATATTTCAACTTACAATGTCCCTGCCAGGCTGAGGATTTCCTGTTACCTGTGGGCATATAGGGGGTCATTCCAACCCTGGCGGTCATCGACCGCCAGGGTGGATGACGACGGAAGCACCGCCAACAGGCTGGCGGTGCTTCCCTGCCCATTCTGAGTCAGAAAAGGGGATCCGGCGGTTTCCTGCCGGATTTCCCCTGTCTGTGCTGAATCTCCATGGCGGCGCTGCAAGCAGCCCCGCCATGGAGATTCCGACCCCCTTCCCGCCACCCTGTTTCTGGCGTTTTTTACCTACAGGAACAGGATGGCGGGAACGGGTGTCGTGGGGCCCCTGGGGGCCCCTGCACTGCCCATGCCACTGGCATGGGCAGTGCAGGGGCCCCCTAACAGGGCCCCAGCATGATTTTTACTGTCTGCTTAGCGGACAGTGAAAATCGCGACGGGTGCAACTGCACCCGTCGCACCCCTGCAACACCGCCGGCTCCATTCGGAGCCGGCTTCTATGTTGCAGGGCCTTTCCCGCTTGGCCGGCGGGCGCCCCTTTGGCGGGCGCCCGCCGGCCCAGCGGGAAAGCCAGAATGGCCGCCGCGGTCTTTTGACCGCGGAGCGGGCAAATGGTGGTGACCGCATGGCGGGCGGCTACCGCCGCCCGCCGCGGTCAGAATGACCGCCATAGTCTTTTTTTGACTGGTGCTCTATTGGGCAAGGGTGTACTGGTCCAAATAATTGAAGGTCCATGACATTGACTAATGTCCCTGTGCCAATTAAAACTTTAATGATGGCCACAGTACCTCCATCTTGCACATGAGTGGCAGTCTCTGTGTGTGTTTGCTCTTGCTGGTGTACTAGATGAGGCATCATGGGCATGATCTTCACCAGTGTTGGGAAAGAAATGTGTGTAGGGTTTCGCCACCAAAATGCAGAAGCAGAGACCTTTCCACCAAGGTTCTCATTTTAATCATCGTTCTGAAGTATTTTCTTAGCCAACCTGGGCACTTTTTCCACTGTGGTGCATCAGTGGCCAATTCACTAAATGGAAGCAGAACAGTCATCGAAGCCCGTGTGGATACACCACCATGATTTGTTGCTCCGTCATTGCTGCCAGTCTCCAGTGAGCTCATGGCAGGTGCTCATCTGCAATGGTTAAGGAGGTGGATGTTGGCACTTGGTGTCTTCTTTTCCACAGGGAAATCACGCTGGTTCGCAAACTAACCTTTAGCCCAATGCTTGTCTGTGGCAGCGCAATTGTGCATTGCATCCTTTTGCACAATGTACTATTGAGTCAGCGTAAGTATGCTCAGAGTCTGGGTGTTTATTTTTTTCTTGAGTTTTTGCATGCTTGTTTGTGCTTCTCCCGTCTCATTTAACATGTTGTGAGCCTCTCTCAGTGACACATTCAATGAATAGGATGTGCTACGCATGCCGAATGGGCTAATCATGCAGTTCTACTGGTTGTCCACCAAGTGGCGCTGTAGTGGAGCTTGTTGGAGCTCAATATGCACAGCTTGTAGGTGGGGACTGCCACAAGGCATTCATTCCCCCCCCCCCAGTATTTCCTTCGTTTGCTATGCATTTGCTATGCACTTGCTACGCAGTATTTCCTTTGTTTGCATTACAATTTGTCAGTGGCTGGGAGGGTCAACCTTTGTGGAGGGGGTGGCGTGTGGCCTTAATTACATCCAGCACTGCTCCTACACTCAACATGCAACAGTGCATGTGAGAGTGATAAAAGGCACTGGTTATGGGGATTCAGCCATCGTGTTGGTGGTGTGGCCGTCCTCTGCTGTTTTGGGTCCTAGAACCAGGCTTCAGCAGGTGGCAGTGGGTTCCGAGATGCATCCTATTCTTGTCCCCATTGTATGGTGGTGCTGGCGGCTACAGCTGTCATGCGGAGCACTGACACACAGACATGCACCCACTAAAATAACTATCTTGAGTGGGTCTTGAGTAGTCCCATCTACAAGATATTTTCAGCACTTTCAGGAAGAGGAAAGAGAGCGCGAGTACCTTAAGGCAGCATGTGTGAGAGAGAGAACAGAAGAGGAGAAGAGGGACATGTAAATTGGCAGATGTGAAGCAAGAGAAGTGGAAGAGAGAAGGGAGTTAATGGACCTGACTGGAATATAATTGTCAACATTTCTGTCCATGAAGAAAATGGGGTCTAAGACTCGTTCTCCAACGTTAGGCTGAGCTTCCTCTGCCTGGCCTTCTTAGGGGTCATCATCTGAGTGCATTTTCTGTGTCCCTTCTTTACAGCAGCCTTCTTGGTTCCGCTTTACCAGCTTACCAAATGGTCACTGTGAACACAAACACACACCAAGGTCCATATTTATACTTTTTTAGCGCCGCATGTGCGTCGTTTTTTGACGCAAAGCGGCGCAAACTTACAAAACACATAGGGGCATATTTATACTCCGTCTGTGCCGATTGTGCATCAAAAATGTTGACGCAGAATCAGCGCAATCGTTGCCCCGTATTTAAACTTTGACGCCCGAGCCCGCGGACGACAAAATTCCGCCGTGTGCATCATTTTTTGGATGCAGCAACCCGCCTTGCATTCCCGTCCAAAAAATGGCTTAAAGGGCTGTGCGTCGTATTTATGCTTTCTGGCAAAAATTACGCACGGCCGGGAGGTGGAGACAGAATATGTTGCAGATCCCGGTTTGCGTCAAAAATTAATGCCTGGGTCAGGGCCACACCTGTAGCAGAGCAGCAGAGCAGCAACAGGGAGCCATGGAGGTCATTCTAATCCAGCATGCACGCAGACGCAGAGCCCAGCAACAACAACAGCAGCTACAACAACACCAGCAGGTACCCCAAAGGCAGCGCAGAAGGCAGGAGAGGATATTCCGCCCAAGAACAACCCTTCAGGGCCTCAGGAACACGACATCATACAGAGGTACTGGTTGAACTGGCAGGCCATTCAGCAGCTGCTGCGAAACATTGAACAGCAGTTGGCCCCCACTTTGGTGACAACCCACACCATCCCAACAGAAACCAAGCTGCTTGCCGTACTTCATATGCTGGCAAGTGGCTCTTTTCAAACAACTGGTGCCCTGGTAGGCGGAATATCACAACCATCATTCTCCGCCTTTTTGCCCAAAGTACTGGATGCCATCATTCGACTGACACCCCGCCACATCTGCTTCCCTAACACACTGCAGAAGCAGCAGGAAACTAAACAGGGGTTCTACGCAATCAGTGGCTTCCCACACATCCTTGGTGCAATTGACTGCACACATGTACGCCTTGTGCCACCTGCTGCAACTGAACACCTCTACCCCAACAGGAAGCACACACATTCCATCAATGTGCAGGCCATTGTCGATCACCAAGGATTGATCACCAACATCGTGGCTAAATATCCTGGGAGTGTACATGACTCATACATCTTCTGTCATTGCACCATCAATCAACACTTCCAGGATGGACGGTATGGCAATGGACTACTTGTTGGTAAGTACAAAAACCTACTTATATATACACTGCACAGCAACCCACTAGGACACAGAACACATACACCACAACATCAACATGTCAACAGGAACACACTGAGGTCGTGACATCGCTAGCCATGTTTCTTAAGTCACCATTGAACCTGTCACACATCGGAAATTACTGTACAGCCTAATGTGAAGACGTCAATGAGTGTGGTTGCCTAAATGTCACCTTGCAAATTGTAAGTGTCCCAATGACCTTTACATTAATACATTGCCTAAGTCTAAAGGTATGGGATGTCCAGGGTACTTTCATATGAATGTGCTAACAACACTTTCAATTTTAACTCTGCATGGAACTATCATCTCACCCCCAGTGAAGACACACGGACACCTGTATCACAAGTCACAATGCTAGGGAGGGCACACTGTACTCAAAATCCCAAAACATATTGCTGACAAACGGTTAGCAGACAAACACTTGTTCAGCCAAGGAAACAACACAATGCAGATGGTATAGCCTACAAGCATAGGATGTCACATTAGTACACAAAAGAGACACAGACAACATAAGAAAACTACTGCCATTAAAGGTCTTTTCAATAGTGCCAGCTACATCAACATGATCCCATTCATTTTCTATTGCAGCTGATCAGGGGTATGGCATCCAGCCATGGATTATGACACCATTTGGCAACACGAGTACAGCTGCAGAGCGTGCATACAACGAGGCCCATAGGAGGACACGCAGCATTGTCGAGCGGACCTTCGGCATCCTCAAGTCAAGGTTCCGCTGCCTCGACATCACTGGTGGTAGCCTCCTATATTCCCCCGAGATGGTCTGTAGGATCATCCTCACATGTGCAATATTGCACAACATTTGTGTCAGAAGAAACATTCCCCTCCTGGAACCAGAGCCACACATGCCTGAAGAGGAGGAAGAGGAGGATGATGGCCTGGAACAGGAGGGGGAACTACAGAACACAGCTGCTGGTATACGCAGGCGGCAACAGATTGTAAATAATTTCTTCTGAATATGATCACCTTCACCACTTTAGTTAACTATTTTAAATAAACACCTATTATAATCACCATATCATGGTCTGGCTATTCCTTTTTACACACCTTCATCTCTACTTATCAGAATAAGGGTGTTGCCTCATGGAGCATTGCTGAGATACTGAGTAGGACACGGAAAATCCCAGAGCTAATGTGATGCCTAACATACAATGGTCACATACACACACACTCTTAATGA
Organism: Pleurodeles waltl; assembly: GCF_031143425.1. Classification (NCBI taxonomy): domain Eukaryota; kingdom Metazoa; phylum Chordata; class Amphibia; order Caudata; family Salamandridae; genus Pleurodeles; species Pleurodeles waltl. The sequence goes on from NC_090446.1 coordinate 680,593,674, forward strand.
CATATATCATGTACATATCTCCTTTGAAGGCCTATAGCAGAGGACCACAACTATTTCACACATACATGTTGAAATCAAGGTCGAACGCATTCCATGCACACCACCCATTACAAAAAGCACTGCCCCTGATGATGCCTGGAACAGCATAGTAGTAGCCATGATGTTGAATACATCGTCAACCATTTATAGTAAATAAGCCGTGTAACACAGCCACTGGGTTCATTTGTCACCTTCAAAAACACAGGACATACACAGATGGACATGTAAACTGTCTAGTTTGTCGTCCAAACAGTCTCAGTCAGACCACTGATTATGTAACTTGTCCAGTAGCTGGCTCCTGAATCATCTTGCATTCTGTCAGCCTGACTGGCAACTGTCAGTGCGTCACACTAAAGTAGATGTTGATGTATTGTCTTATTAACTTGCTGTGCTGTTTCACACAATGCAGTTACTCATGTGGCATATCTGCATTTGTCTTCACAGCAGTTAACATGACTCCAGACCAGGTCCGTGAATTTCAGCGCCGGGCCATGTGATACCAGCACATCCTGCTGTTGGAATCCGGTGGATGGCCCGGCGATATCGCCATGAACGTGCCTCCGGGGCATGGCGAGCCTTCCCACAGGGTGGGCCTACTGTGCCCACCACAGCCAACACAGAAACAACCACCAATGAGAGCCAGGTGGCCCCACCCGCAGCTGCTTCTGTTGCATCTACATCTGCTGGACTTCCTGGCCCCAGCATTGCCACTGGTGCAGGACAGCCCACACAGACCTCCTCCACCGGTACCCAGACTGCCACTGCTCCAGCTGTTGACCCTGCCGCCTTCAATAGACTTGAAAACAAGATGGACAAAGTGCTGCGCAAGGTGAGCCACCTGAGCTGGGACGTGTGGCACATTAAACGGCGGGTGAAGGATATCAAGAGGACCCTCCGGAGGGCCAACCTCTAGACTGTTGATTAGATGGACATGATACTCTCCATCCCTCCTCTTTCCTTGTTCTTATACTTTGTTGGCTTAGGGGGCTTAGTGTTAGGTTAGTATAGGCTGTTAGTTTAGTTAGTGTTAGTGGGTGGGGCGAGGGGGTCCTGCTTGTTTCTTTTTTGACTTATTACATGTGTGGGTGGGTGGGTGGGGGGCTATGTTGGGGTTCTTGTGTGAAAAAATAATATAAAAAAAAAAAAAAAAACATAAAAAACATTTTTTTTTAAATTACTAAAAAAATATATATTTGTATAGGATAGTATAGTATGTGTTTAGGTTAGTATGTGTTGTCCTCAATGTGTCCCGTCTCATAAGGGGGGTGGGGGTAGATGTTTAGTAAGTTTCATTACATGTGATAAGTAAGTGTAGCTTAGGTTAGTTAGGGACAGTTGTGGGTAATGAGTAGTCAGGGTAGATTAGGGTAGGTAAGAGTTTTCCCTCAGTTTCCTCATCTATGGTTAACTTTTAAGAAATATTTGGTTACCCCTTAATAGTATGTGTTGAATGGTACTTGATAGTGGGTTTGGATTCCGTGTACATCTCTTTTGTACTATAACATCTGTGTCCTATGCTACAAACAAATCCCAAATGAGCTGTACGATTGGCAGCTAACCCAGAGCTACCTTGCAAAGTGTCTCCCCTTTGTTGCAACCACCAATCACAGTTAAAATGGATGACAATGTGTTTCTGTTGATAAGTTTGTTTTCAAAGTCACTAACAGTGCTTCCAGACTTGATATTGGGGAAACAGTTTTTGGTCTGACTGCAGTGTGATGATCATGCACACCCTTATAAGATGAGTTCTCATTGGCAATCTTGTAATCTTGTCTTCATGACCCTCATACATCATTTGTGACACAGTTCAGCATGATTACCTATTTGTACGTTAACTCAGACACATTCATTTGTGAAGTTTTTTTAGTGTTTACTTAGATTAGTGTGGCATGTTTATTGTGTTGTTTTTGCATGTTGACAACATTTAGCGGGCACTATTTGATGACTTAGTTATCCCCTGAGGAAGCATTCTTCTGTCCAACACAGCATGGTGGTCCTTGGTTTCTCACTTCATCAGATTATTCCCTCAGGATGGGCAGAGTATGATGCAATCATGGTCACTGTGCAGATTTCTCTAACTACATAATATCTGGACAGTTGTATTGAGAAGCTACGTTATTTGACAGTAGGGACATTCCAATTATCTACTGCGCAGTTGATATGTCACATTACCCAGAGACAGATTTGTGGTGTAAGTGCTATTTATTGAAAAGTGCTGTAGTGCTACATGTACATTGTCCATGACTGTGAGTCCATTATAGTGACATTTTAAATTGGGATCCAACACAAGGGTTTACCAAAATGCTTTTGTCATGCTGGGGTTGCTGTTTCAGACAGTGCAGAGGGACAGGATTTGGCAATGAGTAGGAGAGAGACAATCACTGGGCTGGGTGACAAGATATACAGTGGTTTGCAGAACAGTGCTTGAGTACAGTTGTTGCAAGACTGGCAAGTTACAAAGCGCAGGACCTTGGTAAATGTCGGCCATGTGGCAGGGAGTAGTGCTTCCTGGTACTTTTCCTTGTGAATGTGATCTGTTCCGTGTCTTCTTCTTCTGATGTGTGTGTTGCCTGGTTTGTCCTTGTTGTTGTTGGTTGTGAAGGGGCAACACACACCTCAGTGTTAGAAGACATGGAGTCAGACATCCCGGTCGCTGCTCCCTGTGAAGGTCTTAAGGGCAGTACTGCAGCAAGGAGGATCTGCTGGTTCTTGAGAATAGCAGCCACATCACGATGGTAGGCAGCCAGGTCGGTCCTGAGGGGTTCAATGTTGCATTCGTGCACGCGTTGACAGGATTGCTGTTGTAGGTGTTGGGCCAACTGTATTACAGCTGTGCTGATTTCTTTCTGGGTTTTCTGCAATTCCTGCAAGATAGATGTTAGGGCTTGCATAGCTGCTGCCTGATCTGCAGATCACATCATGCACGAACGCACCCCCTCAAGGCTGGTTGCCATATTTTGAATCCCCACCCGCACCTCCTTGGCTAGCTCCCGCTGTACTCCAACTACAGTTCTCTCAAAGCTGGTGCCAGTATCGTCTGAGTCCTCAGCTGTATTGGAGCTGGCAGGTCTTACAATTGGGGTGGTGGGTGGTTCCTCTGCGATGGCTGCTTGTTCTGTGCTCCTCCTTGTGACTGAAGGTGGGGTCTGGAGGGTTTCAAGGACCTTTTGGATGGTCTCCTCGGGAATGTTTATTGGCTCGTCATCCATGTCATCAGGGAAATCTGGGACAGGCATATCGGCAGGAGATCCATCTTCCTCTGCAACGAAACAGGGTACAATTAGTGTGTCTGTGTTGTGACAATTTTGACGTGACGTGCCTACCTTTTGATGAATTCACTTTGTGATCTTGTTTTGTATTAATATCTGCAGTCCTTCAGATGGGCATTGTTTCAGGCCTATGGCCCACATGTGTGTTACATGTATGTTATTGAGTTATCAGACTTGTCAGCCTCATTGCCTCTAGGTGTTGGTTTATGCCAAATAGAGAATTGCCACCTTTTTGTCCTACCCGACCCTCCGTGTATATCCATTCTCATGGTGAGACCTTTCACTGGCTGTGGGTGTTCTGATGGCCCTGGCAGCACACTTAACTATCAGGACCTGCCCCAATCCCTGATCGTTCACATCGACTTAATTGTAATTGACATGTTGCATATCCTATGCATGGCAATGTTATGATGTGATATGGATGTTGACATTGTTAATGTGTCCTGATGATGTTGGGTAATGTGTGTTACATTGGATTGCCCTGATAGTCGTATCAGTGTCCTATTTCGTCCTCTGACTGTGCAGGTGCATTTCAGTGACCAGTTACATGTGTCCCCTCCTCAATGCTGTTGTCTGAGCAGTATGACATTTGTGATGTTGCCTTGTTACCCAGGCACAGGATGGACCCTGACATATGCAGCATGGGTGTGTCCTTAGTGCTGTGTCGCTCCTATTGTTGTTTACTTTGGCTGATGTTTGTGACAACTATGGGCATTGACATTTGAGTGTACTGGGGCCTTTGTCTTGTTTCAGGAGATTGTTGCAGATGTCATCCTCACCCCCTAATTTAGGTATGTATGTTCCATGGGGAGGTTACTGCCATTGGCTACTTGAGCTGCACACAGATCAGAGGTGGTAGTGGCAACTGTTGTCGCAGATACATTGCAGTTGTCGGTTTGGCTAGAGGATTGCTAATAGGGCCCTAGTTAATGTAGGAGGTATGTTGGCTGACGAGTGCCAGGATGTCAGTTTGAGGTAGTGGCCTTCCCTCCTGTCGTGGCTTTCCCTTTGCTCCATCGTTGGCATGACAGCATGCCCCCATGGGAGTGTTGTTGGTGTTGTGTAATGGTTTGCCCCAGCTTCTGTTTGTGCAGGCCATGCCCCCATGCCGTGCCCCTTTACCCATGCCACTCCATGTATATGATGACTTACATGCAATGTGTAGTAGGTATTCCCCCCCCCCCGGTTGCAGTTGACATTATTGCATTTCAATTCCCCATGCGACTTACCCTGCATGTGCGTTGTCTCCTGGTAGTCTGCGCTGTCCTGTCCTTGAATCACTGTGAAGATCTCCTCAGGGATGACGGCTGCGACCATCTCCTCCATGTGGTCCAGGGCCTCCTGGTGTGCTGGACTCCCCCCTCCAGTCTGCAGTGCTGCCTTCCTGGCCATCTTTTCCTTGGTCCTGCTTTTGCAGTCATGCCAGCGTTTCTTGCACTCGATGACTGTTCTGCGTTCTTCAGCCACACTGTTAATCTTGTCGACAATTTGTTGCCATACTGTATAGCCTCTCTCCTACTGATTGGCAACTTTGAGGTGACAAACAGTTGGTGCTGGTGTTCCGTCACCTCTTTAACCAGGATTTCCTGCTCCTCTGCACTGAAGCGACACTTTCTTTTCTTCTTAAAAGTGTCCTGGTTCTTGTGTGGGTCCTCCTGGCTGGTTCCTGGTCTGCTGTCATCTTCCTGGGGTCTGTAGTGGCATCTGGGATCCATTTTGGCTCTCCTCTGGTGAACTGGCAGTGTTCGCTGATTTTTTTGACACTATTGCGTCAAAAAGGGCGCATATCCGGTTTGCGGTGTCGTGAATCGACCCACAGTCATTTCCGCCGCATTAACGTCATTTTCCTTTACTACTTGACGCCGCGGTGTGCATCAAAAATAATGACTCCCACCGGTTGTTTGCGCCGCCGTGCGTCAAAGTATAAATATGACGCCCACACGGCGCACCAAAATGGCGTTAGCCGGCGGTAATATTTTTGACGCAAAACTGCGCCGGCGCAGTTTTGCTTCAAAAAGTATAAATATGGGCCATACTTTTTTAGCGCCGCATGTGCGTCGTTTTTTGACGCAAAATTGGCGCAAAGGTACAAAATACAATTGTGTTTTGTAAGTTTGCGCCGATTTTGCGTAAAAAAACGAAGCACATGCGGCGCTAAAAAAGTATAAATATGGGCCCAAGCTTTTAGCAGTAGCGCAGAGCTCCCTGCCCCTGAAACATAGGATATTCACGAGCTGCTCCATTTTTTCCGGGATTTTCATTATTATCATAAATATATACATGGAAACAGATTGTCGTTCAAAATTAATAATTACTAAAAATCGGAAAACATGGAAAACAGTCTTAATTATTGTTTGCTACTGACATTTAAATTTACAGGAACGAAATCTCACTGGTGCTTTAACTGCCACGGTACAGAGTAAAAACATTTCCTAAAATCGATGGCCTACTACTATCTGCACTTGAATGACAACACAGTAGCAGTGGGAGAAGACAAGCACAAAGAAAATGTTGAGTTCAGGTTGACACCTAAAAGGTTAATTTGATTACATACCGTGAGTAGATTCAAAGTATCTCCTTTAATTGGTCACCTGTGAGAGTCTCATAACAGATCCTTTACAACAGAAAAGGATCACTGCTTACCTAACTGCAACTTCAGATGAGCGAGTTCCAGTCAGGGTCTTCAGAGGTGATATGGTGAAAGCTCTCTGAGCACAGACACGTAGTACAGGTTCCACTTTATCAAATGTTTAATGAACAAATGTATGTAAATTCATACAAGGAACACTTCTAGATCACTGATCCCAATTAAATTAATGAGCACCCAGCGTGCTGAATACAATGAACATATATCAAAGAAGCAGTTCGTTAATATTTAATTTAAACCCTCATACTCCTAACACGGCCAATTTGTCAAATTAATGTATATAAAATGGGATAAAATAATGAATTTATGAATGATAATGTGACTGGAGAGTTATAGCTAGCTTGGAAAGGATGCTGTAATGTCTCCATGTGATTTATTGTTAAGACAACCACTCTGTAAGAGCAGTTTCGAGTTCTTGCCCGAAACTGGCGAGTCAAAAATGATTCTAGGAGTGAGAACTTTGGTGTGGGACCTGCTCCCTGACCATATGAGGATGAATATAAGTAGTTATTGTTGAAACTCTGGAGGAGAAGAATTGGAAAATAAAAGATAATATCATAGAAACAAGAGTATAGGTCAGTGTTTTGAAATATTGTAATGTTTCTGTATGCTTTGTTTGTACCAACCCTTCCGGAGTATACCACAGACTTTTGTTGGGACATTGAAAGTACACCTTAAAATATACTTACTATAATTTAGATATCAAGCTGACCATCGTAAGTACATTAGCAATACATACATATTTTCATTAGTGTTTAGCACTGCGATTTAGCACGTTTCTAAGTGCTCCAATTTTTGTTTCAGATAAATGAGCTATTAGGCAGTGTTAGAAATGGGGTTTCTCATTGGCTAGGTTATGGACCTAAGCCAGGTAGAACCCACTCACTCTAGTCAGGGAGAGGGAGTTCTACACCCAAAATAATCCCTCCTCAACCCCTCTGGTACCGTGGCATGAGCAGTCAGGCCTATCTCAGAGGCAATGTGTAAAGCAATTGCACAATACACATAACACATGTGACACAATAAAGAATGTGTCGGAACAACGCATGCTGGAACAACGCATGCCTGAACAACGAGGTCGGAACAACGACCGCGTTGTTACCACTAATGCCTTTACCACGAATGCCTTAACAACGATTTTTCATTGTAAAGGCATTCCTGGTAAAGGCATTAGTGATAGGCATGCTTAGTTCCAGCATGTGTCCCCCCCTGGCCTCCAACCCCCACCCCTAAAAATTACCGCGACCCCCCAACCCCTCCCCTAAAACCACACCAAACCCCCACCCTTGCCCCTAAAACTACCCCAACCCCCACCTTGTCCCTAAAATTTCCACGACCCTAAAACCTAAAACAACCCCAACCCACACCCCATCCCTGAAACCTAAAGTACCCCACCCCTAAAACCTAAAACCACCCTGCCTCTAAAACTACCCCAAGCCCCCACCCCTCCCCTAAAAGCTAAACCCCCCCAACCACCCCCACCCCACCCCAAAATTACCCAACCCACCCCTAAAACCTAAAACCACCACAACCCCCACCCCTAAAACAACCCCAACCAATACCCCATCCCTAAAACCCAAACTACCCCAACCCCACCCCTAAAACCTAAAATCACCCTAACACCCCCACCCCTAAAACTACCCCGAGCCCCACACCCTGCCCCTAAAAACTAAACCCCCCCAACTCCCCCACCCCACCCCTAAAATTACCCGACCCCCCCAACCCACCCCTAAATCCTAAAACCACCCCAACCCCCACCCCTAAAATTACCACAACCCCTCACCCGCCCCTAAAACCTAAAACCACCCCAACCCCCACCCCTAAAACCTAAACCACCCCAGTCCCCCACCCCACCCCTAAAAACCTAAACCACCCCGACCCCCCACCCTCAAATACTAAAAATACCCGACCCCCCCACCCCGCCCCTAAAACTAAAAATACCCCTCCCCAAATCTAAACCTCCCGACCCCCACCCCTAAAACTAAAAATACCTCGACCCCCACCCCACCCCTAAAACTAAAAATATCCCTCCCGTCCCTCCCCGCCCCTAAACCTAAACCGCCCGACGCCTCTTCCCCTAAAACTAAAACTACCTCAACCCCCCCACCCCACCCTTAAAACTAAAAATACCCCTCCCCTCTCTCCCCCGCCCCTAAACCTAAACCGCCTGACGCCCCCTCCCCTAAAGCTAAAAATACCATGACCCCCCTTCCCCTCAACCTAAATCACCCCTAAAACAAAAAATAACCCGACCCCCCTCCCCTAAACCACCCTGACCCCCAAAACTAAAAATACCCCAACCCCCCACCCCCAAAACTAAAGCCCCAACCCCCGCCGCTAAAACTAAAAATACCCGATCCCCCTAAAACAGCCCCACGTACCTGACTCATCGCATCGTCCTCCTCCGCCGACTCCCTTCTTCTGTGCCTTAACCACGCATGTGCGTGGTTCAGCACATGCGTGGTTAAGGCACAAAACAACAAAGTCATGGTTAACGAAAGTATTGTTTCGCTTTTGTTGTCCACGACTTCGTTGTTACGGAGTGGTGGTTCAGGGCGTTTCCCACAATAAATACACAACAAAGTAAACACAACACCAAGTTATATAAAAATAAACTTTATTGCACAAAACCTTAGATCAGACACAACATGTCAGTAAAACCTTGCTACAGAAAGCAATTGTCAGAAGATTACTCAGTTACTAGTACTCTGCAAAAGCCAGCAGTAGTCACATAAAACACATAGGTTACTGGTTATCCTGCAACTTAAGCAGTAGTCAAGTTGTCATTATTACCAAGAATCACACGTCATAATAAACATATCACCAGAGATGCTAAAACTTCATCATAAATGTATATAGCATGAAAGCATCCTTACTAGGATCATGTCAGAATGGACATATAGACATTATCATGATTGTACATAAGAGAAATAATTCTCATCTGGCACGTATAAGACAACCCAAAATGATCTTATATTACACAAGGGGTGGTAAACCCCTGACTCACATTTTAAGCACACGAGCTCCCGTGCTCCTTCTAGAGTGAATTTGGTAGTAGAATGGATCTGGCAGAGCCGGGACCTCTGATGAGGACTCCTTCCTGCCATGCCAGTTGATCCCAGAATGTGAGGAAACCCCCTCGGGCTTCCCTAAGGTAACCTTCAGAGGAAGTGGGGGGAGGCTTTGGCGCCACAGTAAGGGAGAAGGGTAATTTCAGCTGGCTTCTTCCCTTTATCTGAAGGGAACGCTACATGGCAGCTGTCCGCGTCCTTGCACGGTGCGGCTGCTCTCTCTTAGTGGACACGAGGCCTCTGATGAGGTTCCAGCCTGTCCCGCTACTGTCTTAGGGAGGTATGCCCCATAAAGGGTGTGCTCCAGCACAAGCGTTTTTCCTTACCGTAGGGTGACCTCTCTCTAAGTCCACCGCATCGAGCTGCACTCCGCTAGCACCGGCTCACGTCCTCGATGCAGCTGCAATTGCTGGCAGCTTCCGGGCATGCTGCGCTCCTCCTTAAGAGCATGCCTGGGGCTGTTCCTTTCTTCTTCAGAAAGCAGCTGAGCCTGAGGGATACTCCCCAGTGACTTCAGGGCTGGCCAGCTCCTTTTTATGGTTTCCGCCCGGGTCACGGCAGTGATCTCTCCCTAGCAGGTGCCTGCCTGTGCCCTTGGGGCACTCCTCACTGTGCTCCTGTTCCCCAGGGGCACCAACCAGAATGTGCTTGTTCGCACCAGCACTCTGGCCCTCGTGACCTCTCCCACATCAGAGATATAAGGGGGGGTGACCACAAAATAGCACCGGGTGCTTTCCTGCCCCCGTGAAGGTGAAAAACTCAAAAGCGGCACAGAAGAGCACTCTTCACACGCTGCGTGGGCACAATTAAAGCGCTCTCATTAGAAGATGTTCCCTGCCCAATCAAGGAAGGTATTTGCAGTGCTCAGCACTTAAAGGCCAGAAGAGCTGCAGGGGCCACACCAACCAGCCCCTGGAGACAGCAAAAAGGGGGTACATGGCAGTAGGGCCCAAGCAAAAAGGCCAGCACAAAGGGTTGCAGGCAGTGGCAGTTCCTCCTAGTGACCCAGCAGGTCACCGGTCAGTACAATACCAGCAGTCCAAATGAAGTTTCTGGTGAGTCTCTCCAGCCACATCCTGTGTCCAGTTCTTTAGTCCATTAGTGTCTCACAAACATGGGGAAAACCCTCTGTATGGGTTTGCATCACTTTTACAAAACGGAGAGAAGAGGTTCCAACCAGTCCTAACTGGTTCCAGAAGTGTCCAATTTCTTCTCCAACACAGGCTTCAGACATCAATGGGGGTAAATGAGACCTTTGTGTGAGGCCAGGGCCCAGCCTTTACAAATGCAGGTGTGCCCCACCTCTCCTTCTCTGAGCCCAGGAAGACCATTCAATATGCAGATGCACCTCTGTGACACCTCCACCCTCCCTGTGTACAGGCTGTCTGAAAAGTATGCAGAAAGCCTAGCAGTCACTCTGCCCAAGACCTGGATTGGAGGCAAGCTGCAAAACACCAGTCATAAGCACAGAGAAATGCTCACTTTCTAAAAGTGGCATTTCTATATTGGTAATAAAAAATCCACCTACACCAGTAAGCAGAATTTCTCACTACCATTACAACCATACCAAACACGCCTACGCTACCCCTCATAGATAAGACATTACCACCTAGACATAAGGTAGAGCATTTCCAATGCAATCCTGTGAGCAAGGCAGCACTCACAGCTGTGAGAAACCAAGTAGGCTGTTTGTCACTACCAGGACAGGCCACACAACCAGGCATATGTCATGCCTTTTACATACATACATAGCACCCTGCCCATTGGGTTCGCTAGGGCCTATCTAAGGGGTGACTTACATGTAGTAAAAGGGGAGTTCCAGGCCTGGCAAGCAAATTCAGATGCCGGGAAACTGTGGCAGTAAATTCGCCTGCAGGACCTGCGCTAGCAGCCCTGAGACATGTGTGAAAGACTATTTCTGTGGGTGGCGCAAGCTGCGCTGCAGACCCACCAGTAGCATTTAATTTACAGGCCCTGGGTATAGGGATACCACTGTATAAAGGACTTACAGGTAAATTAACTGTGCCAATTAGGTGTAATCCAATTAGACCAACTTTAGAAGGGAGAGCACCTGCACTTTAGCACTGATCAGCAGTGATAAAGTGCTCAGAGTCCTAAGGCCAACAAGAAGAGGAAATCAAAAATAGGAGGAAGAAGGCAAAAGGTTTGGGAATGACCCTGTAAAAAGGCCAGGTTCAACAGGAAGCATGCAAAAGCTATTACCACTTGGTACAGTTAAGTGCCTATGTTTGCAACAGGCAGAATTCGTTCTTTTCGTTGTTGCTGGTACATAGTGAAAATATTCTCTTTCTGTGGTTACCAGTGGGGACAAATGACCTTCGTCCTGGAAGATAATCTGCCTGATTCTTCACAAATAGCTCCCGACTCACTATTTGTGAGTGCATTGTCAACAGATCTGGATTAAGCTTTATGTTGGGATGGATTGTGGAATGTGCACGTTCCATCGAGTGCTTGTTTTCTGTGTGGTGGGCTCTATGGTCCAGGTGAGGAATGTTGGTTTCCTCCACAGAGATGCCCTGTATGGGTATCTACATAACATCGACTGCTACAACTTCTTCCTAGTCGTGGCCGCTTGCTTCACTGGTGCAAATTCGAAAGCCCAGTCCAGATTGAAGACACTCTGCTGGAGAAAAATGCGAATGTGTGGACTAGAAGTCCTAATGTACTTGCTGTCCTGGAGCAACAACATTTTTTAAGATTAAAAAGGAACTTGTGGCATTATGTTTATGAAATGGTAGTAGGTCATGAAGACCTTATGATGAAGTACTGCAAACTACCCTGTTTATGCAAAATATTGACACTGGCATAATGTATTGCACAGTTGAATCTACTATGAACACGTGGTTTGTTCCGCGCCTAACTCTAGCTTCTTTATCTGTGCAGACACTTACATAAGATCAAGGTACAATCCGCGATTGCACCTCAGCGTCTGCTTTAGACTGCACAAGAAGGAGAGTTACAAGGAATTGTGACAGTGGGAAGTCGCTAGTGAAGCTTTCTTGTGGTTACTCACCTGATGTGTTTCATCAACTGCTCCGCTATAGTCAGGAAACTGACAATGTGCTCTGCAGTGCTGGCATAGCAACCTTGCTGCATGCTGTGATGCTGCGTCGAACAACGCCTCCGCTTTTGGTGCAGTAACGGAGATGCATAAATCAGTACCCTTGTAATCAAGCAATAGTGCGCAGGACCATTTACAATTAAGTCACCTGGCAACATTAGCACTGAAATCAGAACATTTAAGTGGGTGAGCACTACCTAACTTAGACTCTGCTGTGCTCTATAATATTTATTTATGGTATGTTCTACTGTGCTATGATCTGCAATGTACACCAGCTATTTATTTATTCTTGGTATATGTGTAACACCAAACAAGTCTTATCAATACGTCGATGTAACTTGTTAAATTATTAATTACGGAATATTTAATTTAGTCCACAAACAAAAAAATAAAGAAATACAACAAAATATAATTTTTTATGGAAAGTTGCGACCTTTTCAAGATTTGGTTTTATTCCTATAAAAACAAGGAATATGCTACACGTTACTATACCGCTTTGCCTCTTTTGCTCCTCGTGTGTGCTCTGTTTTTGTCAGTGAAGACCAGTGCTTCAGATGAGACCACGTATGATCTACATTAGAAACTGTGTACTGTACATGTTTCTTCTACAAACCAATCTAAGGATACCCGCTTAATTTTTAGCCTTCAATTTCAAACTCCATGACTTTTACAGAGTATTTTTTTAATTTAATTTTTGCTTTTTTTGTGTATGTATATTTTATCAATCCCCTAACGCTATTTAATTGTCTACGCAGTTGCTCACTGCTTGAGTATGTGTCACTGAACCCCAGAGGTTCACGGGCCTCAGGTTCAGAAACACTGCTCTCGACCAAATGGCAAGCTTCATATTTAATTTATTAAAAATAGTCTTGGGTTACTGTACGGTTATGCTACTTGCTAGGTGGGTGTTACTAACAGGTTTCTGAAAGAATCGAACCAAGGGGCAGTTGGGAGCATTCAGAGGTTTATCTACAGTATGAGTCGGGCAAGGAAGGATTTACAAATGTGATGTAGCCTTATTAACTATACAAGTGGTCAAAGGAAGGCTAGTAGTTTGACTTTGCCCTCTCCCAAAGGTTATATGCATTACAGAACCTAGAACCATGCACCCTCATTGGCACACTTCCTTGCCATTTTTGCATGTATTTCGGTTCTTGAATGGTCCATGAGTTTGTCGAGTTAAAGGTCTTGGCGGACGCATAGAGAAGGGCCAAACTCTGGAGATCTTCACACACTTGTTCCAGAATCAATTCTGTAGAGTCCACAAGAGTTTAAATTTGATCCTGTGATCTAGCAGCAGACAATCCAAGGTTCGGCTTTAGGAGAGAGACCCAAATGAAGTTACATGGGCAAAGCCTGGTGTCATCCACAATGTGGCATTTTGGGTTTATATCAAGGGATTTGTGGACCCCTGGTTGTGAGAAAAAACAGAGCTGATAGGAGGTCTCTTATGGTATTGGAAGTTGGGGGATTAGAAAATGTTGGGATGATTTATCGGTGCAGTGGTTAATTTGTGGAAAATAATTGCAAGTACTCAAACTTTTTCTAAGGAGGCCTTTGCTCACTTCCACTTTGTGCATGGCCCACGTCCATCAGAGAAGCAGTAATAATGGGAGAAATTACACCAGGATGAGGGGAGGTTCACTGGTGAAAGATTCCATTGCTTACAGGTAATCTTCATTACCCTAAGGTATAGTGCCCCTCATCCCAGTCCATGACCCACCCTCCCTGAAAAGCTAATGGCCAACCAAGAACACTGGCTGCTTGTTAAAAAGCAGGTCGCCACTGGGGAAGGAGGGATTTTTATAATACTGTTCTAAGCATAGCAAATAGGCTATACAATTACATGTATGAATCACCTGGGAAGGGGGCTGTCAGGGGGCAGAGCCTCCTCGTTGTGTAATGACTTGGACGAGGAATACTGACAAGGAGTAATGAGCAAAGGTGCAACACCATCGAGGATAGAGGTGAAGGGAGGGAGCGTAGGGAGCCTTCCTCAGTGAAAGCAGACGCTAGAGGCTGGATGTTGTAAAACCATGGGAGGCAGCAGCCACACAGCCCTTCCTCCCCAGGCTTCCCTGCCCTTCCAAGTGCCTGCTTTTTCTTTCAAAGCTCACCAGCATCTTCTCCACGTTTCTGTTTGCTACATGTCATGTGTGCAACAAACCAGAATACGACCTCGTACGTGTTTCTTTCATAACAAAGGCAGTGACGAGAATATTAATAAGTAGGCACAAGCAAATGTTTCATCCAGCCTATGAAATGTTTGCTTACTCTTAAACTGTGGTACAGGAAGAGTCCTGCCTGCTTCAAAAAAATTTATCTAGGCAAAATGAAGCCACCAGCTCAACGAACGAGGCAATCAAAATTATTGGCCAAAGTCATTTCCCCTGAAGGCAGTGCCTTCTATGTTCATTAGCAAGCTGTCCCATGGAGTCCCTTGTTTCTGGACCCACATTTAATTGAGATATTATTTAAGTGTGAAAGGCGAATTACTTTGCACCTAAATGGCATTTACATACAAGAGAGCAAAGGCCAGTTGGCAGTAACTCCAAGAAACCAGTCGCTAGATAGCATGGTTTGTCTGTGTGGCTGTCCCAACCTTACTCAGGCTCCCAATCGGACAATATTAGACTAAGATAAAGCCAAACAACACTAAGTGATAAATAGATATTTTACCATACCGTTCACTCTGTTGCAACAGCCTCTATTCTCCAATTAATACAATTATTTGCTTCGAATTTTTATAGTTTTTATAGTTTTGTAAATTTAATTTTACTGTTTTTTAAAACTGCAGTGAGTCAAAGAGCTCTGCAGACATAAGAGTTGGCATGTTTGATAAAGGTAAAAATAATATGTAAGCTACATAAAAGCATAAATTAACTGGCCCTTCACATCCTCCATTCAGCATGACTGTGCCATGGAAGCGTGACCTCATGTTCAACAGTACCGCTGTTGAATCTGCTTCTTTGCTCAATGCCCCTATACACAAGCTGCTGGCTACTGACTTTGCTACCAGCTCGCCATCTGTACCATGTCAGTGCTTAAATGGGGAGAAGTAAGTGCAGGTCCTGGGCTTCATTCCTGTTCACCGTCACAGAATTCCTTGGTAACCTGCAATATCCAAACCATGTACATTAGGGGGCACTCATCCCATGTATACTGTGCAACTAAAAAAGGGGTCCATTTCCATTGCAAGTTACACCTATGCGGTGATTTAGCTCGGAGCGTTTCTAGCACAGGGCATTAGTATACAGTTATTTCAGTGCCAATATACGAGGCACTATAGATATGTCCGTCAATCATGCCCTACGTTCATTATGTGTTATGGATGAGCAGCCTTTGCTATATAGACCTCTATTGAAGGTAGAAGAAAAATCAGCATGATATGCTGAAATAGAATAACGTTTTTATCTAGCATTTCAGAGTGCCACACACACACACTTAACTCACGATGCACCAACACACAGGCACTCGCACAGACATCACACATGCACATCATTCGGTACAACTGATTTGTTTTACAAATCCAACATTCCAGTTGTGCCTTAAGCGCACCTTCCCAGTCTGTCTCATGGTCTGTGGTCACCACCTTCCCACTCGGCCTGGCTACCGACACCATCACGTCCTCATTAGCATTCTCTGTGGTGCTCACAATAATTGGCAAGCCTTGGGCGGAGTCCCATGCCTACAGTACCGTTGAAAGAGCAGGGCCCAATTGGACCCTGCACTGTCAGTCATTGTGATGTGTGCAAGCCCTGGGCAGCCCTGAGTTAATTCAAATGAACCGCTACTAAATAATTCAGTAGAGGTTCTGAAGATTGTTCTTTACTGAAGAATAACAAGTACTAGTGGTACTTTCTAAGATGGGAATGGCCATAAGCAGTGATCAAACTTTGTGCAACCCATGTTCGCTTCTTCAAAAAAGAAAGAGTAGATAGGGCACTACTCTTGCTCTCCTCCCATAACAGCACTTGTACGCTTGAATGCCACCCATTTTTATTTTTTTTATTTCCATTAATGTGAAATTTTGAAGTAGGTGGTTAGCTCTACCAGGTGGCTGAACACAACTAGAGAAGACCAGTGCTCACCCAGATACTTCCTTGAGGTATTGTTTTTTCACTGAGGCATTTTTCTGTCAACAGTCCTTAACATGACTAAATGTAATCTAAAATGTGATCCATTCGTATGTCCTCTGGGCCCTTCCTCCTTCCATCTGAAAGCTGCCACATTCTTCAAAGTCCTTCAGGAACTGAAGCACAAATTTGCGGAGCGCATCAGCCATCGACTTCAAAGATGGAGTCTGCGAGAGCAAGAAATTGCTTTTTACCCCATGATGCAAATGTATGTTTGCTATTGTATATTGCATAAATCTGCATAGCAAGGCTGATTTTCTGAAAGCGCTTCCATGATAACGCAAGCTGTAATCTTGAAACTGCGAAGTGGAGCCAGTAAACGCGGCGTGATTGCCCGCAGACAGAGAACACCTTCTGTCTTAATGGTAGTGCTATGAATGAAACCTAGCCAGAATCCGTTGTTGCCCGACAAATTGGCAACAAAGGATCCCATGTGTGAGTTATAAACAAGCACTGATGCACCTGGATTTTTTTTAATACTGACAATACTTTACAAAGCCCCACTAACAGGCACTGCATTGGTAGCAGTGAACGTTTCAGTCACATAAACTTAACAGTTACATCACAGAAATCAACATGCAAGGGTTCTTAAACATGTGGTTCTGGGTAACCTTAAAGTGGGTAAAAAGAAAGGCATAGCCACGAGGGGGTGACCAAACACATGCTGGGGTGCAGGGTGGAGGCGTACCAACCAGAAAAAAATGGGATGAATTACAACTGTACACAGTAAACATCTTTGGCAGTGCCTCATCTGTGATACGGTGTCCAGTTCTGGAAGGCTCACCTGGGTGTTTTGTCAAGTGCTCGAAGCTCCAGATGGAGCTCAATAATGTGGTCTCAATATTTGCAGCTACATTTAGGGGCCATTTCTGATTTAATACTTTGCAACGAAAGTCCACCTCAGAGGTATTTTGCCCAGGGTCGGGATTCCTTTCTGATTTATGTATCCATTTCTGGAGGGCATTTCTGGAAAGCTATATTCAGAAATGGATGCTTCATATAAAGTCTCATGTTCAGCTAAGTAGATACTGCCTGCTTCAATGACATTCATGAGTAATTTGAGCTTGTGTGGTGCAGAGAGTATAGTGGATGGGGGTTAAATAGCCAAACACATCAAATCTGGCTTGTACAAATGTGATGAAAGCACAGATAAGCTTATTTTTATGTTTTTCTGCAGATATGGAATTGTTCACCTTTTTATAAATTGCCTTAGCTTTTTCTTGGTACTAAAGGAAAAAGCATTGGGCAAAGCCAATAGGTCTTGCCTTAGTGACCTCTTGGCTTTGCCCATTGTTTTTAGTCACTCTACAG
This sequence comes from Pleurodeles waltl, assembly GCF_031143425.1. Taxonomy (NCBI): domain Eukaryota; kingdom Metazoa; phylum Chordata; class Amphibia; order Caudata; family Salamandridae; genus Pleurodeles; species Pleurodeles waltl. The sequence continues at coordinate 680,611,229 of NC_090446.1, forward strand.
CATCCGAGATGCTGTGCAGCATGGGTAAGGTTAAAATAGAAAAGCCTTTGACGAGGCTACCCACACCATTTTCTAGGTGCACACATCACACAAAATGACACAGCAGTTTTTTTTCTTTTTAGTTACCAAAACGAGTTGGATATCAGAAACTAAAAAGAAAACAAATGCGCAAAAGCATTTTTTAAGTGGGCAGGCGGGGAGAACAGAAGCAATACAGGGTGGGAGGTATGTTGATTCAACATGAGGGGTGGTAATGTAGAAGCAACCCAGGAGAGGGTGTGGGGAATGTGGCAGAAATATAGAAAAGGGCAGGGAACATGGAAGCTACATGAGGGTTGTGGGTGACAATGGGGAAGCAACAGGGGTGGCTTGGAGAGATGCTGAAGCACCTTAGGAGGGAACACAAAAGCAACAGGGGGGCTGAAGGGAGCAAAAGCAACACAGGAGAGCAGGAGGGGTATGGAAGCAATGCAGCGGTTGGGGGAAGCAACACAGAGGATGCGAATGGGGAAGTAATTGGGAGAATCACCAAGGCAAACACAAGAGAAAAGGGCAGGTGGAAGTGGCAACAGAGAGCAACACTGAGTGCAGGGGGAGAGCCTTCTGTGAGGGCGACAGCTAAAAAGTGCATGCCCTCTCATAGAGTGCTTAACACAAAATAAAAAAATAGTGCTTGAAAAGTAAGCAGTAGAAGGAGAGAAGGAATTCAAACAAAGAAATTTAAAAAGGCACTGCTCATGGCAGGGACGGACAAAAGATTGACAAGCTGGTATACAAATAAGAAGCAGGTAAATGAAAATGACAAGGAAAGCTCACCAATGGTAAGCAATAGGAGGGCTCCAAGCCCCTGTATGTTTTTTAAGCCACAATATGGCTTGCAACAGACAGTGCAAGCGATTTTTATTAGGCTCAACCTAAAGAGGGATGATCTTACACCAACTGTTCATCACTGTGAAAGGAGCTCTACTACTGGCGGTTGAAGTAATACTTCAAAAAATGAAGGTATGGACTAAGGGAATCATGAAAAACTATTTAGACCATCAAAACATGCAACTGGGACATCAAACAGAATATTATTTTGAAATGTAGATATATGCAACCTGTTGCCCACCAATCTAGTAGCCTTCAGTGACCTGCTAACCCCACTTAAGGATAAACTGAACAAACTGGAAGGCGAAGTGGGAAAAGTGATCAAACTCTCTAAGGTATTGTCTATTCAGCCATCAACTAGCAGTAACATTGAGAGGGGCCCGCTACAAGAGAGGCATGCAAACACGATCACCCCACCAGAGGAAACTATTGTAGGGGATGGGAGTCTGACCAGTGCCTCATTAGTGCCGCAACCTGATGGCGCTAGAGTAGATCAAACCCAGGGCATGAGATTGAGACAAAGTCAACATGTAACATCATCAACCGTGGCCAATTTTTGGGCAAGGCAGAAAAGAGATATGGGCTCTGTTTGTCAATTCAAACAAAGGGACGTCATTAGGCCGACTGACTCACCAGCACAGGATGTATCACCCCCCCCCCCCTTTTTTACATCTAAACAGTTTGGATACATTGCACCCTCCACCACTGTGACTCCTTTCTTGGAATGTTGAAGGGCTTAGATCTAAATTTAATAATTGGCTAATACTAAAGTTATCATGCCCCCTGGTTCCTAACACTACGCTATTAATTAACTTTGATTACATATTATTAAAGGAAGGATTTATGATGCATCAAGATACTTTCTTCTGGGTACTGCATTTCCTGCTTATACCACTGTAATAGTTTTCCGGTCATTGTGCTAAAGCTTCACCATGCCGAAATATAGTGGATGATGGGTCTTGGCCTGATTTGCCATGCCAGTTAAAGCTGAACACCTCAAAAAATACATATGTTTGCCATCAAATTAGGAAGTGAACTCAAAAATAAGTGAACCTACCTAAGGCCTCATTACAAGTCTGGAGGAACGGTATCCCAGTTGGCATACTACCTCACTAGATTATGAGTTGCCTAGTGTTCTTGCACTTGGGGTTAGAGGGTGTGTGATCACTAGGCCTCTCAGTGGGTACGGATCTGTACCCAGTCAAAATGCAGGAAGCAAGTGGCAGGCAATGTAGGCCAAGGCACTACTCAGCTCTCACCTGTCCTCTGCAGCACCACGGGGGGGGGGGGGCATGCAACACTCTCCCCTAGTACACCAGGAGCTATCTGCCATTTTCCCCATCCGTTTGCGTGCATAAATGACCTTCCATGCCTTAACCTAATGACTGACTAGCTAATGTACATCACGTGGTGATCATTGTATGTGCAGAGCACCCAGCACATATCTGTTTTCACAATCTCTGAGAGACATTTCTGCTCAAACGCTCTCACGAGAGAACGCTATGTGGTCAGTTTAAGCGTGAGGAACACAGGAAATTAAATAAACTACAAGTAGTTCACAGGTGCGCAATAAAAAGTATACGCAGGCCTACTCATCTCCAAGATCTTCTTCAGCCCAGTTAGAACAGTCTCCTGTATAAATGCACATCAAAGTGCAGAAGTAGACTAGCTAAGGTCTTTCTTGTCTGCTTATTGAATGTAAACAGCCAACTGGGTGGTCAAGGCTTTGGGGCATTTCAGTATCTACTTGAAAATCGTATCAAAGGAGAAGCCTATGCTCCATGAGATAGGCCATTTGTGCAGTAAATTCTTGATCGCAGACAACCAAGGAAGTGGAACGCTCTGCTGTACGAAAGCTCTGCAACATAATCAAATATAGACCATTTTGATAGGCCTTTGGTCTTCTTTACAGCCGACTGAATTTGTTCCACGAAAACTAAATACGTACATACATATGTATGTGAGCTCGGCAACTCTAGGATTGACTTTATCCCAAATATGTTCTTCATATGCAAATAAGTTACGATTTTAGGAGGAAGGGGTTTGATTTATGTGAGTATAACATGTGGATTTAGCTGGTGTTACCATGAGCAAGATGGAACTTCCTAGATATGATAAACGCCCGTCAACAGTTTTCGAGCGGGAGCGGATGCACACGTTGACATTCAGCGGCCTCCAGTTCGTCACGTTCGTGTTCCCTCTTATGTTGATGGAGCGGTGTTTTCGTTTTCAGGCGGTGCACCTGTTCCTTTCGTGGTGATGATGAGGTGGCTGTCGAGAGCGAGAAAACGATGCAGCAATCGGCGCTCTGGCGACCTCTCCACCGAAGAAAGCGGCACGTGACAAACACCAGGACGCCAATGAGACGAGGGCGCACCTGCTTCCTTTAGAAAATCAGCCCCATTGTGCGCAGCACAGGGGCCTTCTGGCAGCTGAAGCGAATCGGCAAACACGAACGCCACATTTCCAGCAATTGTTTAAGAGGTCCGTAGACAGTGACAACCATTCTTAGCAACCATCCAGCTTTTCATATAAACTTTTATTCTGGACTTGAGATTCGCTCTGCCTTCTCCCCATTTGAAGAGAAGGACACTAAGTAGGGTGACCAGAAATTTAAAGCCAAAAAACGGGACATTTCACAAAAATAGAGGGACTAAAAGTTTACTTCAGCCGAGCGCACGGCATCAGCATCAAATTACAGAAGAGGCACTAAGAACATAAATAAAATGTGATTTTAAAGCCAATGTATTGCCTGTTAATTTAAATTGCTTTCCGATAGCACCTGCTAACTATCTCTGTTTTGGAAAAACAAAAAAATCACCTCCCACCATTTTCAGGCCACACTCTCTCTAAGAACAGGTACATAAGCTAAATTTCCCAAAATCTGTCAGGGCAGCTGGTGAAAAACCGGGACTGTTCTGGCAAATAAGGGACGTCTGGTCACCCTAACGCCTTGTGAGAACTATGGACTGGAGCATAAAATTCTCACAATTAGTTAAATGGGTGTATTAAACACCCATTTGGGCTCATTTTTAGGAAGTGCCAGCCCTTTCAACCAAAGACACCTGGTAAAATTCTGAGAAGAAATTATGAAAAACAGGGAGAACAGAACTAAAGCGCTTCTAGGCGTCCCACTCATAATTGCTTGCATAGTTTGCACTTATGAATACTCAGTTTCAGTAACTCTGGAGTGGGGCTACTGGGTGATGTTGAAGGTACTAGTAATGAGGCTTTCAGTCTGCAACTGTCACAAAAAAGCAGCTTAATCAAGCTGAACGTTCTACCACTCAACATTGCACGAGAGCCTGCCCTTGTTCCAATAGCGCCCTAGGTGGAAATAAATAATAAAATGAGGCAGCAGTCACTTTATACAGGCCATACCCTGGCTGGCTACATCAAAGCAGCAACTTGCTGTGCACACACATTTCCACATCTCCCCCCAGCTCACCTGAATCACCCACAATGTAGCTCCCTCCTTAGGCTGGTTCAAAACTGTTTGCTGAGCTTGGAATGGAGCGTAGATGTGTGGGTGCAGGGGATTAGAGGTAGATAGGATGGCAAGGTAGGGGGCTGATAAGGTGCTAAAACAACAGCTATGGCAACTTAAAAATGATTGGAAGAACTGTAAGTGGAATCACTGGAACCAAGGAAAAGGGGCATTGTAGTCTGTAGGAGGCTGGTCTGGTTTGTAGTGGGTACCTTGGGTACTTACACCTTATACCAGGTCCAGTTATCCCTTATTAGTGAAATATAGTAGTGTTTCTAGCAGCTTAGGCTGATAGAGGTAGCTATAGCAGAGCAGCTTAGGCTGAACTAGGAGACATGCAAAGCTCATGCAATACCACTTATAGTTACACAGTACTTATACAAAGACATTACTCAGTGTTACCAAAAATAGAGGTATTTATTTGGGTGACACAGTACCAAAAATATCTTAGAGAGAATACTGCTTCTGGAGGTTAGTATTATACTGAATATATACACTATACATCAAAATTAGACAAGTAAATAGTCATAGAACAATGCAAACAGTAGGAAATCTTATAGAATACAATGGGAGAAAATAGGTCTAGGGGCAACACAAACTTTATTCTAAAAAAGTGGAATGTGAATCACAAATTACCCCCTAGACAAGTGTAGTGTGTGCAGAATTGCTGGGAGAGTAAGAATACAGTAAAGGTAAGTAAATTACCCCACCCCGGAGCCCAGAAAAACAGAAGTAAAGTACTGCAAGTTTCCTTAGGACACACTACACCTCGTTTTTGGGATTTTGCAGCAGCCAACCAAGTCTGCAAAGAACAACTGCTGGATTATTGGACCTGAAGACCTGCAAAGGCCTGGGACTAAGTCCAGAAGTCAAAAGAAGTTCCAGGAAGGACAGGAGCCCCTGCCAACCCAGAAGAGGGTGCAGAAGAAGAGCCCCAGTTAGTCAAAGACTGCAGAAATGCACCCCAGGAAGATGACAGCTGGTTCCTGCATGAGGCAAAAGATGTCCTACGGCATGAAGATCGTTGCAGGTGGAAGGTGCAACAAACCTTGGCTACGTAAAAAGTGTGTTTTTCGTTAAAATGGCACTGGATGGACCCAGGAGGGACCTGAGGGCCTCAACTCTGGTTGAGGAGGAAGAGGGGACTCTCAGCACTTTAGAGAGCCCTCAGGATGCCAGCCAGCACCCCCAGAAGCTTCAGGATCTGGGTTCAAAGGAGGTGCAAATTGCGGTTGATGCAGCACAACAAAAGAAGGTACCACGCCGCCGGAGAACAACTCAGCGAGTTGAGCATCGCAGGGTAGAGTGCTGGGGACCTGGGCTAGGCTGTGCATGAAGGATTTTTGCAAAGAGTGCACAGAGGCCTCAGGAGGTGAGAAGACAGAGTACACAGGGGCACCATCGTTCTTGGGGAAAGCAAGGTCTTACCTCCTCCAAATTGCATCAGCAGGACCTCGGGACAGTCTATGCCGATAATGCCCACCCTCTGTGACCTTAGGAGCACACTCGTCATTGTGAGAGGAGTCCCAAGGTACCGGTCGTCGTCTTCGAAGGTGCCTGCTTGGAGCAGGGGAGTGACTCTGTCACTCCACGGGAGATTTCTTCAGTCCTTCTGGTGCAGGACGAAGACAGGGAGTCCCCAGAGCGTGTACACAGTGGAAACTTTTGCAGTTTCTGACTTGGAGCTGATGTTACTGAAGAAAAGTGTCTCTTGTAGACACTTTGTTGCAGTTACAGTGTTTCTAGGAGCAGGCTGAGGTTGATCCAAGGTCAGAAGAGTCTGAAGTTGTTGCAGAGGATTCCTGAAGGAAACTGGCAAGCAGAATCTGAAGAGAACTCACAGGAAACACCCTAAATAGCCCAGACAGGACCTATCAGGAGGGGTCTCTGACGTCACCTGCTGGCACTGGCCACTCATAGCCCTCCAGAGTGCCCCCACACCTTGCAAAGCAAGATGGCTAAAGTCTGGGACATACTGGAGGAGCTGTGGGCACCACCCCTGGGGTGGTGATGGACAGGGGAGTGGTCACTCCCCTTTCCTTTGTCCAGTTTCCCTCCAGAGCAGGGGAGAAGGGGTCCCTGAATGGGTGTAGACTGGTTTATGCTTGGAGGGCACCATCTGTGCCCTTCAAAGCATTTCCAGAGGCTTGGGGAGGCTACCCTTCCCCAGCCCGTAACACCTATTTCCAAAGGGAGAGGGCGTAACACCCTGCTCTCAGAGGAAATTATTTGTTCTGCCTTCCTGGGACTGGGCTACCCAGACCCAAGGAGAGCAGAACCCTGTCTGTGAGGTGGCAGGAGCTGTAGCTGCAGTGCAAGCCTCAGAGAGCTGGTTTGGCAGTACTGGGGGTCCATGGGGGAGCCCCCAGGATTCATGGAATTGGCTCCCTAATACCAGATTGGGAATGGGGGACAATTCCATGATCTTAGACATGTTACACGGCCATATTCGGAGTTAACATTGTGAAGCTACATATAGGTATTAACCTATATGTAGTGCACACGTGTAATGGCATCCCTGCACTCACAAAGTCCGGGAAAATGGCCCTGAACTATGTGGGGGCACGTTTGCTAGTGCATGGGTGCCCTCACACTTAGTAACTTTGCACCTAACCTTCAGCAAGCGAAGGTTAGACATAGAGGTGACTTATAAGTTACTTAAGTGCAGTGAAAATGGCTGTGAAATAGTCTGTGTACTATTTCACACAGGCTGCAGTGGCAGTCCTGTGTAAGGGTTTGTCTGAGCTCCCTATGAGTGGCAAAAGAGATGCTGCAGCCTATATGGATCTCCTGGAACCCCAATGCCCTGGGCACCTAGGTACAATATGCTTGGGACTTATAAGGGGGGTCCAGTGTGCCAATTGAAATTGGTAAATGAAGTCACTGGCCTACAGTGACACATTTAAAAGCAGAGAGAGCATAAGTACTGAGGTTCTGGTTAGCAGAGCCTCGGTGACACAGTTAGGCACTACACAGGCATACACATACATTAGGCCACAAACTATGAGCACTGTGGTCCTGGCTAGCAGGATCCCAGTGAGACAGGCAAAACATACTGACATATAAGTTTTTATCTATGATCACTGGGGTCCTGGCTAGAAGGATCCTAGTGACACAGTAAAACACACTGACACACACTCAATAACAGGCCAAAAGTGGGGGTAACCATGCTACAAAGGGCTACTTTCTCCCACTGTCTGCAGGACCTTTATGCAGATGACTTTTTTTGTCCCTTTGTCCTTTGATGATTCGGGCCCTGGGCCCAGCTCACCCATGCCAAAGTCGGCCCTGATTACATCCGTCATAAAAGACTCGTGTATCCTTGGTTTCTCACCCATGATGGGTCCTGGGGGTGCAAAGTTTTTAGTGTGCAAGTGAAATCTGAAGTTGATGCCCGTAATTGTCCAACCCATATTTTTCCGAGTTTCATGCTTGTTAGGCTTCAGTTTTCCTCAAACAATGGTAATATTGCCACAAAGTTATCTTTGGTGTTGAAACTGGATGTCCTGTTTTCTCAACAATTAATTCACAAAGCGTTACAAACTGGTGGACGGTAGCGGTCTTCTTATCATCTCAAAACGACTTAGAAAGAGTGCGATAGTTCTGTTTAAAAAAAAAAAAATTAAAATGAGGAGATGTATAACACCATGTAACCATGACTTGTTATATCGAAGGATTTCTGTTCACTATGTTGAGAGAAAAAGAGAGGGAAAAGGTCTAAAGACAAATCATTTTAAACTTTAACAAGAAATATCAAGTTTGACCTTTGCAGAGCCTGTGACAGCAGTGGATGAGCCACAGCCAGGCAGCATTTGTCAATTTTACAGGCTATTACCAGTGAACTGTAACTCAGACATTTACAGTCAGAGTGTTCGTGCTTGCTTACAGGATCCTCTGTCCTGAATTAATCAAGTGAGGTCGCTGGTAGGAACATCCAGACGTCTTTAAACCAAGAGTCAGTGAGGTCTGTGTTCTGAGCAAGTCTGGACCAAATGCGATAGAAAAAGTAATTGAGATGAACAAGATGTATGTCCCCACTTCTAAGGGTTGTACAGGAGGAAATGTGTTTGTAAGGTGGACAGTGACTTGGCCCTGCGAATTGAAAAATTCTTAAAACAGCATTTCGTGCGAGACATCTTCTTGGGGTGAAGCTTTGCATATAATTTCAGTGTGATTCAGGATCATAATCTAGCGTCCAAGATCACACTATGGCAAAGAAGAGATGTCTCCAGAATTCAGATCTAATGTCAGGTTCACTGGGGATAATTTTCATTATGCCTAGTCTTATCTATCTCAAAAAAGTATTGACACAGTGAGGCACGCTGCCTTTCTGACAGACCCAATAAAGACCTTTGCTTACTACGGAGAAAAAAATATTTTTCTCTCTTCTTTGCATTCTTTTTCCTTAGCTGAATGTGGCTCCAGTCCAATCTCATCACGTATCTTCCAGAAAGTGCCAAGGAAGCCACCTATAATATTCCAATGAATGACTTATACAATCATCCATAAGTCAGAAAGGTACCAACTGAGTGTTCAAAATTCAGATAATTATATTACATTTTGAGGAAATGTTGGGATATTATGCATAATTAACCTCAATGCAAATCCATCATTTGGCACTATATTTTACCACAAAATTCATCATTGCTTACATTTTAATGGGAGGATGCATTTCACAGTGAAAAAAAGTGCAAAAATCCCAAGTGGCGCAAGCAACAGTCACTTGTGCTGTGGCTGTTAATGTTGCTCCTGAGCACTTGCAGTAAATCTTGCCATGAGTACTGCCTAGTTACGTGGCGTGGCATAAGGGAATCATTTCAGGAATTTTATTTAACAATTGCAATACAAAATACCTAAAATTACGCAAATTACCCTACCTTAAATTACATTTTGTCTGGGCTTACTAAAAGCAAAGAGTACACTTGGAGTAATTCAGAATACAACAAGTAACCCACACATTTCTGCCTTGTTCATTTTATTAGAAATCGTTTAAAAATAATAATATTTTTTGTGATTTTTGGGGTTATTGCTTTTTAACAATATGCTTCTTCTGAAATAAAAAAATAATCAGTACTGCACTACTGAAAGGGAGAATTCTTGTTTGGAACATAACGGTTAACATTTAGAATGCACGCAACTCTATGTGAATCATTCCATATATCTGCCCCATTATGAATGGAATTCGTTGCACATACTGCACAGATTAATCTCTGCAATAGGTGCACAAACCCAAGTGAATTTTCTTTTTGTTATTGGAATATGTCACATTCTAGAAACAACCGATTTTAGCTTGCACCCACCAAACTTTCTGACAGAAAATAGAATCACCATTGTGCAGGATCGATGCAGATTTATAGTCAGTATATTATCCCACTAAGTAGCTCACAATGATGGTATCGAGCGTTCTGCCGCTTAAGCATGTAGTTGTGCAATAGGTGCATTAACGATATGTTGTTTGTGACGCATGTTATGACATTTATTACAATCTTAATTTGTATGCTCTTTTTATCCTATTTTCATATATTTTTGACTCAGTCGTTGCTACCTCTTTCAAGATGTGATTCTTTCCTGGAAGGCAGAAATCACTCCTTTAATCCTCACCCCCTTAAGTGGTAATTATTTCCAATTTCTCTTTATTCTATCGTTTTTCTTTTTCACAGCTATTTTCTTTTTCTCTTATCTAGCACTGGCCTCTTTAATTTCCATATTTCAGCGGCTTTCAGAACTCAACCCTTCCTGTATTTTTCTGCCTTTTTCTTTCTTCTTATGATGCTTTACATTTCTTTCCTTTTCTTCTACCTTGTATACCTCAGCTGTTCAACTGCATATTCGCCTAACCTTTTATTCCAACACGTTTTTTGTTTTTTAGCCATTGCTTGCTCTTGTTATTATTTAATATCTCTCCATCACTTTTGCTGCCTTCTACCCTTTTAACACACTTTTCTATTGTGTTTTTTCTCATTTTCATCTGTATTGAAAGAATCTTCACAATAGATGATTCTGAGGTAAAGAATATCCCTTTGTGCATGTGGAGCAAAGGGTAAAATGCATGTAGAACCTTCTTTTGGAGCCTCCTGATGCAGGACAAGAGTCTGATAGACCTTATATTATTTTAATTTATTAGGATAAGGTGTCATGGAATGGGGTAAGTCAGTTATTACCCGAAGAGGTCTAATCGGATCTTTGGACTCAGACATTAGTAAGAGAACATCCAATCAGACACTGCAAACCAATAAATATCAAATATATCATCCAATAATCACAATCTTCAATTTAGAGTCAACAATTTATAGGCACCATGACCTATTTGGCCATGAATCACCACACCGGTTTAGTAAAGTTTACGCATTTATTGCCCTTTAGAATAACAGTGCTAAGATCACGTAAATCATGCACAAAACCAAACGATAAAAGTACAAGAACATCACAGGCTGTCCAAAACGTCCAAAAAATCTCAATCTGGCCAAAACATTTATCATTACACACTCCAAAAGAACAATGCAAAATAACAACAGAATCAAGTGGAAAATATAAACAGAATACATTTAGTTTGTGCAGTTGCCTTAATCACAAATTAATTTATAAAAAATCACATTTAGACATTGGGTCAGACATCCCTAACTATTACTCGAATAGGAAAGCATGTGTAGGCTTCATGCAAAAATAAAAATAAGACAAAAATTAATTTGGAAAACATCCAACTATAGCACTAACCAAAACCATGCAGTTCAGTTTTCTAAAAGGAAAAAATCTACAAGAAAGACAAATGTACATTTGTTATATCTCTCATAGATGGATCAGCAGGCAGCGATGTCTTCAACGGAGCATTATGTCTTCATTGGGCAGCATCAGTGTTAGAAACATGAATGGGGAAACAGTTCAGTAAAGTTGGGCCTAGTATAACTGAACTGATAGAATCATAAGCAAAGAGCACATCATCACTCTAGCATTGAAAGAAGAACTGAAGAAGACTAACTTACATCACCTAAAACTTTGCTATATTAAAGTCCCAAAAGTTACTAGCTAAGCCTCTGTTGGTCAAGACTGTGAGGAGGTTTAGTGTACGGTCAATAAAACATAATCTGCACTTCAGATGTATCTCTTCCTCATAGAGCATATTCAGATTGGTTTATGCTGCCACTCCTCTCTAAATACAATTTTAGGATGCAACATGAAAGACGACATGGAGCACTGAAGCTCATTTTGAAGGTTACAATTATTATTTTGAGGAAATTACAAGAAATGAAACATGAGCACAAGACAGAAAAATGCAAGTCACACAGGATGTCTGAAGAAACATTATTTTGCAAAGTTAGCACACATTTAAACATTGTGTTTCTGGAAAATTACTAAAACGTTCGCCTTTTAACTAATGCTAAACATGAAGAATAAAACATTTTAGTAATGTTATCAAACCATTAATTAAAAAAATTAATTAACAAATCATCTTCTTTAATACATGTAATTATGAATAATCAAAATACTTCTGTATCAGACATTATTCATTTATTTTACGCACATTGTTTATGGTGTCCACCATGTCAAATGCATGTTTATTTTTCTAACACACATTTTTCAGTTAGGCCTTTAAACACACATTACATTTACATTGCATTTCAGTGACAGAATGTTATTAACAATGTTTGCTCTCTAACAATCCCTCCTCTGACAACTATATGTGTTGTCACAAAAGAAATTCTTATTAATACTTGTATTAATACAAATGAGACAACTCAAAATTTAGTTTGTCTAAAATGTCTGTCATTTCTTGGTTTTTCCAGGTTTTCAGAATTTCTCAAATCATGAAAATATTCGCTTCTCATCTTTCCCACTTTTATTTCTTCCTTCCTCTATTCATTTTTCATCCTTTGTCTTTGTATAACTCTATACAATTTGATAAGTCTGATTATGCAAATAACACACACAACCACTATTAACAATGGTTTCAGTATCATCCCCACAACAACCTGACCAAGGTTTCTCGACAAATGTTTCACTTCAGTAAAACCTTTACCTATATTTCTCCTCACACTTGGCTCTTTCAGATCTTTTAAATCTGAATTTAGATCTGTTAAGTTCTTAATGAAATTTTTAAGTCCTTTACTGTTACCAGGGTTAAATGTGCTACAATGTTTCGCTTTAAGCATCCAGCAGAGTCCGTCCTCTTTTGCTAAAACGATGTTTAACGCAAGACGGTTATAAAGAACCATCGAACCGCAGCCATTGCAGTATCCATCAGAAGTATTGCTCCTGAAAAATCTGTTCACATAATATCTACAATGGTAGACAGCTTTCTAATTTTCATGTAATTCAGAACAACTCCTACAGAAGGAATAATTACTCCAAATGTATCCCCTAGTAGTTCTGAATAACTTGCCCTTTTTGATCTTGGTCTTTGAATTTAATGTGTTTCATCTATATTGTCAATATGATACATTTGAGGAAAAACTACTCCCAGGTAACAAGTCCCAAAACATTAGACGAAAGATCTCCCTGTGAGCTCTCTCAGTGTAAGTATTTTCCATCTCTATTAAACTTTTCTAATTTAGAAAGTGTATTAGTCTCTGGAGGAGGTGCATAATTAATTTCAGTTTTATCAAAAACACTCATACTTTCTATCAACAGCAAATGCATCAATACACACACTACTGCCAATACAACACACATACGTTTGCAACACCCATTGTTTCAATGGCTTTTGGTATCAATGGCCTGTAGAGATTCAAAAAGTCAAAAAAAATAAAAATAGATTTAACTATGCAGTCAAACAAAAATCAAAATTAATCTCCAGTCTTCTGTGCAATTATTTACAGCAGCTTTCCAACTTTCTTCAGAACTTTCCAATAATCGCTTTATCAGCATTATCGAATACGTTTTTCAAATGTCTCTTAGTAGGTCATAATCTGCTGATCACTAACTAATACTTTCAGTGAATAATGTCTAATTTGTTCAATTGGCAATCTGTTTTCAAAACTCAGTTCAAATCCAATTTCAAGTTCCAAAATATAGAATTGGATTCTGAGGGTCAAAACACAAGGACATAAACTTGTGTTCCTACTCATCAGTTGTGAGGTATGCACATTCAGTACCTGAGTATGTTCGACTTGCAACTCTCTTTCTTTTTGTTCTTTGATTTGCACTTGCTTCTCCTTCTCTCAGATCTGTTTCTTGTTTTCTTCCTGTTACCTATTTTATGCTTGACAGTGTTCAGGAACCTTTTCAGTTGTGTGCAATGTAGGCCAGTTATCATCCTTCACAGTTTTTCTACACAGTGATAGCAAAACTGGACTTTTTTTGATTTTTTTTGATTCAGCAGTGTTTTGACTTGATTCACCTGCACCGTTAGCCACTTCAGGAGCCGTCAGGAACACTATTGCCAGCATTTTTAAGTTCTTGCCTCAGCAGAAATGATTCCCCTTTTCCATGTACCCACGTAGTGGCATCCTCACTCCTGGTGGCTCTTGTGGAGGCTGTTCATAGAACTAGCTTCTTCAGGTTTAACTGCCACTCTGGATGGTGGCCGCAAATCCTTGTTAGGTTAGCACTCTAGTGTTTCTACCTTAGTCTCATGCTGAAGCTTGAGGGAGTTGGGTAAAAGCCATCTGCTCCTGTGGAAGTGTTTGATTTAATGGGTAATCTTCAGACAGGAGCAGTCAAATATGCATGACTTTGATTCAACTCAACTCCACTTTTGGCTTCTTCAGGAAGTGAGCTCAGCTTTATCTCTTTTTCCCAATCGTTCGCCTCTGGAAGAGTCCTCCTTAAACTTGACTCTCCTGCTGCATTCGCTTCTGATTCTGCTGATAGAGAAGTATCAAGGTTGGCTTGTCCTCTATTTCATCCCTTAAAGGTGCACCTGGATCTTCACCAGTTTGCACTGTCTTTACTTCTGCAGTATCTTGATCTGTTTTTTTCACTTGTTCTTCTTGAGACTGTACAACGTCTGCTGGTACTCCCAGCAACACTGGATCTTCTTCCAGAGGATATGACACTTTGAGAGTATGGCTCGCATGGATCCAGTTCGGAACTCCAGCACACTTCACTGCAGTCGTCGTTACCAGAATAATCTGGTAAGGTCCCTTCCACCGAGGCTCAAAGCAAGTCTTCCACACGTGCTTCTTGATCACCACCCAATCACCAATCACCAGCCTGAAGACAGTGACACTGGTTTTGGGATCGTAGCATGGTTGTAGCTTCCACCTGGTGAGAAAAAGAGCAAATCACATCAGCTAGACCCTTGCAGTAATTCAGCACCAAGTCATCTGTTATGTTTACAAGTGCATTTGCAGGAAAAGCTGGCAATCTCATTGCTCTGCCCATCAAGATCTCATTGGGAGAGAGCCCAGTCTTTCTGTCAGGTATATTTCTTATGCTCATTAGAACCAAAGATAAAGCATCTGGCCAATTCATATTGTTGGATGCACAAATGTTTGCCAATCCAGCTTTCAGAGTTCCATTAATTTGTTCTATAGTCTAGAAGCATCAGGACGGTAGCTAAAATGCAGCTTCTGCTCAATGTTTTAGGCTGAACCTCGTAATTTAATTATTTTCTTATTGGAGTGACTTCCTCTGGGTGATTCTATAGAGGCCAGATAACCAAAATGTGGGATCAACTCTCTAAGTGACAGCTCTGCTACTGTGAGGCTATCCTTTCTATGTGTAGGATATCCACACTTAGAAATCCAGTGACTATACAGACAATCACCAACACATATCTCAAACCACCACACTTAGGCATAGTTATTTTAATTAAAACCATCTGCATTCTGTTAAATGGACCACCTCTCTTCCAATGTGACTCAAATTAACAACAGTTCTTTTTCCCACATTCATCTGTGACAAATTGCTTCAGCAACCTGTCTAAATTTTAGATTGAACCGGGATTGCTTAAATGTTCGAATCATTGCATCCCTGCAAATGTGTTTTTGACCATGATTGTAACTTTCCATTTGCATCAGTAGACAGTTTGGCGAAACCACCTGCCCTTCATTTGAAACCCAGATTTAATCAATTTCTCTTTGAGAGCAACTCAATTTTATCCAGCTTTTCTTTTCATCTTTGGAAACTTCATCCTGTAGTCTCTTTATTTCCTCCCAAGTGTCAATCAATATCAACATGTAACTTTCACTTGTCTCATAAGCATTTATTGCTCCAGCATTTTCCAATTTTTCATTAAAAGTCATACAATTTAATGCGCAAAAATGAGCAACCTGAGCCGCATAAGAATTTCCCATGGAGATGAAATTTCTCGATCTCTGATGAGCACTGCAATCCTTTTAGGTAATTGTAGACCTTTTAAAAAATCATGAATTCTATCACCATTTCTGATTGGGGAGCCAGAATAGGTCATAAAACCTCTCTGGGACCACAACTGCCCAAAGTCGTGTACAGCACCGAATCCACATTGGCTGTCTGAAAAAAATGTAATTTTAATTTCTACAGAAATATAGCATGCAGAAAATACTCCTTGAAGCCATGAAGCTTTGCGTACACCAGAAATTGTGCACACAGCATAACCAAATTTCAGTGTTCCCACATTGTCTCTTAGACAGGAATCATCAACAAAAATTATCTGATCATTTTTCTCTACCAGAATATTCTGAATATCAGGTCTCGGTTTGGTGCACAATTCAGTAACCTCTAGGCAGTCGGGTTCAACTTCTTTTACATTTTTATTTTCAATGTTATCTATTTGCATCTCTTTAAAGTGACATTTGGTGAACCTAAGATCAACGTTTTCATATTTTGTCAATCTGGCATTTGTCAAGTACTGAGTCTTGGTCCTGGTAAGCAATAGTATCCTGCCTGCATGCTTCCTGTGTTTTTGACACAACCAATAAATCATCAATGTATTGAACCAATGTTGATTGGAAATGTATTTCCAATGATTCTAAATTATTTTTCAACACCTGATTAACCCCTTCGCTGCCAGACCTTTTCCCCCTCCTGTGCCGAGCCTTTTTTTGGCTATTTGGAGCAGTTCGCGCTTAGGCCCTCATAACTTTTTGTTCACGTAAGCTACCCACGCCAAATTTGCGTCCTTTTTTTCCAACATCCTAGGGATTCTAGAGGTACCCAGACTTTGTGGGTTCCCCAGAAGGAGGCCAAGAAATTAGCCAAAAAACAGTGAAAATTTCGTTTTTTTAAAAACAATTGGAAAAATGGGCTGCAGAAGAAGGCTTGTGGTTTTTTCCCTGAAAAGGGCATCAACAAAGGGTTTGCGGTGATAAAATCACCAGCTTCCCAGCTTTCAGGAACAGGCAGACTTGAATCAGAAAACCCAATTTTTCAACACAATTTTGGCATTTTACTGGGACATACCCCATTTTAACGATTTTTTGTGCTTTCAGCCTCCTTCCAGTCAATGACAGGAATGGGCATGAAACCAATGCTGGATCCCAGAAACCACAACATGTCTGAAAAGTAGACAAAATTCTGAATTCAGCAAGGGGTAATTTGTGTAGATCCTACAAGGGTTTCCTACAGAAAATAACAACTGAAAAAGAAACATATTGAAATTGAGGTGAAAAAAACATCAATTTTTCTCTAAGTTTTACTCGGTAACTTTTTCATGCAATGTCAGATTTTCGAAAGCAATATACCGTTACGTCTGCTGGACTCTTCTGGTTGTGGGGATATATAGGGCTTGTAGGTTCATCAAGAACTCTAGATACCCATAGCCAATAAATGACCTGCACCCTGCAGTGGGTTTTCATTCTATGCCGGGTATACAGCAATTATTTTGCTGAAATATAAAGAGTAAAAAATAGCTATCAAGAAAACCTTTGTATTTCCAAAATGGGCACAAGATAAGGTGTTGAGAAGCAGTGGTTATTTGCACATCTCTGAATCCCGGGGTGCCCATACTAGCATGTGAATTACAGGGCATTTCTCAAATAAACGTCTTTTTTACACACTGTCTTACATTTGGAAGGGAGAAATGTAGAGAAAGACAAGGGGCAATAACACTTGTTTTGCTATTCTATGTTCCCCCAAGTCTCCCGATAAAAATGATACCTCACTTGTGTGGGTAGGCCTAGCGCCCGCGACAGGATATGCCCCAAAACACAACGTGGACACATCACAGAAAACAGACCTGTTTTTAGCAAAGTGCCTACCTGTAGATTTTGGCCTCTAGCTCAGCCGCCACCTAGGGAAACCTACCAAACCTGTGCATTTCTGAAAACTAGAGACCTAGGGGAATCCAAGATGGGGTGACTTGTGTGACTGGGACCAGGTTCTGTTACCCAGAATCCTTTGCAAACCTCAAAATTTGGCTAAAAAAACACATGTTCCTCACATTTCTGTGGCAGAAAGTTCTGGAATCGGAGAGGAGCCACAAATTTCCTTCCACCCAGCGTTCCCCCACTTCTCCCGATAAAAATGATACCTCACTTGTGTGGGTAGGCCTAGCGCCCGCGACAGGAAACCCCCCAAAGCGCAACGTGGACACAGCCAAATTTTTGAAGGAAAACAGAGGTGTTTTTTGCAAAGTGCCTACATGTAGATTTTGGCCTGTAGCTCAGCCGCCACCTAGGGAAACCTACCAAACCTGTGCATTTCTGAAAACTAGAGACCTAGGGGAATCCACGATAGGGTGACTCGTGTGGCTCGGACCAGGTTCTGTTACCCAGAATCCTTTGCAAACCTCACAATTTGGCTAAAAAAACACATGTTCCTCACATTTCTGTGGCAGAAAGTTCTGGAATCTGAGAGGAGCCACAAATTTCCTTCCACCCAGTGTTCCCCCACGTCTCCCGATAAAAATGATACCTCACTTGTGTGGGTACGCCTAGCGCCCGTGACAGGAAACGCCCCAAAGCGCAACGTGGACACAGCCAAATTTTTGAAGGAAAACAGAGGTGTTTTTTGCAAAGTGCCTACCTGTAGATTTTGGCCTGTAGCTCAGCCGCCACCTAGGGAAACCTACCAAACCTGTGCATTTCTGAAAACTAGAGACCTAGGGGAATCCAAGATGGGGTGACTTGTGTGGCTCGGACCAGGTTCTGTTACCCAGAATCCTTTGCAAACCTCAAAATTTGGCTAATAAAACACGTGTTCCTCACATTTCTGTGGCAGAAAGTTCTGGAATCTGAGAGGAGTCACAAATTTCCTTCCACCCAGCGTTCCCCCACGTCTCCCGATAAAAATGAAACCTCACTTGTGTGGGTAGGCCTAGCGCCCACGACAGGAAACGCCCCAAAGCACAACGTGGACACAGCCAAATTTTTGAGGGAAACAGAGGTTTTTTTTTGCAAAGTGCCTACCTGTAGATTTTGGCCTGTAGCTCAGCCGCCATCTAGGGAAACCTACCAAACCTGTGCATTTCTGAAAACTAGAGACCTAGGGGAAACCAAGATGGGGTGACTTGTGTGGCTCGGACCAGGTTCTGTTACCCAGAATCCTTTGCAAACCTCAAAATTTGGTTAAAAAAACACATGTTCCTCACATTTCTGTGGCAGAAAGTTCTGGAATCTGAGAGGAGCCACAAATTTCCTTCCACCTAGCGTTCCCCCACGTCTCCCGATAAAAATGATACCTCACTTGTGGGGGTAGGCCTAGCGCCCACGACAGGAAACGCCCCAAAGCGCAACGTGGACACAGCCAAATGTTTGAAGGAAAACAGAGGTGTTTTTTGAAAAGTGCCTACCTGTAGATTTTGGCCTGTAGCTCAGCCGCCACCTAGGGAAACCTACCAAACCTGTGCATTTCTGAAAACTAGAGACCTAGGGAAATCCAAGATGGGGTGACTTGTGTGGCTCGGACCAGGTTCTGTTACCCAGAATCCTTTGCAAACCTCAAAATTTGGTTAAAAAAACACATGTTCCTCACATTTCTGTGGCAGAAAGTTCTGGAATCTGAGAGGAGCCACAAATTTCCTTCCACCCAGCGTTCCCCCACGTCTCCCGATAAAAATGATACCTCACTTGTGTGGGTAGGCCTAGCGCCCGCGACAGGAAACGCCCCAAAGCGCAACGTGGACACAGCCAAATGTTTGAAGGAAAACAGAGTTTTTTTTTTGCAAAGTGCCTACCTGTAGATTTTGGCCTGTAGCTCAGCCGCCATCTAGGGAAACCTACCAAACCTGTGCATTTCTGAAAACTAGAGACCTAGGGGAAACCAAGATGGGGTGACTTGTGTGGCTCCGACCAGGTTCTGTTACCCAGAATCCTTTGCAAACCTCAAAATTTGGTTAAAAAAACACATGTTCGTCACATTTCTGTGGCAGAAAGTTCTGGAATCTGAGAGGAGCCACAAATTTCCTTCCACCCAGCGTTCCCCCACGTCTCCCGATAAAAATGATACCTCACTTGTGTGGGTAGGCCTAGCGCCCGCGACAGGAAACGCCCCAAAGCGCAACGTGGACACAGCCAAATGTTTGAAGGAAAACAGAGGTGTTTTTTGCAAAGTGCCTACCTGTAGATTTTGGCCTCTAGCTCAGCCGCCACCTAGGGAAACCTACCAAACCTGTGCATTTCTGAAAACTAGAGACCTAGGGAAATCCAAGATGGGGTGACTTGTGTGGCTCGGACCAGGTTCTGTTACCCAGAATCCTTCGCAAACCTCAAAATTTGGCTAAAAAAACACATGTTCCTCACATTTCTGTGGCAGAAAGTTCTGGAATCTGAGAGGAGCCACAAATTTCCTTCCACCCAGCGTTCCCCCACGTCACCCGATAAAAATGATACCTCACTTGTGTGGGTAGGCCTAGCGCCCGCGACAGGAAACGCCCCATAGCGCAACGTGGACACAGCCAAATTTTTGAAGGAAAACAGAGGTGTTTTTTGCAAAGTGCCTACCTGTAGATTTTGGCCTGGAGCTCAGCAGGCACCTAGGGAAACCTACCAAAACTGTGCATTTCTGAAAACTAGAGACCTAGGGGAATCCAAGATGGGGTGACTTGTGTGGCTCGGACCAGGTTCTGTTACCCAGAATCCTTTGCAAACCTCAAAATTTGGCTAAAAAAACACATGTTCCTCACATTTCTGTGGCAGAAAGTTCTGGAATCTGAGAGGAGCCACAAATTTCCTTCCACCCAGCGTTCCCCCACGTCTCCCGATAAAAATTATACCTCACTTGTGTGGGTAGGCCTAGCGCCCGCGACAGGAAACGCCTCAAAGCGCAACGTGGACACAGCCAAATTTTTGAAGGAAAACAGAGGTGTTTTTTGCAAAGTGCCTACCTGTAGATTTTGGCCTGTAGCTCAGCCGCCACCTAGGGAAACCTACCAAACCTGTGCATTTCTAAAAACTAGAGACCTAGGGGAATCCAAGATAGGGTGACTCGTGTGGCTCGGACCAGGTTCTGTTACCCAGAATCCTTTGCAAACCTCACAATTTGGCTAAAAAAACACATGTTCCTCACATTTCTGTGGCAGAAAGTTCTGGAATCTGAGAGGAGCCACAAATTTCCTTCCACCCAGTGTTCCCCCACGTCTCCCGATAAAAATGATACCTCACTTGTGTGGGTACGCCTAGCGCCCGTGACAGGAAACGCCCCAAAGCGCAACGTGGACACAGCCAAATTTTTGAAGGAAAACAGAGGTGTTTTTTGCAAAGTGCCTACCTGTAGATTTTGGCCTGTAGCTCAGCCGCCACCTAGGGAAACCTACCAAACCTGTGCATTTCTGAAAACTAGAGACCTAGGGGAAACCAAGATGGGGTGACTTGTGTGGCTCGGACCAGGTTCTGTTACCCAGAATCCTTTGCAAACCTCAAAATTTGGTTAAAAAAACACATGTTCCTCACATTTCTGTGGCAGAAAGTTCTGGAATCTGAGAGGAGCCACAAATTTCCTTCCACCTAGCGTTCCCCCACGTCTCCCGATAAAAATGATACCTCACTTGTGGGGGTAGGCCTAGCGCCCACGACAGGAAACGCCCCAAAGCGCAACGTGGACAAAGCCAAATGTTTGAAGGAAAACAGAGGAGTTTTTTGCAAAGTGCCTACCTGTAGATTTTGGCCTGTAGCTCAGCCGCCACCTAGGGAAACCTACCAAACCTGTGCATTTCTGAAAACTAGAAACCTAGGGAAATCCAAGATGGGGTGACTTGTGTGGCTCGGACCAGGTTCTGTTACCCAGAATCCTTTGCAAACCTCAAAATTTGGTTAAAAAAACACATGTTCCTCACATTTCTGTGGCAGAAAGTTCTGGAATCTGAGAGGAGCCACAAATTTCCTTCCACCCAGCGTTCCCCCACGTCTCCCGATAAAAATGATACCTCACTTGTGTGGGTAGGCCTAGCGCCCGCGACAGGAAACGCCCCATAGCGCAACGTGGACACAGCCAAATTTTTGAAGGAAAACAGAGGTGTTTTTTGCAAAGTGCCTACCTGTAGATTTTGGCCTGGAGCTCAGCAGGCACCTAGGGAAACCTACCAAAACTGTGCATTTCTGAAAACTAGAGACCTAGGGGAATCCAAGATGGGGTGACTTGTGTGGCTCGGACCAGGTTCTGTTACCCAGAATCCTTTGCAAACCTCAAAATTTGGCTAAAAAAACACATGTTCCTCACATTTCTGTGGCAGAAAGTTCTGGAATCTGAGAGGAGCCACAAATTTCCTTCCACCCAGCGTTCCCCCACGTCTCCCGATAAAAATTATACCTCACTTGTGTGGGTAGGCCTAGCGCCCGCGACAGGAAACGCCTCAAAGCGCAACGTGGACACAGCCAAATTTTTGAAGGAAAACAGAGGTGTTTTTTGCAAAGTGCCTACCTGTAGATTTTGGCCTGTAGCTCAGACGCCACCTAGGGAAACCTACCAAACCTGTGCATTTCTGAAAACTAGAGACCTAGGGGAATCCAAGATAGGGTGACTCGTGTGGCTCGGACCAGGTTCTGTTACCCAGAATCCTTTGCAAACCTCACAATTTGGCTAAAAAAACACATGTTCCTCACATTTCTGTGGCAGAAAGTTCTGGAATCTGAGAGGAGCCACAAATTTCCTTCCACCCAGTGTTCCCCCACGTCTCCCGATAAAAATGATACCTCACTTGTGTGGGTACGCCTAGCGCCCGTGACAGGAAACGCCCCAAAGCGCAACGTGGACACAGCCAAATTTTTGAAGGAAAACAGAGGTGTTTTTTGCAAAGTGCCTACCTGTAGATTTTGGCCTGTAGCTCAGCCGCCACCTAGGGAAACCTACCAAACCTGTGCATTTCTGAAAACTAGAGACCTAGGGGAATCCAAGATGGGGTGACTTGTGTGGCTCGGACCAGGTTCTGTTACCCAGAATCCTTTGCAAACCTCAAAATTTGGCTAATAAAACACATGTTCCTCACATTTCTGTGGCAGAAAGTTCTGGAATCTGAGAGGAGCCACAAATTTCCTTCCACCCAGCGTTCCCCCACGTCTCCCGATAAAAATGAAACCTCACTTGTGTGGGTAGGCCTAGCGCCCACGACAGGAAACGC
This sequence comes from Pleurodeles waltl, assembly GCF_031143425.1. NCBI lineage: Eukaryota > Metazoa > Chordata > Amphibia > Caudata > Salamandridae > Pleurodeles > Pleurodeles waltl. Next base: position 680,633,998 of record NC_090446.1, read on the forward strand.
CCCAAAGCACAACGTGGACACAGCCAAATTTTTGAGGGAAACAGAGGCTTTTTTTTGCAAAGTGCCTACCTGTAGATTTTGGCCTGTAGCTCAGCCGCCATCTAGGGAAACCTACCAAACCTGTGCATTTCTGAAAACTAGAGACCTAGGGGAAACCAAGATGGGGTGACTTGTGTGGCTCGGACCAGGTTCTGTTACCCAGAATCATTTGCAAACCTCAAAATTTGGTTAAAAAAACACATGTTCCTCACATTTCTGTGGCAGAAAGTTCTGGAATCTGAGAGGAGCCACAAATTTCCTTCCACCTAGCGTTCCCCCACGTCTCCCGATAAAAATGATACCTCACTTGTGGGGGTAGGCCTAGCGCCCACGACAGGAAACGCCCCAAAGCGCAACGAGGACACAGCAAAATGTTTGAAGGAAAACAGAGGAGTTTTTTGCAAAGTGCCTACCTGTAGATTTTGGCCTGTAGCTCAGCCGCCACCTAGGGAAACCTACCAAACCTGTGCATTTCTGAAAACTAGAGACCTAGGGAAATCCAAGATGGGGTGACTTGTGTGGCTCGGACCAGGTTCTGTTACCCAGAATCCTTTGCAAACCTCAAAATTTGGTTAAAAAAACACATGTTCCTCACATTTCTGTGGCAGAAAGTTCTGGAATCTGAGAGGAGCCACAAATTTCCTTCCACCCAGCGTTCCCCCACGTCTCCCGAAAAAAATGATACCTCACTTGTGTGGGTAGGCCTAGCGCCCGCGACAGGAGACGCCCCAAAGCGCAACGTGGACACAGCCAAATGTTTGAAGGAAAACAGAGGTTTTTTTTTGCAAAGTGCCTACCTGTAGATTTTGGCCTGTAGCTCAGCCGCCATCTAGGGAAACCTACCAAACCTGTGCATTTCTGAAAACTAGAGACCTAGGGGAAACCAAGATGGGGTGACTTGTGTGGCTCGGACCAGGTTCTGTTACCCAGAATCCTTTGCAAACCTCAAAATTTGGTTAAAAAAACACATGTTCCTCACATTTCTGTGGCAGAAAGTTCTGGAATCTGAGAGGAGCCACAAATTTCCTTCCACCCAGCGTTCCCCCACGTCTCCCGATAAAAATGATACCTCACTTGTGTGGGTAGGCCTAGCGCCCGCGACAGGAAACGCCCCAAAGCGCAACGTGGACACAGCCAAATGTTTGAAGGAAAATAGAGGTGTTTTTTGCAAAGTGCCTACCTGTAGATTTTGGCCTCTAGCTCAGCCGCCACCTAGGGAAACCTACCAAACCTGTGCATTTCTGAAAACTAGAGACCTAGGGAAATCCAAGATGGGGTGACTTGTGTGGCTCGGACCAGGTTCTGTTACCCAGAATCCTTCGCAAACCTCAAAATTTGGCTAAAAAAACACATGTTCCTCACATTTCTGTGGCAGAAAGTTCTGGAATCTGAGAGGAGCCACAAATTTCCTTCCACCCAGCGTTCCCCCACGTCACCCGATAAAAATGATACCTCACTTGTGTGGGTAGGCCTAGCGCCCGCGACAGGAAACGCCCCATAGCGCAACGTGGACACAGCCAAATTTTTGAAGGAAAACAGAGGTGTTTTTTGCAAAGTGCCTACCTG